>NC_079559.1:2340000-2995416 GCF_015846415.1 Triplophysa dalaica
ACACCCACTGTTGACTACCATATTAGGATAAAAATTCAATGGGAGTCAAAAGTGCCCCAGAACAGTTTGCTGTCCTACGTCTTCAGAAAAATATATATATATTTTTCCCACTATGGTAGTCAACAGGGGTGCAAAATCTGGTAAATGATGACTGAATTTTCCATTTTGGGAAAAGTAACCCTTTAAACCTAGTGCCAGACCAATTTAAATGTGTCTTGATTGAAAACAACTTGCACTGACACATCTTAAAATACAGTTTATCAGTGTGATTGTTTAGTCTCAAGAGACACACCAGTAATGTTATTATGAAGTATGTTTTTAAAATTGAAAGGAAGTGACATCTCTGTTGTTATTAATAAAGGCTGTTTTTAACATGACAAAGACATGGAAGCATAAACTGGCAAGCCAGCATAGAGGGGCTCAAGGAACGTGGTGTGGAACGTGTGTAGGTGTGCGAGTGTGTGCGAGTCAGAGACACTGTAGTAGGACAGAATGCCGGCCGGCTCGTCCAGATACACTCCAACTCTGTTTATCTGGGCTGACTGGACATCTATGTCTGTGGATCTACTATTATGCCAAGCCTGGAATCGGTCAACAGTACCAAAAAGACTCCAAGACTTGTCATTCCATCCGAATTTACAATCGCATCCTCCTTTCTTTTTTATTCCTTTATACGTCACCGCTATACAAGCCCCTCCAGTCCATTCCGTTTCCCAGTAACAGCGTCCTGACAGACGCTCTTTACACATAACCTGCTCAAAGTGATCAAATCTGTCCGGATGATCAGGATATGACTGCTCCCCGTCTATACACATCACTGTTCTCTTTTCCTCGCACAGAACGAGACGAGTGTTTGCCGTGTTCGGATCCAGTGTAAGATGGACGTTATCTAGACACAAAAGGTATTATTATAGGACTCTGAGTGGTCAGTGGTGGCCCTCTGTCATTGAAATATTTTAGACCAGTGGTTCTCAACAGGGGCCCCCAGCTGATTTTCAAGGGGTCCTCAGAATGACAAATTATTTTAAATAAAACAAAATTTGCATTGAAATACATTTTAAAAACTTTTTGGTAACACCTCAGTATAGGGGGCAATTCTCACTATTAACTAGTTGTTATTAGCATGCCTACTATTAGCATACTGGCTGTTTGTTAGTAGTTAAAAAGCACATATTCTGCATGACCAGACTTTACATCCCTGATCCAATCCAATAACTAAACCTAATAACTACCTTACAAACTATTATCAAGCAGCAAATTAAGAGTTAATTGGGGAAAAGTCAAAGTTAATGGTTTGTTAATCCAGAGAATTGTACCCTATACTGAAGTGTGACCAACTTTTCCAGTTAATATCAAGCTCTGCAATGTTTAATTGGGTAGAAATTGAGGCTTTGTGAGCAGGGGGGGGCTTTATTGAATATAGTGGGGGTCTTGGGGTCAAAAAGGTTGAGAATCCCTGTTTTAAACTATTTAAAATGTTAGTTTGGAATGACTGATGTAAACTGCCTCTCTATTGCCATCTCTGTTTGAAACATAACATTGCAGGTTACTTTACATAACATGGGTTGAAGCCAAAATAAAACTGATATGAATCTGATTTGACAGATCTAAATATCTTTTTTATAAATCAGAGTAACAGTTGTGAACACTGATTTTGTCTTTCTAGATTAACCCCAAAAAAAAAAAAAAAAATGTTTCATGTTCCCTTTACATGTAATGTAAATATTTTAACCATCACAGTTATTTAAATGTTTCTCTGTGAATATTATAAGATGAATTATTTGGCACAATATATGGTTTATTTTATCAAACTTTTAAAAAATTGTTAAAATGACCACTGAATTGTACAGTTGAACAAGTCTCTTTCCAACATAATAAAGATCATAATATATTTATCTGAGTTGAAATCATTTTATTTATTTATTTGTCTAAAATTACTGCCATGTGGCATGTTAATGCACACTTGTTTATGAAAAAAACTACACCCCTTTAGGTCTGACGCAAGACCCTGTCTGAGAAAATTGCATTAATGGTGTAATGACTGTACACTCAAATATATATTTTTTAAATATACTATATTATCAATATTTATTTATAGTTTTGTCATTAAGTGAACATTTGCACAATTTTGTCGAGTCAACTAAATTTATTTTAAACATTGGCACGTCTTTTGAAAATCATGAGAAGTGTCCTTAAACCTTGTTACGTTAAATAGGTATGTGCGTTTAAAAAACAGAAAACCTACATTTTTGTAATCCTAGTATCATCCTAGAACTTCCTGCGTGGTCTAAACTAAATGGAAACAAAAAAACATATGTTTTTACTATAGATTGAGATTATACAAGCAGTGCAGGTCTAGTCCTGTGCTTCTAATATACACATTTAATTCCCTGAAATAAAACATATTCAAAACACATACTTGAGTTTGTTTAGTGTGCAGTTTGGATCATGGAGTCTATCAAGGAGCAGCTGAACTCCTGAAGGTCCGGGGGGATTATAGCTCAGGTCCAGTTCTATCATGTGTGAGGGGTTTGAACTCAGAGCTGAAGCCAGATAACAACATCCTTCCTCTGTCACCATACAGCCAGACAATCTACACAGAAAACAAGGCTGCACAATTCATCGTTCTTCTGCACTTAAAAATTGCACACGCGTCAGGGATGTCAAATACGATAAGAAGCATTCATGTTGACTGTTTTCTTTCTGAACAAATTACAACATGTCTACATCAAATGTGACGTCTAACCTTTAAAAAACGCAATTCTAGGTGCATGGGGGGGAGGTTATTTTAGATATATAATACAAATAAATATTAGATATAGCCTTCCTGTAGCTCAGTGGTAAGAGCATTGCGTTAACAACGCAAGGTTGTGGGTTCGATCCTAGGGAATTGCAAATACCTATGTAAAATGTATAGGATAAAGCAATGTAAGTTGCTTTGGATAAAAGCGTCTGCCAAATGCCTAAATGTAAATGTAAATGTATATACAGAAGAAAATATCTGTATATATTTATGCTATATCATGTGGCCTAGATCTCGGCTCAGCCAATCAGAATCATGGACCAGTACTGACCGTTTTATAATATTTATTTAACGTTTCGTTAACAAAAGAATGGTGCTACACCAGGAGGACATCAGTGAGTGTTGGCATTTGTCAGATTTGTGTAAATTAGCCTTTACACACCTCAGTATCTCTAATCTACACTTTGGACTCTTCAGAACGTCAGAGATGATCTTCACTCCTGAATCTTTAAGGTCATTGATACTCAAGTCAAGCTCTCTCAGAGGAGAATCTGATGGTTGTAGAGCTGAAGCCACAATTTCACAACACTGAGCATTGAGATCACAGCCTGCAAGACTGAAAGAGAAGAGACGCTTTCACTTTCACATTTTCCATTTTACGGACGGCTGAAAGAGATACTCACAACAAACAATGGAAAAGTTCACATACCAAACCCTCTAAATCCGTCAGGGGACTTTTTGTTTAAATGATCATTTTTCATCAAGCTCCTATAATTACTTTCAGCAATACAAGATATTCTATAACAGGCCAAGTGTGGTATCGTAACTCTTATTTTACCATAATATACCAAAGACTATAATTCATCATGGGTGTTTAACTATATACTTGCCTGCAATAATACAGGGTTTCACTTCCGATCTTCCGACCACAATTTAAAATCTGAACTGTAATCTAATGTCGTCTCTATGTATATACTCACAGAGCTTTTCTGCAGTTCGTCACAGCTGGTAAAAGCCTCAATCTCCCTTCCTGTGATGTGTCGTATTTCATAAGGTCCAGCTCCTCCAGCACGTTCTCTAACACCTGAAGCATGTACGCTATCGTTGAGCAATGTGAAGCGGAGAGTTTATTCTCGCTGTGTTTCTCCGATTTCAGAAACTCCACAATCTCTGTCGACAGACTCTGATCGTTCAGTTCAAGCAGACAGAGGTACAGGTTGACGGATCTGCCGGCTGAAAAACGTGTTCGTTTTTGATTTTGTCTTTGATGTAAGCGGTGCTTTTCTGGATGCTCTCTGCGCTGTTCTCCGTGTGTGTCAGGACACCCTTTAAAAGATTCTGATTGGACTCCAGTGAGATGCCCAGCAGAAATCGCAGGAAGAGATCCAGATGTCCATTCTCGCTCTGAAGGGCGGCGTCAATCACACCCTTGTGGAGATTGGCAAGTAAATCAAACACTTTCAGAGCCTCGGAAGTCCTTTTTGCAAAACAATAAAAAACATAAAACGCAGCGAGAAACCCTTGAAAGCTCAAGTGTATGAAGCAGTAAAGTTTCCTCTCATAAATCACAGATTCCTCCTTAAAGATCTCAGTACACATCCCAGAATACACAGAGGCATCAGTGATGTCTATGCCACACTCTCTCAGGTCTTCCTCATAGAACATGACGTTTCCTTTCATCAGCTGTTGATAAGCCAGTTCAGACAGTTTCACAATCACTTCTCGGTTGGATTGTAAACCTTCCTCTGGATCTCTCACATCTTTTTCGCCGTACTTCTGGTTCCTCCTATTGATCTGAATGAGCAGGAAGTGGATGTACATTTCAGTCAGAGTTTTGGGACTCTCTTCGCCCTGTTCTTGTGTCAGGATCTTCTGGAGCACAGTGGACGAGATCCAGCAGAAGACCGGTATGTGACATATGATGTGGAGGCTCCTCGCTCTTCTAATGTGTGACATGATTCTTATGAACACACGTTGATCTCCGATTCGCTTCCTGAAGTATTCCTTCTTTTGAGGATCATTGAATCCCTGGATTTCTGTCACACGGTCAATGTATTTAGAAGGGATCTGATTGGCTGCCGCTGGTCTGGAGGTGATCCAGATGAGAGCAGAGGGAAGCAGATCTCCATTGATCAGGCATGACATCAACACACTGAGTGACGAAGTCTCAGTCACATCAGAAACTTTCTCACTGTCTGCAAACATCGCTGTTATTCTGCTTTCGTCCAGACCATCAAAGATGAACACAACATTACACTCATCATAAATCTTTGAGGCCTGCTCTTGAAGTTCAGGATGAAAGTCCAGCAGAAGTCTGTGAAGACTGTACCGATCATCTCTAACCAAATTCAACTCTCGGAATGGAAGCACAAATATGAAATCAACATCCTGATTGGCTGTTCCCTCGGCCCAATCCAGAATGAACTTCTGCACAGAGACGGTTTTTCCAATCCCGGCGATGCCTTTGGTAAGAACCGTCATTATCTTTTCATTTCTCTCACAGTCAGTTTCGGGTAGAGGTTTGAAGACGTCATTGCAGTTGACCGGAGAGATATGACGTGTCTTGTAACTTTTCTCCATCTGTAAAACCTCGTGTTCATCGTTCACTCCTTTACTCTCTCCCTTTATGATGTACAGCGGTGTGTAAATTCTGTTCAGGGGTGTTTGATTTTCTTGCCGTTTGATTCCCTCAAATAAACTCCCATACTTGTCCCTCATGCTGGTTTTGTGTTGGTCTTTAACTCTCTGCAGAACATCATCCACTGGTCGGCAAGGGCCCTGCTGAAGGTCTCCAGCTGGTTCTATACAGCACTGAGCGGACCTGGATGCTCCTATGTCTCCGCGAGTGTATAGAACGGGTCGGGTTTTAGGTCTTCTATGTCTCGGACACCCAAAGTCTCCAGAATGACTGGAGTGGTCCCAATAATGGCTGATGCAAGGTCGGCAAAAACGGTGTCCACGGGTGATACTGACCGGATCTCTTAACACCTCCTTACAGACTCCACATTTTGACTGAACTTGAATCGGTTCATTTTCACTGAAGAGAAATAACATCATTTTAATAATCAAAGAGATATTTATGATACAAACACTAAACATGTCACTATTGTATTAGAATCATCCTTTATTGAATTACTTATATGTATATGAATGAATTCCTCAGATAAATCCAAAGCAAATTTAAATGAACCACAGTTCCCTGTCTAACCTGAGGTCAGAGGTCATGGTATCAACACTCAATTCAGGAGGTGAGAACATGGAGTTTGTACTCCTCATAGACACACAGCTGGGTCCTGGAGATGCAGTTTTCACTTTCTCTTTTTTTTCCATGGCTTTCGAAATTCTGCAGTCACAAATACGGTGATATACATTCTGCAAAAGTTGTATGCCACCTGTGTGTTATCTTCACGTTAAACACAATAGTGTTTTTAAGTTATTTTAAAATAACGGTTTATCGTCACTGTATTTGTTTACAATAAAGTGAAATTAAAACACAACCTTTTATAACAAAAAATGTAAGAAGCTTGTTTAACCGGAAGTAAAGACAGCAAACAATTCACAATCAAAGAGACAAATGTATCTACATCTACTATGGTAGTCAATTGGTGTTGAGATATGTTTGGTGACAAGCATTCTTCTAAATATCTTTCTCTGTGTTCATCAGAACAAAGAAATGTAAGCAGATTTGGAACAACTCGAAGGCGAATAAATAATGATACATTTTCATTTTTTTGGTGAACTATCCCTTTAAACCTCACCAACCAGCACGCAGGACAAACTTTATTATCGCTTTTGTTTATTTAAAGTATATTTTGACTTGGGTGCGTCACACCAAAGGTCATATCAGATAACAATAAACTGCTTTTTAATAAATCTATCGCCCAAAATATACCTGAGGTGTGCATGATGTTATAAATCGTTAAAATTAGACCAACTTGATATTCAAGATATGAACATTCTTAAAATTACAACGCAGTTGTTGACTATTCTTACCTTTTCATCTCGGTCCTGCAAACGTTCAAGTTACTTTCAGTTACAGGTGATGACAGTTTCAACATGTTTATTCACCTCTTTTGGGGGGGGCATGTTACTAGGCGACCATACATGCCACGCCCCCTGGCAGCTATTTCCATTATAAACTAATCAATTATCCAGGTTATCCAAGTTTCTGTACATTCGCATTTATTATTTACTAACGTAAGGATATACTATTTTGTGTATATTTATTTGAGTTTAAGGTACCTAAGGTTACAGTAATAAAATGCAGTTGATATTTAAAAATTTAATTATATTTCTGTTTTTCATTTCTAGGAGTTGCGTAACCTTCCAAGAAAACTGACATGGTGAATTATTTCTCTGAAAGCTGTCTCCTTATTGCCCTCCAGCACACACACTGGACATAAATCCACCCATTCTGAAAAAAAACGTAATATGTACTAAAGAGAGCACACAACAAAGCTTATGACAGAAATCCAACTTCCAGTTTAGTGTGTGTGAAATACATAAACACATAACATCCCGTAGAGAAGTATTATTGCAAATCAGGAGTGTTTAAATGGTTTTGTTATTCAACATGTTGTTTACATGACAAATACATTGCACAATGTGAGAGAATCAAATGTTTCTTCATTTTTACCCCTACAAAGCTGGTCTTGTTAAGGCACAGTTATGTACATGATTCACGGATACTGTAAACTCAAAATTAAAGACTTAAACAGCAACAGACTTGTGGCAGTGGCACAATTGTAAACACACAATAGCTTTTCATACAGAAAGTATTCAAGAAACCACAAAACTAAAAAAAGAACATTTTGGCAAAGAGAACACTACTTATCACCAAGATAATGTTGTATCTTGTTGGTCAGTGTTACACCGTGTCTACACCGAATCGGATTAGAACAAACCGTGTCAAGTCGCGGCCGCGTCCGGTGTAGACATGTGTTAGTTTGGGTCTGGTACACGGAGTAAGTGAAATTTGTGTCGTTGAGACTAGTAGGCAGGTACTGAGCTCCTGTAATCTTTGATCTGTTTGTTAATAATTCATTAATTAATTATTAAATATATACAACCAGAGAAACACTACTTGTTTTATCACTTCTCAGAGCAGTGAATTGCCATATCTGAAGGCGTCCCAGCCAGGTGTGTCTGTCCAGCTCTGCTCTGGGAGCAATAACACCTTCAGTCTGTCTGGCAGTGGAAGGGCTTTCACCTTCTCTTCAAAGGGCCAGGGTCGCAGACAGTGATGGATAAGTCTTCTACAAAGGCACCTCAGTGGCAGCGGCTGGCTCTCCTGGTCCTTCAGTTTGCTGTAGAGCTCCAGGAGGGACTGATGGGCGGAGACTTGTTCCAGCACAGGGACTTCGGATTGAGGGAATAGAGGAGGTAAGACGGGTGAGCAGATCCTGGCCAGATCCAACAGCGCTTCAGCTTTAGCAAAGAGATCAGCCACGTCAACATCGTCTGAAGATTCACGCAGTACCTCAGCAAGACGAGTGAATATCAGTCGCTGACCCGTCCAGTAGGAGGCGCTGTGGTGAGAGCAGAAGAAAGAAGCACCGTGCTGGAGCAGAAGGGCAGCCAGGGGAAAAAAGAGATCAAAGTTCTCCAGGCTGGTGTAGGTTAAGGAGGGTTCCCACACTTCTCCATCAGCAGCATTCAAACAGCAGCTGGGGTCGGCACCGTGGCTAAGGAGGAGATGTGCCACATGGGTACAGAAGTGCCTGATCTCCTTGCCGTCCTCCGGACTGCTGTCTAGTGCTTCCTTTACCAAGAAGGTCAGCGAGGACATGGAGGACTCGCCATCGTGTGTAGCGGCGTTCACGTCTGCACCTGCACAGGACAAATATCAGCATCAACACTGTAAAAATATATAAACATAAATACCAAAGAAGATCTGCTTTAGTGCAGTAAAGCACCTCTTTCTAGAAGCAGTTGTATATTGTTTGTGTTGTTGACCGTGAGACCATCGCTGATGGCCAGAGCATGGAGCAGCGCAGTTTTTCCTGCCAAAGAACAAGTTATTAAACATCTTATATAGAGAATTATCTAAACAAAAAACAGAATTTTAAGTACATTTAAAAAAGAATGAATAGGTTAGTGTCTAAACATTTTTCACTTGGCAGAGCTAATTTTGTGCATCCAGACTTTATTGTAAAGTATTTGTAATTTATTTGTTGAAATACCATTCTTGTCTTTTGCATTTACGTCAGCCCCCAGGTCCAGAAGAACACGCAAACATGGTAGCCTCTCTTCCTCCTCACTGGCCAAGTCAAGAGGACTGCTTTCATGAATCTGTTAGTTAAGAAAAACAGATTGTGTTCTTTTTTAAAAGCGTCGCAAAAGATTTGAAGGAATATCACACGGCAAGTTGCTCTCACCCTGTCCCTCTTATCAATTTCAGCCCCTTGACCCAGCAACATCTGAACCATGTCAGGTTTGTTCCTCATCACTGCAATGTGCAAAGGGTTGTAGTATGATACAGGGTCTGTAAAAAAAACAACCAAGCCAAATGTCTGATGTTTCCATTATGATCTTAAAGTTATAAGCAATTTTTTGTAATCATGTAAAATGTCATGCGTGTACCCTCAAAGTTAAGGTCCGCCCCATGACGCAAGAGCACTTCTGCTGCACTGACCAACCCGAGTTCAGCCACTTTAAACAGAGAGCAACTGATTCCCTCAATGAAGACCGGAGACTGAGACTCTTTATCTAGAAGCTCCGCAAGATCCCTACAGATGCTTTCATCATCACCTTGCCTGTAATATGAAACGTATAATTAACACATAAAACACAAACAGCAGAGTAGAATACCTCATCCAACAGACTACATAGAGACTCCTAATGAAAACAATGGTATCCACCATTCAATTTAAATGTTATTTCTCAGAGGTTTTTGCAGCGGGATGTTATCTGACATTAATACATGCTAATGTAATAAACTCACTAATTTACAAATAACAAAAAGATGTTTATTGGTAAACAGATTATGGTTCAGATGATGGAAACTACAATTTGTTTTGGTCAGGATAACCTTAGTGTTTTTAATGAGACTGAGGTGCTGAATTATATATTTGTAGTGATTTATAGGATGCTTGGATGTTTACCTGCTCTGTGAATGTGAATCTACATCCTCTGTCCCCAGCACACACATCACAGCGTCCACCAAAGGCTGATACTCATATACGATCCTCCTGAAGCCGTGTAAAAATGGCATGTTTTCCCCCCGCTGACACACCGTCTCTTCACGCTTAAAATAATTATATATTCGTTCAAAACATCAGTCTTCGACAAAGCAAAACAATATTATCAAATAGCTCTGTAGCGCGTGCACAACCTACGAGACACACAACACTGTACAACTATCACATTTATTAGAAAAGAAACAACGGTCATGTTGATTTAAAGCTTTCAAATAATTTACATTAATGCAAAAGAAAACAGACCTAGTTTATCAGATGGACCACAAATCCAAAATATAGCACGTTATGCATTTAGCTTACCCACTGTAGAACCGGAAGCAGCTCCTCCCACATGTTTCAAACAGAGCGAACGTTGCTACAGTGGGACTTTTATTAGTTTCTTTTTTCAGAATAAAAGCCAGTTTAAGTGAACTTCGCGTGAAACGCTTACGCACTTTCGTGAAGAGTATTTAAATTATATTAATGTAATAGAATTACAGAACTATCTGTATATCGTGTTATTAATTACAGTATTTTAAATAAAAGGAATTAATCAAAGTGTTGGGATTCCCTTCAAAATGACAATGCATGTTAAAACAAGATTTTGCAATTTGCCATCTTGCCCATCTGGCAAAGCTCCTTAAATGCAACAAATGCTGATAGTTAAGAAATGCAAAAAACTAAATGCGGTGTAAGTATATTTAGTTAGTGTGATATTTATTGGATTTGGACAAGGCATAAATACAGTAGTGTTATTGTGCAAGCAAATACATTTCAGTGACATTTTCTATTGCCTCAAACGCTCTCATTCATACGGTTTACAAAGTCACACAAGGCAAACAAAGTATTACATTAACCCCATCTCCCATTTAAGTTAAACATTTAGGCTCCCAAGCACTGATGAGGTCCACATAGTCACAAACAAGCATCACATCCTAAACCAACAAAAATAGTAAAGTCAGTCCCAAAACAAAGATAACAGAGCACGTGGTCCCTTCAGAGTTAGTTCAGACGCATCGAATACACCATTACAACAGTAATTTTTACATTTACAGTAGAGATCTGTTGTTTAATTGCACATGATTCAAGTCAGCCCGCATGTAAGATGCTGTAGCGAAAGCTTGGAGTTGCTGTGGTTACTTCTGCTCTCGTCTCCAGATGATCACCATTCCAGTGGCGTCAGATGAGGCCAGAAGGCTTTCGTCGCAGTTAAAGCTGACATCCAGCACGGGCCCGCTGTGGCCCTGCAGCTTATTAACGATAGCCTTAGTGTTGCGCTCCACATCAAAAAAGTAGACGCAAGCGTCCTCGCTGCCAGTGACTACATAAGAGAAAGCGTAATAAAGATTTAATTTGACTTTGTTTAAAACCGACAAAGCTGGGTATTTTCTGTTGTTAAGTGTATGTAAACATAAACAGAGCAATTAAACAAATGTTTCTTCAAACACTTATTTTAGATTAGTCTTACCAACACAAGCTCCCTGTCTGAAGGACATAAGGGGACAGAAGATGCTGTGTAGCTGTTGAGATCCATGTTGGATGGGGAAACTCCTCTTTAGTTGTAAAGTCCCCTCATTATCCACAACCCTGTGAAAACCCATTCCACATTCATCAATAGATCATCAGTAATTGACAACCTCTAACCATCGTCCAATGTACAAAGATTTTGGACCGACAATCCCATCACTGTTGAAATTGAGATGGTTGTCACAGTGACAACAATGCATCATTTTGTCATTTTATGGCTGGAGACATGGATTTTTATAATTTAACAATTTTCCAAACTAATATTATTGACCAAAAAGTATTGTAGTATGCCCATTATTCATTTGACTACATATCATTTAGTAAAAATGCTTCTGACCTGTACAACAGAACTTTGTTAACACAGGCATTGATGAGCAGGGATGGGTCCCGTGCCTCTCGGCTGATCCAGGAGCGTGCGGAGATGCTGGAGATTGAGCTGCCTTCATTTACTACCAGCCTTTTAGCTTTTGTCAGTTTTCCTATGGAAGAGAAACCTCAACTTCACATACTGAAAAGCAAAATCCTTGCATATACTTCATTACCGATGATACATAAAACACTGTTTAACATATTCTACCAAGCCTAACAAAAATACTGATTCCATAAGGCCCATATGACAGTATCTCCATACCTGTGGCCATGTCAAAGAGGAAGGAGAAAATGCTTCCCCTGTCATCACCAGCCCACAAGATTCTCCCTGGAGCATCAAATGAGAGCGAGAGAACTTGACCGGTGAGTTTACTGGACCCTCCCTTTACCTTCTTCCCAGTGGAGATGTTCACCACCTGCAGGAGGTGTTTACTGTTACCAACCTATGAACGCAACAAAGGACACATTTGTTAAACTGTAAGACCTGCAACAAACATGATAGAGACAAATGTAATAAAGTAAGAACCAATAATATGTTGTTAGTGCTTTACCACAGTGAGGTTGTTGTTCATGGGCTGAAAAGTACAGCACAGGAGTTCGCTTCCTTCCGGGTCAACAACCTCTCGGATACAGCGCCCGTCCTCTGTGTTCCAAATACGCAGTGTGCCGTCTTTTGAAGTGGAAACAATGATGTCATTGCTTAGCGACCAGGCAAAGTCAGTGACGGGCCCGGCGTGACCCTTCAGCATCACCTTTACAATCGGTGGAGGTGGGGAAAGTGTCATGATTGACAACGTTCCATCCAATGAGCAGCAGGCAAGGAGGTGCTTGTCATCATTGGCAAACTGCAGCCGCGGAACTAAGAATATAAAATAGTAGAGAGTAAAAATAAGATGTTAGTCCAAATCTGGGTAAAACATCAATAAAACCTTGTTGAAAAAAATACTGCAGGTGATTATGCCAAGATTAAACGCAGGAAAACGAATAGCACCAGGCAGCATCTTATATCAACAGTGGATATTTGTAATCGTATGGAAATGAGTTGTGTAATCAATGGCACCCTCACCAGCTGAGTCGACATGCTGATCAAAGATGTGATACATGCCAGCAAATGCGTAGTTCTCACTAAGGGTGGTGTCACCTGCCATGGCACGACTGGCTTCTGCCACTGAGGTGGGCACCAGACTACCTGGAGGCCTGGAACATGAAATATCAACAAACTTCAAGTCTTTCTTAAGGCAACCAAAAGACACAATAATGACCACTCAGTGCACCTCAGCAAGCTCAAAGCAACCACCTACAACATGCTAACAAATTTGACTTTAAACACTGATAACAGCCAGATTCAGTTTTTTACCTTTCATCGTACACTGCTCTGTTCATCTGGGCTTGCAGCTGGTAAGAACCTCGGCTTACTGATCTTCGGTGACCTCTGGCACCTTGAGCCCTGGGATCCTCCTCGAAGTCCTCAAAAAGACAGAGAAGAAAGATAAAAAAGAGCAAGGGTCTGGGAGGAAGTAAGGATGCAGAAATGGATGAAATGATCTGAAGAGTTTTCAGCACTACAACAAACACATGAAGCCCATCATGCACAAAGAGCTCACGATTCACATGCACTGCAGCTCTCACACAACACATTGACCTGGATCTGGATTTCTATTTATATTGAGAATTATATAGACGTTCTATTTTGCCTTCTGCCTGTTTTTATTTTGCAGGGCTTATTTCAGCCCAGAGTTCCTAATCGGTGACTTTCTCAAGCCCTCATCCCTGTTTTCGAGTTGACCTAACCTCCATGCGATCCAGTGTGGTGCGGGAACTGCGCACACTGCTGGCTCTGAAGCTGCTCTGCTCTGAGAGAGGCCCGTAACGCAGGGCGAGCAACTGACTGCGCAGACGCAGGTACTGCCTGCGCAGCCCCGGCTCAAAGCCACACTTGGCATTCTCGCGGAGCAGCTGGCTGCGCCGGCGGATGTACTGCGTGCGGAACTGGGGGAACGTAGGTGTGCGGTAAGCATTGTACCTGAGGAAGAGAGAGAGAGAGAAAGACAGATGAGTGAAGGGAGTGAAAAAAGAAAACATGACATCTGTTAAACAATGCTTACGTTCACACATTTTGTTGAATGCACAGGATTCTTTCACAAGGTTACAACTTTGTCACAAATTGTGTCTGGAAAATCTACCGAGGATGTCAGTGAGTGCATCAAGTACAGATTTGATAATACAATGGCCCAAAAATGTTTCTGGACCTGTATGTCACTCATTGAAAATATGAATGTCACTCCATTATTACAAAATATGAAACCAAATATTCTTGACATATTTGTGAACTTGTGTCTTTCTCCCACACACTTGTGTATGTTAGCATTTGTCTTCTACTTTACAACCCTTTCTTTAAACATGATGTTTATGAAATTATGTTCCATTGCACTGAAATCCAGACACATGTCACACATACAGTACATTCTCATGCAGTATACTAGGACACAAAAACATTATACATGCAGTTTCACACACCTTGCGTCCACTGCCAACACCTGCTGCCAAACAGCAGCCATGAGATCCACAAACACACAGATGCAGGAAACACAATGTCTGTAAAATACAACATACGCTTTAACGTTACTGTGCAATCTAAACCAAACACGATATTTCACGCAGATGCCATTTATATGACATATACCGTTATCTTATAAACGACACATTTATTCAAAGCATTCAGCGATTTTATCCATTAGCCGCAGCCTAGCATATAAGCTAACAACAACAACAGCCTTAAATGCGGAATTACACACCAAAGAAAACGTTCCGATAAAAAAAACAGCTATAAAATGTATTTGTTTTTATTTCTTAACACATCTGACTTGATAAAGTTCAGTGTCAATGTATCATTTGACTGTTTAAAGACACGTACCGTGCGCCGTTTTCACCGGTTCATTCTGTCTGACAGGACTGTGGCTATCACGTGACCGACCCGCCTATCAAAGACGCCTCTGCGCTGCGTGACTTCATGCGGCGATGCGCAGACATCACAAGTACCGCGAGACCAAATCGAAAGCATAGTGAGCTGTTTACTCTCGCGGTACTTATATGTCATAGTCCAATCGATCTGCGCAGCGCAGCATGAAGTCGAACAAATGTTACCTTGACAACGCTGCACTTGCGTGTCTAGGATTCCATATACAATTTTTGATATATATTTGTGCACTGAAGTCAAACAAATTAATAAAATAATAGAAAAGATAACTGAACAATAATATAGTTAATGAACAGTAAACATATGTGTTAGTGTTTAACACTAACGTTCATATTCAAAAATAAGTCATAACTTTTAAAATGTATGACTGAGCTGTGTACATGTGAGACGAATCACAAATATTATTACAGAATAGCCTATTCTGCATGATTTATTTAATAGATAAAATATGTAGGTTGGCACCAGTGTTGGGTAAGTTACTCTGAAAAGTAATTAATTACTAGTTACTTATTACATATTCAATAGTGTAATTAGATTACTGTCCAAATTTCTCTGTCCAAAAGGATTTAGTTTAACTAATTACTTTCCATATCCTACATCAACCTTGATTAGTTAAGTGATTCAAGAATATACATTGAATTCATTCAAATAATATTATTAACTGACCAAAGTATTACAAATGTGAGAATTATACATTAAAGCAGAGATTTTAAAGTAAGACTTTGAATTTTGAAGTCAATTACGCTATTGCACACGCATATATTTAGCAAAGTATTTAGTTTAATTACATCAAAAGTAACTGTATTTAAATTACAGAAAACATATGAGTAATCCCTTACTTTACTTTTTCAATGTAAAAGTAATTAAATTACAGTAACTAATTACTTAGTAACTAGTTACACCCAACACTGGTTGGCACATATTATTTGACTTCATAGTATCTATCTATTCAATTCTAGGTCTCTGTTTCATGAAAGCTAAATCTGAGAGAAAACATTGTGTTTATTGTTAGAACTAGTTCAGAGTCTGTGGACGTACATTTCATTCAAAATTTAAAACTGGAATATACAAAATCTGAGTAAAAATATGGATGTCTGTTGAGGGAAATGCTATAGCCTACAAGAGGGAACCATTTATCTTATTCAGCGAAATTAAAGGATTAACTGTACAAAAGATACATGTGTCACAGGATTTCACCAGAGCTCAGCAGAGGCCCAGCGCAGAGCCAAAGCTGACGGAGCTCTTTGCTTGTTTCAGCCGCTCTTTCCCGAAGCACATGTTGCCATTCAGGGGCCTGGGCCATAAATAAGAGCCCTGCCCGCCGCTCAGCACTGCTTATACTAAAAGGACACAAGGACATTGGAGCGCAGCCAACATGCCTGGAACAAAAGGTAAATATTGAATGAAAGATTTTATTTATATGAAGTAATAGTTTTTAAATTACATTAGTGTATAATACTGTAAGACAAAACTGCTGTAGCCTATTAAAGAATAATCTTGAGTTTTTTTTACGAAGGCATTTGTATAATCAAATGGCAATGAAGCATTACGCAGGGAAATAAAATAGAATGACCTGTTTTGATTTTAGGTAATAAGACGGACAAGAAATCCACAAGCACAAAGGTAAAAATATCTAAATATACGTTTTTATTTATAGCACATGAAAACAAAAACCTGTTTAATCCACCCTTCATGACGATTGTGCATATATTTTGTGTTTTTATTTAAAAAAGACCGTATTACAATCTGAAGTGTCTGAAGCCATTTACGTCACCGAAATCTCTTAATATCTTTGAAAATGTTCTTTTAAACTTGACGTTGATATTTTTCTCCCTGTAGCAACCTCAGAGTCCTAAGGAACAGCCAAAGAAAGCAGATCAGAAAGGAGATGACACCAAAAAGCAAGGAGGTGAATATCTGAACAAATGTAGGACTGACGTGTAAAATGTGGCTTGTCATATGAAAGACGGAGAAAACGTTTGACTGACAAATAAAAACTTTTACGCGTTTCATTCAATGATGCCTTGCAGCTAAAAATCTGTCACTTTTTTGTTCTAATAAACGACATGGTAATGCTAAAAGCAAATGATACAAGTTTAATAAGCTTTGAATGTCATCCAATAACTTTATAGATTGTCCACATTTAGTGTGGGAGAGATGAAAGGGAGAATATCTTGACAGGAGCGAGAGAGAAAATTGCTCTCTCCTTTCTATCTGACATGGGGGTAATTTGATTTTATTATAAAGTTCCTGTCAACATATCTGTCTACCCCTCACAGGAGAGCAGAAGGGAGAGAAGCAATAATTTTCAGGCCTTCGTCAAGCTGGCTCTGGAAACTCTCCTGGGCTCTTGTCGACGCAAGCATGGTTGTCCCCAGGGTAGACAAGGCTGAGGTTTGCTCCTCCCACTCAGCCAATCAAAAACATCCATCTCAGAATCGCAAGACAGAGGTCGGCCCAAGCCTCTGTAGCAACCGTCTGCCACATCTGTATCTTCTCTCGTGGGTCTCAGGGTTGAATACCCCTGCTGTTTTTGCTCACTGGAAGTTGAGCCAGAATCACGAGACTCGCCTCATCTGCTCACGATGACTCCGCCCGTGTCTGAATTCCTAACTGTGGTGTACAAGTTACTAATAAACATGATTTCATACACTTGCCCAAATTTTGAATTTTGATTGCTTTGTAAGACTCGTTTCTATAAATGACAAGTAGTTGAAAAATCAGAAGCAGTGCAAATAATTAGAAAAAAAAATCTAGAGATAAAAAAATCTGGAGTCCCTTTACACTATTTAATAATAAAAAAGTCATAGTCATAGAGAGTAGGCTAGTTATTTTCATCCCATCATAACTCCTTTTTTATAACAAATCTATTTTAGTACAGCGGCCCCATGTGAGTCACTGTCTGGGCATTCAACCAAATCAAAAGAAAAACAAATACAGGTGTAGTGTAGCAATGCATCATAGACATTTTTAGACAACACGGAGGCAAAGAAGCATGTTTTGATGCATGATGCATTTTTAACCTCAGAAATTTATATTTATTCGAGATTTTCCCATAAAAGAGTTTCCTTTAGCATTTTCATATATGTGTGTGTTTATTGTGTATTCCAATTAAAATTATTCAAGCTGCAGTTGGTTTGTTTTGATTTAACCAAAAAAAATACTGCTAATTAGCACAATAAAACACATGAAAAACATGATAACATAATAAAAACATGATTTTTTTAAAGTAATCTCGTGTAATCTCATTTTGGAACAAAATTATTCAAATATATATATATATACAGTCAATATATATATATATATATATATATATATATATACTGTATATATTAGGGCTGCCAAACTATAAATCCAGAATAAAAGTTTGTGCTTACATAATATATGTCTGTGTACCGTGCATATTAATTTTGTATTTATAAACATAAAAAAATATAGAGATAGTTGTATTTAGGAAATATTGAAATGTATTTATTTATATTTACCAATAATTGAAACTCTATATCAACGATTATTAATTGTTTATTTCCATTTTTTCAAAAATGTATGCATTTATGTGAATGTGTTCATAAATACAAAATTAATATGCACAGTACACCAACATATATTACGTAAACACAAACTTTTATTCTGGATGCGATTAATCTTGATTAATCGTATGACAGCCCTAATACATGTATATATATGTTTGTGACCCTGGATCACAAAACCAGTTTTAAGTAGCACGGGAACATTTCAGTTAAAACCAAAAAATATATTATATATGCTCAAAATAGAGATTATCCTTTTATGCCAAAAATCATAAGAACATTAAGTAAGGATCTTGTACCATGAAGATATTTTGTAAATTTCCAAACGTAAATATTTCAAAACTTTATTTTTGTGAGTGGATGGCCTGCTACAGTACCTCTCATTAATAACTTCAAAGGCAATTTTGTCAATATTTCAAATTTTTGGCGCCCTCAGATTCCTGAGTTTTAAACGGTTGTATCTCCGCCAGAGTTGTCTATCCTAACAACCCAAACATAAATAGAAAGCCTGTTTATTCAACTGTCAGATGATGTGAAAATCTCAATTTCGAAAAATCGACCCACAAGACTGGTTTTGTCGTCCAGGGTCACATATACACAAACACACACTTATATATATACATATATCATTTAACAAAGATAAATGACAAAAAGCATGTATCCTGTCTATGTTGGCTGCGATTATTATGGCTGTATTGGTTTAAATACCAAATAGGTCAATTATGAACTAGACCCATTTTGTCTGAGTAAGAACGACATGTACAAAGATTAAAAATAGATAAGAATGGATGAAACACTATATATATACACAGGGTTGAGTCCTGATATATGCAGTAAAACATTGCACTACTATTTTATAGAACTCTTGTCAGAAAAAGGATGCCATACTTTCTCTTGACTCAACCACATGAGACAGGATTAGAGTCTGTGTGTGTGATGGCATATGCAGAGCCATAAACCTGTCAGTTTGATGTGGTCATTTCTCTTCTGATGCATTTTAGAAATACCCAGTTCATGCATATAAAAGTGAATAATATTTGCGAATTCGCCCATGTGACAAAAAATGTCCCGTTATGTTAATTGGACCAGACAGTTTCGAATAGGAAATGTTGGTGTTGGTTTTTATTTTCAGAATGAAGATCAAATAATTTACACCTTCATGTGTATGACCTAGGAATAGAAATGAAGAGAGATGTCATTTGGTATGGGCTACTTTTTAGTGTACTAACTAGTGGTTCACGCCCACAAAACTCTCTCTCTCCCAATCATTCGGCCATTAAAGCTTCAGTGTCAGGATTCAGAGAACAGACGCATGCTGGCGCTTCACAGTCGCACTCTTCGTGAATCATTTCAAGACATGTGTTTCCAGCAGTCCGTCGGATGGATGACAGGCAATGTTGATTTTGGAGAAATGTACAGCGTGAATAACTGGGTCGTGTTGTCATGCACAGCGTCTTTCTAAAGCGCTTCAGGTAAATGCATCGCATCGCGCGCGCTACAAGTGAGATGCGCGCGCTACTTTCTTCTCCAGTCGCTGCCGCTTTGATCTGTGCTACAATGTATCGAGTCTGAAAACGATCGGAATTTGCCATCTTGCGTCATCATATTTCTGGTTCATGTGATATTTGTTGTATGTTAATGAAGGGGTGAATCTCACGGAGGACATGTCCGGGTCATATTTAACCATAAGAATATACAATTTGCATAAAGAAAATGATTGAGCTGCTGGTTTTCATTGTGATATGGTTGTCTGGACACTTCAAACACATCTCTTCTGTAATGTACAGGATGCTTGGCTTTTTGTTTTTGTTAATATTATATTGACTCATTGATGGGTTCCATTTGATTGTTAAACATTGCTGATGATCACAATGATTTATGGACATTCAGGACACATTGTTAATCCATCTGTAGTGTTTATGGATGTGTATGTAGCCTAGTGATGTGTGAGTTTTTCTTCTTATGTTGCCACTTGATAGATCTGTCAGCAAATTACACTCTTCATCTATATAGAATACACACATGTGTCTATCTCTCTCTCCATCTCTTATATACATTAGGGACCTTGTGATTAGTAACAAGTCATTTAGATCGTTTTATTGAAAGAGACCTACAGATAATCCTCCTGGACTGACCGGAGGTTACAAATTCTCATCTTGTTTCATGATCAAGGACGTAATGATAATGAATCCCTGAGGTTTTAACCCACCTCCTTTGTTCAGATCCTTGCTTGGTTTCACTTGATGGGCTGCATTATTGCATTTAATTAATTCTTTTAGTTCTTTCTTCTGCATGAGTCCAGTCATTGTGCATGTTAACTGATTTGCTTCCTTTTAAATGTATGCTTTCGGCTGATGCGCTCATCTAAGGCGACTTACTGTTATTATTTATCAATCTGTGTGTTCTCTTGGCTAAATGCTCTACCCAACTAAGCAGCACTTTTGTACATTTTACAAGATTAAAAACTAACATAACAATGAACCTGAAATGTGTGTATTTGTCTCTTTAGGGAGCGTGTCATAGCCACCTGATCCACAAGACCTAAAAAGGAAGAACTTTCCCATGAAGACATCAGTAATGGATCTTAAAATGGAACATATGGACATTGACTACGAGCATCCTCCACCTCTCCAGGTGTTCGCTCACACCTCGACTCTACACGGCATCTCTCACATTTTCTCCTATGAGAAGATAACGGCCAAATGCTGCCTGTGGGTAGTTTTCTTCCTCAGCTCTTTGACTTTCCTGATGTACGTCTGCATTGATCGGATACAGTTTTACCTGGAATACCCTCACGTCACCAAGATGGACGAGATCACGACTCCCGTGATGGTGTTCCCCGCTGTGACGTTTTGCAATCTCAACTCCATCCGCTTCAGCAAAATCTCACGCAACGACCTGTACCACGCAGGGGAGCTGCTGACGCTGCTGAACTCGAGGTGGGTGAACTCGGATCAGGTGCTGCTGTTTAGTTCTACTAATGAGAGTGAGTCATTGTGGTATGAGTCACCCGGTCGACTGTATTCTCTCGACCTCCGTGAATGATAAGTGTGGGTTTATTAAAAAGCGGCGATGAAAAGACACGGCGTTCTGTTATTTAGGGCTCCACTTCTTGTCTTGTTGAATCCCTATGAGTATCCTGACTGTGTTCTTTTTCATTGAGAAAATTGTAAAACAGAGAAGCGACAGATGGGATGTGTTGGTTTTGGGCTGCTGAGTTCAATCTTCCATGTTAAGATATTTTAATGAAATGTGATTTTTGGCTCGGCCACCAGAATCGGCTTCCACTTGGCAAACGCGAAGTCGTGATTTAGTTACTGCAGTGTAACACCCAGCGGTTGTGATGTGATGTGGGTTTGAATTGGACTCCAGTCACGCCTGCTTCTGCATTCCAAGTGATTTTTGTGCTTGCACAGTGGGGCTCTCTCTCTCTCCCTCGCTCTCTTTCAAGGCAATACTCTGCGTACTGCTTTTCAACCATTTATTTTCTTGAGGGTATGTCAAATTTAAGTTTAAGTATAACAGACTTCTGCTGCAGTTAGGCCTGTCACGATGATGAAATTTGGGTAACGATTAATTGTCTATTAAATAATTGCGATTAATTGTCCGTTTAAAGGCTTTGACAATTATAACGATTAATTACTATTAATTTATTCAATTAATAAAATATAGATACAGTAAGAAATGTGAAAATCTGTAAATAACATTCCCTATAGTGTGACCTTAAGAGAAAAGAAAAGACTGTCTTAACAGAAAAAACTGAGATATGTGGAGGATGTCGTCTTGCTGTGTAGATGTAGCAAATATGGAAACACTGGTAAAACTCATAAAAACAATCATTACCAATCTGATACAGCTCAAATGGTAAAGAAATGTCATTTAAACTTAACTGTCATGGCAGATCAAGGTGGATGTAAAATTCTGCAGATCAACCTTGTTTTCTAAGGATTTACAATCATTGATGTACTCTGAAACAATTTCGATAAGAAGGACTGTCACAATTTTTAAATAATCGCCTCATCACAATTATTTGTGTATACATAAATACATAATACATAAATATTGACATTTGCGTCGTTATTTTGGTTCACGTTATTATTAGAATCAAATGCACTGTCCATAGGGATTCCATCTTGATCAAATGTGCAAATCATTGTCTATATTTCTATAGTATCTGTTAAAATACAAACAATGATTAATAAAACTGGTTTGGATTTTATTAAATTACAATAAAATAAATACAAACCCTGCTGAATAGAAGAAAAAGCTTTAAGCCACTTACAATTGTTTGGTGGAATAAGTTGGTTTCAACTGATTAAACTGTGTGACACTAAATAATAACATCATTTATACAGTTGTCTTTCTCTCTTTCCATAGTCATGAAATTCGGGACGCTCACCTTGTTGAAGAAAGTGTGTTGGAGGTCCTTAAGAGCAAAGCAGACTTCCGCCAGTTCAAGGCACGACCCTTCAACATGCTGGAATTCTACAACAGAACAGGACATGACATCAGAGAGATGCTGATGTCCTGCCAGTACAGAGGCTCTCCATGCAGTCCTGAAGACTTCACTGTGGTGAGATACTTTAAGGAAACATCAAACAGTTTTCACTGAGGTCCAAGGTGCTGAAAGGGTCTGGAGCATCTTCTTGGTTGTCTTTCCGCTTTTTGTCACATGTAGGGGCGTAATATTTGGCAGGTTTATATTTCATTCTAATGGAATGACGTTTACAGTTTTGTAGTTTTACAAATTGCTCCTTTTTGTACAAAACAAAACAAAAAACTACCAACGTTTTTTTAACGGGCTAGGGTGGTAGTATTTGTAACGATGGGCTGCTTTCTTTACACTAACTTTGTTTCACTTTTAAAAAGTTATTTTTGTGAGTGTTTTTTCTTACAGAAGTTTAAAAAAAGTATAGAAATAAACTAATTAAAGGAATGATAAAGGTTTTCGTTTGTGCCTCAAGGCCATTTCAGCGAGTATGTTTGTGTGTTTGGCTTACAGTGCATTCAAAGTAAACATTATGACAAGAACTAAATCCCTTATCTTGGCTTTGGTCCACCATTTTTGATATCGTATGAACCACTTAAAAGAGCGTTAAACTTTTAACCTCAATCTGTAAGTGGAGATCTGAGTATAAACTGAGTACTGAAAATGATCATTAAAGCTTGACTTCAGCGTGACACCATTAGGACAAGGATGCTAAGATGTGGCTTTGGTGATGTAACGGTGTTTCTCTCCAAGTTTCCATGGCGACATGTGGAACCGACTGTTTAAAGCATCTGAAGTCCTTTGTGTGTGTGTGTGGGGGATAACGTCCTACTTGCCAAAATGAGCATATTGTGCAGGGATTTTTACATCTCTAAATATAAATGTGTTTATAGAAGCATTAGTAGTTCCCTGATAAGTAAGGAGTCTGGCGGGTTTCTAATTTCCTAGAAATTTTTGCTCATCTTTCATGCAAGGCTTTCGAAAAGAGCTTTAAATCCCCGTTGCTCCAAGCTTAAAATTTCTGCAGCATGTCCGAATCGCCCTGCAGCCTGTAAAATAGGTCAGTGTTAAATATTAGATTTGCTGTGAAGTGGGATAGAGCGTCTGGGATGTGCTATTCTTTATCTCTGACTTCACTGAGTCAGTGCTTTGGGGGAAAAATAAGCCTGTGAAGTGCACCAGACTTTGTCAGTTTTAATGGAGGTTCAGGGATGACCTGTCTTCTGTCTTTTTTCATGGCTAACTTTTCATTTGACTCATTTTACATTTGACGTTTTATGAGGTTTATGAAGATACCATGTTGAACCGTTAAATTTGGGATGGGTTTGGAGAATTTCTTACTCTTACCTTGATAACTGAAGTATTTTAGCACAACTGCTCTTTATATTATCCCAGTGTTTTTTGACTGAAACTATTATTTAACAAAATTTACAGATTATGAAATGTGATGTTTAAAATCAAGCTCAACAATTTAACCCTGTTACTAAAGTTGTTGCATTTATGTTAACAAGCTAGCTACAGATTTTTTAGAATGTTGAGATTGTCCAACTGGGGTTAATAATTATAATTTACTTTATCTTTTCTTTTTTCCGGCCATATTTTGTATCCTGTGGCATTAAGTTGGCTTAAAATTTTGAGTTAATTCAACTTAAAAATATCAAATTCATTGAGTTAACTAATAATTATTTGAATTAACTCACAATTTTACTCTGTAAAAATGTAATTTTACAGAAATGTAAAATTTGCCGAAGCCGATAGCCTTGTGGTTAGTGCTCCGACATATGGCGCTGTTGCGCTCCGCGCTACCCAAGTTCGAGTCCCGGTTTGTGGTCCTTTCCAGATCCCACCCCCTCTCTCACCCACTTCGTTTCCTGTCCTGCTACTGTACTGTAAATAAAGGCAAAAACTCCAAAAATAAATCTTAAAATCTTAATAAAAAGAAAAGAAAAAAGGAACAACATGTAATTTTACATGGATAACCTGTTATTTTACAGTTTATTTATGGCACCCCAGCCAAACCGTTTATTTTTAAAGTACGGTCAAAAACTGTAAAATAAAAAATTTGCAAGAAAAAATATTTATCCTGTAATTTTACAGCGGAAATTATATTATTTCAATCCAGATGACAGAAAATTTCAGTATTCAATAAATATTCTAGCCAGCATCAAAATTAAAAGATGAAGAGAAAATATAAACACACGTGTCATTCCTTTGCTGGACTTAGACTTCTCTCTTAATGATTTTAGACAATGTTTCACATCTTCAGTGGCTGATGAATAAATTATAGTGTAATGAATATTCACAAATGGTGATGAGACAGTGATTAAAGTGCCTTTCCATGCCATCTGTACGTCCCCCCAAACCTAAATGATGTTTACAGCTAATCATGACGGCTAATTGGACTCCAGAGTGTTGCCCGGGGAGATACCGGTTGTGAAGCGAGGGATGCTGCGTGAGGACCAATGAGAATTCATGCACACGCTATCAAATTCTAATAGACTCTCTGAATATTTAACACGGTTACCCATTAAAATTCCTCTCAGAGTTCCATTAAAATGTGAAAATTATCTTATTTCCAATTTATGTGTTTGTAGGGGATTGCTAGACCTTCTCAGTAGTTCAAGCCATATCTGCTCCCCTCCGAGGATATCCTGGTCCTTAGATATAAGGAGTCTAGTCCCTCTTTAATAAAAAATATTTTGCCAGTTTCATCATGCGCTTGGAAAAGTAATAACATGCCTGTCCCCAACACGCTGAGCGATTTGAGGAATGTTCGTTTTTCATATTTCCGACCAAGAACATTATAATCTGTTTCTCATGTCAGAGATTCATACATCCATCTTCATCCTTGTCGTGTTGGAGCGCTGTTTTCATCGCTCCTCACATCGCCCGTGGCGAACACCTCTCAAACCTTCCAGAGATTTTAATCAGACAGATTTGTCCTCACATGGACACACAAACGGACGGGATTCAGGTGGCAGATCACAGAGGGCGAGAGGGACATGGCACAGGGTTTGTGACCAGAAATGACAAACCAAATCTCCGATATAGAAATGGATTTAAAGTGACATTTCCGAACAGAGCCAAGAGGGAACTTCCGATCCATTTTAATCTGATAATGCAACATTTTGGAGTCAAGTTATGTCTGATTTCAGAGCGATCCTGTAGATCAGTTGGCTCAAAGGTTGTGGGTTTAATTCCCAGGGGACATGCGCACTAAAACAGAAAATGTAGTTGGGTTTGTGTCTGCCAAATGCATAAAGTGCATTAAAATGTAAATGTCAGACTGGATATATAACGAAATAAAACGGTATCTTTTGGGAACAGATTGGATGGTGAAGGTGTCTTTATGACAGAGGATTGGAGGGAGCACTTGGGGGATATTAACTGAGAGGAAAGTCTTTTCAGCAAAAGAGCAAGTTATTTGATCAAATATTATGAAGACGAACATTTCTTTATTAAAATAGCGTACACTGGTGTATTGTGCACAATGGAACAAGTACTGAAAATATTACATGGCATTAATTTCGATGTCATGTTGACTTTAAAAATGTAAAGCCTGTGACACAAACAATATCTATATCTATTTGTTTATCGAGACAACTTTTCTATTTTGTAACTTACAGAACGTTATCTTCATCCACAGGAGTTCATTGATGTATTCTCTGAGGCGTGTTCGTCATTACATTGGGAAAGCGACATGTGCTGTCTCACTCTCTTCATGTCAATACGAGGTTGCCTGAGGCTCGGCGGATGCATGCGGGGTCATTTTTGTAGCACTGATGCTCAATGTTTGTTTACGGCACGAAGAAGTGCTAATGGACGCTGATGCGGACAGCAAGGCACGTCACTTTGATTCGGGTCACGCAGGATATAATGCGTAGACACGAACTGGTGTTCGACACGCAAACATTTCTCTTTGCTGAGAAAGAGACACTTTAAATGTTTAATTAACATATCTAAGAGAACAGAGAGAGAATAGCGCACCAGGTGTGTGTGTGTGTCTCCATGTTTCTATCATTTGGTCCTCTGTTTCCATAGGAACCGGCTCCCATTAATAATTCTCAGCAGGTCTGAAATGAACTTCATTTTATTCTTCCTACTCCACTCATTGTTTATGTCTCATGTCAAGTTTATGGAATGGAGTTTTCACTAACAGTGCAGAGTGAAAACAATGCAACCTGCCAACATGACTTTATGTACTTTAAAACATAGCATCATGAATATTAAGTCACAGCAACGTGCTTCGTGATATACTTTGTTATGGGAATGAATCATTGCCATAATCAAGAACCATAATATTTCCAATTCGTGGTATTACTTTAATAATTGTCTAAAAACTGTAATGTTAAAGTTGAGTCCATTTGTACTTGCTAGGGAAGTCCCGATCACTCTTTTTGTGCCTCTGATCCGAGTCGTTTTATTTTGAGTAGGCCTATCTGCCGATCCGAGTCCCGATCCCATGCTTGCATTTTCCTAGGGCTAGGTGCACGCTCCAGGAATATTAAGGTTATTAAAATATTACTACTTAACAGTTTTGCACACCATAAATGATAGCCAAATATATTGTAGCAAACATAATTAGTCTTTTTAACTATTTTAAATAGCAGTATTAGATTAAAATGTAAATTGCCCTCTTTATCAATGAAGTTTAGTTTAAATGCACCAAACAAGATTGGCCACCATTGACTTTCATTATATGAAGATAAACCCCTGAGACATTTCTCAAAATATCTCCCTTTGAGTTCAACAGAAGAAAGAGTCGTATACAAGTTTGATGAATAAATGATGTCAGGATTTGTTTTTAGAGCGAACTTTGCCTTTAGAATGGAGTCTGTTGTCTTGTGTGTTTTAAAGTGTGACTGTTTCTTCTGTCTGTTGCAGGTTTTCACGCGTTACGGAAAGTGTTACACGTTTAACTCTGGTGAAAGCGATTCGCCAAAGATCAGTGTTAAAGGAGGGATGGGGAACGGACTGGAGATCATGCTGGACATTCAACAGGACGAATATTTACCCGTGTGGGGAGAAACAAGTGAGAACAAACATCCCAAACAAACATCTTGTGCTCTATAAAAATGTCTTGTCACGCTCTCGTTCTCTCCTAGATGACTCGTCGTTCGAGGCGGGAATCAAAGTTCAGATCCACAGTCAAGATGAGCCCCCGTTTATCGATCAGCTGGGCTTCGGAGTGGCACCTGGATTCCAGACGTTCGTATCGTGTCAGGAGCAGCGTGTGAGTGTTGAGGATATCTTGAGGGGTTCTTTTGAACGTGTTTTATTTGAACACAAACTGTTTTTGTTCAGCTGATGTATCTCCCTGCTCCGTGGGGGAGCTGTAAGTCCACCCCGTCGAGCTCGGATTACTTCAAAGCGTACAGCATCAGCGCCTGCCGCACGGACTGCGAGACGCGCTACCTGGTGGAAAACTGCAACTGTCGCATGGTGCACATGCCCGGTGAGTTGCAGCACCAGTTAAAATATCATCTGAATCTCTGTCTGGAGAAACAAGCAGGGAAAACTCAACATGAAGTCTCCAGGAATTCTACAAAGCTGTCGAGATTTGAAAATACCTAAATATAGCACAAGAGGCATCCGGCTGCTTTTAAAGTCTCCGTGAATGCAATAAAAAAAAAAAAGAATATCTATAAACTTGTGTGCTCCAAAATTTTCACTTGGAAGATAAAAGCATTTTATAGTCTCTCACATCCAAGATACATATCAATGATTTTAATGATGACATCATCCTGCACTTCAGCTTCTCATCTGATTCCTTATCTGACTATGGGATGTACAGTAAAAACACTTTTATAATATGTTTTATTTAAAATAATTCTGATTTTGACACTATTAAAACTACTTAAAAGGGGAAGGAGTCACAATATGTCCCACACAAACTTTCTGATTAAGTGGAAATTACATCAATGCTTCAACAAAATTTGTTTTCAGACTCTTCAGATTGTCTTTATCTTTAAAGAATACATAACATGAGATCATGAAAATGACATTTCATGCAGTGCGTAATGTTGCCGTGTTTGAAAGTATGCAGTCTGCCAAATTGTAATTTCGAAGGCTTGGAAAAAGGGAGGCGACTCTGAATCACGCAACCGAGTCGTCCCTTGTCCGATTCGTTAACCGCCGTGGATTTACATCACTACCTATAGGCCCCGCCTACGGTTTCCTAGGACTTCTCCCCCAAAAACTGTAGCTCGTGTTGGTAGACCAATCACAGCAGACTAGGCTAGCGGAAAGGAGGGGATTACATGGATGAATCACGGAACGAATCATTTGAGAGTCAGTCAAGAATTAGGGTAAGAATAACTGCCTATAATTATAAAATAAAAGTGTTTTACACCTTCTACGTACATAAACTTGTTGTTCGACACTCCATATACCAAAGCGGGAACTTAAAAATCCCTAGTTATGTACTCTTTTATACAAAGCCAAACGCTTCAGAAATTGTACTTCAATTGTACTTTAAAAAGTCAAGGCCATTCTCCCGAATGAGGTAAGGGTGAGTAAATTATTTTTATTTTTGGGTTCCATTATTGCTGATGAGATCATTACTGCCCCCGTAGGTGATGCTCAGTACTGCACTCCTGTACGTTATAAGGAATGTGCACATCCTGCACTTGGTAAGTAACTTTTGTTATGAATCGGCCCTCACAGGTCTGTAGCTTTATTTTAAAATCTACACTGACCCATTGCATTCACTTTTGCTTTACCACATTTGCTTGTTATAATGTTTCTGAAGCTCGTTTGGTAGCGCATTGGAACCGGTCATGGGTTCAAATATGTAAATGCAATTTTCCCATCATTGTAATGTATGCAGTGCTATGAAATGTTTGTGTTGTGGTGGTGCAGATTTTCTGGTTGAAGGAGACAGCGATTACTGCACCTGTGAGACTCCGTGTAACATCACCCGCTACAATAAAGAGCTGTCCTTCGTCAAGATCCCCAGCAAAGCATCAGTCAAATACCTCGCCAAGAAATACAGCAAATCTGAGAAATACATAGCGTGCGTGTACACATTTATTGTTCCGATATGTTAGTGACAAATTGTTTGTCGTCTATCGCAGCACTCTTTGGGTGTTTTAAACATTTGATCATTTATTTACCAGTTACTACGTCTGTAAGATTTGTCATGCGTTATTCTGTTTGTGCTTGAACTGATATTGTGTTTTATTGTGTGTTCTGTCAGTGACAATGTTCTGGTGCTGGATGTGTTCTTTGAGGCTCTGAATTATGAAACCATTGAACAGAGGAAAGCTTATGAGGTGGCCGGTCTGTTGGGTAAGTTCCACCCTAGAAACACCATAGCAACAAAATGCATTAAAAAAACTTAAGCTGCGTCCGAAATCGGATGCTGTGATATTATATACTACAAGAACCGTCCTATAGAGTGTAATAGTTTGAGTTGTGTGAATTAATTTCGGACATACTGCATGTGCCATGTATTATCATCATGTGACCCGTTTGCTCTTTGCTCTTTGACCTCTGAATACTGATTTTCACCTACTATATAGTATGGAAGTAGGTGATTTCAGATGCATTTAATTTTTGTGATTGTGTGTTTGCAGGTGATATTGGAGGGCAGATGGGTCTTTTCATTGGAGCGAGTGTTCTGACCATTTTGGAGCTTTTTGACTACCTTTATGAGGTGAGATTGATCAACATCTCAACCGCAGTCACGTCCTTTAACCTTTTAAACGGTGTATGTTTCAATTTCCTTTACAAAAAAATGTATGTTCAAGTTAGTTTAATAAAGCTGAGTTATGTAAAGTTCAAGTTTATTTAAGTTAACTCTGCTTTATGTAGTTCTGCAAGTATGAGTAATACTATACCCCATACGTGTACTACAGTATTTAAAACCACTTTGGAATTATTTGGCCCACTTTTTAGTCCATAAAGTGAATTGTTTTATCTAGTAAAACTATGTAGTATTTTAACACTTCTTGGGGCTGCTTTAATTGATTAAAGTGTGATTTTAAGTACTCTTTAAGTGAAACGGTACCAAACGTAGAGTGGACAAATAGTTTACAATTACATTTTTATGAGAAGTACACGAAAAGTATACATTCTAATGTATTTGTTTAAAAGAAGTATACTAATAGTAGACTTGAATAAACTTCTTTTTGTTGTAGGAATTGTGTAAAATGTTTTATGTAGTTTACCAAAGGAATGCTAACAAATCAACTTTTGTCATTCATTTAACATCACGTCATTCCAAACCCGTATGACTTTCCTGTCTTCTGCAGCAACACAATAGCTGTCAGATCTCATTTATCTTCAGGAATATTAAAGTACGCTGTGTAAAGATCCAACTGCAACACAGTGAGGTTAAAGACTGGAGCATCCTACGGGTTTGAAATGACGTGATGATGATGATGACCGAATGTTCCTTTTAGTGAAAATTACTCCTTTAAGAATAACAATTTTATCTTTTTTGTTTTTATTTATTGATTGATCAAGGTCATGAAATACAGGTTATGTCGCTGTTCGGACAAGAAGCACCAAAACAACAGCAACACCGATCACGGGAATGTTCTCGGTTTGGATGACGTCAAATGCCACGTGGCAAAATTTCATTAGCATTCCCTGCAGTTCTCCAGCTGTTTGCCTGCCACACACACACAGATTATGTTCTACAGATGATCTACATTATCTTCAACGTTCTAGCAGATCAGAACTGCAGCGTCGTGGTCTATTCTGTTACTCTGAATGAAAACAAGAACTTTCTAGGAGTTTTTAAAATGTTTTGTGTTTTTTCAAACAAGCAGTTTATGATGTTGTCGCGTTAAAGCAAGAATGTCAACAACATTAAATAGGAATTGAATCGATCTTTTGTGTGCCTGGACGTTTTGATGGAAACGCATCTGCAAGCTTGAGGACTTATTTCATGTCTTATGTTACAGTATATATGAGCTGCGTGCATTGTCATGGCAATGACATGACTGTGACAGACACATCATATCACCAGGTGTTGTTTGAAGCCCATCCAGCGTGAGATACAATACAAAGACCTGAAATGAGCATGATATCAGAATGACCCATAGATTCCCAATGTGATGCATGTGAGGTCTCTAAGGCTTTGGTGCGCTGGAGCAGGTGTGTGCGTGTGTTTGTGTGTGCATGCATGCATGTGCGTATGTGTGTCGTTTGCACGTTTGGGTCTTTTATTGTTGTCTTTCGTGTCTTGTGAGGGAGAAAGTTTGTTTGCACATGCATGTGTTTGTTTGTATGTGTGTTTTTGTGCATGTATATTACATGTGATAAATACTGGAATGGCTGGGTGGATGTTAAGCATTTTGTTTAAGAATGTTTTTAACCGGATTGAGGCATTTCCCTTCAAATTAACCATGGTTTTACTCATCAAAAACAAAACAATGGTTACCACAAACCATAGTAACCACCACAATGTAGCCATGGTTTTACCATAGTTTAACCATGGTATTTGTTATTAAACATGGTTTTACAAAATGGTAACCAATTTGCCTTAAATCCACGGTTGCTACACTTTTACAACAATAAAACTATGGTTAATTTTCATCAGGGTTTTTAAAGTCTGTGTTGATATATTGATATGAGTCAAGCTTTGTTAGAATGTGTTTTCTGCATTTTGTCATGGTGCTTTAGCCTATTTTGTATCATTTTCTTATCTTTCAAATTTAGTTTGGTTTACTAGTGTACTTGCTCTGTTAGTTGTCAACCAATGTTTAGTTTATTTTAAAAGAGACTGAAAGAATGGGTAACGCTTTACTTCGAGCCTTCATGTATAATGCATTATAAATAGTTATTTAAGGGTGTGATGCATTATAATTGTTCATGATGTGTTGGAGAATAAATCGTTTTGCAAAGAATTGGAACCAAATGACAAATGCAAAGTGTAACAAAGAATCGATAAGTGTTATAGTTACAATTATTTATAAGAAATCACAATGCATTATAGGGTGCATTACGAGGCATAATTAATACATTAAAACTATACTTTAATAAAGAATTATACATAGATGCGTTAAGTAAAGTGTTACCGAAGAGGGATTTTCAACAAGGGGTAGCAGACGTTAAAATGTGTAAATTAAACATCTTGAGACATTTCTGTATTATTTTGATGTTTACCATGTGGCTGTACTAAACATGTTTTTACATAAATAAAATCCACAAAAGTATGCCTTAGATGTAAATGCCTGGGATTTTTTTTTTGTGTACGTGTGCATCATATGTAATGGTAGATTTATGCAAAAATCAGATAACTCCTCATAAGATTCCTTCAAAAAGTGAAATTCCTTTCTTGAGCCGCCATTATTTTTCTCATGCGATTTACACTTTGTAATTTTATTCTGGTATCCCAGGAAGCATTCTAACAGAAGATTATTTTGTTCCCAGAGAATGTCTCCCTTTGTATGCTACACAGCTGCTTAGTTAATGAAATCACAACTTCGCCTAAAGACAATAGTCTAATTTCGGATAACAATTTGCAATCTGACATCATTTACATGACAGTTTGATCCTGTGTTCTGTTAAAACAGATAGGACCTTGGAGCTGATGCTTGAGATAAATCAGTGTGTTGTTTTGCCTGGAGGCTCAAGTTTCGCTTGGCCTTGAATGAGCCTTAATGTGCAGCTCAGATTAAAGTTCACGCATGTGAGTTACACATGACCATAACACATGACAGTAACAGACTTTCTTTCAATAATGCCCTTGTTTCTTACACAAATTCACAATTGTTAACCTTAAAATTCTAGTAGTTAGTAACTCTTTATGTCATTGATAGCTTAGTTTTCTTATAGTAGCTTACAGAAGCAAATAGTGTAAGTGTTGTGGACTACACCACTTTAATATTAAACTCGGAATCTCACAAAATGAAAAACTCGTTTTAAGAATTTGTAAACACTCCAAACAGCTGACAATGGGCGGAGTCTCTGGGGCAAAAGCGGCAGGGGGCGTGGCCTCACAGACGGCACTCCAAGTTTACTGTGTGTTTGATTGACGGACCAGAGGGATTTAAAGACAGATCAGGCGGAGAATCATCAACTATGTCAAGTCCAAAAAAGATTTGCATCATCGGCTCCGGGAACTGGTAAAAAAAACAGTTGCATGTATTTTTAGAAAAGGCTCCTTTGGCTGTAGCTGTCAAGGTTGTAAATCTTAAACAAGTCCTTGAAAGTCTTAATCTGTTTACACGTTTTGTACATCATATATTTCGTTTTTTTGTACACACATTTTGTTAAAAGTCTTGCTCGACAGGTGTTTATGTGCAGTCACCTTTGGGTTGAACTTAAATAGTATTTATGAACCTTTTCAAGAGTCATTCGTTACATTGCAAAACAACTGGTACATATGTTCTAGTCAGTCACCCTGGTTAGTATATGGCATAAATCTATGGTAAAAAATCAGCTAACCCGACCTGTGTTCACATCTGTTATTTTTGAACATATGTGGAGCAATTGCATTGCAAAATACATTGCATTTGTTTTATACGCATATTATGTACTCAGTTAGCCTAATATCCATTTACTGGTTATTGAATATTTGCATGAACATTGCTGGTTGATATCTGGATAAAGTGTGATGTGAAATAAACTTTCTCGGTCTATAAAAAAGTCATTAAAGATAGTCTAGTACAATTTGTTATATAAACATCGGCTAGTTGTTTATATGACAGCAATCCAAGTGTACGTGTTTGTAGTTTATATACCAGATTTGTGCAGATATTGAGAATCACCAAATAGAGCTGGACGAGAGTGTGTTTTCAGTTTAATCTTAATACACATAGCAAGCTCAAAATAACCATTTTTACAATAAATCCTGCAATTTTGATGTGTTGTCAGAATATTCCAAAGTTATGTCCTTTCCTGTAGCTCAGTGGTAGGGGCATTGCGTTAACAACGCAAGGTTATGGGTTCGATCCCAGGGGATTGCAAATACCTGTAAAATGTATAGGATAAAGCAATGTAAGTCACTTTGGATAAAAGCGTCTGCCAAATGCCTAAATGTAATGTAAATGTTATGTGCCCAGGGGCTCTGCTATTGCCAAGATAGTCGGCGTGAACGCGAGGAATAACTCAAAGTTTGACTCCACGGTTAACATGTGGGTGTTCGAGGAGATGGTGAATGGACGCAAACTCACAGAGATCATCAACACAGACCACGAGAACGCCAAGTACTTGCCCGGACACAAGCTTCCAGAGAATGTTGTAAGATGCTTTGCATTCGAACAAACTGAAAATTGTTAGATATATATACTGTATTACTGGGAAATGTAAAGATATGTTTCTGAACACTGGTTTTGAGAGTTTGACTGCAGGGGAAGTAATAATGCCGTGCAGAAGTTGAAAGAGTGCTGAGACACTACATTCTGATGCTCAGAGAGACTCTTAAATGAAAACAGTCCATTTGTATTCAAGCACCCGTAGACTGTGGTTTCTTCAGCTTTATGACTCGCAGTCAGACCAAATGCTTGAGAGACAGCCAAATGGTCAAGTGTCACACCTGACAGCAGGAGACCCATCAAGACGTCAAACGGAGACGACATCAAATGCATTGACATCCATGTATTATTAAAAATGCCTCAAGTTTCTCTCAGTTTGCTCTCTCTTCTTCTTTTCCCTTGGTCTTTCTCTCTCGCTCACAGGTGGCAGTGGCGGATCTGGTGGAGGCAGCCAAGGCCGCTGACATTCTGCTCTTTGTGATTCCACATCAGTTCATCGGCCGTGTTTGTGACACCATCAAGGGCAAAATCAAACAGAATGCTCTTGGAATGTCGCTTATCAAGGTGCCGAATTCGTTCCGTGCGTGAAAGTAATTTGTTGGTGTTTATTTCTCGCTTACTCAGCAGGAGAGTTGCTGTCTAAGATCACAAGACCGTCACAGAAAAAGCCCTGACTCTGCATGCGTGTGTGTTTAGGGGGTAGATGAAGGACCAGATGGACTGAAGCTCATTTCCAAGGTCATTCACGAGAAGCTCGGCATCAGAATGAGCGTGCTGATGGGGGCAAATATCGCCAATGAGGTGGCCGATGAGAAATTCTGCGAGACCACTATTGGTGAGCCCAAAAAACGTAACAATGATTCTGCTGATTGTTTCCTTTAAGGTTGTTCATCACTTTTTTGTGCGTGTTTGTCTGTAGGCTGCAGGGATCAGGCTCAGGGGGTGGAGCTTAAAGAACTCATGCAGACGGCTGACTTCCGGGTCACAGTCGTACGGGAAGCAGATGTGGTGGAGATCTGTGGTGCCCTTAAGGTTTGCTTGTTAACGCTTCGTCTCAAACTGCACACATGGCGTTTAAAGTAGAGGATCGAGGACGGATGAGAAAGACAAATCGCAGATGAGATCTCTTCAATGTCTCGATTATTTCTCCACAGACATCAATAAGACTAAATGGAGACAGAACAGAAAGGTCTCAGATATTTCTCCTGATATTTCACCCAGAAATCTGGCTTTATTGGAGACTCAAAAATGTCACAAACTGCGCTCGAGACTGGCACGTCTGCATTCAAAATTCAACATTATAGAAGATCTCAATATGCCACCTGTTTTGTTTGTTTCCACAGAATATAGTGGCAGTGGGGGCTGGTTTCTGTGATGGGTTGGACTTTGGTGACAACACAAAAGCAGCCGTGATCAGACTGGGTTTGATGGAGATGATCAGCTTTGCTCGGATATTCTGCACCGCCGGGACCGTCACACCTGCGACGTTCCTGGAGAGCTGCGGTGTTGCTGATCTCATCACCACGTGCTACGGAGGACGCAATCGCAAGGTCGGAGAAGCCTTCGCCAAGACCGGCAAAGTGAGACATCTCGCAAAAACGAACGTTTTCAAGTGTGCTATCAGTATACTTCTTTTAAACTAATACGAAAATATACTTTCAGACTAATTTGTGCACTTCTCAGAAATGACATGTAAGTATACTTATAGCCTACTGACAGAGAAGTCTAAGTTTATATCTTGTGCTGGGTTTACTCTTTACATTTTTTTGATCAATATATACTAAAAACAAGTATACTTGCAGTAAAAAAAAAACTACTCGAATATATTTCAAAGTTTAGTTTTGTTAACTAAAACTACTTGTTTGCCTCAAGTATTGAACTAGCATCGGTACACTTTTAAGTTTACTTGTAGTTCTGTATTTGTGTGTTCAAAGATTACATCTTTTAGTCAAAGTATGCTTTTATAAAATTGAGCCAATTTAGTTCCAAGTAAAGTTCACTTACTGTATAAGTACACTTCAAGTATGTTGATATACGTAAGTTAGGCTGTGTCCAAATACCCCCACTTGCACTTGACCACTTGACTACTTTCATGACGTAATATCCTGTTTTTGGCACTAGTGTTCTAGTTGACGTGAAGATCCCAAGTGAGCATTAAGTATTTCTAAGCCGATGGGACACTTAGCAAGTGCAAACATATAACGTTAATTTATGTGGGGTTTCTAATCATGACATAAAAAGCATTTTTACAAAATGCATAACTGTTGAGTGTTCACCAATAAAATATGTAACAGTTAATAATATGTTTTACTACGAAATTACATGTAATTATCTAGTCAAGTCAGACTAATTTTTATAGCACTTTATTTGTATTGTAACAAAAAACAAAAGAAAAACACATGTTAGCCAAACATAGAATAAATAAAGATATAACCTTAAAAAGTAGTAGTATAACATACACTGGAAAGCTTTCCGCAACATCTTGAGAGACCCGAGCAAAAAGTCTCATGATTCGTATCCAGAACATGATGCATGATGGGATATGCTTAGCCTTAATACCCCTCCGAAGCGGTATTCAAGCTAGTGTGGGTTAAGTGTGTGTTAAGACATCGGACACACTTGCGCTCTTCCTTCCTGACGCGCGCAGGCGCTCTCAAGTGGCCAAGACCGCAAGTAAGGGTATTTGTGTAGCCTTAGACTTATCATAAAAGTATACCGTGGAAACCTTTTCTTGATAATACTTTATAGCATGAACCTGAAGTGGGCTTATTATTTTATAAGGGTAGGAAAAGTTTTCCTAAAAATAAAAGAAAATTCAATTTGCGCATCCTACTGCTTTTGAACAACCAAAACTACACAAAACAAACCTCTCAGGGTAAATTGCAATTCCACTCTGTTTCAGTCTCTTGAGGAGCTTGAAAAGGAAATGTTGAACGGTCAGAAACTTCAGGGTCCCGCCACGGCCGCCGAAATCCACACCATACTTAAAAACAAGGGCCTGCTGGACAAGTGAGACACAAACTTTAAATTTAGATGTGATGCGCACTGACACAACATCTAAACCTTCTGCTTTGTTCCTGCAGGTTTCCTTTATTTAATGGAGTGTATGAGATCTGTTATGAAGGCCGGCCTGTCACCGAGTTCATCCGCTGCTTGCAGAACCATCCGGAACATCAGTGACAGAAGGACAGTTTTGCTTTTGTATGTGTGTGAACTGGTGCTCACTATATGTTTGGCATGCTGGTTTCCAGTATCGGATCCCGTTGTCCTGATGTCGTACAGCCAAGATGCTTAGTCAACCTGTTTCACCAGTTAAAACTGCGTTGAATTTGTAAACTGGCAAACGGGCATTATCTGTTCTGTGTAATTGTGTTATCATTCCCTTTCATCTTAATGTGTAAGGTGGTCTTTCAAGCAGTGTGTGTGCATGTGAGAGAGAGGTCCACTGTCAGGTTTTGTCACTGTTGAAGTTTTTGCTTTCAATGTAATATCTGGAGACCTGGACCTTTAATTATATACTTATAGCCACGTCCTTCTGTAAAAAGCCCTCAAGTGCCTCGAACAACTAAAGTTGTTATGATCTACTTTAAAATGAATAATGGCGATTGTCCTCAGTCCGAAATGCAAAAAATAAATCATTGCATTTGTGAGCTGCTCTTTTTTGACTTCAGACAATCATTTGAGGGCAATGCATTGGCAGGGTTTCATTTTAAGCATCATGTATAGTGTGCATGTGACACACTGACAACAGTCCAATGAAAAATCATCCAACATTGTTTATTTTTACATTCAATGTAAAATGAGAGTGTTTTAACAATAATTTGAAATGTCAAAATTTGAGTTTATACTATGTCTTATAGGGATACTCGACCCCGCATTGACTCCCATGGTAGTCAAAAGTGCCCCTGAACTGTTTGCTGTCCCACATTCTTCAAAACGTCTTCGCGATAAAGTATTTTTTACTACTATGGGAGTCAATGGGGGTCGAGATCTGTTTGGTTATAAGCATTCTTCCAAACATTTTTCCTTTGCGTTCATCAGAAGAAAAATACATTTATACACAACTCGAGGTGAATACACAATGACAGAATTTAATTTTTGAGTGAAGTATTCCTTTAAATACTGTAGTTTACACATCTGCTTCCGAAAGCATCGCCGGGATGATTCTCTTATAGATGTTCCAGCCATGCAGAAGCGTCCATCTGTTCCACCCAAATGTGTTTTTCTCTAGTAGCGTATTTTTTCGCAGGTATCCATCAACTCAAAATAATCTTCAGTGAAGTCATTATACTGCAGACTAGAAACACAAAATAACTTTTATCACATCATATTGAAGTGTGACTAGAGAGTATGTACATGTGCAGTATTAAATGAACTTACTTCAGCTCGCTCATTATTGGACAGTCTTGCATTAATTTAACCAATCGTGGAATAGAAGCGTCAGTCAGATTGTTGTTTTTAAGGATGAGGGTTGATAAAGTACAGCTGGCAGTGACAGATTCACATAACTCATCAACACAAGCATCTGTCAGCGACAACATCTCTAGACTGCAGAGACAGAACACAAACACAGTCACATTTCTGTAATCCTGCCAGATGACATTGGGAGTACATGAGATATTTAAAGCAGCACAAGAAATATATTATGCTAATTCAATAAATGTTTCATAGTCTTCTAAATGATATATGTTTTTCATATATTTATTTACTAATGTAAAAACAAGTCTTTAAGTGAAATGACATGTATTTCTGACTCCTGTCTAGTGTTGGGTGTAACCAGTTACTGTGTAATTATTACCTGTAATTTAATCATTTTTACCTTAAAAAAGTAAAGAATGGGGTCACTTTTTTTTTCAGTTTTTTTACAGTTTCTTCTGATGTAATTGAACTAAATACTGCGTACTATATTCTCTAGTAGAAATGACATCAAAATTATAAGTCTAACTTTAAAATGCATTATTATTTATTTGAATTAATTAAATAAGACGTTCCATAACTATCCTTGAATTTATTCTAATCAAATTAATGTAGGATATAGAAAATTAATAAGTAATCGGTAATTAAATCATTTTTGGAGCAATTTGTACAGTAATCTAATTACTCTATTGAATATGTAATAAGTAACTAGTAATTCCTTCCTTTTTAGCGTCCATTTCATTTCAAGGTTAAATCTGGTGTATTTGCCATAAATATCTTTCTACATAGAAACGTATTGAATATTATTTTAAATTACAATGTAAACACGGGTCCAGAGGCACTTCCGGTTTCATTTTAAATGGTTTAAATCGTTCATATATAATTAAATAATGATTTGACAATTGATTCGCTCATAAATGTTCTGATGGTTGTATTTTGTTGAAACATTTGTGTAGTGTTAAAAAACTGAAACAGGACGTTCTTCAGGACCAGTGTTGAACCAGCGTTGTTACGTCATCTGAAGTGGTCTACACATAACATAAAACAAATGATATACAAAGCGCTTACTAGTACCATGAATAGAAATTTCTGATTAAAAACTTATGAAACTTCAGTAAAATTTTCTTCATGTCTCTTATTTGTTTTTGATAATATCTCTAAAGTACAGTAACTACTGCCTAAATGTGTGTAAATCTGCTTTGCAACAATGCAAAATTGTGAAAAGCACTAAATAAATAAAACTGAGTATTGAACATTTTAAACTGACAAAAATGACAAATCAAGGGGCATCTGATAATGAGTGAACAGTGACCGAAGCGTAATATTTTGGTGAATTGTTCCTTTAACTGCACAGGACCTTAAAGGGTCAGTTCACCCAAAAAGGAAAATTCTCTTCTTTTTTTCTCACCTTTAGGTTGAGTATCAATTTTTTATTCTGCTAAACGGAAATGAAGATATTTGAAAGAATGTCAATATCCATACAGATGTCATCCCTCACAATCTGAGAGTGAGTAAATAATGACAGAATTTAATTTTTGGGTGACATTTTCCTTTAACATTTTCAGAACCTAACAGCGATGTTATCAAAACATACATATTACATATTTTGTTAGCTGGGTGTTTTCCAAGGTCATTAGTTATTTTCAGGTTCACACAGGTGTAGTCTCAGCAGTTTTGTTCACAGGTGTAGCTCAATGACATGTGAGGATGTATACAGCAAATACTGTATTTCTTTGTGTAATTTCAAATCAACTGTCACTCACTCCAGGTGTTGAAGTTTGCAGCTTTGGTGCTTCAGCGCCTCCCACATGTGTCTGGCTCCAGTGTCCCCCACTGAGTTCAGTCCTACTGATAAACTGATGAGCTTCGACACGCCGGACATCAAAATGCTTCCCATCGCTCCAAACACCGGCTCGGTGAGCTCGCACCTTGTCAATCTAAAACAAAACAAGCACACGCTTCATTTCTATTAACAGAATCAACCCCGTTTTTTTCTGTAATACGTTACCGTTACAACCGTCAGATGTGTTTTGATTGTGCGTGTCTTTACGTAATGCTTATTTAAATGGTTCCTTAACATTTTATTTATTACAATATTAAATAAATATTGCTAAAAGGGATTCAATGATTGGTTAAATACAAAACACACACTCCAATTTTTGTAGTCTACAATTGGAGGACTTCAGGGCGTCACATATTAGCAAGGCTCCTGATTGGCCGAGTTCGTTGACGGACAGGTTCAGCTCAGTCAGACAGCAGTGTTCTGATTGGAGGGCGGCTGCCAGTGAGGAGCAGCAGGAGCCAGTCAACATGCAGTCAAACATTCTGAAATTAACACCACAAAAGCAAATACACAAACATTCAATAAAGAGACATGAAAGGGATAGTTCACCCCCAAAATAAAAATTCTGTCATCTTTGATATACTCTCATGTCAATCAAATCCTGTATTTTACTCGTCCTTCGGTGGAACACAAAATAAGAGATTTTGAGAAATGTCTCGGTTGTTATCACATTCCTATAAATATCTTATTTAGTATAAAGCAGAGGAAAGAAAGTCATACAGGTTTGGAATGACTTGAGGGCGAATTACGAAATCATTTTCATTGTGAGTGACATTTACATCAAACTGTTGAGACGGGATGGTCCTGTCTGTAACGCCTGTGACAACATCACCATTCCCTCGTCGTCCAATGAGTTTCTGCTCAGGTTCAGCATCTTAAGGTCTGAAAAAACACCGTTCAGAGCTGAAGACAGCGCAGCCATCGATGCCACGCTAAACGAGCATGAATCCAGACTGCACACACACAGATAGACAAACATGTACATCCGCTTCTCAGATGGATTTTATTGCTTCTCTCTACTTCACGTTAGATAAAAAGAGTGATTATATGAATAATGTACAGTAAGCATACTTGAGTTTGTGTAGTCTGCAGTTCCCCAGCGCACTGAGCTGAATGAGTTCATGATCCTGTACATTATTTCCATACAGATCCAGCTCACGCAATTCAGAAGCGCCAGAAAGCATCTTAACCAGCGCTTCACAATCAGCTGCAGTCAATGAACATCCATTTAACCTAAACAAGATCACATTTTGTGTTTATGTATTTAATGCTTTACTCACCTATCCGTATATACTTATGGGCATGAAAAATCTCTACTTAAAGGTTTATATAAATATGCAAGATATGCAGTTGGTGTATCGAAAATATTATTACTGGTGCAAGAGCTAGTGTTGTCAAGAGGATTGGAGGGTGTAAAGATCACCGAGGTAAAAAGCATAATATTGTAAAGCGTTGAACTTCTATCGAGCCTAGACATTTCTATTTATTTTTTGTTATTTAATGTATTTGTCTTATTTGCATACCTTGTATATTTTCTTGTTTTGTATTTCTTTCTTGTTTTGTTATCGTCACTGTGGTTTTTTTTGTGGGTGTCCAATTCGAAACTATATTATCCATCCTAAATAGTTTTCGAAATAGGATTATTAATTAGTACGTCCCAACTCATAGTATGCTGAAATGAGCGTTATCGAAGTACCAGGAAGGTCTTCCGTTTCCGATGAAAATTCGAAGTGTCGATGCATGGAAGGGCTGATATTACCCACAATGCACCATGAGAGGGCAGAGTTTAGTGATGCTTCACTGCATGAATAAAATTCAATAAATGATGCTGCGCTGAATTCATAAGTGTAAGTATACAGTGAACATTACATGAATAAATAATTCACGAATAAGTAGTTATGTGCAAAGAAGAGCTGTATTTTGATGTTCTTTGACAAAGATCGTCTAGGCAACAAAGGCCTCGTCTATTTTGCGTTAGTATGTCTCAGTGCACACATACCGTTTTGCTGAAAACAAAAATGTACAGTACATACTTTTAGTGCATAGTACAAGTAAACAAAATTGGACGCCCTTTCAAATGACGAATCGCATCCAGAATAAAAGTTTGTGTTTACATAATATATGTCTGTACGCTGTGCATATTCATTTCGTATTTATTAACACAGAAACATACACAAATATATTTAGTAATATTTATATTTAACAATAATTGAAATTATACATGCCTTAATTAATTTTGATATTTTTCTTAAACATGTGCATGTATGTGTGTGCGTTTATAGAGCACACAGACACATATATTATGTTAACAGTAGCACAAACTTTTTTTCTGGATCCGATTCAGCGGTTGACAGCCCCAGTGTTTATGTATTTGCATTGGTAGTGAATAAAAGCATTAAAGGGGTCATATGGTACGAACACATGTTTTTCTTCGTCTTTGATGTGTTATAAGTTGCCGTGCATGTATTAGACACTTAAAATTGCAACAATTAAAGTGTAGTAACAAAAGATGCATTCTATCTAAAAGCGAATGCTCACCCAGACCTGCCTTAAACGCCTCGTCTAACCACACCCACACAAATCTATGTCAGTTGGTGGTATGATTTGACTAAGACCACCCGAATGTTTACGCAAGTAAGGTGGGCGCACCTGTCACTACATCTGCTTTAGAACCTGATGTTCCAAATATGGTAAGAGGCGTAACATTGCTGTCACACACTTGCAGTTTTCGACCAATCACTACGCACTTAAACATCTGCGCGTTCCAGAGAGGCGGGGCAAAGCATACAAATATGCACGGTATTAAGAAAATACAGCGATTTTTTTACCTTAAATCGTGTATACACATTGCAATACATCTAAAACAAACGATAATATTCCTTCTAGCCGTGTCATATCACTCCTTTAAAAAAAGAGGGTGCAGATTTAAGTGTGACCTGAATTGTGTTTATATAACACGTCCAATATTTTCATGTCTATCTAATAAAGAGACGCACATAAACGTGATCTCACTTAAGTGACTTGAGTTTGGAGTGTGCGAGTTTGTGACAAAGGGTCTTAACTGCCCCCTCTTCCAGTGTTGAGGAGGAAATATCCAGCGAGGATATCCGGCCATCAGCCAGCACTGTTGCCAGGTGGGTGATGACGGCCAAACTGAGATGGCTCTGTGACAGACTGAAAAATGGAAAACGCTCAATTAAAAAAAAATACATTGAACTTTTGAACTGAGTACAGCATTTTTAAAACACCTTAGACTCACTTGATCTTCTCCGACAGCCGTAATGCTGGTGCCAGTCTCGCAACCTTCTCCTCTGTGAGTTTTGCACTGTATAAGTTCATATATTCAAACTTGCCCAAGCAATTCACTACAAACGACAGCGTGCTGCACTCTTCCTCCTGCATGTCACTGTAGGCGATGTGCCTCCATCGACTCTTACTGAGAGTTTCTTTGACCAGAGATGTATTGCGCGTGTGTTGCAGAAGACGCAAAATACGGAAATGCTCCTCCAGTTCAACCTTACATAAGGTTGCGGAAGCAGTGTCCATCAACCACTGAGAAAATTCAGAGATTCGACTCTCATCAAAGCTGTTCACGGAGTCCTCCATCTCTTTGCGCTGGCCTGGGTCCAACAACCCTGCCAGAAATGTGTAATACAGAGCCGAGCGCTCCTCTAAAATTCCTTTCGCCCCATGTTCGGAATGGTCGATGTAAAAGGAGACAGCCAATAGGAACTCTTGCATCAAAAGAGACAGGAAAGAGAATGTGGTTTCAGGGGAAGTGACATCACCACAGATATGCAGGACATCAGAGAGCACAGGGGAGCGTAGAAAAGGCAGCAGGCCGCAAGATGTGACCTCACTATAGGAGAAAACCGTTTGGGCAGAAGAAAGACAAGCAAGTCTGCCTAAACCGGACACAAGCTCTCTGGTTTGCTCGGCAGTCATCTTCTGTTTCTCCAGGAGCATGCGGGTGAAAATGCCGAAGAGGTGAGTGAGGGTCTCGGGTGGGGTACCGTTACTCTCAAACTGAGTTTTGAACACGTTACAAAGTGTCCAGCAAAAGGCCGGACGAAAACACTGTTCAGACACACCCAACATCTCCTCACTGTGCCAAACAAGTTTCTCCGCTCGCTTTTCATCATCAAAGAACCTCTGGAAGAACATTCTCCTCTGGGTCCGAGAGAACCCGACCACCTCAAAACTCTCCCATGACTTCAGTTTGAGCGGTTCTCTGGACGTGACAAGTATTGAAACGTCTGGAAGCAGCGAGCCGTTAAGCAGACTGTACAACAATGCAGAGACAGATCCTTCTTGTTGTGCATCACAGATGAGACTCGAAGAGGCCGGCGGAGTGGACAGAAGGTTCTTGAACCCGTCTAATCCATCAAACACAAGAAGAAGAGACTGAGGCCACTTTAGGATGAGGGAAAGATGCTCTGCGGAGAAGTGAGAGTGTGTACGGGCTAACACGCTGTGCAGACTCACAGGTTTCTCTCCGGGAGCTTTCAGCTCACTGACGGACACTCGGAGCAAAAGTTTGTAGTGTTGCAGGCGTGTGCCGGACGTCCAATCCCAAAGGGCCTTTTCCACCGATGTAGTCTTACCCGTTCCAACACCGCCGTAGAGGACCACTCTACGCCCTTCAGATCCTGGAGAAAACTCTCGAGATATGACATCTTCCAAAATGTCCAAATCTCCAGACTCGCCCTCACATGCACGCAGTGAGACGGGTGTGTAGTGGCCGTTTCCGATCACAGATTGACCTCCTAAGAGCGAGTCGGGCAGAACTGAACTTAGAAGAGAGCTTCTCAGAGTGTTCTTATGCACCTCCTGAACATCTAGGAAAGAGGAATATACATAATGAAAGTGGTTCAGATACACACTTCTTAATATTATGACATTTTCCATCTAGCTAGCTATTTTTTCACTTTATAAAAAAAAATGTACAATTACACGTTATGTAAAATTCACATCAGTTGTAAAGCATTAACACGGACTGAGAATTTTAAAAGCTGCTATGCTTTTGAATGGATAGTTCACCCATCAAATTATTTTCATCATTTACTCACCCACATGTCATTGCAAAACTCTAATATGTTTTTTTGATTTTTACATCAGTGGAATATCTTATTTTGTATTCACCAGAAAAAAAAGTCATACAGAGGATTTGAATGATATGACATTTTTTTTTTAATTGAATTCGTTAAAGTCCCCGTGAAATTAAAAATGACAATGCTTATTTTTTCATGAAATATTCCAGCGTTTACTATAAATAGTTTATCAATGTGCATCATTCTCTTTCTTAATCCATGTGCCCTCATATTCTTCTGAAATTGCACTTCCTTCCTTTAATTACGATCCATCTTAAATGACGTAAATTAGACGGCTTGGCCGGACCATCTGTTAACTCCTCCCCTTCAACTGTCAGTCTGCTGATAATTAACATATCAAACTGCAACGGCTGTTTTGTACATACAATCAAATCATGGAAAAAAATGAAAGCCACGCCCACTATTTTCTCATTCGAAATTCCATTTCACTAAAATGTGTCAAGATACGGAAGTAAAAACGATCGCAACGTGCTGTACACAAGCGCAGCTCGAGTTCATGCCCGGTCCAATATGGCGGTGCAGGTGACGCACGAATTTGCATTTCAATGAGGCTGTTAGACTGTGCTGTCATCACGTGCTCTCTGAAATGTGATAATTCCCACTTATGATGTCATGATTCCGAGCTGGTTGTGTTCAGGTGCTTTGTTGTCGGAAATAATTCAGATTCAAGCTTGCGTGTGTCTCGGGAAAATGTAATGTTAGTCTTATATTTTTCAACAGCACTTCAAACTGTATAGTTTTACTAGTCATCTTGCGAACTATTCTGGAATATTGTTTAAATACATGCTATTTTCACAGTGTATAAAACATGCAGTATGCTTCAAAGGGTTATGTAAATATGTACTAATTTAACGACAAGACAATGCACTGAAGCTGTCGCGGAAAAAAACGAATAAATCACATCTGTCACAGCAGAAATCCTTCTCCCATCGAGTCACATCCCCGATCTCAGGAAAGTGAGCAGGAATTAAGAACCAGCTCGGTTTCAAACTTCACACACCGGATACAGATGTTTGCTCACCTTTAGTGATCTCTGGTGTTTGTTGCATGGCTGAAGATGTCCACTAAATCTGTAAATCCTTGTTTTGCAGGTACTTGGAGATGTCTGTGACTACTGCACGCTTTTAGTCAGTTACAATCAGGAAGTGGGTGTGTTTCTGTGACGAAACATGAATCACACTTCCCAATAAACTGATCCAGACCGATAATAATTCCTAAAAAGCGTCTTAAACGACTCGTTCTTTACATATTCAAATAGCTGATTTGTTTAATCAACCATAATGTTTGGTCATCTTCGAAAAACATTAACTAATCTTTCGCAGATAACTCTAATGGAAACACACGTATATTAACTGTAATTTTGGAAAAACTCTGTATATAAATTATTAATTATGTAAAGTAAGCAGTTTGATTCAAAAGTCATGCATTTACACAAACGGTACACAATCAAACACAAGGAAGTAACTAAACAGCGCCCTCTAGTAACAGACTGACGTCATAACATTTATTTGTGTGTGTGCGCCGTGTGTGTTGCGTGCATGCTCTATTAAAAACGATGCCAAGGATTTAATTGGTGCAATATAAATACATAGTAATGCTTTTTTCTTTTCTTTTGTTCTTTGACATTTGTCTCTGTGCATTTCTGTCCAAAGGTCTCGAGTGGGTTTTGTTCCCATTTGTTATTTCCTGCGGAATCCTATCAAACCTGTTTATCTTCCCTCAGGACAGGATTACAAAAAACGGTGCTTAACTGTGTAGTGATTAAAGCTGTTAGGCTTCCAGCCACAGATCTTCTTGAGAACTGTTATTGTTATTCTTACATAGAAAAGCATGTGGTTACAGTAATTAACAGTGTAGTAGTAAAATACCAGCAGGCAAACATTTACATTTTTGCAAACAAACGTGTTTATTTAAACGTATAGGAAAGTGAGTACAGTTTTTATATATGATGTAAATATCTTTCCCTTTTTACTTCTCTGTTATTTGATCAGCACTGCTGTCTTCTCGCAGCAATGACTAAGATGCAAAAAGTTAGTTATATGAAGAATCTTGCCAGAATCTTGCTATTGCTGAGCGTTTATGGACTGGACGTATGTTTATACTGGATTCCAACCTGATGATAGAGAGGACAATTGTTATTAGTACACTTCATTCAATCTTTACTCAGTCATAAGCCTTTTTGCTTATACTAACTTTATTTCATAAATTCTACAGTAATTTACATATAATCCAATAAATATTATAACACTACAAAATAAAAGAATATACTGTAATATAACTCAAACAAAAGATAGGCTACTAAACAAGATTAAATAAATAAGTTGCTTATTTGCACCTGTTCTCTTCTCCCTCCAGTAGTTTCTTGTATGTGGCGATCTCTATATCCAGAGCCACTTTGACATTCATCAGATCCTGGTAGCTGCGAATCTGTTTGGCCATATCGTGTTTGGCGTTCTGCAGCGCATCCTCCAGGCTTTTGATTCGCTGTTTAGCATCAAACACCGCCTCCTCAACGCTGCGCTCCACCTCTTTGATTTGGCCCTCAACGCTGCCACGCTACAATGATGTCACAGAATGACAACCGTAAAGTTTCATTTACTAAACACTTTATTCTAAAAATCACTCTGGCGTCCACAGAAGCAGCTCATGTGCGTACAGTGAGGATGCTGTGTTGCCATGGTAACAAAAAGTCTTATTTATATTAGCGAGCAGCTACCTGTGATGTAACCGAGTTTATCTCACTTTGCAGTTGCGTGATGTGTCTTCTCAAGTCAGCGATTGTGCTTTTATTGTTTCTCAGTTCACTGTTGTTCTGGTCGGCTTGTGAGGCGATCAGTTCAAACTGTGGGAGCAAGATAGAAAGATGTTAAGCTTAAGAAGTATATTGTACCTGCTTTTCACATGTTTCTCATGAGAAAAACATCTAAGTAGTATTGTAATGTGTCTCGTTGCAAATGAAATTTCTACAAATTGTGCTCAAGATTGTACAATATAAAAAAGGCTTGAGGGATCTTCACCTTGTTCTTATACCAGCTCTCAGCTTCTTGACGGCTGCACGCTGATATTTCTTCATACTGGCTCCTCACATCAGCAATGATCTTCTCCATGTTGAGATATCTGCGGTTGTCCATCTGCACCACGACAGATGTTTCCTGTATCTCATCCTGAAGTTCACGCAGCTCCTACAGAGAGAGAGAGTGAGAGATATTTAAGAAGACCTTCTGACGATGTTTGACAGATGTGTATGTGTCTCAGTGTACCTCCTCATTGAAGCTCTTTAGAAAGTTCAGTTCCTCTGAGATTCCCGCAATTTTATCTGCAAGGGCAACTTTATACAAGTAAGTTGAGTCAACCTCCTGCAGTGAAAGAGACGCGCACATGTTCACTTATTGAAAATGAGACGACGCTAAAAAGTGACAGCATCAGATAGAGTTTACGCTATTTTACTGTCTGTTTTACCTTCTTCAGAAGAACAAACTCGCTTTCGGCTCTGTTCCGATTGTTGATCTCATCTTCATACCTGTATAAATGTAACACATCGGTTTTACAACAATTTACAACGTTAACTGTTTTCTCTCAAAATACATCAAGATGTAGTTCACTCAAAAGTAAACTTTTTTTCATAATTTATTCCAAACCCGTATGACACAAAAGTTATGCTGAAGAACGTTGCTAACCAAACAACATTGGACCTCACTGACTCCCATTGTATGTGTCAAAATATCATACAGGTCTGGAATGGGACAAAGGGGGGTAAACGATGAAAGAAATTTCATTTCTGATTGAACAGGCTCTTCACAAACTTGCGTTTGTTTAATACAAATTTCACTGCTTTGTGGTTTGATAACCATGAAAACCCTCCGTGCTCTGATTTAAGACTAAAGCGTCTGATGAATGACCTTTGCTTTTGTTCCACCACCTGCACGTGAACATTCTTGAGGTCTACATCCAGGTGTTCTTTGTCTTTGTTCACACGGTCCAGCTGTGCCCTTAAGGTACTGATGTATGACTTCAGCATGTGTTCCAGTTTAGAATCAGGCTTAGACCTGCTCTGTAGCAGCTGCCATTTAGTCTCCAGCATCTTGTTCTCTTGCTCCAGTTTACACACCTGAGAATGAAGACAGTTACAAATGCTTTTATTAAATACCTTTTACAACAATGTGACAAAAAAAGACAAACAGTTTGAGTACATAAAAGGCATATAAAATAAATAAACATGGAAATACTATTGAAAATAAACCTTCATGAAAGGATTATTTGCAGTAATTGATGTAGAAGATCCATTTTTGTTTCTCCAAAATACCTTTTATGTTTAGGAATCTTTAAGCTTTTATTATCTTTTTTTTAAACCTTTGTTCACTATAAAGAAACTTTTGTGAAACAGAAAGTCTCCTTGTAACCATAAATCCAAAAGTCTTTTTGCATCATTTAAGAACATTAAATTTTGCATTTTATTAAAAAAGCAAAATAAAAAAGTCTCTGACTTTTGTTTGCAGACTTGGGCATAAAAAGCACCATTTGAAACATTGTTTGGATGCTCTCTGAAACTTTACAAGATACCATTTAGGAAAAACAACTGATTTTGTATTTCGCCCTTTATCTGAAACAGTCCTGTTTGTTGTTGATCTTGTTTCTCTGGTATTAACTGAAACTGATGCAGGGTGCATGAATGATGAAAAAGCCTGTTAAACTTATTGACATAGCTCAGTACCTTTTTGCCATTTGCAAGTTTAAAAAAAAATACAATTAAAACTCAATTCTGTTCTTCAACATACTCAGCAATATTTTGTGACAAAAGTAGGCAGAGATTTCTCACCCTGTCGATAAAAGAGGCAAAGCGGTTGTTGAGAGATTTGATCTGTTCTTTCTCATGGATTCTCACAGACTGTATTGTTGGGTCCAGCTGAAGATCCATCGGGGTGAGAAGACTCCTGTTAACGGACACAGCTTTGATGGGGACCCCGACCGCTGACATGTTAGCAAAGCCAAAATAAGAGTTACCCTGACGGGGTATTTGTGCTCCGAGATATGGAGATGAGCCCAATGACCAGCTGCTGGAGCCAGACCCGGAGGACCTACGGACACTCATGACCAGAGAGAGGCAGACAGAGAGCTGTGATATGGAGAGATAACGTGGTGTAGTTCCAGTGGACTTGGCTGGTTGTTTTCATCACTTTTTGATGCAGGTGGCTTATGTGCAGACTGGTGGGTGTGTCTTTGTGTATAAATGAGAATAAACCAGAATTCTTCTCTTTGAAAAACCTGTTCGTCACACCACATGTCCAAAGCAAACATTCTCCACATTCAGACATGATCAAGCACACAAAAAATGACAAACAGAGCTTGTTTACAATGTCAAGAGATTTAAGCCCCAGCATATCTGTTCAACATGAATACACAATATCTGCTTTTCAGGATGTTTTTGCTAAAATGTTCTACCTTCCTGAACAGGTTAAAACTTTTTTTTAACGCAACACTTGATACAGATTGAATCATATTTATTTAACATTTATTTTTAACATCAAAAAATATATAAGTTTCAACTTTGAGTTTCATCAATTATATTATATCAAGTATTTAACATTTAATTATTTTTTCTATATTTTAATTATTCCTTTTTTATTATAAATATTTCTGGTGCAATTCACAATGTGTTATTGTAAAGCAGCTTTGCAACAATATAAAACTCAAAAGTGCTATAGAAGTATTTTATTTACAACTGGTATATCTGACAATATTTACAATATTAGACATTAATCAGCACTTTTTCGTGCTTACATGACGAAAATAGTGCGTATAGGAATAGTTTAAAAATCTAGGCGCGTGCTGAAGAACCAAGACCGTCGACAAATTCGTAAGGAAAAGTGCAACGCGTAGGAGCTCCCGCCGTTATACATTTGACGCATGCGTGGTAGCTGAAGCACCAAAGAAAATGTGTTTTTTAAAGCGAAGTTTGAAACTAAGAAACAAAACGTATTCTAAATGTAATTAAATGTAAAATCTGATCAAAAATATGTTGTTTGGTTGTGACCTTCGCTCGCGATTCAAGAGATATCTTAACGACCCAGTTAAAGGTGGTAGGACTTGGGTCTTACATGACTGCAATAGCTCCAAATATGGCCGCCGAGCGCGGAGACTTTCCTTAAAGGGACTTTGTCACAAATGTGCTTCCTGTTTACGTTTTGCAAGAACTTTCAGAACAAGACAGAACAGACATCGGCCCTTAGAAGAGTCTCGGCGTTTGTTTATACAGTACCTGCACTCGATCCTGTCAGTTAGACAGGCCGTTTCAATGCATTTCAGAGAACCTTTATCTCCGCGCAGATGGACGCCGTTGATCTGTTTTCAAGCTGCAGGAAGGGCGACATTGCCAGAGTGAGGTCAGATCATCATGGACTTGCTGTTGTTTTAACTCGGCGTCATGCATCAGTTTGGCCGACGTGCATTTCCAAAGTAGCTTTTAAACAACTTTATGTGAATATCAGAGCACAAATGTACCTCGTCTTGTAGTTTTGCACGTACATCAAAACGAACGTACATTTCCTATTTAGTCCTAATACACTAACTTCACATCCATAGTCTGTGTATAGTCTGTTAATGTGCATACCAAGGACAATATACATGAGTTACTCAGTCTATAGCTACTCAATATCCATATGGAATCAAATGTTTACAGAAGTTAACATCAAACCATATTTAGGGACTGTCTATGGGTCAATGACGTGTTTTGTGTCCAAATTCATTATTTTCCTAAAAATAATTTGAATAAATACATGTCATATATCAAATGGATCTACAATATGTCCTTTATAAGAAACCCTTTTCATTTTATTGAAATTCAATAGATTTTTTGAGTTTTGGTGTTTGAAAGACCAAAAATGTCAGGTGGTGCGACCGTCCGAACATACAAACAGAGAACAAAACTGAGAAATAAATGTTAATTTTCTCAATAAAATTCTTAATAAAATATTTTGGCATGATTTTATGTTAAATTTCTTATATATGAGGGGAAAAATACTCAGTGCTAAATACATTAAATGTATATTATTTTAAATTAATATATGCTCCCACCACCTGACATTTTCTTATTTGTCATTAACCCCTATGCAAATTTATATGACTCATAGATTCTCTATAAATCATGAATATGCATGTCAATGCAAATGTGCTCGTCCACTGCGGTGACTGGTACTCCCTGGTCCGTGATTCATCTGATCTCTTTGCATTTTTTGTTATTATTGTCTCACCTTCTTTAGATACCTGGTTGAGCAGAGGGATGTGGAACTAAACATCAGAGATAAATGGGACAGTACACCTCTGTAAGTGTCTTGTATTGTCTTTGCCGTGCATTTAAGGTGGAGAGGAAGCCTGAGACGTTGATGTTTTTGGTGTTGATTCAGGTATTATGCATGTCTGTGTGGACATGAAGAACTGGTGCAGTACCTGCTCGCCAACGGTAAGCACAGCATTCATCATCGACATTCACTGCCGAAGGTTTAGGGTCACTTGCTCATTCTTTATTTCTATTTTTATGTGAATAATGTTGAGGAGAACACAAATGTACCTACAGGTATTGTGTTACGATGAAAAATAATTCAACAAAAACAAATCTATTGTGGCCTCTGAAAAGAGATGGCAGATAATTGGTTTGTTTTGATTGTGTTTAATGCGTGTTGTATCTGTGGCAGGGGCGAAATGTGAGGCGAACACGTTCGATGGTGAGCGTTGTCTTTACGGCGCGCTGAGCGACCCCATCCGCCGCCTGCTGAAGGAGTACAAGCGCATCACAGCCAAAGCCATGCAGAGAGATTACTACGACCAGTTCTTGCAGACGTGAGACCATCACACAACCACACAGAAAACACAAACCGCCGACATGCACTGATCGATCCAATACTCTGTTTCAGACTTTTGGAGCTAGGTAATTACAGCGACGTCACGTTTATGGTGCACGGTGAGATGTTTAAAGCCCACCGCTGTGTCCTGAGCGCACGGTCCGAATACTTTGCTCACATGCTGGAGACCAAATGGAAAGGGAAGAGCGCCATTGCTCTCAAACATCCACTGGTAGGCGCCAACATCACAGTCATTGTGAAAGCCAAATTAAACTCCAACACGCATACTATCTGTATCCATTAAAGCATGCATCTACAGTTCAGTTCAAATATACAGTCTAAACTGAATCTAAAGTTCCAGTATCGTTTTTTGCCTCCAAGGTGAATCCTGCTGCATTCGCTGCAATCCTGCAGTATTTCTACACTGGTGAGCGTCACATCACATGAGTTTGTACATTCAGAGGTGTCTGTTGTTCAGTGTCAGACTGTAGTTTTTCTGTGCCGGTTTGTTTGCAGGTCGATTGGACATTGATGTGAATTATGTGGAGGACTGCAAGCGTCTGGCCAAACAGTGCAAGATCGGTGAACTCATTGAGGAGCTGGAGGTGAAATGCAAACAGGTTTATGAGTTCGGTGAGGAACTGCTCAGATGTACAACAGTTCACACATGCTTCAGGGGTGCCGCAATGTACTTCCATACCAACATTTTGTTATGTTTTGTAGATTTTTACAATGTTACAAACTTATTTAAAAGTTCTCTTTTACCTTTTAGTGACAGGTTCAATTCTATAACAAAACTGAAGGGCTGTCAAACGATGAATTGCGATTCATGGCATCCAGAATAAAAGTTTGTGTTCACGTAATGTGTGTCTGTGTACTGTGCATATTCATTTAGATTTTTTTTTTTTTTAATAAACAATAAGAAAATCAATATACATTTCGATATCACTTCAATTATTCAAAATTAATGCACACTACACAGAGATATATTATGTAAGCGCAAACGTTTATTCTGGATGCGATTAATAGTTTGACAGCCCTTAAAAACGGCTATTGATAATTGATAATGTTTAGAAGATAAATCTGATGTTTGAATTTTAGTTTATTAAAAAAAAATTGCTCAACATCATAATACTTTTGTATCATGAACTAAGTAAATTGTTACATCCCTACAACAGAATAAACTCGAGGCACTCATCTTATTCTGTTTCTCATGTGTTATGTTCTCTCCCTCATTCTCTCTCTCTCTCTTTCTCGCGCTCTCCCTCTCTCGTATTCTCTCTCTGTCTCTCTGTCTCAGTGTCCAGTAAGCCGGGCACATGTGTGAAGGTGTTGACTCTAGACCCTCATGAGTTTCAGCTGCAGGATGGAATGGCTCTTCTGGCTGACAGCGCTCTTCCAGATGAACTCAGGGTGAGCGCTGTTATTTTCCTTAGATTTTTAAGGTTGGACAGTTAGAGAGCTTTACACCGTGTTTCCACAAAAAGACAATAGAACGCATTAGAACCCATTATATATTTACATTTTGTCCGCACTGGTGCGACGCAACAATCTTATTTAAACAAGCCATGTGAGAAAAAGGTTTGCAATGACAACAAGACGTCGTAACAACTCAACACTGACCCGGTGTAGACACGGTGTTAGACAAGTGGACTCATCTGTGGGGTCAGTGCTGAGTTGTTACTACGTCTTATTGTCACTGCAAACCTTTTTCTGTGATGTATTGAAGATTTACTGCTGATTTAGATACATCAACAAAGATCCTGTCTCACAAAGGAAGGCTGAAGAATCAAGATTTGGGCAGACACGCATATGAACTAGTATCCCAACCAGCCCATGAGAGTTTGAGTCCTGTTTGTTTTGTCACATGCTTTAGAATTGTTCATAAATGTTTTCATAGGTCGGATACGGTCAGCTTCCTTTCGATCTGACTGACAGTTTTCCGAGCTATCCTGACATTTGCTTCCGGGTGGACGGCTATGACTTTCTGTGTCATAAGGTGAGTGTTTGTTAACCTTACAGTCGGGACAACGTCAGTGAAGCCAGACAGCAAATATTTCTGACGTCAATCCAATACTTCAATGTTTGTTATAATTTAGAATATCTCCTCAGTAGCTGCCCAAAGGTTCTGGCTGATGGTCGCTATCGTTGGCGCCATGACCAGGTGCTTAAGGCAATTGCTGAGAGCTTAGCCTCAGCCATCAGCACCAGCAAGTACCATCATGCTAGAAAGAAGGCAGTCCCCTACATTACAGCTTGAGAGACACCAGGACGCGCCAACAATTAACAACAGACCTTCTCCACAAAGCCTCGGACTGGCAGCTGAAGGTCAACCTGGGTAAACAGCTGAGGTTTCCTCAGCACATTGCAATAACAAATCTCCGTCCAGACATGATAGTCACCTCCGAGGTTTCAAAACAGCTGATCATGCTGGAACTAGCGTTGCCCTGGGAAGAGCGTATTGAGGAAGCCAATGAGAGTAAACACGCTAAGTACCAGGAACTTGTGAAGGAGTGCAGTGAGAGAGGCTGAAGAATGTTCTATGAGCCTATAGAAGTTGGCTGTAGAGGCTATGCAGGACGTTCACTTTGCAAAGTCCTCAGTAGGTTGGGCGTTACAGGGGCGGCCAAGAAGAGGGCCATTCAGTCCGCGAGCGAAGCCGCAGAGAAGGCCACAAGGTGGCTTTTGATAAAGAGGGCTGATCTGTGGAATGCTACTGGGACGCCTGGGTGAGGGCGTATGATGTTGCGAGACCCCAAACACCCGATGATCCCATGTTACATCCCTGAGGATGCATCCCTGTGCATTCAAGAGATCTCTTGCATAGATAATTTAAATGTATATAAGCCCATTCCAATCATTGCTTTTATTTGTAATTTAATCAAAAGGGAAATTAAATGTTTGTTTGTGTGTTTGTTCCCGCAGGCGTTTTTCTGCGGCCGTAGCGATTATTTCAAGGCACTGCTTGAGGATCATTTTAGTGAAGGTGAAACTCTGCTTGCGCTTCCTGGTATTCCTGCGATCACCCTGCATGATGTGTCACATGATCTGTTTACCAGAATCCTTTACTACATCTACAGCGACAACGCCCAGGTACGCGGAACTCTACGTGACCTCACAAACGGAGGATTATGAGGACAGAAATAAAGCCACTATTGATGGTTGCTGCACACTTATTTAAAGTTCTTTCACTGTGTTCAAGCTGTCGCATGAGAACGTCTATGAGGTTCTGTGTGTAGCTGATATGTACCTGTTGCCCGGTCTGAAGCGTCTGTGCGGCAGGACTCTAGCGGCGCTGCTCAATGAGGAGAACGTGCTGCACATGTGGAAGACGGCAAAACTCTTTCGGCTGTCACGTCTAGAAGATCAGTGCACAGAATATATGGCCAAGATCATCGAGCGGGTATATACAGAACATACATCACTGAAACTATGTCTGTGTTTACTTGTATGATGATTCTGAAGGACACGTGTCCTTCTGATGTCAACATGGAATCACACATGGGAACATGAAATCCAAATGGAGAATTTATAAACTTTATCTTTATAAACTTTTTCTGAATAAGCCTATATGTACTCAACATATGATACCTTTCTTCTTAAAATGTAGTATGTATTTTTACAGATAGCATTGCTAAAGTACACATCACTTAGGGAAAGAATTGCGTTAATACCATTTTGGAGTTTTCCTGTTTTCAATTTTTTTATGTGCAATTTATAAACCTGATTTTCTCTTACTGTGTGTTGTAGCTGGTGGACAAATCCGAGTTTGCAGATATGATCAGAGAGGATGCTGGGAATGTGGCCGCCAGACAGGAAACAGATTCCATCCCTTTGGTGGATGAGATCCGTTTCCACATCGCCAGCAACGTTCAGACGTACAGCGCCATCGAAGAGGCCAACCAGAAATTCGACGCCCTTGAGATCCTGCTGGCCAGCATCGGCCTCGAGTGCTAAGAAAGAATAAGAAATCTAGAGGAAGTGACATGGAGAGCGTGTGGAAATGAGGTCGGGGGAACCTAGTGGTTTACAAAATAAGAGCTTTACATGCACAGTAAAGATTCATGTGTTGCGAGCTGGCATCACGTTAGCAGTTACACACTAACATGGTCGATTTTAACAGCAGATTCTTTCAATAACAGATATTAAGAGTGCATGTACTGGCACGGTACTGTTTTTTGCTGGTGTGAATTATGGGAACTTTTAATAGCATTTAGAAGTATCTGTACTTTCCTGTGAATAAACTCACTTGCAGAGAAATGAAATTGAATTTCAAAGGTTGATATTAGCATCCGTGTGATGCCGTGATTATGTTTGGGCACGTGCCGTTCTTTGTTCCAGATTTATCATGCAGATTTATCACGCGTGTCGAGCACAAAGAATGAACGCATCATAGGTCAAGCTGTTAAAGCATCAGGTATGAGACACGGATTAATGGAATTGTAAACAGGATGAGAACGATTTGTTTAACAGGAATACATTTTAAATGGTCTCTAGGAAAGCTTAAGGACTTATCGAGGAGATTTTATTTCCCAAAAGAATTTCACTTGCATTCTCTCTGATGTTTTTGTGTGATAGAGGACCGTTTACTGAAGCAGATTATTTTCTCATTGATATACATATTTCTCCAGCATTGCGTTTCCGGTTTCGGACTTCTGTACCCACTCTGAGCACGATTCTCCCTAAACCTCATTTTCCCTCATCTTGCTTTCGTTGCTCGTGCTTCTTATTCTTACAACGATTTTATTTGATTTCAATGTCTTTTATTTCTTTGGTTTTAAAGAGGCACGTCGACATGATGTGGTTTAAATGACAGCAGGAGGTTGAGCTCATTTAATTAGCAGCACTTTTTGTAAGCACAGATTTATGTTTCTGAACTGTGCTAAGATAAATTCCCACGAATGACACTTAATGTGTATGAATGTTTTAAGTTGTTATTGTTTACTGCCAGATGGCATTTTTGCTTTCATGTGAGTTCATGTGGGATGGGATGTAAATAGGTGAGCAGAAAATAAATATTTACTAATGTAATTGTTGTGGAATTCTTTGAATATTTATTTTCTTAAATTTGATATTGCTCCATAACTTTTATGAATAATTAGACTTTTCTTTATATGTATGACTTTTTATGTGCTGTCTCACTTTTGGACCACAACATTTTGTATCTGACCTAATCGATCAAGGTTAGATGCATTGTTCATTTTGGCCTTTAGGGAGCGCTGTGTATTACTGTACGATTGAAAAGCTCTCATACATCACAAAGTGAAGGACAAATCTTATTGTTATTCTGCCATTTTTTTAGCAGTCGGCTTTTTATCAGACGTCACTTCATCTGTAAATGTTTCGTAACTCAACGTCCCTGAAGACGGTGCCTATCAGTACATGCGTCTGCCAAGATTTCCATGTTTTTTATCAGCTCAGAGTGACTGACATGCATGCATCAGTTCATCTCAAAGTCTTATAACAATTTATGTGTTGTAGTTTATTAAGAGTTATTTATTTAATGGATTAGAGTTTGGTATTGGTGTTCAAACAAAAAACTAGAAATCACCAAACATTACTAAAGGTTTTCCCGATATATTATTTATAACCCTGCTAAAAAACCTGTATTATAATTCTTATAATTTTTATTAGAAATAGCATAATGAACCTTGGTAACTATTAAATCCAGTTGAATATTAGTGAAGTTTTCTGCAGTTATTTCCAGCAGGGTTTACCCTAAAAATAGATAATTTCCAAGCATTAAAATCCAAAGTGTACATATATTCGCTGGAGTTTGTTAACTTGTTATGATGAAGAGGGGCTCACTCTTGGTTTGCCTGTTTCTCCAGGCAACAGGAGTGTGAATTACCATGACAACTAGCTCAAGGAGAGAGAGATGGAGCTTGTCAGAGCAGTATTTCATTTATCACCAAAGCTGTGTGTTTGTATAACTGAGGTCCTTGAGTCATGAGACGCGTGCAATTTACCAGAGAGATTAAATATGAGGATGCTAACTAGGTCATAGTTGAGCAGATATCTTGCCAATATACAGTATTCACACAAACCTCTCAGCATCAGCACCACTACAGCATCGCCCACCATCACGCCACGTCATATCCCGTGGAGAGTTTTTTTTTAAGAGAAATATCACATTTGTAGAATTCACTGTTTTGAAGAGATTAAGAGAAGCTCGCCGAGGATGAAAAAGCTTGTTAAATTCAACTTTATTTATATAGCAGCACTAAAAACAACCATTGTTGAGCTCTGTTAAATCTAAATGTTATTTATTCATGCTCCGTCAGACGCTGAATATTTTATATCACAATACATCTCGTCTGGTGTTTGTGAAAGGATCTCCTGTGGAAAAAGTTTGTGAGTTTACAGTCATTTGATATTTTGTTCTGAGTAGGTTGATACAACCATCTCAAATTTGTTGTTAACAGTTGGACTTGGCTACTGTACATATCTTAAAAATGTCTGTTTGTCAATTTTAGTCTTTTAATAAGACAGTGATGACTATTACCAGGTTTTTTGTAATAACAAGGACTGAAATACATTTAATTTTGCAGTTGCCATGGTAAATGTTTCTAAGGGTCTAAGGTTTGTTGGGAAAAAGACCTTAATCATTTTTTTCTGATCTTTTATACTTCTTCTGGATGTGTTTGGTGGATATGAAGAGTTAATGTACAGATAACGTGAACAATTTTTTTTAAAAGACAACATTTTAAAGGGGTCATAAGGAACGAATACGTGTTTTTCTGTCTCTGGTGTGTAGAGTAATAAAGGTTTATGTAGGATATAGAAAGTAATTAGTAATAAGTAATTAAATGCATTTTGGAGAGAGTAATTTGTACAGTAATCTAATTACACTATTGAGTATGTAATTAATAACTAGTAATGAATTACTTTTCAGAGTAATTTACCCAACACTGGTTATAAGTTACCTATGCATGTATTAGACACGTAAAATTGCACAAATTCAAGTGTGGGAACAATCTGTCATTCTGTCTAAAAGCGAAAGCTCACCCACACCTGCCTGAAACGCCTCGTGTAACTACACCCACACAAATCTACGTCAGTAGGTGGTATGAGTTGACTAAGACCTCCCAAATGTATACACAAGGTGGGCGCACCTGTCAGTACAATTGAAGAGAAACCTGATGATCCAAATATGGTGAGAGGCGTTCCATTTACATCACACGCTTGCAATATTCGACCAATCACTACACACTGGTTAACTAGCCAATCATAGCGCACCTCGCTTTACAGAGCCATGTGATTTTTTTTAAATCTGCGCGTTCCAAAGAGGAGATACAAACATGCACGGTACGTGGAAATACAGCGTTTTTTAGACTTAAATTGTGTATAGACATTGCATTACATCTAAAGTTAACGATAATATTAGTTTTAGCCGAGTCATATCACCCCTTTAAAAATGTAGTCATCTGATTTTGCAAATTAACTCTTCATATGTTCAATTCTCTCTAGTGCATAGACATATAATTTTATTGTCATTAAAAAGTCTGGTTACTGTTTTCCTTTTAGTGCTTCTTAACCACAAGATGTCCAGTGTTTAGTATTACTATTTAAAATCCTACACAACCCAGTAATGCTGTTTTCATATTAAGCTTATCAAAAACAAACACAGCAGACAACAATCTGGCAACACATGCAGCCAGGGAACATGTTATAAATACCTTAATACTGACCAAATAAAAAACAACTACAGTCACCAACAGGAATCCATGTACAATGGTCCTTTTTCAGAGTTAATCTTAATCTTTATTTAAGTAAAAATGTTCGCATAAAACTACAATCACTTCCAATACTACTCAATGTACTTTTTCAATCTCTCTAAAAGTGCATGAACAGAGCATTTACAACAATATATGTCCTGCTGAAATTTTATTCAAGTTGTCTTGTACGTTTAATTCAGTGCTTCACCTTATTGTTTGTGTGAATATGTGTGTGAACAAACTCTTTCAGTATTCCCAAGAGTCCCAAACACGATTTGTAAGAGTGTGTGAGAATAAAAGAGGCTTATCTATGACATCACATGACTCCAGCATACCCACCTTCACACATCAGCCAAATGAAGCGAAAACAACAATTTATTAACCTGACTCCAGCAAATTCACTTCACATAAATTCACACAAGAGAACAGGGATCACACTGAACTTGAACGTTACACAACACGCATGGCTCAGCGCTCCGGAGCTGAGCTGATTTACAGTTATTATTTTGGCAAGGATTGAAAAGAACCCGTTCCATTAGACCGGCTCTTTAATCTCCTCCCGTGAGCTTGCGTTGGTAGCTCAAGAGACCTGTAAGGAAACCTGGCAACATGGTATAAAGACACGCTTAACCTTTCCAAAAAAGGTTTTGAATACTTGCGCCGCATGGGCAAAACTATTAGAATTCTTGCTGACTTGACCTGGTGTTAATACTTCACAAAAGGGACATTCTGATTTTAATAGAACTAGATGTCTTAGATGGACAAAGAATGTAAAATATACATTCTAATAAATTGTATTCACTCTTAATTATGTATTATTACAGCATTGAACCAACATTTGCCTGTTGTCAGACTAAACCATGCAGATGACATCACACCATTTTTGTGGATGTATGTGTAAAATAATAAAACAGAACCCACAAGAGGCTGAAAGAGAGGCAGCGCTCACCCTTTGTGTAATGTCCTGGTGAGATGCACAGTGAGGATGGACCGGCCATCTGTCTACAAACTTCCATGTGCCTACTGTATGTCAGAACAAAACTAGAATACCAAGGATCAAAATCTTCATTATACAGATAATTAGATCAGCTGCAGCCAAGATGTGTCTGTAAAAACAGAAAGAAATGAAACTAAAACCAATATAGTCATTTTTCAATTTTGGTTTTAAGTAAAAGAGCTCAAAAACAGACCTTTGTGGGTTGCTGGTCATATGACCTTGGAGCTCATTAATGTCATTGTATTGTATTTCTTAAAACTTAAGCTCTTCTAAAGAAATACCATCAAGATCCTTTGGCTTTGATTGGCAGACACATTTGGTTGGGGGGGGTTCTGTAACCATACAATCAGACTTTGGCAAAATGCTATCCCCACCCCCTCTTTCTGTTTCTCCAGTTGATCCCAAAGTTTGGAGTCTGGGCGGATTATCCCCTAATAAGGCCACCGACCCCCTTCATGTGACCTCAGTGGGGAATTTTTTAAGCAGTCAAGACCTCAACACTGGACTGAAGCTTCAAAACCACCTCAGAAATATTTGATTCTGCGTCAGTCACTGTGGTATCACGACGGCATGTCATGCATTCATTTCCTTTGCTTTCCAGGACAGTGACGCAGGACTTCCATCCCGAGTCAGAGCACGCGCGTGCACAAGGACGAAAGGTCCTTATTTTTTATTATTACACGGCTCATGTGAATGCTTGATTCTGATTGGCCAGTCGCGACATGCCAAGGGTTGTTATTTTCAAATAACAACCCTTGAATTTTATGTTATTCAATAACAACCGTTCAAACTAACACCCTGTAACCAGGATGCTGCAAATCATTTTGAGAGGGGCGGTTTAATATTACACAAAACATTATTATAAATATGTCTTTATATGTATAAATGATTAAACCAATTTGTCTGTTCGTGACGTTTGAACGTCGTTTCTTCTTCGTTAAAACCGAAACTAAACGGCTTTTCCTCGCGGAAATTCGGTAAAAATGAGCTATTCAAATATTTCAAATTACCATTTTATGTCCAGTTTTTTTCTCATGTGGCAAGAAGTCGTGTAAAGCGGATAATGTACAAGCCGCCGGCTGTTATCGCGAAATAAGTCCCTTCAGTATGAAACAAGACGCTTCGCGTCGGTCACGATCTGTCGGGGCTCATTTTTGCGCTTACAACCTGCTGCCATTATCCTTTACTCCTTAAAAATGGATCAAAAGAAGTATCATTTAGTAAATTTTAATTTATTTTAAATCAAGTTATCATTGACATTTCATTCCTTCATAATTTAGATGACGAGTTTGTTTAAAAAAATCCAAAATCATGTTTTTTATTGTGCATTCCAATTAATATCAATCAAACTACAGTTTTTTATTGTTTTATTTAAGCCACGATAACTAAAATACACCAACACAATAAAAATATGATAACATAATTAAAAACATGATTATCTCATTTTGGAAGCCAAACTCTTTATACATTGTGCAGAAAGTACAGAACAGAAACACCTGTGTTTGTGCTTACCGAATAATGCTATTTAAACGTAATTTATGAAGATTTCTTTCAAACCGATTTACATTCGTTTCTCACTCACATTTCTCAACCTATAACACAGTTAAACAATCGTGTATTTACAGCACTTGCATCTCTAAATAAACATCGTACGTCCTGTGTTTTGAATGGGACTCGATCCAGAATGAGGTATTTTGGACTCCGGTGAGGCTTGTAGCGAAATGATCTCCATTAGCAAGCCACAGAAATCGCGCACCGATGGAGGCGACGAGCGCGACGCGAGCGTGTGCGTGTCTCTTTAAGAAACGCGCTCCTGTTGCACGAGCCTGGTGTTTTTCCACTGTCTGCCTTATTACATGCGCTCCCCATATAAGACAAGTCTGGGGGAGAGGGCGATAAGAATATTTTCATTGCCTTGTAATCTCACCAGAAGACAAAAGAACATCAGAGGGATTTAAAGAATAAATTGCACAGACAGGTGAGTGATACCTTCAAGCCATCAGCCACTGAAGTGTGGTCTGCATCTTTAAGCGCATCTCTTTGTATAAACTCGTTTTTTGCGTGTCTGTGGAGTATATTATGTATCCTTTATGAACTATCAAGACTTTCAGATGTATTAAAATATTTTGCCATTCAGTAGTTTTTGGAATTATGATGTTTCGTTTCCAATTACAAGGGGGTTTGACATTGCATTCATTTCCTGGCATTTGTCTTAATATGTTGCGCAGAAATATTCATTTTTTTTTGTGCGCGCTTTTTAGTGCTCGTTTCCATTCTTTAAAGTGCTCCCGCCGGATTTTGCATGCTCAGTGTCATTAAATATTAAATGCAATGGGTTTGTTTTGGTTGCTCTGTAATGAAAGATGATTTAAACGCTGGTTAACGCTGCGCCGGTCTCGTGCATCTCCATAAAACGCTTGTTGACAGTCACACGAGGACCACCAGCGCATGCCAGATGAACAGAATAAAGGTTCATGTGAAATTGTCCTGCATGTTCACACCGACACCATTAGAGATAGTTCAGTCTCAGAGCTGTCACGTAAGTGCTTCACACCGAAATACCCAATGTAGGTTAATGGGACACAGGTTTTAACTTCTCATTGTGCGCAGGGATCTAATGCACAGGCCTGATGGATGTGCATTAGAGATAAAACAGGTTGGGAAATTAAATGGGTGGTTTGAGGCGTGTCCGAGCGCGCAGCCTTTCATTGTGCCATGTGCAATGGATGTGTTTATTATGCAGACTTACAACATCATAAAAACCCGATCATGTCGTTATTTTATTCCGGACATTGGGTTCAGTGGGTTCACAATACGAAACGCGTAAAAATATGTCATTTCATCAGGAGCGCGCGTGGAGAATCAGGGCACCTTGTGGCGCGCCTTGCATGGGGTTATTTGTATAATAAGGTTTAGTTTTTGATAGCAGGCAGATTTGGTTTTTAACACGTGCCCTTCGATGACCTTGCAGAAACAAACATTCAAAATCTCTGATAGAAGAGGAGTTGCTCTTTATCATAGTGTGGCACGGCATGAAATAAAAGACAGAGATTCTTGAGTTTCCTTGCTTTTGTTTTGTATTATTACCAATCATTTGCTTTAAAGTACAGTAACTTGAACCGATTGTGTATGGTAGAGACAACAAAGAATAGCTGTTACCTTCCAGTTTAGATCTCATGTTGCTGCTTCCTTTAAAATCTAATTTGCATAAATATTAATTTTCATATTTTGCGAGCTTTCGGGCATAGAAGGACAATGATGCATCACTGCTTCTAACTATTCTATCATGTGCATTTGTGGACTTAAATACACTTCAAATTGCACTTGTAACGGTACAGTTGGTAGTATAACCTATAACCTCGATTGCTTTCCAAACATCTCACAGCTGAACATCCAGAAAAGGTTAACTGCAGCTGTCTTCTGTTGTGACCTTCTGATACTATGTCACGGCTCATTTGCTTTCCACATTGGTTGATTAAACAAGCGTTTCAGCGCTTTTGTTTGTAGTGAGCTATCAGTATTTATCTATATCAAGGCTATCGAGAGCTCATTTAAACGGCTCTGAATGATGGTGGATGAGTTAAGCTGAGCTGTGACCCTACGGAATGGTCACCACAACATTTCGGCACAAGGACGTTTAAAGTAGTGTGAATCAGGTTTTCTAGCAATCTTTCAGTTAGTTATTATTATCAGCTTCACAATGAATGTTGACACATTACTCTCTAGACAAGATAAGATGGACAGTTTATTGTGATTTAATGGCTCGTTGGAATCTAATGTCGTAAAAACAAGAGGCTACGCTACGTCACGCAGATGTGATTTATGTGTTTACCAGACAGGGTTTATCTTGTAAATTTAACTAGGATATGTCCACACATTATCAGAGGACTGAAATGAGATTATAGAAATAGAAAAGGACATTAAAAAGTCATGCACTCACCAGTGAGTTTAAAAAAAAACTAGTGCGCGTGAGGTAGATTATCAGTTTAAGTGTTGAAGATGTGAGTGTTGGTCTCCAACACAATGTCAGACGGCAGGTGAAGAACAAGCTTCTCAGTTTCCTGCATGGTCTGAATCTCATTTCAAGAGCTTTATTCTATCACATCGTTTTGAAAAAAACGGATCAGTCATCTTCTCGATTGTATTTTGCAATAAATGTAATATAAAAAAATCAAACAATAAAATATCACATCATTAAAAAATCCCGATATGAGCCATACTAAGAAAGAAAATCACACGTGAGATCTGTTTAATATCTGATTTCTCATGGATCATCAAATAAGTAAATGGAAAGAAAGCCGACTTTTTTCTAAAGAAAAAGTAAAAGCCAAAATTGTCACATATGCTTCCAGTTATTGAAAAGTTTCAAGAGTTAATTTGCTTATTTTTCTATTTCTTCTAATCAATTTGAAAAGAAACATCAGAGACTAAGTTTATACATAAATAAAACAACATACAACTCATCGAAGCACCTGGACAACCAAGAAGAAAAGCTTTATAAATTAGTTTGCTTTCATGGGCATACACATTTTATTGAAACTTTCGAGATATTGTGTTATTTGCTTGATTCTTAAAGTGACAGTTCACCCAAAATCGAGATTACTGTCTTCATTTTAATCACCCTCTTGACATTTCAAACCTTTATGACTTTTGTATTTCCGCAGAACACAAAAGAAGATATTTTAATGAAAGTAGGTAACCGAACAGCACTGGACCCCTTTCACTTTTATTGTATGGACACAAAACCAATGCAAGTGAATGGGGTCCAGTTAACAACATTCAAAATGTCTTCTTTCGTGATCTGCTGAAGAAAGTCATACAGGTTTGACAAAAGAGCGAGTAAAGAATGACAGAATTTTTATTTTGGGGTGTAGTATCCCTTTAAGGATGTTTTTGCTGTGCTTGTGTGACCATCATTGCTTCAGGCATTAGCTGTCTGGTGAGATTTGCAGATATTATTTGAATCTTTGTGCTCTGTGTTTTATATAATAGCACCGCGTGATATGAAATCTCAAAGGTAAAACTCACATGCATGAATGTTATTCTGCTCTTTTGACTGCTCGTTTTTAGGTCAGTGACACGTTTTTCTGTTTGATTTTCAGGATGGCACAGAAGGAAAAGTTGCAGTGTCTTAAAGATTTCCATAAAGACACTTTGAAGCCGTCTCCCGGTAAGAGTCCCGGCACACGTCCAGAAGATGAGGCGGAGGGCAAACCACCACAGCGGGAGAAATGGGCCAGCAAAATGGATTTTGTGCTCTCAGTGGCCGGAGGTTTCGTAGGTTTAGGCAACGTCTGGCGTTTCCCGTACCTCTGCTACAAGAACGGCGGAGGTCAGTGTGTGTTACCATGCCTGTAACGTACTCATGTTTTTGTGCTTGTACACTTACCCATTGTTGGTCTTTCCAGGTGCATTTCTCATCCCCTACTTCATATTTCTGTTCGGTGGAGGTCTGCCGGTCTTTTTTCTGGAGGTGGCGCTTGGCCAGTTCACTTCTGAAGGGGGGATCACCTGCTGGGGGAAACTGTGTCCCATTTTCACTGGTGAGACAAATAGATGAATCAAAAGAGAGAGAGAGAGAGAGTCAGGCAGGCTGGCTTTGATTTAATGGCTTGTCTGTGTGAAGGTTCTTTTAATCTGCATAAATCTTTGTCTGTTTCATATTTTATTCCCCTCCTGCGGGGGCTCATGGCAGCATCGACCAATCAGCACAGCCGTTACTGTGATCTGTTTAATATAAATTTAAAATCGAGCCCAAAAAATTCAAGGGATGATTAAATCTCTTATAATATCTCTGGTTATGTGCTTTCTGCAGCCATAATCCATCTTCCTCCAGTAGTGCATTCTGACATATTGTTTTTTTTGCGACATCACAAATGCAACGGATGAGCCCGATTGGCTGACAAGGCATCTCCTCACACACATCTTCACTGTGACCTGTTTTCAGCATCCGCTGCGGTTGCTAGGCAACCCTACAAGATGCTGTGTTCTTTTAAAACGCGTCTTTGTGTCCCGTTGCGACCCGGGCCCGTTCTTTTCCGCCTGCGCAGGGAAGGATACGGGTCATTGGCGCACACACTGTATGCGCGTTTAATTCTCCATCATTTGTTTGCGCTGCACTTCTGCCGAGCACAATCACGCTCTGACTCACATCCAACTCTGGCTCTCGTCTACACTCGACATTTGGACATGTACTTTGATCGCCATGGCAACAGCCGTGAGAGGTGACTGAGATGGTTTAGATTGGATCTCCTGCTCGGAGAGTGTCAGCTCGGAAGCTCAAATGGAGGCAGACGGAGGTGTCTCATTGACTACAATCTTAATATTCATTCTGTGCTCACGCACACCCTGCTGTCACGGCCGGGCTATAATTAGCATGCATGGCGCTGATGAGCGATATTTTATGGAATCGTGAGCCCCTGCAGCGCCCCCTTTAATCCAATGGTTTTGTTAGGAGACTTTATAACAGCTGACTATTCTCACACGTCTACAAGTAGAGGGTGAATTAGGCCACCGGAGAGAAGAATTTGAGTACAGCTTTCATCACAAACCACTTTAATGATAGTGTATTGTAGGGATGGCATGATAACACATTTTAGGTCCGATCTTATAGTATCTGCCAAAGTCAATACTAATGTGATATCATGCTTATCCCTCTCTGAAAAGTCTGTCATGTTTATCACCTTCACGTCATTAAAAATGTTTAAGGTGTTTTTTTTGTGGCCGACGATATTTTGGAGAAACAAATGGTTTGTGTCCATACAATGGAAGTCAATGGGGGTTTCAGTGTTGTTTGGTCAACTACATTCTTCAAAATATATTCAATTGTTTTCTGCAGAAGAAAGAAACTCGTACAGGTTTGCAAGTGAAAAAATGACAAAATAATTTCAATTTTGGGGTGAAATATTCCTTTAAATGGGCATGCGGCAATTCAACATCAAGTACTAGAATCATTCCAATACTGCATGAAATGGCAGGAACGTATATATCGCCAATAAAATATAAATTTGATATGAATCATTAGCATGAATTGTGATGTAAAAGCGGCGAGATATTAGTTTGGTGATTCCTACTTTATTGGATCTTTTCTGTCCTGTTGCTTTAAACTTGACAGTCTCACTGTAATGATGTGGAAAGAGTGGTCAGGATATTCCTTCATAATTCACCTGTTGTGTTCCATGAGAAACAGTCATGACAATAATGACACACAGAAACACACACGCAGGGTCAGGCTTCATCACCCCACACCCCACAGGCACCAACCTCTCTCTCTCTCTCTCTCTCTCTCTCTCTCACACACACACACACACACACACACACACCTTTTGAATTCTGCTGTCAGCTGTCACAGTGAGCTCCTGGCTCCGCGTGGTGAGCTTGTGGCACATTGTATTAATTATAGCGTGAAACTGGCGTCCAGCCTTTTGTCTGGCCTCCCCTAAAAAAAGTCACACAAAAAAGTTAACAGATGAAGAGGTGTTGAAGTCGACAGGTGAAGAAGCTTCATTTGTGTTTGACTCATTAGAACACAGCAGGGCCATCAGAGAAAACAACCCGAGTCACCTGCTCTCACAATGCCTCACAGACTGTAAATATCTGTTGACATGCACTAACCCAGTTTCAAGGCAGTTCAAAGCTTAGGCACGAAATTCGGAATCTATTGATTCGTGTTCATGGAATGAATTTCCAATTTTCTGTGTCACTGCGACTTGTACAATTATATATTTATAATGAATTCCCATCAGATTGCGTTGATATATAATAATACTTATAAAAGATACCACATGTTAAAATACGTGGGATTGAAAGACGTGCTGATTGATATGAAGAAAAGGGGGAAATTCATGTTCATGAACACGAATTTATAGAATACAATTTGTGAAAACGTCACGAATTCCCTTGAGACTGCGTGTTCTTGTGTCTGTGGTATCTACAACAGCAGAAACGGCAAGAAACACTTTTTACAATTTCTTGTTTTTATTGAAAATGTTTTGATTAGTAGAAAATTACATAACAAGATGTAAAAATTATACGAAATACATACAATGTAAACCGTAGCCTAAAGTCCCTGTGAACGGGAATTTGCGATCGTTTTTACTTCCGTATTCTGACACATTTCCGTGAAAAGGAATTTCAAATGGAGACAATGAGTGGGCGTGGCTTGCGTTTTTCACTGCGAATTGATTGGATGTGTAAACAGCTGTTGCATTGATTTTGAAATGAAACTAATAGCAGACGGACAGTTGAAGGGGAGGAGTTAACGTCATTTCAAATGTATAGTCATTTCAGGGCGGAAGTGCATTTTCAGATTTTAAAGGGGTGATATGGCACGGCTGAAACAAATTTGATCGTTTATCGGTATCGTGTATACACTCAAAAAAACGCTGTATTTTATTTTGTGTATTTATTTTAGGTAATTTTTATACCTGTTTTTATTTTTGCTCCTTTGGAATTGTTTTGATGGAGGTCTCAGTTTTGTGTCATTTAGAGCATCTCAGTCTCAGATGTTCCTCCTAAAATTCCTTATAAATTCCTTATACTTGTTCAAACACATGAAGAGTATAGAAGTGTAAAATGAATGTGGATTGTAGAGGTCAAATAATCTGGACTTGGGTAAATTTGATGAGAAATGTTCATAACATTGAGATCTTCAGTATTATTGACAAGACTTGACAAATCGAGCAGGTTAAATGTTTTGGTTATGGTTAAAGAACCATATTGTTATAAGGTTAAAGGTTGATGAAGCGTTGTGCGTGAGGTTTGTTTGCTCCATAGGGACAATTTGTGCCAGTACAAACCCACAGACTGCTTACTGACAAGTGCTGACTAGAGAGCAAGTTATTCAGTTGTTAGACCTAACATGGTAGTTCACCTAGTTCTAGATCAAGATTTCCTTGTTTACATGATGAAACCGATAGTTTCGCAGAATGGAGGGTTGATCTCTGTTGATGTGACTACCCTTACAACAAAAAAGCATACTACAAATTCATTTTATTAAGTAAACTTGAGTAAAGTTCAAGATGGTTTTAGGTATACTGTACTTGATCTAGTAATACTATCAATAGTCTGCGAATATCAAACAACTTACCTGCAATATACTTGTAAGTGGACTATTTCAATACTACTTTTTATTTGATAATAGAATATGTCTAAGCATATTTTATGTGACAGTAAGCAATGAGAATACAGTATTGTAAATACTAAAAACTATGTTTTTCATTTGTACTGCAACTATATTAAAAGTGAACTTATAAATAGACTAATAGTTAACTAGCAAATGTTTTTGTTGTTTAGGAAAGTACACTTTGAAGTACACTTACACTTAATGGTTTTTCTAGTTTTAACTTAACATCCTACTTATAATTAACTATTTAGATATAATTTTTCCATTTAATTATAATACTTTAATTAAGTATAATCCTGTTTAGCTGTTCATTTTTTATATCTGAAATGTGTACTTTTAAGTGTACTTGAAGAAGATCAGGATCAATTCCATGCAAGCTTTATTTACTCTTAGCTTGTCCACCCCAAAGCGGATTTATTGTAATTTAAACTCGTTCAAAAGAGTAAACAACTCCAAACTCGGGTATACTCAAATATACTCTAAAGTATATTTCCGAAGTGTTTAAAAAGTAGTTTGAAATGATACATTCTTATTATAATTAAAAAAAGTATTATAATTTAAATTATTTTTATTAAATTTAATTTAATTTAATTTTATATACATTTTCTTATTATATAAAAAAGTATACTAATAGCACACTGGAATAAACTTATTTTACTGAGGGGTACTTTATAATGACCAGTTGTTGACAATCTCATTTGTGCGTGACAGGAATCGGCTACGCCTCAGTTGTGATTGTGTCTCTTCTGAACATCTACTACATTGTGATCTTGGCGTGGGGTCTGTATTACCTGCTGCAGTGTTTCCAACACGAGCTGCCGTGGGCTAGTTGCCGGCACAGCTGGAACACGGCGAACTGCGTAGAGGACACCGTCCGCAAGAACACAACGCTCTGGCTCTCCGCCAGCGCCACCAACCTCACCTCGCCGGTCAAAGAATTCTGGGAGTGAGTATAAAGCGCGTGGGCGCGGTGACCTGAGGCTGTGTGCGCACCCGTACTCATCACTGTCGTCTGTAGGCGGAACGTCCTGAGCATATCTTCAGGGATCGACGAGGTCGGCGGGCTCAAGTGGGACCTGGCGCTGTGCCTGCTAGCCGTGTGGATCATCTGCTTCTTTTGCATATGGAAAGGAGTCAAATCCACCGGCAAGGTCAGAGAACGAAAAACATGTTATGTGACGGTTCATAACCAGTTCTTTTCCACAAGAATATGTGAAGAAAATATAACCAATGCATTTCTACAAATAAAATAATCGCGACCCTTACCAACAGTGTTGGGCAAGTTAGTCTGAAAAGTAATTCGTTACTCGTTATTTATTGCTTATTCAATAGTGTAGTTAGATACCTCTACAAATTACTCGCTTCCAAAAGTATTTAATTACTTATTACTAGTTACTTTCTGTATCCTATATTAACCTGGATTAGTAAAGTGATTCAAGGATAGACATATGAAGGCTCTTTTATTTCATTCAAAGTAATCATGTAAATTAAATAAAGTTCTCTTATTAACTGACCAAAGTAATACAAATGTGAAAATTATACATTAAAGCATGCATTTTAAAGTTAGACTTTGAACTTTGATGTCAATTCAACTATTGCACACACATATTACACACATTATTTAGTTGAATTAGATGTGAAGTAACTGAAATTAAATTACCGAAAAATAAGAGTAATCACTGACTTTACTTTTTAAAGGGAAAAGTAATTTAATTACAGTTACTAAATAATTATTATTGAAACCAAGTGCTTGTATTTTTCGAAATACAATAAAGCGTCACTGTACAACTCGATATACTGTAATATATTAACAATTTATTAGTCTACATATTTTCTTATAAATATTAAAGAATTTAATACATTAAAGAATTGTATTTTCTTTGCGTATGGTGTAACTAAGAAATGTAAAAAAAAAGGTTTTCCACTTATTTTAATGCTTTTTTTGTCTTATTTTAAAACATTTTAAGTCATCTTATGGGATTTTTAAATAAAGACGTGGTGGCTTTGTGAACAATTTATGAAAAAAATTATGTTCACAAATAAGGTGAAACCTTCTTCTGTCCAGGTGGTTTATTTCACAGCTACTTTTCCCTTCCTCATGTTGATCGTGCTGTTGGTTCGAGGCGTGACGCTGCCCGGTGCTGCCGAGGGCATCAAGTTCTACCTTTATCCCGACTTGACCCGCCTACAGGACCCTGAGGTACCAAGAGAGAGATGTTGTTGGTCGGCTAGTTTTCTGTTCTTTCAAAGATGCATTTTACATTTGAAGAAAACATGACTGTCTGTGGTTCGGTGCAGGTGTGGATTGATGCCGGCACACAGATATTTTTCTCTTACGCCATTTGTCTTGGTGCTATGACATCGCTGGGAAGTTACAACAAGTACAAGTATAACTGCTACAGGTTTGTGTAAATTCACTATATAACTTTTATCCTTGACTGTATGCGTTATATTTGTAGTTTATATTATTTTATGTTGTGTGTGTTAGAGACTGCTTGCTGCTCGGATGCCTGAACAGTGGTACCAGTTTCGTGTCAGGCTTTGCCATCTTCTCTGTGCTGGGGTTCATGGCACAGGAGCAGGGCGTGGCCATCAAAGATGTTGCTGAATCAGGTAATGCTCAGGGTCAAAGGTCACAGGCTCCTCACAGATCATTGTGCAGAATCAGAATTTACACTCATGGCTGTCTGCACATGTGACTTGTTACAGTGTGTTCGTGTTGTGTCCTCTTGAGCACATGGCGTAACTTGTGTGTCTCTCAGGTCCTGGTCTGGCTTTCATCGCGTACCCCAAGGCCGTTACCATGATGCCACTGCCAACGGTCTGGGCGATACTGTTCTTCATAATGCTTCTGCTGCTAGGCCTTGACAGTCAGGTGAGATCACACACGTCATTGCACTTTCTGGTCAGTAACATCAGCATCACCTAAGGCATAACCTTTGACTCATCAGATGTTGTTAATAGACACAGGAGCGAAAAAAGGGTATTTTTTTACGCCAAAAGAAAATGAATACAATTTTATAATATATATGATGTATAGTGATAAGCATCTGCTAAATGAATAACTGATAATATTAATTACATATTAATCATTAATTACATAATGATAATAGAAAATAACATATTACAGAATTATAGGATTAAAATTGACTTTGGTTTACGTTTTCCAAACGTTCTCTCAAAGTTAAATATTTTCTTTCAGTAACGTTAAAAAAGCCTCTTTTCAACATTTAATGTTTTAGAACATTTGAAAGGTTTAGAAACTTTGGTATAAAATATTATACTTACATCGTTTCACTTTTTCATGACGCAATATCAATTTTAGCAAAACATGGCTCCATTTTTGGGGGGTTTTATATATGTATTTATTTATTTTATATATTAATTAATTGTTAGCTGGGTAGTTCATTATACTATATGCTCTATAGCGGGGCCTTCGGAAAAGTTCGGAGTACGCATGAAAGGAGTTGCGTACAAGTAAAGTGCATTCTCATATATTTCTGAACTTCTGTTCAAATTTGTTAATGCTGTAAAGTGCTAATTTGACAGGGAATTGACACCACGCCGCTTCTGCATTGTAAACTCTGATAAAACTCGTACGTGTTTAAAGTCAATGAAATGCTGACCGTGTATTGATGGTGTACCTCAAACATGTTGCACTAAAAAGTAACGCGGACTCGTTGCATCATGATATGACGCTCTGCAGAAGAAACACTTCAGAAAAACTGCCGTTTGCACACCTGTGAACACACATTGAATTTTATATGAAAATGGCATCCATAAATGCATACCAAACATGGCAACATTGCTTCATTTCACTTTTACGTCTAAAGAAACACAAAGTGAGGACTCTATTAAGTGTCCCGAGCATTGAGCGAGCAATAAAACAGTCCTCTAGGTGTGTGACATATGAGACTGTGGTGTTGGAATGGAAGATTGCAAACATTGAGAGAGTTAAGCCAGCAGCTCATAACTCTAAAGCACACCGCTCAATCCTGATGTGAAACATCATCTTTCACAGGCGGCCGTGAGCCAAAGCTGAAGAATTATATCGATATATTTAGGGCTTCCACCCACAAACACGCCCGCACACTCGCATCACGAGACGCTGAAGTTATTCCAGTCTCATATGACATATGCGCTGAATCACATTCTCTCATCATTTATTAATTCTCCTGTGATTTCAAACCTGTAAACATTTTTCACTTCTGCAGAACACAAAAGAAGATATTTCGAAGAATGTTGGCGACCAAACAACATTGAACCCCTTTGACTTCCATCGTATGAGACATTTCTCAAAGTATCTTCTTTTGTGTCACACATAGATTTTGAGTTACACGAGAATGAATAAATGATGACAGAATTTTATTTTTGGACGAACTGTCGCTTTAAGAAAGTCTCCAAATATCACAATGGGTGAAAGAACATGAAGTATTTGAGTCAGATCATAATACAGATTCTCAAGCTGCTTTTTAAGTTTGCTTGAATATGTGTAGTTCTGCTAAGTGACGTGTGCATTTCTCCATCAGTTTGTAGAAGTGGAGGGTCAGATCACCTCTCTTGTTGATCTGTACCCATCCCTCCTAAGGAAGGGATACCGGAGAGAAATCTTCATCGCTGTCATCTGCGTCATCAGTTACCTGCTGGGACTCACCATGGTCACTAAAGTAAGAGTCACAGTGAGGGGCCAAGAAAAGAACGTGTTTCTATGTCACTGTGCAGCTTTTGAACTTTAACGTCCCTCTGTGTTTCTCTCAGGGTGGCATGTACGTCTTTCAGCTGTTCGACTATTACGCGGCCAGCGGTGTTTGTCTTCTCTGGGTTGCATTCTTTGAATGTGTTGCAGTAGCCTGGGTTTACGGTAAGCATTGCTTTTTAAGATTCTGATAATGTGCAGTCAGATAAATCCACCTCTGACAGGATCATCATATCAAAACACACACGGAGACACACTGTATGCTTTACAAAATAAGATCCTTTGGTTTGTTTACTGTATAAATACAGAGCTCACGTACACCTTCATCTCTCTCAGCTGTGTTTGTCTGGAATTAATCTGATATTATCTTATTTAGTTTTATATAATCAAATCAGACGTGTGGGATTATCTCAGGTCACTCTTGCAGTCATGAGTGGTCCCATATGAAACTTTCTCTCACATGTTCTGCACTGAACAGCTGCAGAATTCTGTGGAAATGTTTCTGTGGAGAGATTTAAGATCTGCAAACCGTTCTGTTGCTGACAATTAATACATACAGTAAACCCTATACGTGTCTGAAAACTTCTGAAATCTCCAAAATATATAAATGTCCAATGAAAATTTATATATATATATTTTTATAATATTTTTTATTATAGTACAACATGAAGGATGCATGTTTTACAATAGCAAACGTGTAGTATTACATTTTTTACCGTAGTAAATGTATAGTATCTATGTTTTAATGTATTACAAGTGTAGAGTCCATGTTTTACTGTAACAAAAGTGTAGTATTCATGTTTTACCGTATTAAATGTGTAGTTATTCATGTTTACCATAGTAAAAGTATAGTATCTATGTTTCACCGTATAAATTTTGTAGTTATTCATGTTTTACCATAAAGAAGTGTAGTTCTTGTATTCACTATAGTAAAATAATAGCATCCATTTTTATTGTGGTAAAAGTGTAGTTATAAGTTTTACCATAGTAAAAATGTAGTATCCCTGTTTTACCATAGTAAAAGTGTCATATTCATGTTTTACTGTATTAAAGGTGTCGTATTCATGTTTACTGTAGTAAAAGTGTAGTATCCATATTTAACCGTAGTAAAAGTGTCATATTCATGTCTTACCGTAGTAAAAGTGTAGGATCCTGTTTTACTGTGGTAAAAGTAGAGTAGGCATGTTTTACCGTAGTAAAAGTAAAGTAGACATGTTTGTGGCAGATTTTGATTACCATTCATATTACCCTGGTTTTACTCAAAATATCATCGTAAAATTATAGTATGGTTACTATAGCAAGACGCTTGTTAATTTGTGGTCACCATGGTATAACCATCCATGTTTTTTGGTTTTATTTGTTGTAAAACCATAGATAATTTTCATTAGTAATAACATGGCATTAGATAAAATATCAGATGAAGTGTCATATTTAGAACATACTGTTTATGTTTACATACACGTCAGATGAGGACATATCCATAGATGTCCGATGTGATGAACTACGCCTGTGTATAGCTTCAAACGTTCAATAAAATTACTAGATCATTGGTTTGTTTTATATATTTTTTTTATACTATACCGGGGTCACTCTAAATACTGTATATGATTGTTTGCAGGGGCTGATAATTTCTACGATGCTATAGAGGATATGATTGGTTACAGACCCAATGGTTGGATGAAGTGGAGCTGGATGTTTATAACGCCGGTCCTTTGTGTGGTAAGCGTGTCTGGATGTGTGTTTTATATGATAACCTGTGCATCATTCGTGATCTCTTGTCTTTCTTTGTTAGGGTTGTTTTGTCTTTTCATTGGTGAAGTACAAGCCCCTCACCTACAACAAGCAGTACGAGTATCCCAATTGGTCTATCGGATTGGGTTGGGCTCTCGCACTGGCTTCTATGATTTGCATCCCGATGATGGTCGTCATTAAAATCATCCAATCGGACGGCTCGCTGATAGAGGTGAGATGAAACAATCTTACTTCTTAAAAAAACAACTCTTACGCTATATAACTACAATGATCTTCATTGTGTTTAGCGGATCAAAGCCGTGGCGGCGCCAGTGAAAGGGGGCGCAAGTTCTCGTCCCAAGGAGTACAGCCTGAAGAACAGCGAGCTGCTTCATCCTCTGGACCCCAACGGCATCATCGCATTCACCAAAAACACCCACACCGTTGTAGAAACCACAATGTGACGCTCTCTAAGAGAGATTCCCAAATTCTCCCTTCCTTCTCCTCTCCTGTTGGAGATCCCGGATCTGTATCTTTTCTCCCTCACTGTACTAGTACAATCTGAGTCGGTCTTTATTTAACGAAATTTTCATAAATCCATATATCTTTTTTGCCATGTAGGATTTGTATTATAACTGTAATCACTGATATCGGCATTAACGCCGATGTTGGAATGAATCGATGTGTTTAGTTTCTATTGAATCTGTTGTGCGCTGTTCCTCTGTGTTCTGACCAGGCGAGGTGACACGGCAAAGCGACTATAAAAGCTATTTTACCATATTAAAGAGACGTTTTGCTATTTGCTTTTATTTTTATCTTTGTCTTCCTAGCCCCAAGTTGAATCTCGATGGTCTCACACATCCCTCACGTTCAGACTTGGTCGTGTCGCTCTGCCGAAAGCGTTCCCTGTAGTCTCGCCTGTTTGGAAGACAGCGTTATTCAAGTGTGAGAGTTGTTTGTAAACAGTTCAAGCTTCATATTGTTGGGAAAATATTACAATAAGACAGCAGCAAACTAAACATTTAGCTACATAATACCGTCTGTCCGTGGTTGTGGCAGTAAGTCTTGTAAGATGGGGTTCGTAACGTTCTTTGTCTCGAAGAAAAACGAATGTACCTCCGCTTCGGGCGGACGCTCTGCACAACTTACAAATGCATACATGTGCGCGTACACACCTACACACACACAAACACACACAGTATGAAACACACAAGCGTAACGCTCTGTCCTGAAGTTTCTTCTTGAATGTTGTGATCACTGCCACAAGATGTTGTTATACTGCAGGCAGCTGTGTTCACGTTGAATATACGTCTCGTTTGAAGCAGTATTATAAGCTTCATGTGCTGTAAGATGGCATCAAAGAGCTGTTTTTATTATCATCACACAGGGCTGTTTGTATGTTGGAGCACACACGTCTGAGACCACTCGTGAAAATGCTTTTTGCCTTCTTTCTAATTGTTTATATTACAAATGATAATACCAAGCAAGCATTAAATCAAAATGGTCTTAGAATGGCCCGACAGAGTCAACCTATACAAAATATAAATTAATTTTACTACATATAAGTTCAGGTATATTTTAACCTTACAATGTTAAGAATTTCCGTAGAAATTGCAGTATTACTGGCAGCAGTTTGCCAGTTATTTACTGTAGATTTACATTTATGATATTTACTGGCTACAGATTGTTCAAAGATAAATGATCATTAAACATTAACAACTCTTTATCCTTACAGAAAAAAGCGATTAAAAAACAGCCTCATGCAAAGCATACTGGGAACCAAAATTAGAAAAAAAGATGTTAAAGGTGTATGTGGATAATGTGTTCCCAGAATGCTTTGCATGAGGCTGTTATTTATAGTTTTTTTCGGTAATGATAAAGACTTGTCAATGTTTAATATTCTTTTATCTTCTAACAACTGTTGCCAGTTAATTAGATCAATATAAATATGCAGTAAGATACTGGCAACTAGCTGCATAACTACAGCGAATGTTTACAGTGGACGTTTGAATACTAATATTAATGTAGTGCACTTGTAAGTGTACCATTTTCATACTTCTTGAAAAAACTGCCCCACTTAGTTTATAAAAGTATACTTTTAGGTATACTTAAGTGTAAAAGTGGTCAACTTTGAATAGACGACTAGTTACGCTTTATATTTTTGTACTGATACTACAGTATTCTTCAGTGAACTGATACAGTGATATACTGACAGTTGTAGCTTTTATTTGAGCACATATTTTAGTTTATGAAAGTTCACTTTGAATTTCGCTCTGAGTTAAATACTAGTTTTGTATACTACTCATCATCCTTAAAGTGCACAATGATATAAATAGTAATAAATAAGTATACTATTATGTTCATGTCTTTGTAGCTTTAACTGCTTGAAGTTGGCTAGAAATAAATTCCACCGATCACGGTGTAGCTACACGGATTTTATTAAGATACAACCCTACATAAACTCCAACATGTACCTTTATAGAACGGTAAATAAAATTATGTGAAAAAGTATTGAATAGGCTTTTCAATCAAAAGAGGAATCACAACTACAACCCAAGTATACTCAAATTATATCTCAAAAATACGTTTCTGTAAATATAAGTACACTTTTTAAGTTTAAACCAGTATCCTTAAGGTAAACTTCGGATGACCCAGTAATAGTTCTTCTTTGTGCGTCATTTTCTTTCTTTTTAATTTTCACGTGGTCTCAGACTTTAGGATCCTTCTGTACAACACGTGATCCATTATCGCCGAACCGCTCAAGACTGTAACAATCATCAGCTTTCAGGATTAATAATCCTGGGCTTTATATCAATGCACAGAGACACTGCCAATTCCCTCTCGGGCTCAAATCTCAAATCGTGCGACTGTCACTTTAAACACTTTAAATGAGCCTTAAACCGTAAAATATTTCAGCTAGAACTGCCCCTCATAATACTCCCATGTCCTTTACCCCAGACAACCCTGCCCTCCAAAAATACAACCCTGACCCTTTGACCCAACTGTCTGATCATGTGACCTGTGACCCCTTCTAGATTAGCTAAACCGTCTGTCCCGTCCCCACTACACAAAGACACACACTTCTCTTTAAGACTCATGTTCGTTCCTGTTTAGCATTTCATTTATCTAAAACTTGCCTTTTTGTATTTAACCATTTTATACTGTACCTGACGTGATTTGCCGTATTTTTCTGAATGTATTCCGAAATTTATATTTGAACAAGTGTGAGCCTATACACCTTGCAGTGTGCAATATTTGTAAACAAGTGGCTTTTCCATTTTTTTATTATCATTTCAGATGGAAAATGTGGCCAGATTGAAACAGGAAGTTCAAGATACGGTTTTTCTTTGTCATAACTAAATGGCTTATTCCTTTTTTGCTGTAATAAGAAAACTTGATTAAACGATCTTGTTAAACCAAAGTAGTTTTGTGACAGACATCATACAAGATGCATGATGCATCTTTCAGATATGAAATAAAAAACGAAAATGATAAATGTGTGTTTGTGTTTGAAATGCGTCTGTGAAAAATGTATTGTTACAATGTCACTTTGGATTAAAACATCTCAAAATGCATGAATGTTTTAGACATAATAAAATAATTAAAGCAAATGGTTGCTGTCCTTCTGCAATCTCGATGTCCACATTGACAGTTTTTTAGGAAATGGAAAAATACACTTGAAATAGTTCAAAACAAAGTTGACAAGCACTACATTTTATTTGTTATGTATTTGCAGAACCCAGTAACAAACAAAAAGAGTGATTTATAATTATGATTTGCGGCAAAAACTAAAAATCATGAAATATAGAGAGATGAGATTTCATGTAAGGACAAGTTTGTTTTTACATAATATATGAATGTGTACTGTGCATATTAATTTTGTATTAATAAACACAAACATATACATACATGTATATGCATTTAGAAAATGTTTAGATGTATTTATTTATATATTCATATATTTTTATTTATATGTACCAATCATTGAAATTATATATAAACATCTGTTAATTTTTATATTTATTATTTTTCTTAAATATGTACATGTATGTGTTTGCGTTTAAAAATACAAAATGAATATGCATAGTGCACAGACATATATTATGTAAACTTTTATTCTGGATGCGATTAATCGCGATAAATCATTTGACCGCCCTAAATAAAAGCCAATATCAGTTGCTATAGAGTTGATTTCATCAGACGCACGCGCCTGCCCAAACTTGTGCGACAATAATATAACTATTTATAATTGATTTATATTAAGATTTCATTGTATAATACTTTTATTAAATATAGATTTTGTTGAATTTTATTGAATGGATCGTTTAACTGCAGCTCTGGCAACCCAAAATAACTCTGGCTAAACTTTTAACATGTTAATAAAATTGCTTGTTATCAGAAATAATCGACAGGGTCTTCATTCTTTGCAGATGTGTACCTGAATTTTTTTATGTTTGCTTTGAAACCATATAGAGATTCAATAGATTGAAAATGCAGTTACACTGGAGTATGTGAAGATGCCCTGGAGGGAGAACTTGACCGTCTCAATCATATAAACCTCCTCAAAAATGGTTGGTGGTGTGTTTCAGGAGTGCTGTACTCTCCCAAAATCTGTTAAACATAACATGTTACTAGAAATATGCTACATAGAATAACAATGGGTTAAGAATAACACGACACGTTGAGTTTTAACAACACCCCATTAGAGAGAATACTTTACATGTTTAGATGACTCAAAAATAAAACATTCTGTCAGTTATTTACACTCATGTGATTACAAACCTGTGGAACACAAAAGAAGATATTTTGAGAAATGCCTCGGTGGCTGTGTGTTCATACAATGGAAGTCAGGTCCAGTGTTGTTGTTCTTTTGTGTTCTGCCGAATAAAGTAAGTCATACAAGTTAGGCTCAAATGTAAATTTTCTGTGTACTTGTTACTCAATTTTTTCAACAACACAAAACTCCCAAATTCAATCCCCAGGGCCCAGCTTTACAAAAGTAATCCAGTGGGATTTCGGATGGCAGATTGGATCAAATCTTGAAAATGGGTTTTTCAAAAATAAAAGAGGGATTCCGAACTAAGATCAGATCATGTAATCCGATTTTACATGTGATCTAGATCAAACCTGGCCTTTGAGTTTTTCAAAACTTTAAACTCTGTTTTGGTTTTATTTGATAAAAAAACAGGATTATCCTGATCCCATCAGAAGGATGGATTCAGTCGTGATTTTTCGAAACAAATAACATCATAGAGGTTATTTTTAAGTGAATAGTCACAAAATCAATGTTTACAGATGATATATAAATTATATAACGTTCCTCAGCTACAAACCTGGATGGTGACAGCCATGGGTTGCTTCTGAAACGGGAAACCGAAAGAGCAAAAGTACAAATTGAACTGGGTAAAGAACAAATCATGCTTACTCAGATGGAAAGAGATGGTATCTGTCCTGTAAATTATTTTTGACTGTTGGATAGTATTGTTTATGTTTTGTTATTTAACATTATAACAAAATAAGAAATGTAAAATGTTTCTGTTTATTACAGTATTTCTGAAATTTGGTATTCGGATCACAGTGATCCAATGTTCCTTGAAAAAACTGGCATAAAAGTAAAGTGGATCAGCTGATCCTGGATAGCAAAACATGGGATTTCCAGATCCGGATCAAGTTCGTACAGATAACATTTTTTGAAAAACTGGGCCCAGGTGTCCACACATATAAAAATGATTTTAATTATTTACAAATTTGATTATTGGATTAAAATATTAAATGATGCTTTGGAAGGATTTGCCAAATGCATAACTGTACATTTCTGTTTAGGACAATAACAAATAAACCAATACATTTCAACCAATTGTCTTTCTTTGGAGGTGAAAGGTAACATTTATTCTTCAGATTTCCTTATTTGGCTTCAGAATGTGGAATTGTTTGTCCGTGACCCCCATGACAATACGACCCCTTTAATATCAAATTCACAGCACTTAAAAAAGCATCACAGTTCCTTGAATCAGATTCCACTGTGGTACGAAAATAAACGTCACGTTGAGCAGCTTTAAATTCACACGTTTGACAGCGCAGTGAGGTGTGAGACGGCATTGTGCCAGCGCTGTCAACAGAATCAAACCTCTGAACTCTGTTCTGCCAGACTCGTGTGGTGGAAAGATCACATCATCCAGCTTCTGTAAACACTGTATTCTTAACACAGAGAGCGGTAACAAATGCTCTTGTTTTATACTTTATTTTTCATTTAAAAAGGAAATTATAATTTCTAATTCAAAATAAATAAATACACATTGTACATAAACATCCTTCACTACCTACAGTACAGACAAAAGGGCTTCATAGGCAGAATAGAGGATTGTTACTATTTGCTTTTTAAAGTTACACTTAAAACCAATTCCTTGCAAGGAATTCGATTACTTAAAATCTGAATTTATTCTTGGTGCTTATCAGGATGTAAAGTCATAAAACTGTCAAATGTGTAATGACAGACTATCGCCAAACCATCTCACATAAACCTGAAATATTTGCATTAAAATAACACTCGCATGTGAAGAGTGTGTTTTTTAGTGCATATTCACGTAGCTTCTCTCTTTGTACCGTCATACTTTCAAGCTTTCATTTCTTAAGAATACGCATATTTTTAACAGTCGACACGCGACCCATCTCTTTGAAAGAACCTGCAGATCTGGATTATCATAGCATTCATACTAACAAAAAATCTAAACATGTATGTGGGATTTAAACAAAACAGATATAAAAGTGGCTTTCATAAAATATGAACTGCTTGTGTGATAAAGTCACGTGACAATTTGTGAACAAAAACAAAATATGCGCAATAATCTCAGAGTGGTCAAATAAACTTGGAAGACGAACAGAAGATGAAATCATCAACGTAGTGAAGAAAATGGTTTTGGACCCTTAATATTGAATAAACTTAGACATGAATCACAAAAACAATGCTACTGTTTGTGTCAGATTGACCCTGTGAAAGTGAGAGAGAGAACTGTTCTGTGAAAAAACTATGAAAATTGTGCTCATGATTGAAAATCAGAGGTCAACTCTTTTTGGGTTTTGTGTAGGAAGTGCAATGTAAGGGTCCTGACAGTCTTTAGGTGGCCAAACGTGTGCCTGAGTGAGAGGATTTCTGCTTATGACAAGCTGCAGCGGCTCTCCGGCTTCTGTGATCAACGGCACGGCAAGACAACAGTCAAAGTCACGTGTCCGTGCGTGATTCACCTGGAAAAAAATTAGACAAGAAAATATTTTTGTAAAGGCTTTAATATTATTATTTATACTGAAATTGAACACTAAAAGTATACACAAAAACCTGTTAAAGGGTTAAAGAATAGTTCAGTCGAAAATCAGTTTTTTGCAGTGTGTGAAATTTAGCGGCATCTAGTGGTGAGGTTGAGAATTGTAACTAACGGCTCACTCCTCTCCTCCCCCCTCCCTTTCGAAGCACTACGGGGGCTGACACAGGGCTAAGATGTCGTCACGTTTTCGCTTCTTTGCTGAAGAAGACCACATATTTATGAAACGCGTTGTGTAGAGAAGTTTGTCCGCTTGTGGCTACTGTAGAAACAACATGGTGCCTTATATGTTAAGGGACCCGCGGTGTATTTAGATAGAATTAGCTCTTTCTAAGGTAATAAAAACATAACGCTTCATTAAGTAAGGTCTTTATACACCTCTGAACATATACTTATGTGTATTATATTGCATTTCTTTTAATAGATCCTCCGAAAAACTACACAAGGGACCTTTAAATTCTGTCATTATTTAAAGTGCAACCTGTAAATTTCATTGTTTTACAATTCAAATCTGTTATTAGAAAGTACATTGTTTATACCTTGTCTTTATACCTTTATCTTGCTATAATTCAAAATGGTAAGCTTTAACATAAGCTTTAATATCACTTTTACCACGATGTAGGGGTGTACTATTCCTTTAAAAACAGGTCGCGTCAGCTAGAATTCAGTCGGGCGTATCACCTGTAGAATACGGTCATATGGGCGTAACCCAGCTTGGTCGGCAGGCCCATCGGGACGGATCATGTTCACGTAAACACCCTTTTCCAGCAGACCGTCGGACACGCTGAAGCCAAAATCCCTGCTGTCAGGATCTTTCCGTAAACAGATCTGAGATGAAAGAATGATAAAACTCACAGTATCTGATATTTTGATAAACCTGGAGCGTCTGGCAAAGTGGACGTTACCTTGTGAAGCTCTAATGGCAGAGAAGGACTGGTGTCTCTCATGTACTCTGATCCAACTGTGTTCTCTGAGATCCATTCTGGGCTCGGTGCAAGAGCTTTGGTCATGATTTCATTTTGCTTTTCAATGTCTTCTCCCAAGCTCAATGTGCTCCCTGACATCATAGTGGCCTGCAACCCAAACATACCCCCAAAAAAACATACATTTAGTTATCCTCCCATGCTCCAAAATCTGTATATGACTTTTTTTCTGTGGAACACAACAGAAGATATTTTGAGAAATGTCCGTACAATGATACTCAATAGGGCTGTTTGGGTAAAAACCTTTTTTTAAATATCATCTTTTGTTTTCTGCAGAAAAAAGTCATACAGGCTTATAATGAATAGATTTGGGGTGTACATTTTGATCACATTACCTCAAGCTCTCTGAGGATTTCGGACTGGCCACAGGTCTCCAAGTCCTGAAGAGCTTGCGACCAATAGTTCTCCTGAGCGTCTGTATTGTTGTTGTAACAGCGTGCGGGACTGACAGATCTGTGTCAATGCAAAGGAACCTAGGTAATGTCAGGCTTGGCGTAGCATTGTGGTATAATGTTCTCTCTCTCTCTTTATATAACTGTAATGCAGGGCATGATTGAAATAAATCCTTATCAACCACAAGAAAAACGGCAGAGAAACACAGAGACGGTGAGATAGTTCAGTCTCAGTGAAAGGAGGATAAAACATGAGCAGTAGAAAAGAAGAAGCAGAGAATGACGGGTGACAGCGAGCGGCCCACAGATGATTAGTAAGGCAGACGAGACACAGAAAACCTGAGAAGAAAAAAGAAAGAAGTGGAAAATACAGACAGTGGAATAAAATAGTCATGAGGTTTATATGATTGACGTGACATTTAATAAAAACATCCCAATGTCCAAAAATGTTCTCTAATTTTCTAATCAAATAAAATGTATTTGAATTTTTGTCATGAAATGTGATGTGCAATGTTTCCAGAAGGTTTGATAAGCATACTGTATAGGACCTTTCATTTCCAAAAAGCATAACGAGAAAGAAAAAAGAGAAAGAAGAACAGCCACATGGTGTGTGTGTGTGTGCAACAAAAACATGCCAGAATGTTCAAATAAATGCAACTATATTCCTATAATAAACAAAACAAATTCAAAGTATGACTCTGAATGACTTTGACTCAACTCTCACCCAGAGTATGTCCAATCCTCTTCACCTAACCTCCCATCATAGACCGCGTTTCGATGGGCGTGTCTTCTGGAGGTCAGTGGGCTTCTGGGATTGGTCTGTCTCCAGTCATTGGGTTGAAGGGCGAAATCATTTGCTCTATGGATATAAACACCTAAAAACAAGACTTTGAATTAAGCTGTGTTATACCAAAAAGGTTGACTTAAAGGGACAGTACACCAAAAAATGAAAATACTGTCACCTTCGTATAAAATGAGACGTGTGGACCATTTTATCCCGTTTATGATTGTCTATCATTTCTTAATTTAACCAAACGTCTTTAAATGACCCCAATCACACAACGCTCACGGGACATATTCTAGTTTCTGAAACCCTCCACCCCACTCGATTCATGTCCAAATGAGTTCATTACCCTTCCTGACCTTCTGTTTAACTTTAGTCAGCATTCAATTAACTTCTTCATAATCGAATCTGCTCACCTTGACTTCCATAGCCAGGGTCCAGAGCAGAGCTATCCCACGAGTCCATTGCCGAATCCAAACTGGTCGGTGTGGTCAGGCGAAGTTCAGAGTATTTTCCCCGCCTGAGAGAATCTGATTGGTCGTCCTCCGTGTCGCTCACGCATGAAGCCGATCTGGACGGGCTGCCTCTGTCCGACTCTAGCATAGCTAGTGCAAGAGGAAAACACACATATAGGTCACCAGAGCATGGGATGTTATGAATTATTCACGAAGATGCTCCTATGATTGCATCACATGTCTTTGGTGTGAGTGTTTGACACGTACGATCAGAGCGTTTCTTGATTTTGAGTGTGACGGTGTCTCCAGCGGTCTGCAGTAGATGTATGGCCTCGCTCAGAGGTTTTCCCTTCAGACTCATGTTATTGATCGCCAACACACGATCGCCAATGTGAAGCGCACCAGTCCTGCGCACACACAACCATGCTTTGGAATCTCATGCATTCACCTTACAATACATCATTGCAGTTCGCAGATTGTCCACTAGGTGCCATGTGAGTTGATGCACGTGTGAGCACCTGTGCGCGAGGCCGTTTCGGGTCAAGCTGGAGATCAGAATGGGATTGAAGGGTTCCTCTGTGCCCGAAATGGTGATTCCGAGTGGACCTCCGTGTCTCTTGAGCTCTACGGTGAAGATGACCGAACCGGACGACTCCAGTTCATCTATAACACACAGATTGACATTTACATCGCAAATAAGAAAACAGTTATATAAAGATGATGTAGCATGACGGTACACTCACACACTCACCCAGGTTATCTTCATCTTTCTGAATGCGCAGTTTGACCATCCCCTCGGCCTGCTGGAGGATCATCATGGCCTCATCCATCCCACAGTTATCAAGTCGAACATTATCAATAGCCAATAAACGATCACCTGGCTCCAACGTTCCTATTCTACAAACACACATTTGTTTCACTATATTAGTAAAGCTTTTGGTCACGTTTATTTTCTATACTCTAAACCTCAGCAAGCCTGTGGACATAGGTAAATTCACAGCAAGATTTCTAAACGTTTATTATCCTAGTTTCGCTTTACTTAAGAGCTTTCTTTTAAAATATGGCCCCTATGTATAACCGTACATAACTAAAATAGAAACAAAATAAGTGTTTATTAATTTATTTACTTAAAACATTCTGACAAAATCCTGCAGGCGTATTGAAGCAATAGTGATCGTGTTGTAGTGCAGGTGTACCTGTGTGCAATACTGCCTTTCTGTATCTCGGAGATGATCAGAGGTTTTCCCGGCTTCTTGCTGGCTTTAAGACAGAAGTGATATGAAATGTATACAATTTTTAGTATCGGCGAGATTTTGGAGAGGCAATGCAGTTACTTAAGCAATTTAACGCTGACGATACATATGTAGTGTAGGCAGGCAATTTGTGTTGAAGGTAATATTATGGACAAAACTTACATATATAAATAAAATGCAGAAGAAAGGCGAGACATTACTATCGCCTCTCTGAGGAAACTAGATGAAGTTGTTGAAATACTTGTTGAAATACAGTATGGAGGTGTAATATAAACGCAAATTGAATAAGTAAAATTTCCTGAGAAATGTTTGAGTTCTTATTAAGATCTTCAATAATGATGACTTTTGATTTTACACTTGACAAATCTGAGCTAAGTTTAAGACATTGTTGAAACCGATACATTATTGAGATACAGAATGACATTTCTGACTCTTTTTTTACTTTAACATCTGAAACTTCAAAAAATCAGCTTTTCATTCAATCTGACTGATGTCTGGAAGAAATAATTGAGATTAGAAAAAAAACTTTTCTGGGATTTTACTTAAATCAATAAATCAACAGCGCCCCCTGATGGCCATCACTCACCACTGATAGTAATACCCAGTTCCACTCCTCGTCTTTTGGGCATCTTCACCTGAAATGTGCCACTGCTGGGGATAACTGACTCTGTGTGAATCACAAAACAACATCAAGAACTACACATCACAAATCCATTGACTGGCACTTGAAATCAATGTCATATTGTACCTGCAACTTCAAACTCCACCTCCAGCGTGACCTTATTGGTCAGCGCAGCATCTCGGAGAAGCTGATTGGCTTCTTCCAGTGTTCCGTCCTCAGTCGGAATTCCATTAATTGAAAGAAGTCTGTCTCCGACTTGTAACACTCCACACCTGAAAAACAAACGACACATGTCAACATGCATGTGGGTGTATTCATACAGTCTATTATAAACAGGCCTAAAGTGAAGAAGTGATAACATTTTTGTCGCAGTGCATTCTGGAAGTACATTCTCTGTGATGGACACACGTGATGTTGCCTTACAATTCAGCTGAACCTGAAAATGCTCTTCTTGATTCCTCATGTTTTGGTTTTGATAAACGCTGCGGGTTGCAAATTTGTGACTTACTTCAATATTATGAGGTCACAAAGCCTCTAGCAAACTGTCACAGGTGATCTAGTTACAGATCAGATCAAAGTCTCAGCATCACATACAGGGAGGCAGGTGTGTGTGTGTGTAGTTGTCTGAACGTACAGGACAATCGTGTCAGCACGTATCACATCTCAATGGATTCGTACCTCTCAGCAGGTGTGTCGGGCTCTATAAATCGGATACAGGCGGGCGCTGACAGCGGTTCTGTAGCAAACACACCTCCCTGTAACTGAATCCCAAAGCCGATAAGAGGATCTCCTCTCAGAACCACCTCACTGGTCTCGATATGCACGACCTGACCACCGGCGCCCACTGTACTCGATGCCAGAGATACTGATATATGAAAGAGAGAGAAAGAGAAAGAGCGAGAAAAACAATAACAAAAGTTCAGTTGATAATTCATTTATAATAATAATTTTATCATATATGTTCAAATAATATAATGCATAATAAATGCAGAGTTCATTTGGAAAAACTGAAAAACATAACTCAGTAAAAAAATAAAAACTGTGCAATCCAAGTAATATCAATCAAACTGCAGTTGGGTTGTTTTGATGAAGTAATAAAAAAAAAAAAAAAAACATAACTGGCACAATTAAACAGAATAAAATATGATAACAATAAAACACCATATCTCGCAAACATATATCGCTAACCAGTTTAATGTAGTTTGATTATAAAGATTTGGAACAATGTAAGGGTGAATAAATTATGATAGAATTTTAATTAAAATTTAAGTATATCAATTAAATGCATCTATAATTAATATATCTATATCTGACCCTGGATCACAAAACCAGTCTTAAGTACCTCGGGAACATTTTAAGTAAAAGCCAAAAATACATTGTATGGGTCAAAATTATTGATTTTTCTTTTATGCCCAAAATCATTAGGATATGAAGTGAAGATCATTTTCCATGAAGATATTTTGTAAATTTCCTACCTTAAATATATAAAACTATATTTTTGTAGTGGATGACCTGCCACTGCCCCACGATTAACATCTTAACAGGCAATTTTCTCAATATTTTTTCTTACACAGTTTTAAACAGTTGTATCTCAGCCAGATATTGTCAGATTCTAACAACTCATACATCCTTCCTGGATGAAAGATTAAACTGTAAAATCTCAATTTCGAAAAATGTAACCATATTTTTGTTCCAGGGTTACATATATGAAGACTTTGGTTCCAAAATGAGATAACTACGTTTTTTAATATTTAAGAAAAAAATCACGTTTTTTATTGTGGATTTCAATTAATATCAATCAAACTGCAGTTGGTATGTTTTGATTTAAGCCATAACTAAAAAACTGGTAACAAACACAATAAAAATATAATAACAAAAACACTGTCTCTGAAAAAGTTCTCTCATTTTGGAGAAAGACTCTTCATATCTAAATATATCTAATAACTAAAAAATCGGTTTTGGATTGTTGCAAAGTTGTTTTTAAGTAAACATGTTAGAATACAGTAAAACCATTGTTATGTATTGCCAAAATAATAATAATACACTTTACATATTTACATTAAAAGGGTTATATATTGTATACAGCACTACATGCATATGGTAATATATAATACACAATGATACAAAATATGCGATCTTAAGTGTGCATGATTTAAACTTGATCAAAGCTGAAAGGCGATAAGAGGAACGCAGTGTTTGACTCACAGGAGCTCTTGTGGTCTCTTCTCCTGGGTCTCCTCTTAGTGACCGTACAGCGAGGGCTGGCGGGGTAAGAGGGCAGGGTGTTGTTGGGGAACGTGTTGGGGTACTGGGTCCCGCAGTTATAACTGTGAAGCCGGATGTATTTGAGGAGCTTCCAGACGTCACAGCTGGAGGAGAGAGAAAACTTTAAGACTGCAGACAGACAGCAAACAAACAGACTTAACTATAATGTTCAATATGATTTAAACAAAATGCAATCTTACTGCACAATTCTGTACCTTCCATACTAATAGTATGTTAAACAATATGCATTAGGCAATTTCAAATTGTACTGTGCGACATTTACCTTGGAAATAATTGTTTCAATGTTAACAACACACAATGTAAGTACTGTACATTATGCAAAGACACACAGGAGTGACTCACATCGGCAGTGTGATGGTGTTGGGGTGGTGTGACTCCAGGCTGAAGGGGTCTTCTGAAAGGGTGGAGGAGCAGTGATGTACTTCTCGCTCGAATCCCATGGACGGTGACCGCTCTTCTGGACACGTACTGCAGATAACACACATGCACAAACACGCTGAGTGGATGATTTCTGCTAAACACAAGCTTATGTTTCAGCACTCACACAAGTTCTGATGTTAATTTTAATTTTCATTGAGACTTATTATTGTTTGTGCTTCGTTCACTTCTTTATACACAACGCATGCTTGTTTCCTCCATTTTGTCTTTCTTACATTTTCTGGCCAGCTGTAATAATGCTGACAGCAGTGGAGGAAGCATTTTAAGACTCTCTTTTGATAGAAACAAACACAGAGGATGAGAGACGTTGTTTGGTGTACTGACACAACACATCCTTCTATTACACAGCCCTGCTGCTAATCATGCTTAATTGAGCTCGTTAGAACATGCCACGCCCACCACAACATGCCAAAACAATTAAGCCACACCCAACAAAATATACAACCAAAGCCACTACAAGGTAAGCCGCTTCGTCAGAACGCAGGAAAGAAGACCAGATGCTACTTTTTTGAATGGATGTCAATGGGTTTTGTTAGCATCTACGGGTTCTCCAATTGGAAATATTACAGTCCCTTCCATCTCCCTATAATAAAAGTATCTCTGATGCAACATTGTTTTCTCATGCTAAGTAAAGTGTGCACTTTGTAGTACACAGTAAGCTTCATAGACATATTCTTCATCCGAAATCGCCGACTTCCATACTACATATAAGGTGAAAATAAGTATGAATCCGAAACCTCAGTATGCAAAAAAAGTAGGCAATTCCTGGATGGTCTGCTGCTCCAACGAGATTTGTGAGTGTGGATCGGATAGACACTTCTCTATCCCATGATGCCACGGGAGCTGAGCAACGGTCAAATATCAAAAGTAAATGAAATAAAAATAAATTATGTTAATGTTATGTTCAAATAAATTATATTTTCATCTGCGCCTATGTTGTTGTTAATACTTCCATGTTTGGTCACATGACCAATTCTGCAACGTATAATCTGTGTGCATGGAAAATAATTACACTCGTGAGATTATCAGAGACAGACTGAGACGCCCAGAGAGATGCAAGAGGGTGTACAAATCATTTTACAGCTCCAGCCCGTGTTTATATTGCATTGCTGGAAAATCCAATGATACAGTTAGAATGCAGTTTTCTGGTGACATAGCGAACACTCTGATCTGACATACACCATAAAATGTGTGTGTGTGTGTGTGTGTCCGCGTGTTTGGACTAAAGTCTGTAGGGTAGGGGAAATCTTGCTTTTAGCTACTGCATATTAAAATGACTCATGATACATGTTTTAAAGTAGCCCAAAGCAGATTACTAACAACCACTATAAACTCACTCTGGCACACATAAAGGTCAGAGAGAGCGAGAGAGAAAGAGAGAGAGAGAGAGAGAGAGAGAGAGAGAGATAGATAGATAGAGAGAGAGAGAGAGAGATAGATAGAGAGAGAGAGAGAGAGAGATAGATAGAGAGAGAGAGAGAGAGAGCAGCAGCTGTGAATTATAAGATGTGAACATTAATGTTTCATCGTTGTCTTGTGATGATTGTTATATCCAACACATTTTCACAAATTTATTAGGTCATCATTCCACGTGCACATCAAATATATTTTCAGGTATTATCTACACGTGTGGGTTTTACAGACAGACCTGTATCGTGCACAGATACGGTGTGTTGAGAGGGCAGGATCTCTAGTTTGGTGAGTTCAGAGGAGTTTGACAGGAGCTGTTGTGCCTCCATCAGTGAACAGTGCTCTGTACTCATGCCATCTATAGCTAAAAGAATATCGCCAACATGCAAAGCACCACACCTGAGAGAGAGAGAGAGAGAGAGAGAGAGAGAGAGATGCGGCAGGTGATAGACAGAGCAAGAGAGAGAAATAGCATGTGATAACAAGTGAGAAAGTCATTTATAAGTAGCAATGTTAGACACAGGAGGTGAGTCAACAACTGGAAAGGTGTGATGGGAAAGATTTATGGTGGAAAAGAGATGGTACAGTGTAATACCTGTAAAGACCGAAATATAGTGAGATTTAAAGTCTGAGACCACTGCTATTTCTTTGCAAAAAATTACAGTCTTACCAAGCATTTTTGTCTCGTTTTTAATGAAAATATCTAAAACTTCGTAAATCAATTACAATTACTTGACAAGAAAGGTGTCCTTAGATATTTGGTCTTGTTTTATGAAAAATTATATAAGAATTAAGTAAGTTTATGGTAAAAACAGACAAAATTGGTAAAAACTACCTAAATCAAGTTTATTTTTCTCACTCAATGGGGAGATATTGTCCTTGTTTTTACCATAAACTTAGTTCATTCTTACATTATTTTTCATAAAACAAGACCAAATATCTTAGGTCACTTTTCTTGTAAAGAAGTTGTAGTTTGATTTAAGAATGTTTAGATATTTGTACTACAAAACAAGACAAAGACACTTAGTAAGAAAATCATTTTTTGCAGTATCAACTTGACAACAACTTAAGGTTTATACGACATTCAATCTGGCTCTACGAGATCATGAACAAAACCTGATGATATTATCATATTATCCCCCATGATTATTTATAGTTTCAAAAGCCAAAACTTCTTTAGACATACATGTTTCAATTTGAACTAGGAACGGCTACAATTTTAACGTGACAATTCTGAATCCCCTGTCCAAACATCGATTGATTATTATAGATGAAGTATCATAACTCTTCCACTTCTTTCTTTCTCGCCTTTTACAGGTACGTCTATGAAAACTGTTGTAAAATCAAAAGGAATTCTCTTTGTGATCATGTGTGCCGGTGTGTCCTCACCTGTCGGCGATACTAGCAGGTTTGATCTTCTGGATTGTAATGACTTGTTTGTTCCTGTAGATGGAGGAAGTGAGACTGAGTCCCAGTACTGAGCCTGTGGTGCGAGATATCTCCACCTGTAGCGGTCCAGAAGACTTCTGCACTGAATCTGAAAACAGGTGAAAGAAATCGTGACATGCAGAGGGAAAAAAAGACAACAACGGGATGAGAAAACAGTTTATAGAAATGATTACGTTCAGTCGAAAAAAGGAAAATTGATCCAAAGTTCAAAGATCTCTTGTTACTCAGAAATTGCTCTTTCATAGACTTCAGTTTTTCATTTTAGTGTAAACTCTCAGGTGTTTCTCCTCAAATTGCAAAATCTCTTTTTGCAGTATACACATGCGATAGATTATTAAAGGACGACAATTAAAGCAGTATTAAAGATTCTTTTTGATTTGTCACTTGTGAGATTTGTCACAGAGAAGGAGAACTACAAAATGAATATGAACAACATCTTTGGGAAGGATGATTTTATCAGAAATATTTGCATTAATATTTAGAGACATTTATATTTGATCCTATGAGATGGCCATGACATTTTTGAAGGAAAATAGAAGTGAAAATTATTTAAGCCTATTTCTAAAGACTTTGTTATATCCCTAGGAGAATAACACATATAGTGATCTCATTATTGATCTGTAAACCTTGTCACAGATAAATCTTTTAACAGAAACACATTTTTATAATCAGACCTATAAAATGAATGTGGACAACACATCTTGCACCAGTAAATCTGACACACTTTTGATCTTTTAACCTTGGTATGTTGCCAAATCTGAGCACAGACATGGGAATTATACTGGAGACGTAAATGGGATTATTCAAGCATTTAAAAAACAAACCAAAAAGTCATCTTCACGATTCGTCTTTCCTACGAGACTCCAGCGGGGGAAACAGTGCGTTTCTGGTCTAATTAAAGCCTCGTGAGAGTCTGTGTGCAAACGAGCGTGCTGAAGTGTGTCTGCATGCACGTGCGCGTCTGCGTGTTTGTTCACCCATGACGGCGATGTCGTATTCGATGAGGAAGAAAGCCTCGTGGCCGCTCTGCATGATCAGGGTCAGAGCGTCAGCATGTTTCTGTCTGTTCAGAGCCACTCCGTTCACGCTCAACACTCGGTCGCCGGCGCGCAGGGTTCCCTCCCTGATGGAGAGACAGACTCTGTATATAAACACCATGTAAAAGTCATGTTGCATGAGCGAACATGCTTGTTTTTTAATCATAAAGGAGATTTCATGGCCAAAATGTTCCAGAAGAAAATTTGCTCAAAAGATTTGATGATTCTTTTATGTATCAACTTAGTCTCAGATGTATCTCCAAAAATGGCTGAGGAGAAATAAAATCGAAACAAATGAGACTGAATGAGACACACGCAATACCGTTTTCACGGTGACACCAAGATAACACAAAAACAATGTCTAAATAAACACCTACCCACAAAGACATCACATCAGCACAGATACACAAACAGGCAAAAAGAAAATGAGAGAGTCGAAAATAAGCATTTTTGCTTCCATCCCCGACTGTCTGGCATAAGAATGAAGCGGAAGTGAAGTGAGTCATGATCTCACCTGTCTGCAGGTCCTCCGGGCCTGACGTAGGTCACCACTAGAGGTCGAGCCTTATGCCAGTCCTCATGGAAGCCCCCTGAAAACATGTAAAACACACACCTGACATGCCAAGCTGATCGCTTGAGTCATAACACACATCTCACACGCAAACAATAACACACACTACCTTCTGGTCTGAGCAAACACACATTCATGCTTTGAATAACATTCGGAAAGATTTAAGATATATTCAAGAAAAGGTAAATGCTGTGATTAACAACAGGAATTCTGTTTAATTTCACTGTATATGAGTTATTGTTCATTTGCAAACTGAAGAGAGTCAGAATTATTGTCGAATGTTTAGCACATTACAGATGATGTCAACTGGTCTTAAAGGGATAGTTCACCCAAAAGTGAAAATTCTGTCACCATTAACTAACATCCCTTATCATTTCAAACCTTTTCGAAGAAAGCTGGTGACCAAACAGTACCGGTACCCATTCACTTCTACTGTATGGACACAAAACCAATGCAACTGAATGAGTGCCGGTTAACAACATTCTTCAAAATATCTTCTTTTGTGTTCCGCAGATGAACAAAAGTCATACAGGTTTCAAACGACAAGAGGATGAGTAATTTATAACAGCATTTTTATTTTGGGGTAAGTTATCACTTTAACTTTGTTTTAAGTGAAGTCCCCATGAAATCAAAGTTACATTTTTTGGCTTTGATGTGAATATTTTAGTCTTAAGGGTAGCGTGCCTATAAAAAGTTTTAGAGTCATTGATTAATTGTGAAAGCAGACACATTGATGGTTCAGTACCTCTCAGGACGAAACCAAAGCTGTTGCCCTCTTTCTCTACACACACTTCAATGGTCTTGGAGATCACACTGCATGAATTACTGGGAGCTAAAACACACAAACAGAAGTCTGTGTTACAATGCAATCTCTTTTCACTTTGAGAGCAGTTTGAAGTTTTAGCTGCACTCAGCCACTATTATTATTCCTGCCTGAACAATCCTCTTCAACAAAATTAGACTTAAACAGTTTCAAACAAATAAAAAATTATTAAATCACATCTAATAAGCTCTACTCACTAATCAAGAACATTTATTCGTAAAAAGAAATATAAAAACTTAAATAACGCATTAATCAAAAAGTGCAGCTGTAATGCGTCAGAGGAGAACTGGCCCTCCTGGTAGAGTCTGGTTTGTGCCATTCTGGCAAGATTTTTTTTTAAAAGTGTGGATGAATATGAACTTGAATCTGAACTCTGGGATGCATAGCGTGAATGGAAATAAAGGTACATCTGAAATCTGCAGTAGTGTGTGTGTAGGTTTGTATCCATGAGAAAGGCAAAAACCTGATCTATAAGAATTGTGTTTAAAATGGTTATTAATAATTATCGAATATTAAATGATGCTCATTTGAAATTAAAAGGTTTGTGTACGGTTTAATGGAATGTACAGTTTGTGTAGTATAAAAGTCATAATTTCTTACATCCTCACAATGTAAAGAAACCTAACAAGTGTGTGTGTGTCCGTACCGAACGGAGGAAGCTCATACTCAACCTCCAGCACCACACGCTCGCCGATGTTCTTCAGCATGCTGATGATCTCATCGTGTCTCAGTTTGGACAGGTTTATCCCGTTGACTGATTTGATGTAGTCACCAACATTGAGCTGGTCACTCCTGCCACACACACACACACAGACATAGAAAAGAATTGTATAAACAAAACAAAATGTTTGTGTTTTGCCACAATGTAATATATAAATATTGTGTGTTCATTTATTACTACAAATAATAGAAGCAAGCCGTTAGAAATCTAGCAATAGAAAGGTGTGGCAGCTTTATTTAGTGTAGCATACCTAGTTTGTGTATGTGTGCGCACGTGTGTCTGTGTGTTTGTGTGTGTGATGTAAGCAGAGCTGACTCCTCGTGGAGTGTTGTAGAATCTAATTTAAGCTGCTTCTGCCAGCCAGCAGTCAGATTTTTGCCTGTAAGCATCATGTTAACTGTGACTACACAGCGAACAACACAAACTCAGATGCAACACGATGGCAACAGACCAGTAGGTTATTTACATGAGCACATAACTAAAGGCAAAACGGAATATTTAAACACACGGTTTCGTGCGTAGAGTTTAACAGCAATAATACACCTCACACCTCTTCACCTGGACTTGAGTTTTACGTATGAGGACTGCGGAACAACATGAAGCATAAACTCACATCATACTGTATGATGTATAAAACAATACATGATACTATGACACAAAACAGATTCATGTATTGTTTTATACAGTCGGTGGTTAATAGGACATTCCCAACTATGTGTAGGAGGACAGGACTTTTGCGAGTTTGCGAGAAGGAACTGGAGAAAACAAAGTTTGATTTTGTCCACTTATCAATGTCTGCATTTCTTCTCGAAACTAACATGAACACTATCTTTCACGATCTTTCCTGTAGATGCCTACAGGTCAACTTGACCGTTCAACTGTAAAATTCCTCATCTGTGTGTGTGTGTGTGTGTGTGTGTGTATGTGTAGAGAGAGAGAGAGAGAGAGAGAGAGCGGTTACGTTAAGACATCATCCTCTTGTCACAGATTAAGATGCTGATGTGATGCAGCATCCCGCATACTCAGGTGACACACACAAACACACACATACACACAGCAGCAGCAAACAACCTTTCACATAAAAACCTCCAAAAACACACGACACACTAAAAATCTGGTATCATAACACACTTCTATTGAACAGACCTACAAAATGTTTCAATATCCAAATATTATAAGCATTCTGTCATCACGCCAGCCTTATTAGCATAGATGACACATGAGGAAGGGAAATCATTAATAAAATCTCGTAAATATCTAAACTAGTGAAAGCAAAGAGAGACCCCAGTAATCTCACATCATTGTACTCCAGAAAGTCTCCAACTGTGATCAGATTGCGCAAGATACCAAAGTTGCCATTAAATTAAAAGTGTGAGATTTCAATATAAATACGTTTTAATCATAAAGTCAAATTAAGCAATGAAAGAGCAATCTCTTAAATCACCTGTCAACGGATGTGTGTGTGTTCATTTTCTCACCGGGCTGCGAGACCTCCGGGTCTCAGGTTTGACACTTTCGGCTTGCCATCCTTGTCACAGCCTCCGGAGATGGTGAGGCCGAGACTACTGCCCTCTTTTTTAATCAGTTCAACAGTCGTCACACCTCTCTGTTCATCTGTGTACACACAAAACACACAACACAAGAGTCAGAACATTGACTATGCAGCAGGTTACTCAACCCCGGGCCTCTGGGAGGGCTTGTGAAACATTTCCTGAAAGACAGATGGTAGTAGGACAACAATGGCAGACTGTTTGCGAGGATACATTACCAATTATTTATATATATATTTTTATTACTATAATATAAAGAATTTCAATTTTTTGACCTATTAAAGATAATCTGTATGCCCCTTCCATTCTTGTCTGTTGAATTACAACAAAAACACACTTCAGGAGTGGCACAAAGACAAACAAAAGTAATGTAATAGACTGAGAATGCCAAGACGCAAGCAAGTTTTGATTAAAATAACATTTATTTTTCAAACTGTTCCCTTAATAGATGTAAAAATATTAGTAGTGTGTTAAATATTTTATTCGCATATGAACTTGGTTTTCTTGTTTATTGGAACACGATGGGATAATCACAAGCCGTGTCCAAGTAATGTCTAAATCTTGAAATCTGGACAATTACAACAATATAAAAGTATCAATATATACTTTTGCTCATTCAAGTTTAATACACAAAAAAACAATTAAAGGATTTTGAATTGGTAGAGCATTGCTTTAGCAAGATGAAGGTCATGGATTTGATTCCCATAAAAAATTCCACATTCAGATCTCTTAGGTGCAGGATATATATCAAATATCAAATATTAAAAGACAAAGAGATCTGCATCCCATTGTTTTCCCTTTATATTAAATTTGATAAACATCTCTATTAGATCATTTTTGATCCAAGACATTTCCAATTTTATCTTAAATAAAAGCGTGCAGGATTTTTTCCATTATACTTTTATTCCCATGAAGACACATATTAATATTCACATATTAGGGTACCGCTTGAATGCACCATAAAACACTATTGATAAAAGCATCTGCCAAATAAATAAATGTAATGTAAATGTAGTCTTCTAAATCAGGGGTTCTCAACCTTTTTGACTCCAAGGCCCCCTATTGTATTAAACAATTTTTAAAGGTCCATCTTCCACTCATAAAATTTACCCAATAATATATTTGAGAGCGTATCATTAACTGGAAAAATGTATATTCATTATAAAAATGGCCAAATAATAATACAAATATTGGTTTTAATGTATTTTAATGCTTATTTTATCTTATTATAGTCATCTTGAGGCCCATTATAGGTCAGATGGGGCCCCCTTGTAGGCCACGGCCCCCCTGTTGAGAGCATTTGTTCTAAATAATCCCAATTGTCCAAAAAATACCCCTTATAATAATAAGGGCATCCTTACGATAGCACACGAGTACAGGATAAATATTAATCATGTTTTAATCTCGTTGAACATGTTTAGATAAAAGTGTCTGCTAAATGATTTAATGTGAATAATTCATACATCATGATGACAGAATTAAAACAAGAATGATTCCATAAACCTTACTGATATATTTTCCCTATCGCTTTCAAAGCAGCTTTTATTTTCGACAGCATTCGATATTGAGTGCTTGTGTGGTCAAATGAGCTGACATCCTTCTTCACAAGACCAATGGATAAATGTAAAGAGAAAGAGCGATTGAGGGGATATAGCAGCAGCAGTCTAAGGAAATCAAATATCAGGATTATTACAGATGAATGGTCTCTTCACCTTAAGCTACAAAACTCAGCTGAGGCACGCGGTACTCTTAAAGGGACAGTACACTATAAAAGGAAAATCATCTATCCTCATGCAGACACGTGGTTACAAACCTGATGACTTTCTATGAACCGTAGAACACGAAAGGTCAATTAAGGAAAAATATCCTGAATATTTCGAAATATTTGTGATGTAATGAGAATGAATGGGGACTGGGGCTTCCGAAGCACCCAAACATATCACAAAACTAGTCCAAATGACTTGTGTATTACAGTAAATTCCAAGTAAACGATGACAGACTATTCTGTGCAGAACAACAGAAGAAACGTCTGAAACGGGACACGCAGAACAATAACATCAGGAGATTCTGTCTATTGATGACCTACCGGCGAGACTGCACCTCTTGGTTAGGCCGTCACTCGCAGCCGAGTCTTTTTTTTCCTTTGTGTATGGGCCATCATCTGAAACAGAGAGGAAATGATTAAATAATTCACTTTTTATACAGCGCACACCAAGCCACCGTACAGGTTACAGATGACTCCAGAACCCCATCAGACGGGACCGATCATCTTCGTCGCAAATGCTGTTTCAGGTTGACCGGACAGATCACCTGGAGCAACACAATGATGATGGATCGAGACTTCATGCATTTTGGAGGGTTTGAATCATTGACTTCTCAGTGCACGTCTGACAATCTACGTCTGAATCGTACATTGTGTCTTCCTACACAAAGTTCGGGCTTGTGCTGTAGCAGTTATTCACAATAAAACAAGGATTTAATTGCTTATATAACCCATTTTGTTCTGTGCATTGTTTCAGACTATTACCTGATTGTTCACTTTGTCAGTTTATATTTTCGAGAAACTGAATTAATACGGTACCTGCCAGCCAATAAATACATTAAGGTCAACAGACCTCAGTGTGGTACATCCTCCGGAGTGCTAATAAGCCATAAAATCTCTGTTGGTCGGCGATGGTTCAGCTGCTCTTTAGGTCAAAAGCCTCAACAAACCAATAAACCGCCAGACCGTTTGTTTGAGGTCAAAAGCTCAAAACATCAAAACTCTACTTTAGTACTCGAGACCCAGACCTTCCGGATTCAAAGTTCTAGGCAAGAGAGAAACAGACGAAGCCATGTCTCTGAAACTCATCGTAGAGTAAAAGTGTCATTACGGGTCATGATAACTCATTTCCAAGTCTATTAAAACTCTGAAAGTAATTTGGAGCAGCGGCCCTGCTTGTGTTGACACCAATCCTGATGTAGGTTAAACGGATGATGTTCTAACAATGCAAATGGAAGCTCAGGGTCTATTTTCAGTGACAGGCTTTTATTTTTAGAGGCCACGGAGGCCCCAGTTGTCATACATTTCTGAGAGCTGAACACCAGCGACAATTTAGGGAATCTTTGGGGGGAAATGACAATATTAATGATTTGATCATAATGATTTTTTTTAAGCTATGAGCATGGGAAGCAACTTCACAATATATTATAAAGAACAACCACGTACTTTGATTGATAGTTCACTTTGTCATTTCAAATCCTGTTTGGCTTTCTTTCTTCCTCACAAAGAAGATATTTTGAAGAATGTTGTTAACCGGCACCCACTTGCATTGGTTTTGTGTCCACACAGTAGAAGTGAATTGAGGTGAATCGAACTACCGGCGCTGTTTCTGTCACAACACAGGTTTGAAATGACAAGAGGGTGCGTAATCGATGACAGCATTTTCATTTCTGGGCAAACTATCGCTTTTCAACAACCGTTTTCTGAATGTGTACCATGGTGTGAATGGAAAGTAAATAAAAATAATATGTGAAAACAGTTATAATGTACCATGTAAAAGTACAATGTTAACCAACCCTCACACCATTTACATTGATGTCAGACTGATTTTGATTTCACATCTGTGTGTAGTCAGGACACAACCAATTGGCTCACAAGCAATTGCACCTCCATATGGATATATTTATATATTAATGAACAAAAAACGTGACTCACCGCTGTTGTTGCGACCCTCTTTCCTCAAGCCACAAAGCATCATGTGAATGTCACGATTCCATTCTGCCACACGCCAGTTTGTGAACCGACTAAAACTGACTAAACCGTGTGACTACCTTTGCTAAATCTCCCTAGTGGAAATGAACATAATAACCTATTTAATTATACCACCGTCAGTAACTTAAGGTAGAATCCCTTGGAGCTTCCCTTAAAGGAAAAGTGTGCAAAATATCTTCTTTACTTGGAACATAATGGGTGCATCCATTCAGCTTGTCATAAGGCAAAACTCCAACTTGGACACTTTGAGATAATGCTATTAAATCCACAAAGACATGACACAGAATGTCCAAGTTCTTACGAATCTGCGGATTCCTTACAACAGCATCACATGTGCCTGAATAAAACTGTGTGTGTCTGTCCCATAGGATTTTCCCAGTGGATATTCCAGTGTCACTCCAATTTCCTGTTACCAATCGACATAACGTGGTCCTCTCTTCTTTCAGACACCAACTGAAAATCCGAACATGCAACTAGTCTCCATTGAACAGATCAGAGCTTCAGTCCTGTGTTTGCAGCATCAGAAGAAGCAGATGGTAGTTTATCCAGCTATGACAGCACTGCAGTGTGGGAATGTAGCCGAACGCTTCAGTGCTTTACAGAGATCCGCCCCAGACAGCAAAGCCACACACCAGACTCACATTTCTCTTCTCCTCCCTCCTTCCTAACACTCACTGTACCATCTCACTGTTCAGATGTGCTCTTCCTTCTTGCACAGATCTATTAATCGTTCATGCGCTCTGTGCTTAGGAGTATATTTTTACCAGCCGGCTTGTGAGCGCAAATTATAACCCCCCAGATACAAACTCTCTCACTACTGTATCGACCCCACGTGCCTCGCTCAAAATCACTTACTCCGCCCTGTCTCTCTCTCTCTCACACACACACACAATTGCATGGGCAATCTATATTTTATGATCATTGATTCATTTTGGTGAGCAGTAATGTTATAAGCAGGATAATGTTAAGGCAGCCACTCGCTTCCGTAAAACAAAACCCCTAACGTTGATTTATTTTTAGATAATAATCAGCTGACTGTACATTATCCTGTCCTTAAAAGCATTTAAAATCTTTACAATGAGCTTCAACATCTGAATGATCCTGTTAGCTTGTTTAAGCCTTTGGGTTTATTATACACAACATGGGAGTAATAAACTTTACTGGATGTGGAAGTGAGCGACAAAGAGAGTCTGAGAGACTGTCCATGAACAACTGCTCTCAAGTTTCATTTTTAGGGTCGGTGGGTTATTTCATTTGACAGCTGCATTGTATGCGTAGGAGACAACGGACAACTGTTTTCTTTCCTTTAACACACTGCAGACACATTTCTTTATATGGCACTACTCCTTTAAACAGCATACATTACATCAACATATCTATGATTCTGCAATATCGACTATTGGAAAGCGGATTGTGATTGTACTGACATGATTATGGACTTACTAACACCACAGATTAATACAATTATTTTAAATTGATTACATTTCCACTCTGCTGTCCTCATAGAGATGTTATTTCCTTACACTTTTTATAGAAATGCTAAAAACAAATCTAAAACTCCATTATGTATAGGTGTTTTGGTAAAATTATCTTTTTTGTATAATTCTATGAACTGCTGACAACATTTCCTCAAATGTCCAAATATCGTTTTAATTCACATTTATTTGTAGAGAATTGAAGCTGGACAAGCTGCAAGCGCAAGTAATTCTGAAACTATACTGCCCCCGTGTGGCTGAGTTAGTTATGGGGGTCAGCTGATACATGACAACTAATATTATTTTCAAGGCCTGAATGTAAAACTGTAGAGTGAAAAAAATATCTAAATTTATAGACCACTTCGTAAGACATAAACAGTGGTCCAGAAGCACATCCCTTTTAATCTTACATTTAAACTAAAGATATTTGTTTAACATTTTGATTTGGTTATAGATGTTCTATTGATCGTATTTTGTTCAAACATTTGTGTATTTTTAAAAAACTGAAATAGGAAGTTCTTCTGGACTGGCGTTGCTAACGTTTTCCAAAGTGGTCTATAGAAAATATTGTACAGACACATAATCATTAGCCGTACTTGAAGAATGCACCCACTAAGATAATAAAGTTGAGCCTTTACACCTGCACAAACACACCTACAAGCTTTCATAAACCTGAACGCCCCGCACCTTATGCACACATCATATATTCTCCAGCACATCTTACCTTTAACTCTTCCTCTGATGACTCCCATCCGACACCGCAGTGAGAACGAAAACATTCTCCTATTGCCTTTCACCCCTTCTTGAAGAAGTCCCTTCTTCAAGCCCCCCCACGCAGGGACCCCGTCTGGAAGCACTTTGGGATTTAATGTACAACTTACACGCCACATGCTCCTTCTTTCAGTTTCCTCTGGTCCGTATAACAGGGATCCTCAATGAAGCTTTGTTTTGTCCAATATGACCAGTCTCTGTTGTCTCGTCATCTTCTACCTCTTCTCCTCCTCCACTCTCTCTCCCCACTCTTGCAAAGCTGCCTGTTCATTCTCTTTGGAAATAATGCTGCCTAGAGAGTGCAGATCATAGAGTTTTTATTTTAATAAATAAGAGAAGACATTTCACACAGACTCATAACATGAGCCTTTTAAGGATTAACACATTCAGATGGATATACAGTGCTAAGAAGGTCTGGTATTGCGCTTGGGATGTGTTTGTTTTACCTTCAGCTATGTTACAAAGATGAAAGGGTCATAATGTGGAAACACTGACAACTGCTTTACTGTCAGGACATGAACGGAAAATATCATTGGCACACTATCAAAACAACCGTCAACAGAATGTAATGATAGGTGCACTAACATATGCATGTGTGTTTGTGTGTGTAGTTGTGTGTGTGAGAGAGTGTGTAGGCTGCATAGATTGGACAGATGGAGGGATGCTGCCTGCTACAGAGATACAGGCTGCCTGAACCACAGGAGAGTCTTTTCAGACACAACACACTTACAATTATCTGAAACCATATTTGTCGATTTTTAATGCAATTAATACATGACATTATCTGTTAGTCCTGACGTTATTCCAATTAATGTAATGCATAATGTTGCTACTGCAACTGACTTGAACTATGAAACAAAAGCCAAGTCCTTACGGAGTCCAAACTTACCTTTCTCTGTCACTGAATTGCTTAATGAAGATGAAATAGTATTTTTATTCACTATAAAATGAGCCCGGGTCATTTTAATTATTTTTGGGGGGTTTCGACCTCATGTTTCATCAACTAAATTTGACAAAACTAGGCTCGAAGCCTCAAAACGATAAAGAAAGAAAGGGTTTTGCTAACTAAATTTACACCGATGAATATGATACTTAACCAGTATATCATAAGATGAATTATGTATACTTAGCTTTCCAATTTTTATAATAATTAAAGAAACCGAATTCCACATGTTCATATAATAAAACAAAACAGCATAACAGCTTGTCTTTTACAAATTTAGAAAAATCCTGACATAACCTCTTCGTGGTTTCTGGTCGCAACAAAGAAAAGGAACAATGTACATCTATGACTTACTTTTCCTTTTTTTTAAAGTGCTTTGCAGGATAAAAGGTGTGCAATATTTTAAAAGAGATTTATTTAGTCTTATTTGTAACTAAATATGTATTGGTGAACAACCAAACCTTTTTCCTATCAGTCGATCCAACATATCTAGACCAATATTTGGTTTACTAATTATTTCTTTTTGAAAAAGAGTATTGCTTTATTACAAGTTTTCCGCATCTAGAAACAATATTTACCACAAAAAGTGTCAGCTGGATGAATTTGTTTAATTTAATTAAAAAACACGGTTGCGTTATGACGTCAGACTCGAAACACCAATGATTTAGTGAGAGACGAGGGTAGCCTGTGATTTGGGTGCCTGGAATCATGTTACACTTCCGCTTTGTTGTTACCTAGCCACGCCCACCGTTGAAATCTGCGCTTTTTTATCTTAAGAGTTTTTGCTTTTTTACTAGTGCAGATATTGTTATTAATACAGTTTAACAGCGTATACTACTGAGGTAAATTAATTGATTTACATGTAAAAGCCCACGCAGACACGCTAAACTAAAACGAAACTAACTTGCACTTATTACGCAAGCCCAGCACTTCCCCGAAGTGAAGTTTGTTTCGTTTCTAAAATACAATGTGTCATTGTAACGGTATCTAATAAAAACAGTCGCCTATTTGTTCACTTACTTTGCATGTTTTCACTTATTTAAAATTATTCAATAGGCCAAACGATCACATGATGTTGTAATGCAAGAGGAAGCTATAACAATATAAGGAACCATTACACATTCCTTTGCCAAAATGGAGAAACCAATCGATGGGTAAGAGATATCGCGCAGTGAATATATACATGGTGGGCTAAATGCACTAACTAAACTTTTTTGTGAACTTTCTTTGAAAGCAACCATGGACACGGTTATGGGACCGTCAATCCAGTGTTTGGAGCAGCAGGTAAGAGTTTGCGATCTGCTCGAGCTGTTCGCGGATGGCAGAAACGATTCCTTTATACCGTAGATGCTTAAAAATACCTTTTCCATCGTTTCTTTATGATGTCCAAGATACGACAATTTCATTGTAATAACCAATGTAACTTCCGTATACACCACATGCAAAAAGTCTGTAGCATAGGCCTACTGGGGTATTTACTCTAGTAGAAAGTGATACAATAGTTTCAAGTATACTACTACTAGAGTAGGCTATATACAGTTTATCATGTCTCTAGTTTATGCTACATATCAGTTTACTACAGTTTAAAATGCCACAATATTTTTTCATGTGAAATGCTACATTTTAACAACTATTTATCTTGTGTATCTTTGTCAATTTGTAACACAAAAAGTCATTTTCTACGACAATAGTGCTTTATTCCTCTCTTCTCAAGAGTCATGTTAACATCTGTCCGGGCTTGTCTTATGTCCTGTAGAGGAAATGTGTTTGGCTCTTTAGTTTAGGACTGCATAGTGTTCCACCCACGCTCTTCACCACACCTCATTTCATCCAGATTTTACATGCTACTCAACTTCTAATCATCTCTGTAGTATGAAATCTGCTTCACACTGTGCTTGAAAAACTTTCACTTGCTTTGTTTCATCATTTCCTTTGGTTTGAAGACACGACGTCTTGAAGTGTAACTGTACTTCTGTATTAGACACACTGTGATTTCCATGGTAAATTTTTGCAATACTTTATATCTACCATGATTGTCCCTTATAGCGGGGTTTTACTGCAGTGATCATGTTAAAATATGGATTTGTACTGTAGTAAAACCATAGCAAATCAAAAGTTACCATTGTCTTACTATAGTTGTTAACTCGTAGTTTACTTACTATAGCAGTACTATTATAGTTTAACCATGATATTTGCTGTAAAACTTTGGTAATACAAATGGTAATCAAGAAAGGGTTGTTACAATTTTTACAATAGGAAAATCATAGTAGTCGGCATATTATTGGGGGGGGGGGGGTACTGCTCTCACTGTGTTTATGAGAACATTCCATTATGGGAGGCCGATTAGGGTGAAATACATGAAAAAAACTTGCGCATTTACATGGTCAATTAGGGCGAAAAACATTGAAAACGTGCGCACTTACATGGCCAATTAGGGCGAAAGACATTAAAAACGTGCGCACTTACATGGCCAATTAGGGCGAAAAACATTAAAAACGTGCGCACTTACATGTATAAATAGGGCCTCATAGTCGCGGTCAAGACACGTTCAAATACAACGGCTCCTTTTAGAAAAGCATATTTGCTTCAATATTTATGAAACAGAAACATCGGCCTTTATAATGTTGCACAAGGTTGCACCAGAGTGCATTCACGAGTTTTTCAGTGTGACCGGAAGTCTTTTCAGTGTACACGGAAGCGCGGTTGATTAAAAAATTCGTCATAGTTAGCAATAACAGGCTGATAATTACACATAAAAAAGCCAACCGTGACCAATAATAAGAAATACTTCATTGTTTACATTCATTACACGAGTTCGAAGAGACAACAAAGTGTTTTCCGGTAACAACGAAACGACTTCCGGTCACAATGTATTTTTGCGCTCTCTGCCTCACAAGTGCATGCGTGCACTACCTTTGTGCAGGTGCAACTGGTTGTGGGACAGCGTCTGTTTCATACAAAACTAAATTAGCTTTTCAAACGATAGCCAGAGTATTTGAACATGTTTCACATGTCAGCACAAGTATAATTTAAAAACGCAAGCGTTTTAATGTATTTCACCCTATTCGGCCTCCCATATATTTCACCCTAATCGGCCTCCCATATTCCATTACAAACATGCCTATCTGGAACTCATCACTCCCTCCCTCCCTCTCTCTAGTAATGCTGGTCATGACTTGTTTCATGAAAAAAGACCTTTCTGTATAATCTCACCCACCCCTCATTGTTCAATAGCAGCAGCTCTCATATGTCACCCATATGTTTGTACTTCAGTGCATATAGCCAACAGACACACTCCACACCAGAAAACATCGCTTCTGGATTCTTATTCAACTACATTAGTTTAAATTTTAAACTCTTTGGATTATTTGCAATTCAAGAGAAGTAAATTCAGTTGCTCATTGCAGTCTTTTGTTGCATAATTTTAATCCTCGAGCTGTCTGAACAGCTGAATACTAATAATAACTGCCTACACTACAGCTATTTATATTGAGCTATTTTTGTTTTCTTGTTTACCTGATTCTAAATGGAAAAGTTTTTTTTCAGGTTAGATATCGCAATAAATAATACAGCAAGTAAATATATTTGTATAGTATCAATATATAGTTGTCACTTGTGGCGGGGAGAATCGAAGGGCACGACACGGCATAATCCAAAACACAGGTTTTTAATAATAAATCCAGAAATGAACAGAAACACACGTAACCTAAACAATAGCGGACAATGAACTAAAGGAAGAGACTGGGTTAAATGCAAAGGGGAACAGAATCAGGTAATGAGAATCAGGTGAGGAACTAATGAACTAATAAGGACATCAGAAACAGAAGACAAAACCATATAAAAACAGAATATAACCCCCGACAATATGCATATGTGTTTAAGTGTGCAGAGCCATTCACAACAACAGAAACAAAATTATATCTGTGGTTGTTAAACTGTATTGTTTTCTGTGGTGTCATTTGGGATGCAAAGGCAAGAGAAGACTGATCTTATCAGTTTGTTTGTATTTCATTTAGCAATGTCGACCGCACCTTCCGCACCCCCTGCGAGCATGTTCGACACAGTCCCAGGATATGAGGGAACCTTGGCCGGCGGAGGTAGTAAGATGCATCTGTTTTGGATATAATACCCTCAGACTCAGATAATGTTCAGAGCTCTTTATCTCATCTCAAGCACTTCTGTGGATGATCTGCTCGTGGGTACTAGTTGTGTAATTAATTTGTCTCTTAAAACAGGTGGGTATCTTCCACCACCAATGCCAACTGTACCGATGCCTATGCCCGAAGCCCCAAGTCAGCCAGACTGGCAGTGAGTTTCTCTATGCTGTCATTAAAGACTTTTAACTACGACTGTCAAACGATTAATCGCAATTAATCGCACCCAGAATAAAAGTGTTTACATGATATACATCTGCGTAATGTGCATATTCATTTTGTTTTTATTAACGCATACACATAAACGTACACATATGCATATTTAGGAAATACTTACATGTATTTATTAACCAATAATTAACATTACATATAAATGTTTATTCATTTTTCTATTTTATGTTTTTCTTAAATATATGCACGTATATTGTCATAAATACAAAATTAATATACACAGACATATATTTTGTAAACACTTTTATTCTGAATGCGATTAATCGCAATTAATCGTTTGACAGCCCTCCTTTTACACAAATTAACACACTCTTTTTTTGCATAAGACGGTACAGTATAATACAAAACGTCGACCCTTTAGAAACATAGACAGAACAACAAAGAATGAACAATAATAACAAAATATGCAAACCACAAGTAAACTGCACTACAACCTGATTTGAGTTACTGGGACATCTAACTATGAAGGTGGCCTCTAGGAGCCAGATTAGATAATATAGTACTAGACGCAGTCAAAAACCATGTCTTGGTCAAAGATCACCCATGTATTGATTTTTCTCTCCTTTCTAATAGAATTCCTTCCCTCTCAGAGGACAGAGCTCAGGCGGCTTTCAGTACATACGTCTCCAAAAAGTGTTGCTATAGTTCCACTCCTGTCAAAGAAGGAGTTATAACCAACATGGAAATCTTTAATACCTACAGGGTGAGACCTTGTCATTATGAATGCAAATCGATGTTTTAAAAAAAAATTACAAAGCCATGTTCACACATAGAACTAGAGTTGAAGCAAGACTTAGTAGTGTTAAGCAGAGATCTGTTTTGCTCTTTATCTGTTCTCAGTATCGTTTGGAGACGTTCACGGAGTCCAGATCATCTGAATGGAGCAATGAGCCATACACAGGTAGTCAATAAACAAAAATAAACAAAAACAAAATAATCATTCAATAATCGTCATTAAGAGATAATGTTCAATTAATCGAAATTTTCATTTTAGGCCAAATCGCCCAGACCTAGAACTTGCATGCCTATTCTATACATGTTCTGACGACACTCACCATCATTTCTGCATGTGTGATGCCTCAATATTCATGCCATTGGTTAACAGATCTCAGATAGAGGCATAATGTGTACAATGTTAGCACATTTTTTACACTGAAAAAACTGTTCACTTTTTAACGTCTCTTAATAACTCATCGGCTCTGTCTGACAGCGCAGGCTGTGGATGCCGGTGTTCAGCCTGCCCCGGGGCCTTGGCAAATCGCAACCAAACCTCCAACTTTCTTTCAGGACCAGAAGCAGACCATTAAAGTGCCTTACACCTCCTCAGTTAAGGTTAGATCACGAAACCATAGATTTAGATTTTACATACATTTAGATTCATGCATTTGGCTGACTGTAATCGATTTGTTCATATACATGATGGCAATTACTGTAAGGTACAAAAAAAAGACAGTTCACAAAAAATCCTTTCATCGTCTCGTCATGTCAAACCTGTACGAATTTCTTTCTTCTGGAGAGAACAAAAGAAGCTATTTTGAAGAATGTTGGTAACAAATTGACATTGGCAGCTGTTTAGTTCCCTTGTGTGGACACAAAGCTAGAGACATTTCTCAAAATATCTCCTTTTGTGTTTCACAAAAGAAAGTATCAAAAACTGGTTTTGAATGACATGAGGGTAAATGACAACTGTTTTATGTTTTTATGTGCTAAACCAGCCATCAATATCGCTCAGTCAGATGGTATGTTACATTTATTCATTCATATTTTAGAGCGTTATGTTCTGTTTGTTGTTCAGAACTGTCACACATGTCTCGGGATGGGAAGACGTCCCTGTACCGCATGCGCTGGTTCCGGAAACGTGAGTGACATCGTGGGAATTTCATTAGGAACTGTGTTTCTGTGTCTCTTTTCTCAATTGAACATCAACATTCAGGCCAAACATTTACAAAACATATTTATTCAATGCTAGGGATGTGTAAATATAAAAAACTCACTGTATGATAATACCTCGGTATAACACTGACGGTACGGTATTTGATGCACTTTTTAAAGGGGCAAATGATGATTTGGAAAAGTGCCATGAGCATCTCATACTCATCCTCATACCTCTAAAGCAACAGTTATGATTAGAGTTCTAGTATAAGATGGGTCAAATGACCTAAAAATCCCTTTTATAAAATAAAATAATTGCACCAGGAGGGCCTTGCCAAAGGTTACATCTATAATATTTTCTAACATTCTCTATGATAGGCCTGTAAGACCTATCGTTTCATACAGTCATGTGACAATTTTGCTATTGCGATAACACAATATGATAATATTGTTACATCCCTATTAGAATAACTTCAAATACTTTTTTATGAAACCTGTCTTTTTGTTGTGCATGTGCAGAAAGTGTGTAGTTGGTGTAAGGGTACTGGACTACGTCAGACCGGCGACCGCTGTATGCACTGCACAGGCAGCGGACGAGAGAAGTAAGTTGAGCTCTTTGAGCTTCACCTGTGTTTTATTTCTAGATTATTCTTTCTTCTGTGAAACACAAGATAATCCTTGAAATGTCTCTGTGCTTTTGTGACCATACACCGGAAGTCAGTGGGGGCCGATGTTGTTTGGTTACCAACGTTCTTTAAATAATCTTTTGTGTTCTGAAGAACAGGTTTGGAGTGGCATTCATTATGGATACCTTAAAAAGTATTTTTGATGTTTAGATTTTAACTTTTTACCAGTATTGTGCATAACTCGGTTCAATTCAAATGCAGCTCTTGAATCTGAGTTTTTATTTGATGTCTTTCAGCTGTTCTTCATGTAATGGTCAAGGCAATCGTGAGTGTGAGACCTGTCGAGGGAAGAGACAGCTGCTCGTCTACATCAATGTCAATGTTAAATGGTAAGATTTTTTCCTGGTGGATGACAAAATCCTATAGATTCACATTTACGGAGAAACTCATGCCTTATAGGGACCAAAATAATACAAAGATTTGAGGTTGAGCTCTTTTGATTCAGGTCAGTCCTGTAAGTGAAACTTAATGGGTTTGATCATTACAGGACCACTGAGAAGGACAATTTTGTAGCACAGCAGTCAAGCGGTCTGAAAGAGCAAAGCCTGGAGAGCGTTACAGGAAAGCAGCTCTTTCAAGATACCCAATATATGGTAATCACAAACTTATACATTGTACACTGAGAAGAAGGATTATTAAGAAGATTTCATGAAAATAAATTATTAAAATATACTTAATATAATTATGTTCCTGCTCAAAACGTGCGTCCGGAGACTAAAACATATGTCACAGCAAACAGCGCTCACGTTGTGTGTGTATGCTTTGCTAAAATCCACGGAATCCGGCACTGCATATCTCAGCAGAATTATGTGTATTTTAGCGTTTGTCGTTGACAAGTTATAACGCTACACACATTAATTTTATTAAGTAAATTCTACAAGTTATTTTTTTCAGTGTACATAGCTGTATCATTGTGTATATTGTATCAAATAAAGAAGAGAATAATTAACAGTGTGTGTCTTTGCTGTAGTTGTATCCAGTTTTGGGTTTTCCTGATGTGTCTGTCGCACAAGCTTCCGACCGTTTTCTGAAAGAGCACCAGGCCAAATACGCCCAAACCTCCCGTGTTTTACAACAGGTACGGATGTAGTTGTGTTCTTGCATAACAGTTGATGTTGTATTCTCCTTTATCAGTTTTTAATCTTAATTGATTATTAACATTAAATAATTTACATTAAATCATTATTCTCACTCTTTCTTTAGAGACAGACAATAGAGCTGATTCCCATTACCAAAGTAAACTACATGTGGAAAGGAAAATCCTATGTGTACTTTGTGTACGGAAATGAATGTGAAGTGAATGCTGAAGATTACCCAGCCACATGCTGCTGCTGCTCTGTGATGTAACACACCTGACATACAGTTTGTCATTGTGATGGATATTGACATAACTTCACTTTACACATTAATCACAGAGCTGTACATACGACCATCATCATGATGCGCATACTGAACATCAGCAGTCGTTTGTTCATTAGAGGTCAAATTCTAATTCAGTCGACAATTAATAATGAAAGAGAAGCTCTTTTTAAATCTTATGTAGTGTATTTATCCAAAATCTATTCCTTAAATGCCTTTATAATGTAAATGTGACTGACTAAAGTTATGAAATGATGACGTAGGGGAAATTTGGGCGTCCAAATAAACTTAATTTGATACATGAAACATACGACCAATATGACTTTTTTCTTCTGAAATAAATTACAGATCGCATGTCATTATTGATATTATATAAAAGTAAGATTACTGTATGTTTACCAACGTCTGCTTTGTAGTTTAAGGGGCCCTGTAAATTGGATTATGATTTATTTCTTTTTGCTTGAAGGTTACTTGGAGTCCTTCCTGTTTTTAACACTTTTGTGCTACTGTTAAATGGAAAGTTTTGTATGTAAAAAATATCAGCGGCAAGCCTTATGGTTACATTACATGTACATTTAGTAATTTAGCTAATAAATGTATAGGATAAAGCAGGGCTCCTCAAATCTTACCCTGGAGGGCCGGAGCACTGCAGAGTTTTGCTCCAGCCCTGATCAAACACACCTGAGCAAGCTAATCAAGCTGTTCAGTATCGCTAGAAAATCACAGGTGTGCAAGTTTGATCAGGGTTGGATCTAAACTCTGCAGTGCTCCGGCCCTCCAGGGTAAGATTTGAATAGCCCTGGGATAAAGCAATGTAAGTCGCTTTGGATAAAAGCGTCTGCCAAATGCCTATATGTAAATGTAAACAAAGAGTTTAGGGAGCAATAAGCAATATGTCATACAGGAGCAATAATACAATAGGTTCCAATACAAAGTCACTAGTTTCAACAAAAGCTAGACCACTACGAGAGAGAGAGAGGGTTAGTCTATTTTTTTAATCAGATACGAGCTTCAACCAGTAGCCAGTGGAGAGCGATGAAAAGGGGTGTCACATGAACCCTTTTGGGCTGTCGGAAGACGAGGCGTGCCGCTGCGTTCTGTGGTTTGATAGCCTTTGCAGTTGGTGTATGTGGTCGCAGAGCTAAATGTTCTCTAAAACATTTTTTTTTATTAATTGTTTCCAGAAACAATAACCTGACAATAATTTTCAGCGCTTTTTTGTTGAGTGGTTTAAAAACTGCGTCAATCCAAACTTTCTGAAATGTTAAAAGCAATGTTACGTCATTATACAGTAAAAAACTAAGGAATATGCATTTATAAATGTTAAAGACATGAATTTGTAAGCTTGGTTTGTTTTTTCAGTAGGGTAGTAGGGTAGAGAAAGATTAATAGCTATGAAAATTTGTCCTATTGTGTAACAGCAAAATTTTTGAAAAACTAGCAATGAAGATAAATCTTTATGAAACTTTGTATTATAAACAAAAATATTAATAATATAAAGTAATGTAATATTAACAGTTTTTGTCACAACATGAGACATGTAGCCTTCGTTATTTGTCAACTAACCAGTTAGGCTACACATTTTTTAATAATTGTTACTTAGTTTGCATTTCAGATGATATTTTATTACAATTTGGACTCAAGGACAATATAAACCACATTGCAACTACTCACTTCTTGAAATGTTGTTTATATATCTGCGCTCGTGATTTTTTCGGGGTTGTTTTGGTTTTCTTCAGTATCTTTTCTTTTTTATCACATCTTTTTTTAATTTGATCTGTCAAGGAAACAATTGAATTGGATTTATTTCTATGAACGATGTTGTGTAAATGTTATTTTATGTAGCCTATAGCCTAATATACACAAGAAACTGCAGATGTGCAAATTATGACGGTTTACATGAAGGCAATCATGCTTCAGTAGTAAGATTGGGTGACGTCATGAGAGACTACCATTGGCTTCCACAGGGTATTTCAACACAATGGCTTATGTTGGCTCTCTACATGTACAGTATGATTGTTAATGTTAATCGACATCAGAGCCCCACCCTTAGGCTCAAATTACGTAAAGACACGAGACCTCCGTCCAATGTGCTCTGCGCGTCCTCAGTCAGACTATTCATGTATAGCCCAGAAACTGATAAACCAAAACAGCATAAAAACAAACACATCAACCCAGTTAGCCAAAGCACAATTGGGCGAAAACTAGCTGCGCGGCGACACTTGAACCACCAAGACGGAAACCTTCTGCAAAGCAGTCACGCGATTAAATAGACGGGGTTTCTGCAGGTCGGATAACGGGGCGTGCCGAAAGGTGTGGGCGTGCCATAAGAACAGCTTGATGGCAGGAAATACACCTCAAATCGGCCGCTGCCCTTTAATATCACTTAAACTGTAACGTTAATAGGATTGTTTGCCTATCTTTGGTTACATTTCATAATGGGCAATCGTTGAGTCTGATGAACGAACGAAAAATGCGCTGTTTTCTCCTTCCTGTTTGTTCACATTCAAATAGAAAATCAAACTAACAAGACGCACACGGACCTTGTACTGTATTAAAACCATAGCAACCAAAAAGTTACCATTGTCTTACTATAGGAGTTTACTCGTAGTTTACTTACTATAGCAGTACTATTATAGTTTAACCATGATATTTGTTATAAAACTTTGCTAATACAAATAGTGATCGAGCTATTAAAATAAACGGTTGTTACAATTTTTACTTTAGGAAAATCATAGTTTTCTTCAGGAATATTAGTGAGGGGGGTACTGCTCTCACTGTGTTTATGAGAACATTCCATTACAAACATGCCTAGGGTTATCTGGAACTCATCACTCCCTCCCTCTCTCTCTTCCTTCCTCCCTCTCTCTCTTCCTCTCCCTCTCTCTCTCTCCCTCTCTCTCTCTCTCTCTCTCTCTCTCTCTCCCTCTCTCTCTCTCTCTCTCTCCCTCCCTCTCTCTCTCTCTAGTAATGCTGGTCATGACTTGTTTCATGAAAAAGACCTTTCTGTATAATCCCACCCACCCCTCATTGTTCAATAGCAGCAGCTCTCATATGTCACCCATAAGTTTGTACTTCAGTGCATATAGCCAACAGACACACTCCACACCAGAAAACATCGCTTCTGGATTCTTATTCAACTACATTAGTTTAAACTTTAAACTCTTGGGATTTTTTCGCAATTCAAGAGAAGTAAGTTCTGTTGCTCTTTGCAGTTTTTTGTTGCATAATTTTAATCCTCGAGCTGTCTGAACAGCTGAATACTAATAATAACTGCCTACACAACAGCTGTTTATATTGAGCTATTTTTGTTTTCTTGTTTAACTGATTCTAAATTGTATTTAAACAAACCATTAATACTGTAAGTCAATTTAGATATTGCGATGAATTATATAGCAAGTAGTGGTGGGCCTCTTATCGCGCGATAAAAAAAATGTCGCCGTTAATCTATTCTCAAAGTTGGGTTGGGAGCTGGGTCTATACTACGCAAGCTATGATGACTTTCACCTTGATATTTTAGCGCGGATGTATACCAGCTTAACTGCACTGTACGGGGCGAGAACGAGATTTTTCAACTCGCGTGATTCGCGTCATTCGCGGAAGCAGAAGCCCCCTCATCATCTCATAACCAGGGCTTCATTCGCGCATCAAGTAGGTCTATTGGCTCTTTGCATTAACATATAAATCACTCGCGCTTGACACGCCATTCGCGTTTGGTCTGAACACAACATAACGTTACTGTGAAATTACCGCATCAAACGTGACGTGCTAACATGGATGCAGCTATGAAGCCGCCGGGTTTGCTTCAGGGAATATTCATTTTTAAGAAGCTTCCCAATAGAAACATCGACAAGACTAAGGTTGTTTGCACCTTGTGCAATGCGGAATTGGTTTAAAAAAAACACTTTCTCTCAACAGGTAGTGGTCTAGCTTTAGTTGAAACCAGTAACTTTGTATTGAGATCTAATGTATTATGGCTCCTGTATGACATATCGCTTGTTGCTCCCTCACTCTTTGTAAATCGCTTTGGATAAAAGCGTCTGCTAAATGACTAAATGTAAATGTATTGTAGGAGCTCTTCCAGTCTCAAGTACCACCTAAACGCAAATCATCCCTTAGCTAATGCGGAAGTAAACACAAGTTCATCTTATTGAACATAATTTATTTTCATCACCAATTATCATAGTAGAACAGCTTTCTCTAGCAGTTTGTGATGCATTTTGGAAACAGGAGATGAGCCCCTGGTCTAATGCGCCACCTGGCTTGAGAAACCCGTTCTCAAAGACTTACTTTTAGTCATTATTTGGGTAGCACACATATTCTGAATGCCTTCGGCAGAATTCAAATGAGCCATTTTAATCTAGATTAATCTAGATTAAAAAAAATAATCTATGCCCACCACTAATAACAAGTAAATATATTTGTATAGTATCAATATATAGTATGCATATGTATTGTGTGCATAGCCATTCAATACAACAGAAACAACATTATATCTGTGGTTGTTAAACTGAAATGTTTTTTGTGGTGTCATTTGTGATGCAAAGGCAAGAGAAGACTGATCTTACCGGTTTGTTTGTATATCATTTAGCAATGTCGGCCGCACCTACCGCACCCCCTTCGAGCATGTTCGACACAGTCCCAGGATATGAGGGAACCTTGGCCGGCGGAGGTAGTAAGAAGCATCTGTTTTGGATATAATACCCTCAGACTCAGATAATGTTCAGAGCTCTTTATCTCATCTCAAGCACTTCTGTAAATGATCTGCTCGTGGGTACTAGTTGTGTAATTAATGTGTCTCTTAAAACAGGTGGGTATCTTCCACCACCAATGCCAACTGTACCGATGCCTATGCCCGAAGCCCCAAGTCAGCCAGACTGGCAGTGAGTTTCTCTATGCTGTCATTAAAGACTTTTAACTAGCGCTGTCAAACGATTAATCGCAGCCAGAATAAAAGTTTGTGTATACATATATATAATGTATAAGTCTTTATACTGTGCATATTCATTTTGTATTTATTAACACATACATATAGACGTATATTTAGGAAATATTTATATGTATTTATTTAGCAATAATTTACATTACATATAAATGTTTTTCTTAAATGTATGCATGTATGTTTTCATAAATACAAAATTAATATGCACAGAACACAGACATATATTTTGTAAAGACTTTTATTCTGAATGCGATTGATCGCAATTAATCTTTTGGCAGCCCTCCTTTTACACAACTTAACACACTCTTTTTTTTTGCATAAGACAGTACAGTATAATACAAAAGTCGACCCTTTAGAAACATAGACAGAACAACAAAGATTGAACAATAATAACAAAAAATGCAAACCACAAGTTATCTGCACCACAATTGGATTTTAGTGCAGTGCAAAACATGACTCTGGTAGGTGGCCTCCCGGGGCCAGATTAGATAGCATTTCACTAGACTCAGTCACACCAATTTGAATAGCAGAAATTCTTGGTCAAAGGTGTATTGATTTTTCTCTCCTTTGTAACAGAATTCCCACCATCTCAGAGGACAGAGCTCGGGTGGCTCTCAGAACGTACGTCTCCAGCAAATGTTGCTATGGTTCCGGTCCTGTCGATGAAGGAGTTATAACCAACATGGAAATCTTTAATACCTACAGGGTGAGACCTTATCATTATGAATGCAAACTGATGTTTTTACATCTTTTTACAAAGCCATGTTCACACGTAGAACTAGAGTTGAAGTAAGGCTTAATAGTGATAAGCAGAGGTCTGTTTTGCTCTTTATCTGTTCTCAGTATCGTTTGGAGACGTTCACAGAGTCCAGATCATCTGAATGGAGAAATGAGCCATACACAGGTAGTCAATAAAATCACATCATTCACTGCGGTGTAGATTTTACATAAAGAGATAGTTCACCCAAACTAACACTATCATGTACTCACCACCATGTCGTGCCAAACCCACGTGATTTTCTTTGTGAAATACCGAAGCCTGCTTCACAGCCGTGGTCACAAATCAGCATAGGCAGCCTTTAGGATTCATATAACCTTTGTGAAGAAGGGTTTCAAAAGACCTGAGGGTGGGGTAAATGATGACAGACATATGACTCTAGCTTTTTCTTGTAAGGTGAGGCGTTTCGTCTTGCAATACAGGAATTCTATTCTATACATGTTCTGACGAATCTCACCATCATTACTGCATGTTGGTGTGATGGCTCAATATTCATGCCATTGGTTGACAGATCTCAGATAGAGGCATAATGTGTACAATCTTTAGCATATTTTTAATATGATAAAACTGTTCGCTTTTTAACGTCTCTTAATAACTCATCGGCTCTGTCTGACAGCGCAGACTGTGGATGCCGGTGTTCAGCCTGCCCCGGGGCCGTGGCAAATCGCAACCAAACCTCCAACTTTCTTTCAGGACCAAAAGCAGGACATCAAAGTGCCTTACACCTCCTCAGTTAAGGTGAGATCGCGAAACCATACATTTAGATTTTACATACATTTAGATTCAAAAAGAGACTCATCGTCTCGTCATGCCAAACCTGTAGGAATTTCTTTCTTCTGCAGAAAATGAAAGAAGATATTTTGAAGTATGCTGGAAACAAACAAATTGGCAGCTGTCTAGTTCCATTGTATGGACACAAAACCAGACATTTCTCAAAATATCTTCTTTTGTGTTTCACAAAAGAAAGTGTCAAAAACTGGCTTTGAATGACATGAGGGTGAATGATGACTGTTTTATGTTTTTGTGTGGTATCAATATCGATGTTCGCTCAGTCAAATGGTATGTTACATTTATTCATTCATATTTTAGAGAGTTATGTTCTGTTTGTTCTTCAGAACTGTCACACATGTCTCGGGATGGGAAGAGGTCCCTGTACAGCATGCGCTGGGGCTGGAAACGTGAGTGACATCATTAGGAACTGATTTTCTGCGTCTCTTTTCTCAGTTAAACATCACCATTCAGGCCAAACATTTACAAAACAATTTTATTCAACGCTAGGGATGTAACAATATAAAAATCTCACGGTACGGTAATACCTCACGGTGCCGTCCACGGTGCGGTATTAGTTGCAATATTTTCAAGTGGCAAATGATGACTTGGAAAAGTGCCATGAGCATCCTGTTTTCTTTATCCTCATACATCTAAAGCAACAGTTATGATTAGTTATAGTATAAGATGGTTTAAAAGAGCTAAATATCCCTCTTATAAAATAAAATAATTGCACCAGATGGACCTTGCCAAAGGTAACATCTAATATTTTTTCAAAAATTCCCTTTGTAAGGCCCGGTGTCATAAAAAATTCGGTCCCTTTGATAATTGTGCCCGCTTAGGACCCAATTTAGTAAATAGTTGTAATGCCTGATCAAAAAGTTGTTATCTCGATATGCTGTTGTATTGCTAAGCGAGGCTGAGTTAGCTTCTAGCGAGCTAAATACACTGGGTAAATTAAAAAATTAAAATGACATCTATTACGAAAAACATATGATCAATAAGCTTGATGCAACATAGAAGGCAGTATGTCTGGATCAACATCTGCTTAACAAACAAAAACATCCCTTTTGATATTTTAAAATGACCGTGGTTTTATTATAGTAAATAACTAAAACAGTAATAAGAGATTGATTTCACTACCCATAGCCTCCTTTATGGCATACTATATGAAGTGGAAAAAGACAATAATGGTCGTTTTAACAAAGTACTAGCGACATAAATCGTAACGTAATTGCGAAAGAATTGCAATCAGGCGCTAAAAGTGTACCCTTGAGAAGTCATTTTAGGCAAAGTCGCTACCCGATCCGTCCCGGAAAAACGATTTGTTCCGCGCATGCGTGAAACTCCATCGACTTCTGTTCGAAACAATTTACGGCAGTTTTAATAAAAAGTTGTTTGTCCATACCGGAAATATTTTTTTTAAGATAAACTCTGTATAAAAAAACAGCAATTAACATCAAAAGACATTAAACACATTACAAATAATAATGGTTTGGTGAAACGTACGGAGGGGTACACAAAGAATCCTGTAAAGTGTGGAAAGTAGTTTTCCTCTAATAATCTTTATGTTGCTTTTTATTATATTTTTTGATTCCAAGAAAATACAATATGACAAAATATTATATGTCAGGAGTGAGAAACTGATTTTTATAAATAAAAATACTTCTTTATTTATAGAAAAACTATAAAACTTAAAATGAATGTTTATTAGTGATTCTCTTAAAACCTTTTTTGGCAAAGTATGTCAAGGTTAATATGAGGCACAAATTGATAACCTAATTAAATAATTGAAATCATTACCTGGTTACCCTTGACAAGCAGGATTTTCAGAATTCATCCAATTTATTTATACATTTGTTCCTTATTTTCTTTAGTCATTCACTAAATCTAAACCCCCCCCCACCCAGCCTCTGTCAATCACACAATCAAACATCTATTAATCTACTTAAATTGCTGATTGAGGAACAGGCCATTGACCTAACATTTCTAATATTTTAACAAATGTATGCGTTTAAGAAACACACAGAAAAAGTTATTTATGTATTTATTACATTTATTTACACATTTGGTTATTCCAAACCCCACCCACAGTCAACCTAACGACGCTCTGAAGGACAGTCAGGAATCTCTCCTTTTAAGAGAAATTTCTGAAGTCGTTCATAAAACACAAACGAATCCATAGCGCAGTCAACCATTTTTGTACTCTCCAATATCACCACTAACAGACTGTCGTAAAACGTCTGCGATAACAGGAAGTGGTGCCAATTGAAACGCATCGAGTCGACTGTCGTAAAAACGGGATTTACCGGAAGTAGACGCACTTTCGCGCATGCGCGGAACAAATCGTGTTTCCGTGACGGATCGTGTAGCGACAGGCAACAGAATCACGCGGGGTCCTAAAGGTCGCCGATTTCGAGAGTGGACTTGATTTGTCATGACACTGAAAGGCCAATCGTTGCATACACTCATGTGATCACCATAATATTCAGACAATTCTTTGATAATATTGTTATATCCCTATTCAGTGCAAATAAATTAAAATCCTTTTCATGAAACTTGTCTTTTTGTTGTGCATGTGCAGAAAGTGTGTAGCCCGTGTAAGGGTACTGGACATAATCAGACCGACGACCGCTGTATTCACTGCTCGGGCCGAGGACGAGAGAAGTAAATTGAGCTCTTTGAGCTTCACCTGTGTTTTATTTCTAGATTATTCTTTCTTCTGTGAAACACAAGATAATCCTTGAAATGTTATGTAACAAAGTAATGACAATTACCATGACAATGCTAAAGTTATAAGTAAAGTTATAAAGCTGTGGTTTCTGAACTTCTGTATTTTTATTGTTTAGCAATTTGACATCATGTTGTTCCAAGCTTTTTCAAAGTTGTTCGTTTCTATATAAGCACCATTGTTTATCTTTATGCCAAAAATATATATATTTTATTAATAACGTCTGCTTCAACCTTACTTTAAATACTTAAGTGGGTTCAAAATAAAGGTACTTTGGATACTTCAGTACAATATTTATCTGATACTTTTGAGACTTTTCTAAAAGGTTTCTTTCACTTCTATCCAAGTCATTTTCTGGCAAGGTATTTGTACTTTTATTAAAGTATTGCTTTTAGGTTCTTTATTCACTGCATGTGGGTGAATTAAGGATGATATTATTTTCATTATGGATACCTTAAAAGTATTTTTTAAGTTTAGATTTTAAGTTTTTACCAGTATTGTGCATAACTCTGTTAAATTCAAATGCAGCTCTTGAATCTGAGTTTTTATTTGATGTCTTTCAGCTGTTCTTCATGTAATGGTCAAGGCAACCGTGAGTGTGAGACCTGTCGAGGGAAGAGACAGATGCTCGTCTACATCAATGTCAATGTTAAATGGTAAGATTTTTTCCAGGTGGATGGCAAAATCCTATAGATTCACATTTACGGAGAAACTCATGCCTTATAAGGACCAAAATAATACAAAGATTTGAGGTTGAGCTCTTTTGATTCAGGTCAGTCCTGTAAGTGAAACTTAATGGGTTTGATCATTACAGGACTACTGAGAAGGACAATTTTGTAGCACAGCAGTCAAGCGGTCTGAAAGAGCAAAGCCTGGAGAGCGTTACAGGAAAGCAGCTCTTTCAAGATACCCAATATATGGTAATCACAAACATATACATTGTACACATAGCTGTATCATTGTGCAGTATTATCGCATAATGAAGAGAATAATTAACAGTGTGTGTCTTTGCGGTAGTTGTATCCAGTTTTGGGTTTTCCTGATGTGTCTGTCGCACAAGCTTCCGACCGTTTTCTGAAGAGCACCAGGCCAAATACGCCCAAACCTCCCGTGTTTTACAACAGGTACGGATGTAGTTGTGTTCTTGCATAACAGTTGATGTTGTATTCTCCTTTATCAGTTTTTAATGTTAATTGATTTGTATTCTAACTCTTTCTTTAGAGACAGACAATAGAGCTGATTCCCATCACCAAAGTAAACTACATGTGGAAAGGAAAATCATATGTGTACTTTGTGTATGGAAATGAGTTTGAAGTGAACGCTGAAGATTACCCAGCCACCTGCTGCTGCTCTGTGATGTAACACACCTGATTGTGATGGATATTGACATAACCACACATAACCATCATCATGATGCGTCTGTTCATCTGAGGTCAGATTCTAATTCATGTGAGAATGAATTAAGAAAGAGGAGCAATTATCCACAATGTATAACATACCTTTATAATGTAAATGTGAATGACTAAAACTGTGAGATAATGACGCAGTTGATATTTGTCGTCAAAATAAACTTTTAAAATTTTGATACATGAAACATATCACCAATTTGCCTTTTTTCTTCTGAAATAGATTACACATGCCATGTCATATTGATATCATATAAAATCAAGATTATTGTAAGTTTACAAACGTCTGCTTTGTAGTTTCAGGGGGCCTGTAAACAGTCATTAAATGATGTTTTATTTGTTTTAGCTCGGAGGATAGTTGGAGTCCTTCCTGTTTTGAACACTTTTGTTCTACTGTTAAATGTAAAGTCTTGTATGTAAAAAATATCAGCGGTAAGCCGATGTTGGTGTATGTGGTTGCAGAGCTAAATGTTCTGGAGACTTATTTTTCATTAATTGTTTCCTGTTTCCAGAAACAATAACCTCAAACTAGTCAAGATTGTTATTCAGTGGGTTTAAAAACTATGTCAATACTAACTCTGTGGTTTCGAAATGTTAAAAGCAAAGGTACTTTATTATACATAAGATGTGGAATATGCATGTATAAATGTTAAAGACATATAAGCTTGGATTTGTTTTTCATGTTTTAACATCCGTATAACTTGTCCCATTCAATATAATCAATGTCTTTAGTTTCTGAGTTCAGACTTACTTTGTCTTACTTCAATCAGTTTTAGTCCCTAAAACCTTGTGTGTAATGAGTTTTGATGTTAGCATTAGATGTTATTCTAGGCCTTTCCCATCTCATTCAAGAGTAAGAGCCATTGTACATGACAAACTATAACTTAAACTCTTTGTGCAACACAGAATCCATCATGAGAGACCAACATTGATAATGAGACACATAAATATCGAAAAATACTGAAAAAATAATACACCTTTGACATATTTTATGATGAATAAAACATCTGCATGCTTTCCTGTTTGATCACTGCTGTGAAGTTGATGATATAATAATAATATCCAGCAGATGGCAGTAGCTGTGTTTTGATAATGTACTTTTCTGTTCAATAGAAAAGATTATGGATTAATTTATGTAGACAATAACTTGCATCAGTTTAATTATTTTTAACATTGAAATATCAACTACAGTATAACCAAAACTGTACGTTTCTGAATAGCAATAAAAGTGAACAGCAGTCCAGCTCACACAGGTAACTGATTGTTTTAACTGTATACGTTATATAATTTCCAAATATTTTATTCTCAGATTGTTTTACTTTTTGGAGCTCAGTGAACATGCATGTGCTCTCCTGCTTCTGTAAATTGGATTTGCAATATTTCTGTTTCATTTTAATTAAGAACGTAAACAGTTTTAACAACGTTTTCTTGACGAATTATGTATATTTGCTATGATGTTTATTGGTAAACTTTATCTAAATACAGAAGTTCATTATAATTTGAATACATCTCATTTCACCCAGACATACCACTTTAGCAGCTCGCATTACTGCCTGCCTAGAAGTCATCTCAGCATGGATGAAAGAGCATTTTGTGTTTTGTAGGACTCCTTTTCCCATAATGCCATGTGTCTCATTATTGTAACTGGTTTCAATTGTGTCTCATCTCCTGTATATATTGAACCTTTTGTTCCGTTGTGCTTGGTTCAATCCTTGTTTTTGTCACGCCTGTGTTGCCTTCTATGTGTTCCTTCTTTAATTGTGGATGTTACTCATAGATTTATTAATGAACTTTGAGGATACACTCTCCTGTTTTCCCTGCAGCTAAGATGTGACACCAAGGCATAACTACTCTTGTTTCCGGCAAACCCCACGGTGCATCACAATCTCACCATCCAGCTTGGCAATACCAATCACTCCTTCCAAAATAGCCCGGAACCTCAGAGTCATATTTGATGAATGGATGTCCTTCAATGATCACATTGCAAAGACAACACAGTCATGTCGACTCATTGTCCAGGCCCTGGTAATCTCAAAGTTGGACTACTGCAATGTTCTCCTTGCCGCCAAAGGTATTTGATTGGCCAGCAAACCAACCTGAGCTGAACCCAATACAGAATCTATGGGGTTTTGTCAAGAGGGTTTTGGGTTTTCATTATCTGTTAGCCAAGAAACAAAGGCTTGAAATATTTCACTCTGTGCGTAATGAATCTACATAATTTATGGGTTTCACTTTCTGAAATGAGTGACAAAAATATTGACATTTTTCATGATATTCTGAGATGTACATGTAATCAAACTTGCTGCCCGCCAAATGTGAATCGGGCACAATATTGCAACCATGCGTGTTATTTGAATGCAATTCAAGGGGGGTTAAAAGAGATACAGTCAGAGAGGAAAGTCTAGACAGTATTGAAAGTTAAGACTCTTCATAAAATTTCACAGCTGTTTTTAATAGGGAAGTTGAATTACTTGATCTTACACAGTTTCTAAATAAAACAAATGCAGAAGTCATGCTGACCAGAATTTATTATAAATAAAAAAGTTTCTCTGTATTATTCATATGAATTATGAAAAAGGTTTAGAGACACGTCTTGACCACTAACAGGCTGAAATGTATCCCAAGACTTGGCTGAACTTGATTTGTACTTTATTTTGTTCTTAAACTTTAGTTTTAGTTTGCAGTGAGCAAGTTCAGACATCTTGAGAAACTTTACCAGAAATGTTTCCTGTAGAGTATAGGTTATGTCCATCTTCCCTCCTTCAGATTTATGAAATGTGTGACGCATCAAGAAACCAGATTATATTGCACTTTTGTTGATATTTCCCAATAAACACCATACTCAAAATTGAAACTAAATCTACATAAAAACCTTGTTTAGATATTTTCTCAAAGCTTTCTGTTGCAAACAAGGAAGACAAATCTTTTTTGGCTGTGCTGTTTTAACCACAGGAAATAGACAGTGAAGTGAAAATTCAAAAGCTGCTGATCAGTGTTTAATACTGTCATAGAGTTTAAAGCAAGATGAAGTTTCTCTTTAATTCTCTTGTGCTGGTCACCTGGTTTAAATTTCGTAAGTAGAAAAAAAATACTCTGTTTATACTCACTAGCTTTGTGCACGTTTCAAGTAAATGGCTATACAGTACATTTGTTATGCTAATTATTCTAATTTGTCATCTTTCTTTTGTGTAGAGAAGTGTCAAGAGACTGAAGATGAAGATGTAAGTTAAAATAACTGATGAAGCTACAATAGTATAATGTATTCTGCTCCTAACTTTTTATATTCTTTTATTGGACAGGACAGTGATTTTAGATTTAATATATTTAGGAGTTTTCTTGATGATTTGGATGATCTGAATGACCCTGCGGAAGGTAAGCAACTGTAATCAAATTTTAGTGAAGGTCCTTTAAAAGCTTAGTTACAAAGTCGTACAGTTTAATTTATTTTCATTTTTAATGATTGTAAATAATGTCTCTTTAGTACCACGAGAAAAGCAAGATCACGTCACGCATTATAACTGTATATGAACCTATTTTATTCTCCCAGTTGTTTTTGAGATGCAGTGAAAGGAGCATTGAAACTCTGTAAATAAGGCTTGAGATGACTAACATTACATCTTCCAAAAAACTTTAGTCATTTTTAAACTATCCAGTGTCACAATCACATTAGGATGTTCAATAAAGACGCACAATAGTGAAAAGCACACATAAAATGGCAAAAAATAATTAATTTGCATTTTGGTTTGTTGTTGTTTTTTTCAGACGAGCTGGTGTCGCCGAACATTACAGTGTTCCAGGAGGTGGAGGACAGAGGACATTTTATAGTGATATGCACAGATATACTGTTGAGAAATCATTTGTGGAGCTCTCCTGAACTCTCCATAGAGAGTGATAATAACTACACCCTGCAGAGAGGAATTAGATTTACAATCCCAGAGATAGTTTATAAGGTCACAGTGAGTCCACCTGTTTCCTTCACCTGTGTGCAAAAGGGTGACTTCACAGGGAACATCACAGAACTGCACAGTGAAACTTACAGCTTCAATGAGTCTGGCCATCCGACTATCCAGGTTAATAGGGTCTCAGGTAATCTGTCAATCCTTGATCTTATGATTCTCAGTGTTTCCTTTGACACCACCGATCTGTCTTTATTTTAATATAATAGTCCATAAATTAGAGCTCATAAATAGTGTGTGATTGTTATTGTGTCTCTTAGGGCTTAACTCTGGGTCCTGTGGGCTCTAACAAAATTCTTGGTGTTTCGAGTCAGACAACATCACGCTACTTCTTTTTTGTGTGTTCAAGGGGTATAGATAGTCTCCATGGTTAAGGCTAAGGTGTCAGACTAGAAACAACAAGGTTTGAGTGTCCTGTGGTCTGTGTGTTATAAGTTCACAAGCCAAAACATTGCTTTGCCGGTCATTGGTTTTGCATTTCTTTGTAATTTCAGGTCATCTCGAGGAAGGAGTGTCTTCATTCTACATTTGCTTTGTCTCTTTTATCGCCGTTGGTCTCATCTTAATGACCGTGGCTGTGATAGTGACCAGCTTAAAGAGGAACTCGAAAGGTCATTATTCCTCTTATCTTTATTCATTTATAACATCATTCTGTTTTGGTCTGGCCTCAGCATTAGATGTTTCATCAGCTAGATCCATCCCGTCTCCTTCTATAGCAGTAAGAGCCAACAGAATAACTCTAAAATGTTTTTTCAACACAGAACCCAGCACTGGAGCAACCAACAATGACTATGAGGACGCCTAAATCTTGAGCTTTCTGAAGAAGAACGGAGATAAAGAGAGGAAGAAATAGACACAGCAAGCTGATCAGTAATTGAATATGTATAAACACAGTTTACTACACACAGATGTTTTACCAAATATTTTGCTAATTTCTTTATATCTTTAACAACTTGTTCTTTTTAACTTTTACTTGAACAAGAAACATTTCTAGAATTCTATTTTTGTTCTTTTACACTTTTCACACTTGAATGCATGTTTATGCTTTTCGACTGTTTTCATTCTTCTGCAGATTTGAATGATGATTGTTTACAGTCGGTCAAAGTATTGTGGTTTTGTGTTAAGATTTTGTTTCATTTATACAAATACGTAGATGTTTTTAGTCAGAGGTTTAAATACCCTATACTCTAGCTGTTGTAGTATCTGACTATAAAAGTTTCATGGCAACATCCCTCCCTATCCCGCCTCCCTCTTTTCCTTCGTGTGTCTGTATGTGTGTGTTCTAAGACGGCATACAGTCAAATGTAAAAAATATATATATATTTTAATAGTATGTGATTGTTAGTGCTGGTAGGGTTGATTCTGGGTCCTGTGGACTGTGTAAGGTGTCATAAGCCTGTTTTGCTTTTTTTTTGTAAAAATTAATTCTTTTAAAAATTATTATTCATATGAAATTGTCAGACACTTTAAAGTTCAGGTTATTTTATTTGTACCAAGCAAAGATCATAAATCTTGAGAAACCTTTGATAAAAATACCTAGAAATAAAATAGAAATTTGCTGTAAAAGAATGGTTGTGTCCGATTTTCAAAAACTGATGTCTGACTCTTCACCCTAATTTATACTTTTTATACAACCATGCGTGTTATTTGAATGCAATTCAAGGGGGGTTAAAGAGATACAGTCCGAGAGGAAAGTTTAGACAGTATTGAAAGTTAAGACTCTTCATAAAATTTCACAGTTTTTTAAGGGAAGTTGAATGACTTGGTGATCTTACACAGTTTCTGAATATAGCGAATGCAGAAGTCAAGCTGACAAGAATTTATTGTAAATAAAAAAAGGTTTCTCCGCGGTGTATTATTCATATGAATGTACAAAAACAATATGGCTGAACAAAACTTGTTTTAAACTTTAGTTTTAGTTTGCAGTGAACAAGTTCAGACATCTTGAGAAACTTTACCAGAAATGTTTCCTGTACAGTAGGGGTTATTTCCATCTTCCCTCCTTTAGATTCATGAAATGTGTGACGCATCAAGAAACCAGATTACATTTACATTTAGTCATTTGGCAGACGCTTTTATCCAAAGCGACTTACAGTGCACTTATTACCGGGACAATCCCCCGGGAGCAACATGGAGTAAAGTGTCTTGCTCAAGGACACACTGGTGGTGGATGCTGGGATCGAACCAACAACCTTTGATTTACCAGTTCAGTGGTTTAACCCACTAGACCACCATCTCCACATTATATTGCACTTTTGTTGATATTTCCCAATAAACACCATACTCAAAAAGGAAACTATGTAAATCTACATAAAAACCTTGTTTAGATATTTTCTCAAAGCTTTCTGTTGCAAACAAGGAAGACAAATCTTTTTTGGCTGTGCTGTTTTAACCACAGGAAATAGACAGTGAAGTGAAAATTCAAAAGCTGCTGATCAGTGTTTAATACTGTCATAGAGTTTAAAGCAAGATGAAGTTTCTCTTTAATTCTCTTTTGTTGGTCACTTGGCTTACATTTCGTAAGTAGAAAAAAAATACTCTGTTTATACTCACTAGCTTTGTGCGTGTTTAAAGTATATGGCGATACAGTACATTTGTTATGCTAAATATTCTAATTTGTCATCTTTCTTGTGTCTAGAGAAGTGTCAAGAGACTGAAGATGAAGATGTAAGTTAAAATAACTGATGAAGCTACAATAGTAGAATGTATTCTGCTCCTAACTTTTTATATTCTTTTATTGGACAGGACAGTGATTTTAGATTTAATATATTTAGGAGTTTTCTTGATGATTTGGATGATCTGAATGACCCTGCGGAAGGTAAGCAACTGTAATCAAATTTTAGTGAAGGTCCTTTAAAAGCTTAGTTACAAAGTCGTACAGTTTAATTTATTTTCGTTTTTAATGATTGTAAATAATGTCTCTTTAGTACCACGAGAAAAGCAACATCACGTCACGCATTATAACTGTATATGAACCTATTTTATTCTCCCAGTTGTTTTTGAGATGCAGTGAAAGGAGCATTGAAACTCTGTAAATAAGGCTTGAGATGACTAACATTACATCTTCCAAAAAACTTTAGTCATTTTTAAACTATCCAGTGTCACAATCACATTAGGATGTTCAATAAAGATGCACAATATTGAAAAGCACACATAAAACGGCAAAAAAATCATTCAATTGCATGTTGGTTTGTTGTTGTTTTTTTCAGACGAGCTGGTGTCGCCGAACATTACAGTGTTCCAGGAGGTGGAGGACAGAGGACATTTTATAGTGATATGCACAGATATACTGTGGAGAAATCTTTTATGGAGCTCTCCTGAACTCTCCATAGAGAGTGATAATAACTACACCCTGCAGAGAGGAATTAGATTTACAATCCCAGAGATAGTTTATAAGGTCACAGTGAGTCCACCTGTTTCCTTCACCTGTGTGCAAAAGGGTGATTCCACAGGGAACATCACAGAACTGCACAGTGAAACTTACAGCTTCAATGAGTCTGGCCATCCGACTATCCAGGTTAATAGGGTCTCAGGTAATCTGTCAATCCTTGATCTTATGATTCTCAGTGTTTCCTTTGACACAACCGATCTGTCTTTATTTGAATATAATAGTCCATAAATTAGAGCTCATAAATAGTGTGTGATTGTTATTGTGTCTCTTAGGGCTTAACTCTGGGTCCTGTGGGCTCTAACAAAATTCTTGGTGTTTCTAGTCAGACAACATCACGCAACTTCTTTTTTGTGTGTTCAAGGGGTATAGATAGTCTCCATGGTTAAGGCTGAGGTGTCAGACTAGAAACAACAAGGTTTGAGTGTCCTGTGGTCTGTGTGTTATAAGTTCACAAGCCAAAACATTGCTTTGCCGGTCATTGGTTTTGCATTTCTTTGTAATTTCAGGTCATCTCGAGGAAGGAGTGTCTTCATTCTACATTTGCTTTGTCTCTTTTATCGCCGTTGGTCTCATCTTAATGACCGTGGCTGTGATAGTGACCAGCTTAAAGAGGAACTCGAAAGGTCATTATTCCTCTTATCTTTATTCATTTATAACATCATTCTGTTTTGGTCTGGCCTCAGCATTAGATGTTTCATCAGCTAGATCCATCCCGTCTCCTTCTATAGCAGTAAGAGCCAACAGAATAACTATAATAATGTTTTTACAACACAGAACCCACCACTGGAGCAACCAACAATGACTATGAGAATGCCTAAATCTTGAAGCTTTCTGAAGAAGAAGAGAGATAAAGAGAGGAAGAAATAAACACAGCAAGCTGATCAGTAATTGAATGTGTGTAAAAAATCTATTCAAATTATTATTACAGAGTTTACAACACCCAGGTGTTTTACTAAATATTTCTTAGTTCTTTAACAACGTTTTTTTTTTAACTTTATATTAGAGGTTTATAGTCACTGGTTTAATTATTCTATGCTATAGCTGTTGTTGCATCTGACTATACACGTTTCATGCTTTTGATTTTGTTGCATAATACTTGTTTCAAAGAAGTCCTAATTATGTTTATTTTCATTAGAGAATAAGAATTGTTGAAACCAAGTTAACAAGTATGGTTTTGTAACAATCAATAAAGTAGGATACCTTTTCTCTAAACTGTTCTTGTGTAGTAAATACCTTCAATGTGTTAATGACTAACAAAGCCCCTCCCACCTGATCTGTCAACACCACTCCCTATTCAACTCAACTCAACTCAACTTTATTTATATAGCGCTTTTTAGAATTTTCATTGTTACAAAGCAGCTGTACATGAGACACATTGAATACAAGTATGAATTCGAATGCAGCCCCCCGGCCAGGCAGATAGTGCAAAACAGTATGCAAATGGTGGTGAGGAACCCAAAACTCCCATCGAGAAAAAAAACCTCAGGGGAACCCGGGCCCAACCAGGGGATCCAGTTCCCCTCTGGCAAAAGCTGCTGCCTCTGCACAAGCTCAACCGTGCTTGCACAACAAGGCTTAATAAAATATAAAAATTAAGGATTTAAGATTATCATTAACAATCTAATAGCATTTTAAATGTTGTAGGAAAAACAAAGTTGTCGCGTCCTTTATCCAGCTCTATCCTCTTAGCTCTTTTCAGGTCAGCGCTTCCCATTCTCAGCTCTGCCATCAGGTCTGGGCATGAACTGCATCCTGCGGTAACCTTGGAACAAAGAGACAAGACTGGCTGAGAGTAGAGTACTGTTCTGCACTCTTTGATGCAACAAGTACATCATTTGTTGTTGGATGTGTTCCTGGTTCCGGTTGATCTAAATAATGCAGCCTAAATCCTCTGAGGATTGATATTATGGAGGTATAGTGTATGCAAGATTAAAAAGATGAGTCTTTAGTCTAGATTTAAACTGACAGAGTGTGTCTGCCTCCCGGACCGTGCAGGGAAGAATATTCCAAAGTTTAGGCGCTAGATAAGAAAAGGATCTACCACCTGCACTCGATTTTGAAATTCTAGGTATTACCAACTGACAGGATGCCTGAGAGCGTAATGCACATGGAGGATTGTAATACAATAGAAGTTCATTCAAATACTGCGGCGCTAGACCATGTAGGGCTTTATAGGTAATAAGCATGATCTTAAAGTTAATGCGATGCTTTATAGGTAACCAGTGCAAGGTTGACAGAACCGGGGTTATATGCTCATTCCCGCCTCCCTCTTTATCTTGGTCTGTCTGTATGTGTGTGTGTTCTAAAACAGCATACAGTCAAATGTAAAAAAATATATATATTTTTTTATAGCATGTGATTGTTAGTGTTGCTAGGGTTGATTCTGGGTCCTGTGGACTGTGTAAGGTATCATAAGCCTGTTTTGTAAAAATTAATTCTTTTGAAAATTATTATTCATATGAAATTGTTAGACACTTTCAAGTTCAGGTAATTTTATTTGTACCAAGGTAGATTTGGTTTGCAGTGAAAAAGTTCATAAATCTTGAGAAACTTTTGATAAAAAAACCTTTAAAATGTTCTGTAAAGAAAGGTGGTGTCCGATTTTCAAAAACTGATGTCTGACTCTTCACCCTAATTTATACTTTATATCTATATGACTGACACTGTGTTGTGGATTATATATCACACCAGACCTTTCGCTTCTCCTTCTTTATAGAAGTAACTTCTCAAATTCTTTGTACAACACAGAACCCACCATGACAGCTACCAACAATGACTATAAATATTAATCATGAATTTAATGCTCTTAGAAAGAAGAACAGAGCAAAGGAAACAGAAGAGGACAAAATTATGAATATGATGAGACTATTTTAACTCTTCACAAGCACTTCATTTATATGCTTCAATTACTATAAACATACAAAAAACGTTGTACTGTGTGTGCACCAAATGCACTTATATGTTCACAAGTTCCTCTGAGATCAATCATTCAATGTATTATTAGTCCTAAAACGCAAAGAACTTGGCATAAAGGCAAAAGAGAACTTTATATAGCTATTCTGTATTAAGATTAATACTTACAAGGTTAAGATGAACTCTTATATGCACAAAGTTTGTTTTTTACTTGAATGGTTAGAAAACGTCCAGTAGGGAGCAGATGTGTGTTGTGTCCAGTTGTTGTTAGTGTTGCATGTCTGGTAAAAAATATTTAGATAGATTAATTTACCATATACAGGTTTTGAACAATATAAGGATGAATTAATGATGACTAAATGTTTATTTTTGCGTGGAATTCAACAGTTGCGTCCCTTTCACAATGACATTAGTGTTATATTTTTCGAAATAAGAACATTTATTCGGTCATTTATCTGCACTCCTGATGCATCTAAATGACGTATGTTAATATTATATATAATAGTTGTACACACACATAGTTTCTCTCTCTCTCTCTCTCTCTCTCTCTCTCTCTCTCTCTCTCTCTCTCTCTCTCTCTCTCTCCCTCCCTCTGTCTAAATGGTTAACCAGGATCTCTGTTCAGATGAACAACTAAGCCCCACCCACCGTTCCAGGCCACACCCCCTCCGGCCCCCATCTCCCTCTTTGCCTTGCTGTGTGTGCGTGTATGTGTCTGTTTCTCTTCATTTCTCTTCACTGCAGGGGCAGCTACATTCTCATCTCCAGGATGTCGGGCCTTCTGACCAGCTCTCTTTTGCTCTTCTCCCTGACATTGCTCAGAAATCCAACACTAGAGGCAAAGGTAACATATAACATTTACATTTACATTTAGACATTTAGCAGACGCTTTAATCCAAAGCGACTTACAAAGAGTTAGGGATTTATAACACCACATTCATCATCTGTGTTTTATTACAATAAATGGGTTGTGTTTCTGCATGTTTACTTAATTTTGAAAAGTGTTAAATTCCTTTTTTTAACCCAAACTGTGTTGAGGTTTTTCCATGATGCCATTTTAAACATATGATGGTTATACAAAGCATTTAGTCTAATTTTTTTTTAAATATATGTAAGTGTGCATCATACTGTAAAGAACACGGTGTGCTCTCTGTAAAAAGATATTCATCTATTTGATGTGCATGCGTGCGTATGACAGCCCTTTTTAATTTCTGCATAACTGATATTTCACTTAGAGCAATGAGATCGCTCAAGCCAGATGGTGTGAAATAGGGCGTACATATCAACATTGCCTGGCAACACAGAGGATAAATCAACAAGGCCTTGTTGCCTCTCATTAAATTCTGGAAGTTTCTCAGAAGGCAATGGCCAGAATTGATTGGAGGGTAAACAGCAACCTGAGATCACATTAGGTCAACTGGATAAACAGTAATGTTGTACATTAGTTGCATTTTATTAATAACACATTCAGGGTTTCTTGTCCGTGGCACATAAAATGAGGTATATCAAAACAAGCGATCAAAAATCTCCTCCTGTGCTCGAGAGGATATTTGTCTTGTTTATGTTTACTCATGCAACGCTGGTTCATCGTGGATAAAAGCATGTGTATCCTACGACACGTTATTTGTACAAATATCAAGTCTGGTGTTTTTAGTGAGCTGCATTCTTGCATATTGTATATAGTTGTCATTGCAACAAGCCTTTATAAAATGTCAATCATATTTTATTTAATAATCAATAACGTCAAGCATGATTCACGAGGGATTGTGTCCATTTGTCATTGAGTATGAATCAACAAATTATGCAATCAAAATGTAAAGGGTTTTCCTCTTTTAGCCATGTAATTACCTCCAAACACTATGCAAATCTCACACAGAAATAGAGTGGACTTTTCTGTATTTATGGTCTACAAATATAAATAAGTGAATCTTTTAACTACTGCTGATATTTTGTCTTGGACAATTGATGATAATGTAGGTGTATCTATGAACGACGCAAGAAAGATAACATTGAGAACTGTCGTGCCAAAGCGTTGCTATGGTGTTCTTAGAGGATTTAAGAGCGCTGCTGTATATGATTGCTATGGTCCTAATGGTTTTGGTTGGTTTGGTACTCTCCAATATATTCTGTTTCATCTATAGTTCAATTTCTCCCAAAGTAAGATTGTTCGAAGTAGGGGAAAGTAATAGCTCCGTTTCATGCATTATTAAAAAAATGTAGGACAATTGCTTGATTGATTTTAATACTTTAAAATTATTTAATTAATACTTTCATTTTACAATTTGGAGAGATGTGTGGACGGCAGTCACAACAGTTTTTCATTCAGATGTGCAGTAAACTCAAACGAAATTCAGCACCATGGACAGCAGCCGGAGCTCAGTTGAATTGAATGTAGATGCCATTGAAGTGAAAGGAAACGAGAGAGGATGAGAAGCTGTATTGAAGGACAAAACACTGAATACAATCAATAGGGGTGCAAACACAATGCCATTAAAAGAAAACACAGCCGGCCTTTCGCTGCAAGCGGAGGAGGAACGCAACCATAGCAACTGCATTCAGAGAACACAGTCAGTGTCTCTCTCTTTCTCTCCGTCTTGAGACAATTAGATGCTTATACTGTATAGTGCTTTCTGCAAAATAGATTAACTAGAAATAATTTAATTTAAACAATCATATTGTAAAACCAAACCCACATAGACAAATACTACATTAGTACATTTTAGAAATGATTACACTTTGTTATGTATGTTTACAGTGAATCAATAAACTGCAGTAAATATTGTTGTAAACTTAATTATTTACTATGGTAAGGTTTAAAACACCGTAGTATCTATAGTAAATACTAAAGTGATTTTTCCCATGGTAACTTTTTTATAAATTCATGATTTTTTCTATTCATGAACCTAATGAATTTTATAATAACTCAAAAGACCTATTTAGATCTTAAGCTGCTGCTCAATGTCAGAACTTCAGAATGGAAATGTTTTCATAGGTGCACTAATGAACAGATGGTGAGGAAAGAATATCAAGCACATGAATCTCAAGTCAGGATATGAACAGCGAGATCTCTCACCCACACACCGTGTGTTTGTCTGGGGAGGTACAGACGTCATAATGCACCAGCACTGACTCACCGGCTCTTTGATTCGCATAACGCTCAGAGGAATCCTGCTCCCTTGAATGTGTGCGTCACTGTCTGCCTCATTCATTATTAATCGGAGCAACTCCTCCAGACACTGAAATTAAACACGACTTAAAGATTTAAACAGTCAGGAACCCAACTGACTTGATGCGTATAACTTGACTGTTTTATCATTTGTACGTAGCCAATGCTGAATATGTTTGCAGTAACAGATGGCAGCCGACTCTTAGTGCTTGCTTTGCAGTTTAGTACTTTGTACTTTGTATTGATTCATACAGTATGAATCAATCAGCACTTTGGTGATAACCCCAGGCGTCGGCTATTTCCAGTTTCAAATGGCCAAAATGAATTGATCAAGACATTAAATCACAGCACAGGCAGAGGAACACAGGTCTTCTGGCAGTAATGGTGGAAGGAGATTTTCAGCATCAGTCACAGAAGTAATATTGGCGGAGAAGGAGCAGATCATTCACACTGACTGAATGTGCTTGCTGTGCAGGCCGGAGTGATTTCGGGCCCTAAAAAAGACTCTTTTTCACTCTGAAGCAGCTGCGTGTGTGTGTAATTGAACCTCTGATTCATTGAGGATAGAGAAGAGGTGTAAATGAGATGAGAACACGCTTACTAATGCTTCCTCTGAATGAAATGTGGATACACTGAGTCAAATGCATTCATGTCTGAAATCCATAAAGAGTGTGGAGGTGTAGAATGAATGTAGATTGTAGAGATAAAACGATAAAGGGTAAGTTTGATGAGAAATGTTTGAGTTCACATTAACATCTTCAATAACGGTGACTTGATTGCAGACTTCATAAATCTGAACTCGGTTTGAAAAATCTGTTTCAATATAGAGATATTAGAAAGATTTTTTCTTTCTGAGGGGATTAAATGATCCCTACAACATTAGTTTGCGTATTTGCAAAAATCATATAAAAAGTTCAACATGAACAACAACTAAAGTCCTTTATAAGAGTTACATGAGGCAGAAATAGACCCCTCTGGAAGTGATCGCGTATTTGCAAAAAATCATATAAAAGGTACAACATGATGAACGTGAAAGTGAGTAACATTTGTTCAATTCTAAACCCAGTGAGGCTCATAAATGTAAGCAAACTAATAGGTGTCTTTAAAAAACAAGACGATAAACAAAAACAAATTAAACATTCTCATCTCTTGTGCTCAGTCTCTATCTGTAGTTCGTCTTCGCAGAGACCTCCGTGACGCAGCGCCCTACGAGGCGCAGATGATGTCATATCCTGCCGCTGGGAGAAGCAACGATCTTTACTACCAGCCAGAGGCCTTGAGGGCTCAAGGTCTAGGTCAAGCCCTCCAGCGACTGGTGGAGAGCGACCAGAGGCGGGAACAGGAAGCGGCTTATCTGGCATCTCTGATGCGCCTCTTGAACGAGGCGCAGAATAACGGACAGAGCAAAGCAGAAGAGGAGGAAGAGGATGAGGAGGATTTCCAGGTTCCGTACCCACAGGACTACGATGAGACGGAGCAGGCGGTGAGTATGGCAAAGCCCCAGGCATCATGGCAGGGCGTTCTCGATCCTCAACTCACTCAAGCTCTGCTTAACCGCTACAAACAAGAGATGCTGATGCAGGCCGGAAGTGCCAACAGGATTCCTGAGAGACACCAGGATAGAGATCAAGGGATGCTCAGGTACTGACACACACAAACCTGTATGACTTTCTTACGCAGAACACAAAAGAAGATATTTTGAAGAATTTTGGTAACCGAACAACACTGGACACAAAACCAGTATAACATTTCTTAAAATATCTTTTTTTGTGTTCCACAAAGACGATGACAGTATTTTTCTCCCTTTAACTCGTCCACGCGTATTTCGCATCTGACGGTTTTCTTTCCTGTGCATTATAAAGGTACCTTGTTGAGAAAATCATCTCCGGTTTGGCATCGGGCGGCAACCAAGCAGGATCTTCCAACCAGCGCGCAAAACGCGACCTGGCCGTCGTGTCCAATGTGGAGCGAGCTGGAGGCTCCTCCCTTAAACGAACCCGGCGTTCCCTGGACTCCGCCCCCATCCCCTCCGGACAGCCCGAGGCCTCGCTGTTAAGGGTGAAGAGGCTCGATGATGACGACGATGAAGGTGTCATAGGCCAGAGCAACAGAACGCCACACGCCGGCCTGCAGAGGATGAAGCGCATAGACACTGACCTGCCACCCCCCCAAAAAACCAGCCGCAAGCGCAGGGCTCTGACCTACGACCCCAACCTGATCGCACAGCACATCCTGCAGTACCTACCAGCCTAAAGAGATATCGAGAAGGGGAAAGAATATAGACAGAGAGGGAAATTTCACTCGCTTACAGATATGCCAGCATTGTCATCAAAGTCAGTCCAGGCCTGCTTGCCAAGGTTCGATGTTATACTATATTAAAATCCACACGTAACAGCATATCTAATGTGCTTTTTGTTTTTCAAAACCATGCATTTTGTGCATAACATGATCTAATTGAAATGGATCATTTAAATTTTTAGCCATTGGCTTGTAGAAGTGTCTCATGTGTTTGTATGTGTCAGAATCAACACGATAAAAATCACATTAACACCATCTTGGTTCAGATTCTTGACTAGAATAATGTTATGTTACAATCAAGGTCATGAAAGAGTAAAAAAATTATTGTTTTAAGAACATGGTTGGATCAAATATGGTTATTTCCCATCTTAATTTAAACCAGCCGTTGGGTTGCAAGACCCAACCATGGGTTGGAGCATTTTTAACGCTATTTTAACACAGTTTAATAAATCCATTCAGACAGAAATCTCTGGAATGATTTATTGCAACATCACTATTATTGCATAACAGAACAGATACATTCACAACTGCTACATGTTTAAACTCCACAACACATTCAGATCATCTGCGCCGGATGACGCGTTTACAGAGTGAGTTTCCGGTTTTCTTTTCCTCTTATTGGTTGTGGTAGTTCCAGCTTCTCAGTGAAGAGTGAGATGTGTGTCCTGAAATCAATCTGGTTGTCGTATAGTAACTGGTTTTCTGTCCCACCTGGTGCCTGCTGGGTTTGTAATCGGAGTGACGCAGTGAATTTGTGACGGAAATCGTGGCTCTGGCTTGTTTGGTTTCCATGCAGTCCTGAAACCTTGTCTAGAAAATACATTTCTCTGCACTGTACGTTCTGTCAATCCTCACAATCACTGTAAGTGTTAATAAAATGTATGTCAACACAAATGTTTTGTTTTGCTTTTATGTAAGTGCAAGCAAAAATCTCAAATCACGTTCAAGATTGAACGTATAAGGGCTGGTAAAATGATGGTAAATGAGCATTTTAAGGAAGGAATCTTCAAATAAAATCTAAACTGTACAAAACAACAGATTGTTTTAACCAGACTATGGTTAGAATTTACAGCATTTGAAGAAAAATGCAAATACAACACATCTGTTCATGCGGTTTTAGATCAGTACACGTTAGCCTATCAGTCACTAACATTCAAGATTATAAAAAATATCTGTTAACTAAAGGTAAAGACTGAAACAAACATTAAAATCTGACAAATGCAGAAAAAGTGTTCTTCGCACGTCTCGTAACAAAACATCAAAGTGTATTCATGCACAGGACATTTCTAAAACAGAAGACATAAAAATAGTCATTTTGATCGTTGACAAGATATTCATCACATTATTGACACAAATCACATTGGTTTATGTTTGTGCATCCCAAGAAATTAATCAAAAATCATTTACACTCAGCATAAATGTAGTTAAGTCGAAACTGAAATACTGTGACCTCTTTCTGTTCTCTGCTCTACTAAAAACCACCACGAAACCAGAGGAAGGTTCCTCCGTTCGGAGTGAAAAGACGCAGTTGCCTGGTGACCGTTTCTATGCAGACAGCTTATGTAAGCAGAATTCACAGGATGATGACGTAATGCTCGGGTGGAAGAGAGAAGCATCTCATAGCACCTTTTTGTCATCATTATTTGTCTGGAGAGATGTTGACAACAGGATGATAAAACGGCCATCTAAGAGGATAAGAAGTGACATCAATTACAGAAAAACAGAGATGATAAGAGGAGGTATCGCAAATATTAAAACACTCGTGATAGAAATGCCGGAAACATTATAGGTGACAGCTCAGATTTATTTCTAAATGTTTCCCAAATTACAAATTAAGAGTTTATTTGCAAACACAGATTTTAACAACTTTTAAAAAATCTGATTTTCTTATTGTGCATTCCAATTAATATTTATTATACAACAAATAAAATACAACTAACTAACATGATAAAACACAATAAAACATGATAACATTGACAAATTTGATAAAATCGTGGTTTTTTACTATCTGTTTTTCCAAATAAAATTCTCAATTCTACACTCTTTAATATAAGAAGTTAATTTATGAAGTACATTTTATGGTTAACTAAAACTAAACATATTAAAACATTTCTGTTTTGTAAATACATTAAAATATAGATATATTTCGGAAAAAAAATAACTTGCCAGTGGGTTCTGATAGCTTGTGTCTGGTTCACGCTGACAGTAACAGTCCAGTAACTGTGAAAGTGAAAAGGGAAACAACATTAAACATTTCATGAAACATCCTCATAAAACAAAAATCAGATACCCTTTGAAACTTTGTCAAAATGTTGCACTTCTATAATATTTATTGTTGTTTATAAAAACATAGTTTAATGCAAAAATTTACAAAATGAGTGGGAAAATCTAGTGGGAAAATTTTACAAGTGGGAAAATTATACAAAAAATAAATGAAGAAACAGAGACATTATCAGGGAATGATGATGTGTTTACCCTCTCCATCCTTGGCATATTCTGGCAGCAGAGCATCCTGTCGATTTCCCAAAACAAAAGCCAGTGTGGCCAGTATACCAGAATCCAGCACCCCCAGCATGGCCAGTATGTAAGCCCAGTGAACAGAGCAGTTTCCCGGGGAGAAACTGCTGACACGCTGCCCACAAAGAGCCCTCATCTCAGCACAAGCCCAAGCATCAGGGAACAACACACACGCCAGGGCCAGACAGAACCCTGTACTTACATCAAATAAATGCATGTTGTGATATTTTGTCAATGTAATGCTCGGGGTGTCCAAAGAGGCTGATTTAAAATGTAATAATAATACAAAAAACAGTCTCACCTGCCGTCAGCTGCAGCCACGCACATATTTTATAGACGGTGGCTGCATTACAGAACCTGAAGAGAGAGAGACAGCCGACGCTGGCCCACACCATGGTGAGAGAAATGCACACCAGGACAGCGGAAGACTGGAACGCAGGCAGAGGCGTCAGGGTGCGAAGAGACCCCCGGCATTCCGGGTTGGGCCAATCCGTGTCCAAGCAGATCTCAAAAAGGCCCAGGGTCCCGGTCAGAGGGGCCGGACCCCCGCCTCTGTAGTGCAGTTCTCGTGTGCCCACCCAGGACGGCTGGATGAGAATGACCACTTCGATAACAGCGAAGCAGAGAGTGCAGATGGCCCACAGCATTCCCACCGCCCGGGCACTCCGGATAAACTCCGTCTGATACAGACGGGCCACTTCAGGGGAGTGATGCAGCATTCTGCAGCTGGAGAGAAAAAACAGTCTGTTCTAGTAACACACTCAATACTCACAAGCAATAATATTTACCGCGTTATCTGGTTCCATTGTTGATAGTTGAGTGTTGGACGTCCCTCCTCATAAATTATTAAAGATGTTTTAACAATTTTGTGCTAAATTGAAGCTCAACTTTGATAGTAAATGTATTGAGTCAAGGCCCGGGGAAAAGACTACAAAATATGACTACAATACAGGATGAACACATTTTAATGACGGATAAAACTGTAGTCGCTGTATGCTTTATTTACTGTGAGCTTTTTGTTGTTCTGTATGTTTTTGTATACATACCCATATTCTCGGATATAGCTTTTATGTTAAATAATTTTGTCCAATTATTAATTTAAAGTTAAGTGTTTGGTCCATTTTGTACCAGATTTTGATGATTTAATCTAGGCTGAGAATACAAATAAAAGCACATACTGTATTTTTGCAAAAATGTCCTTTGCACATCTCTTTTGATCATTACTGTTGTTTTATAAGCTCAAACTACATTAATTGTGAATTTGTAAATGCTGTTTGAAGAAAGTAATTTTAAAACGTTTAATGACAAGATCATCTAAAATACATCCTCTTGTACGGTACATTCAGTAATATTTTAATATAAAATCCTGCAAAAATGTTCTCATGCATGTAAAGCTCTGTTTTAGTGTTTGAATTGATATGTCTTCAACAGTATAATCTGAAATAATAATTCGTGAAAACCAAAATAACAATTTTTGTGAAAAACTGAATTGAAATATTTAATTAAGGAATTTTTATGCATGAACTATATTTGCTTCAGTAACAGCAGCACTTGAACTCCACAAGTTTGTGATGTTTTTCCATTTTTTTGTGAGGAAATAAGATTTCTTTCAAAAGCATCTTGTGGGCATCAATGGAAGCAAAAACATGACCTTTTGTATAAATGACACAGATCTGGCCCTTTAAATGAAATCATTGCCTATGTCGCAAGTCCAGCTTGTTAAACACACACACACTAAAAGAAAAACACAAACAGTGCCAAATAAAGCGAGAAAGGTAGATACGAAATATAATGCTAACAGAAAATCATCACAACCCAAACCACAAAAGCTTATCTCTGTACATTACACAATGTAAACAGGAGAAATAAATAGAAAAGTGAGGCTCTGCAGGAAATTAATGGCAAACATCAAATCAATAACCAACACAATATCTAATCACAGAACAGCTTATAGTAACAGTGTGTGAGAGAAAGAGAGAAAATGACCTGAACGCAGGGCTTCTTTTCTTGTGGGACTACGGCAGGACGTGCGACATTAAAAACAGGCCCACAGCAGTGGCAACCATCTTCCTCGAGTACAAATGGAGGGAGAGGAGGGAGGGGGAGGTCAGGGATGCTCTGATTGGTGGGAAGGGTCTCTGCGCACATACACACACAGGCAAGCAGAGATGGGTGATGCAGGATGATTTACCATTTGCTGTGAGGAGAGAGAGAGTCATGCGTGTAAGATGTCATGTGAGGGAAGAGACTGACGTGATGCAGGGCTGATGTACAGTACGTTAGAACAAGAGATGGAGAGATGAAGAGGAAGCCATTAGATATCTGAATGTTATTAGGTTGAAACGTCATCTGTGTATCACATCTGTTTTTTAGTCACATTTACTTGAGAAGCAAATCTTTGGAAAAAATATATTTAGAATATAGTCTACGCTGAACAAATGTTTGCAAAGAGTGTAAGAAAAATAATAAGAACATTATATCAAGTAATCATCACACTTTGTTGTTTTTTTACAAAGCAAGGCCTAATATCATGTATTTTTGCTTTGCAAATAAATGTATCGTAAAAAACACAAAGTATTTTTGTCTTTTTTTGCAGAACAAATATTTTATTAAGAAAATAATTTTTGCAGTGTGAAGCAAAAATATTTTAATATTTGAAATATTAGCTCAGTGGTGAGAGCATGGTGCTAGCAACGCCAAGGTCATGGGTTTGATCCCAGGGATTGCTCATACCCAAAAACAAAAAAATGTGTAGTATCGTGCAATGTAAGTCGCTTTGGATAAAAGCGTCTGCCAAATGCATAAAAAGAAGATTTAAGCCTTTCACAAACAAGATCATAAGATAAACATTGCTTTGTAAGAACACTTGAAGGTTTTATTATTTAGTTTGCAATGTGTACCAAAAGTTACAAAGTTGATTTTCAGACAACATAAGAGCATACAATTGTGTTACTATATCATGTGCAAAGAGAACAAAAGGAAATGTAACAGAAAAATAGCTCAGCTACACAGAGTCTTCATACTGTTACTGGATATATTGCACTATATATTGCTTTATCATTAAGGTATTATATTTTATATAATCTGATCATCGTGGCCTGGAGTTGAGCAATAAAAAAGGAAATGTGAACAGTACAGTGTAAAACGTTGCCTGTGACTTGATATACAATTCTTTCAAAATCCTAAAAAGCAGGTTGATGGAAATTTGTGAATTAAGCACCATGCTTCCGGTAAACTATTATTGTTTTCGGGGTAACTGTATAAAATAAAATGACAGGAAATTAAAAAAGTTACACATGAATTTGCACAGGACTTTTAAAATTTTGATCAAGATTTAGGATAGTTTGCAACATAATTCTAAAAGAAGTATTTTGGCAAATGGCCTTCGTTGGCACGATAACAACCAATGAAGAACATCATTCCAGATGAAGATAAAGGTGACAGAAGTGAGTGAGAAAAACACGCAATAGAGAAAAATACTTGAATTTAACACACAAACCACAGAACAAAATACACGCACACAATAACACACACATCTCTTCTGCTTGTTTGGCCATGAATGCTGTCTGCAGGTTTAGTTGAAAGGAGCCATCTCCTCTCCAAACTTCATTAAATGAGCAGAGTTTTTGACTTCATGGAGCGCCTGCATGTGCAGAGAGAAAGAAAGAGAGATTAATACAGGTGAATTGACGAATTTATGACGGCTTTTGTTTTTGTTAAACAGCCACGTGTGCCCCTGATCTTCACCAGCCTACAGAAATCGCACAGTAAAGAATAAATCCTCTCTGAAGTCAGATCAGATTACAGCATTAACCGCTGTACGTGACTAAATTAAGCTCATAAATATGTTAATGTGACGTTGAGCAGAAGTCAGAATGTCAGTCCGTCATTGAGATAAACTCACCTTGTTGTGTACGTATGACTCGCAGGCATAGCACCAAACCGAAAGATCAGCGAAACTCAGTACCAGAGGATGACCCGACAGCTGCCCGTGGGTCACCATGTGCTGGTTTACATAACGCCCGCAGAGCACCTGAAAACCGTCCACACCACAAACACAGACATATGAAACCGCACTCTTATGATATTTTCAACCACATGACGTTTCATATTCTCACTGTCAACTGGCTGTGATTTAAGCATTATATTATTCATAATTCATTATTTTTGGTCATTTTCACATAATAAAACTAACTTTAAAAAACATTTCCTAAAAAGCAGTGGTTTTGGTTAAAGTCTCTGCCTGACAGCAACAACATGGAATCTACATGACACAAAAACAAGAAAAGCATTGAATGCCATAAAATATGAAAAGCTAAAAGATATGGCAACCCATCGGTAACCAATGAGATTTTACATTATCAATATGTTACATTCTTATGCCATTGTTTTGGTTATAATTTTGCTAATCAGGATTCATACATTAACCATTTTCTTTCACAAAAACATTGTTTTCAAATCACATTTGGATTACATTAATGTTGGATGTGTTTGCTTTAAAAGTTTTAACACTTGTCTCATATATATTTGACCCTGGATGACAAAACCAGTTTTATGGGTCGAAATTGAGATTTTTACATTATAGATAGATTGATAACATTTCATCCTAAAGTTGAATAAACAAGCCTTCTATTGATGTATGGGTTGTTAGGATATGACGATATCTGGCGGAGATACAACCGTTTAAAACTCAGGAAACTGAGGGTGCCAAAAAATCTAAATATTGAGAAAATGTCCTTTGAAGTTATTAATCTGAGGCACTAAAGCATGCAATCCACTCACAAAAATAACGTTTTTATATTTTTTCGGTATGAAATTTACTAAATATCTTCATGGACCATGATCATTACTTGATTTTTGGCATAAAAGAAACATCTATATTTTTGACCCATACAATGTATTTTTGGCTTTTACTAAAAATGTTCCCGCGCTACTTAAGACCGGTTTTGTGATAAGGGGTCACATATAAGGACTTATATCTTCCATATTAGAAGATAACAAAAGTTTTTGATTGAATTAAACAGAGGAAACAAAGTCATCAACATCTGATATGGCATTAGTCTGTGTAAATTATGGGATTTTCATGTTTAAATAAAATGTCCTTCTAACACTGGTGCTCCATTAAATTAGTTTTGCACACTGTCAGAATACACGCGTGTAATTTGCACATGAGTAACCTTGTAGCAAAAGAGACAGGTCCAGTTTTCAGCATCCCCTCCACAATCTTCACATGGAAGGAAGACGTCAACGCCACCTGCGGGCACCGGCCGCACGGACTCCAAGTGTGGGCACCATGACAACGGGTCCACCACGAACATCGTCTCCTGGCAACAAAGACAAATAATTCGATTAGCGCTCAAATCGTTGAGTGGAGGGGTATAGAGAGCAGAGATAAACACGCCACTCTGCTATTACATTACACACAGGAAACAGAGAGGACTCAAGATTCTTTACCCCATCTTCATCTTGGGCTCCACACACCAGCTCAAACACGGATTTCTCAGTGTACCCACAGGCCCCTTTATGGTCACCGGCACCACCTGATTCTCCTGTGGTCTCAGACTTCAGCGTCTACCAGATATTTAACAGAGAGAACATCATATTTTAAACTTGAGTTTTAAAGTAATCCTAATCCTCTGTTTGTTTTATCTACATTTAACAACGTTGACAAAACATTTAAACAATGTTTGCAAGTCAAAATCTTTTGTTAACAGGAATGCTTACAGATCCCACTGTTGTCATGGCCGTGGTCCCATTTTCGTCTTTGCTGTTCTCTGACACCAATTTCAGAGGTGAATCTGACATCTGTCCGGCTGAAGGTTTCACCTTACGTCTAGCTCCTCCAATGGGAACTGACGTTGGGCTGGGGTTAGACGAGGCACTCGTGTTTAAATCCAGAGCGAGCATGCCCTGAGCGAGGTCATCGAGGCCGGAATGCTCGTGTGCAGCAGTGGGCGGAGCCGAGGCTTCGGGGGAGACGTGATGCTGCGGTCCCTGTCTGAGAGTTTGGGAGGGGGTGGACTGGCGAGGAGATTTCTTGCTTTTGCCCACTGATGTCCGCTTGCTTTTGGGTTCTGGAGATGGTAAAGACAAGCGGAGAGACTCTGGTACTGAAACAGACAAACACATCAATGATATACATTTGATTTGACAGATATGATTCTACATTTTGTGATGCATTTGTTTGTCCGCCTCAGTTCAGTGCAAACTCACGCTGTATTCTCAGGGATCTCCAGTAGGGGGCATGAGCGCGGAGGACATTGTTGATGGTGACAGCAGCACTGGGGTGAGGAGGGTTTAGGCTGGACAGAGCGGGAGGGGAATCTCCCAGTAACATACTGGTGCACATGGACATGGATTCAGAGATGGAGGTGAGGTTATATCCTCCCTGCAATAAAACACGGCAGAAGTTAAAATCTCTTTAAAATACTACAGACCAAGACAAGTGACTATCCATTGTCATTTATTAAAATATTGGACTAAATATTATTTGAAAAACTTTCAGTTTATTGCTACGGTGTTTCTCATTTACATTTAGTTTGAGGCTAACGTTTCACAATATACCAATACTAACAATAATAGTGATATTAATAACTGAAGTATTAATATTATTATTAATATAACACGTATTATAAAATCTTAAAGTAAAAGTTGACCCTACATTTTTTTTACAATTCTGTCATTATTTACTCGCCCTCTTGTCATTTCAAACCTTTATGACTTTCTTCTGCAGAACACAAAAGGAGATATTTTGGAGAAAGTTGGTAACCTTACAGGACTGGAGCCCATTCACTTCTATTGTATGGACACAAAACCAATGCAAGTGAATGGGGGTCCAACATTTTTCAAAATATCTTCTTTCGTGATCTGCCGAATAAAGAAAGTCATACAGGTTTAAAATGACGAAAGGGTCAGTAAATAATGACAGAATTTTTATTTTTGAATGAACCATCACTTTAAGCTTCCTGCAGCGCTGGCAACGCCAAAGTTTTGGGTTTGATTCCAAGGATGTCACATACTTAGAAACAAATGTAGAGTATAATGCAATTTAAGTCGCTTTAAATGAAAGCATCTGCCAAATGCATAAATATAAATAGACAGCATGAGAATCTGGATTCGTTGGCCAAAAAACATAAAACTGTAATATTTGAAATGGTAAAAGTAATAATTAGGTAATATTTAAGCAAACAATAAAAATGCTTTAATATAAACATAATAGCTTATTCAAAATATTTTATAAAACTACAACAAGGCAAAACTCCAAACACTCACCTCTAGTATGACCAGCACTCTGCCGGCTGCTAGGCTCATTAACATGTGGGTGAAATGGGCGTAACCCTCAGGTGTGACCTGATACCCTCCTAACGGATCGCCCCGTGCCGCATCAAACCCAGCAGATACCAGCACCAGCTCCGGAGCAAACTACAACCCCAAATTTTTATTTACCAACTAACATGTTTCTAGACACTGAATATGAAGTCTTTGAGAATGAGTGTGCGTGTGTTATACCTCTCTGGCGATGGGCATCACTACATGATGGAAAGCCGCCAGGTATTCAGCGTCTCCCATCTTCCCTGCGTTCCAGGGGATGTTGACATTGTAACCTTTTCCTTTCCCTCGTCCCACCTGATCATAGTTAGCATCCTCAGAGCTGGGGAAGAACGTTGCATCTTCGTAGCGATGCAAAGAGATGTACAGAACGCTGGCAGACAGGAAACACTTTTACGTTTGAAAAATGTCCCATAATGCACTAGATGACTTTAAATGAAATGTGAGCAAAACTGTAATTTAGGCAAACCTGTCATCCTCATCAAAGATGTGCTGTGTGCCGTTTCCGTGATGAACATCCCAGTCAAGGATGAGGACGCGCAGCGATTGGTTGGTGATGCTCTGGGCGTAGCGTGCCGTCAGCGCAGCGGTGTTAAAGAAACAGAACCCACAGGCTTTGTCTTCCTCTGCATGGTGACCTGGAGGACGGACTATAGCCACACCATTTCTCACCTACAACACGAAACAAACAGTTCTCGATCTCAAATATAAGCAAAGATAAACTGAGATGTAAAGTTTTGTAATGAAGAATCAATAACACAGACCTGGCCTGTAAGAATGGCCTGTACGGAGTTGAAACACGCTCCGGCAGCCATCAGGGCACATTTATAGCTCTCATTACTGATGAAAATAGAATTGTAATCGTTCCCCAGTCGATGAAGATCTCTGGGTTTCATGCGCTCTGTGTTCTTCATCGTGCTGATGTGCTCCGAACTGACGCGAGAGAGAATCAACATACATTAACCCAAGAAACGATCAGAAAACTTGATTTATCACGCAAATAAAATACAGATATTTTACTGAAATACAATATTTGCACACATTTTACCTGTGGCATAGTGCCAGCTCTTCTTCCGATGCTAAGCGAGTGGGTATCCGATGGCAGCGAGACAGCAGGCCCGACTCCTCGTGACGGGCAAAGATTCGTGAAATTCTCTGAGGGAGTTCTGGGTGATGACTGTGGGAAGAGATATTTCCTTATTTGATGTGACGACATACGCCAAGGGATGCTCTTCTCCCACATCACAAAGATGCAGGATGATATAGATCAGCGCCGCTCGGCTCTCACCTATCCCAAATGTTGTGATGCAGCATCATCATTTGGTCATAAACCAGCCCGGTGACGGAGGAAGAGATCTTTACCTCTGTACATACCGGAGCGGGCAGGGGTGTGACATCCGACAGAGGACCGCCCTCTAAACATCAACATACACACGTTTTGAAATTTTGTTGCCATATGAAACAAGTTTAAACTCTTATGGGAATGTTGGGAAAACTAAAAAAGGACTGAAGAAGGATGACAGGATCTTGGTTTTACATGTTACACAGATAAAACGATCAGGTATTTGTTTGTAAATAATTATTTTGAGCTCATACCAAGTGTCTGAAGACTCTTCCAAAATGGATACAGGGCTGAGGTGGTCTGTGAGATGGACTTTAGTGCACTGCAACAATACAAGAAAACTATTTCAAAACCAACATGCAGAAGGAAGATACAATGCAGATAAACCATGAGCGTCTCAGTTTCTTCACCTTTCACTCGGAGCACCAGGAGAGGTCAGATGAGGGCAGGGGTCGCCCAGAAGTGACCTCACAGATGCACAAACGCCCTCAGCGGTGGACTCCAGGTTATATCCACCCTAACAGAACGAGATGTTAAATCACAAGAAGAAATATTGTGCAATTTTTTTATTCCGTGTTATGATTTTACCTCAAGGGCCATCACGAGTCGCCCCTGTGCAATACCTTTCAGCATGTGAGTCAGAATAGAGAAACACTGTGGACTCGCTCGCATCTCACCCTAAACATACCAAATGAACTGCTTTACAAAAGGACGTCACGGTATATGCAGAGCATCAAATATTACATCTGTTGCACACCTTCGGGTCTCCGATCACCGAGTCAAAGCCTCCCGCCACTAACACCAGCTGTGGCTGAAACTGTGCGGAACACACACAACACAATTATTAAACAAACACTTCATCCAATGTCCATGCGATTCATCCGAGAGCTGTTCGTACCTCGTACGCCACCGGCAGGAGGACCTGCTGGAAAACTGCCACGTAATCTCCATCTTCCATTCCTGTCTGAAAACAGAGGTCAGAGGTCACTCAAGTGCCGTACTTAAAGGAGCCATATTCTATATTTGTATATTTTCCCTGATAATTTGCTCTCCTTATAATATGAAGGTTGTACTCCTGTGGATCCTTTAGAATGGGTAACACACATATAACTTAAGACATCTGTATGAAAATCATCACTTGCATAATTGTATAATTGCTGCATGTGCACAAAAATTAATCTTTCAAATAGCGTTTTTGGCAAAAATCTGGGCGGTAAATAAGTTGCTTAACATAGAAAGCGTGCTCATATGTAAACACGGGTGGTCGAATAACCACCGAGATGTCTTTGGAGGGGGAATTTGTGATATTCACCTTGTTCCAGGGTATGTTGATGTTGTAGCCCTGACCCGCTCCTGAACCTACTGAACTGCTCGAAGACTCTTTGAGGTGAGGCCAGAACGAGCCGTCTTCATATCTGTGCACTGAGAAATACAGCACACTGAACACAAGAAGAGAGAACAGAGATGAGACGATGACATCGTTGCCCAACACGCGGTGCTTAATCTGTGGCTGACGATTAAACAAGAAGAGTAAACACACAAGTGTACCTGGGATCCTCTTCAAAAATATACTGGACTCCCTGGCCGTGATGCACGTCCCAATCCACAATCAGAACTCTGGGGGAAAATACGCGACATTCAAGCATGTCAAACCGGGTTGAAAATACATCATTTGCAGAATATTCTGTGGAAAATGAGGTTGGCCTGAAAAAAATAATACTGTACGTGTATTAAAAGTAGTCATCACTCACCGTTCCACTCCGTGCTGTTTCTGAGCGTATCGTGCCGCTATAGCCAGGTTATTGAACATACAGTAGCCGTTCATCTGATCTACGTGAGCGTGGTGACCAGGAGGCCTGTGTGTATGCAGATAAACAAAAACAGATCTATGAGTAATTCGAAACAAACAAAATGCAAGATGATGGTAATGCAAAAGAAAAAGTGCTGTACAACCTGACGACACAGAACCCGTTACGCAGTTGTGACATCATCACCTTATCCACCATTTGGAGAACCGATCCCACCGCCAGACAAGCCGAAGTGAAAAGTTCCTGTGTTCACAAACAAAGATACAATCTTTCTATATTAAAACCAAAAGCTTCTGTCCAAAATGTTTGAATGAATAATCATGAAGAAGACCTGTGATGATGGACTTACAGGATGGAGATAGACCGAGTCATATTTATCGGCAAGCGTCTTCAGTTCTTCTTCGGTCATATTCTGTGTGGATCTCATCAGCTCGATGTACCCTTTCCTGTACAAACAAAATAGATTACTCAGATTTTTACTCTTCAATGCACAGTAAGAAACGGATGAAAAGCGTCTGTGTTGAATGTAAATGTTTACGTACGTATGAACGAGTAAGAGATCGTCCTCTGATGCAGCTTTGGCCTGAAACACACACAAACATTATTTGAAGCACAATAAAAGGACCATTTAAAACATAAAATCACAAGAGAAGTACCTCGACCCGTACGCAGCGTGCCAGCAAACACTCTTTATCCAGCGTGTCCATAACAACAGCCACTCTCTCTGGGCGCTCTGGATGACTGAAAAATAAAACAAGACAACTTTCAATCTTCTGTTATATACTAACTGTAATTAAACTATGTGACCTATGTGAAATATGGTTTAAAAGTGAAGAATAGTAGATATGGTCTTATTAAGCTTTTAACTAAAAGACATTTATTTACACATATTTTAATAAATGCTCACTTCTATTGTGTCTCGGAATGTTGTATAGCCCGTGAAATCTAAAATACGTGAATCCAGTCAAAAAAGACAACATTAAAGCCTCACCTGCTGTCCCAGAGGCAGTGATAGCGAATGAACGCGTCCACGTAGACGAGACCGGTTCCTGTTGCTTTAGTCTTCCCCCGGACATCCTAAAACAGATCAAAACATATCCCACTCACACAAGCCCATCTTTGTGGGTATATCACAAAACAATAAATAAACCACTTGTATTGGCAATATTTTTAAGATCTGATCAACCTATGGACAATTGGTTAAGCTGTCGATATGTGACCTGCATCGACACATCAAATGTAAATATATATTGTGCTTTTATTCATTTAAAAACTTTGGGTTGAGCTTTCCTGATTACTTCCTTTATTTAAGTTTATATCATTCTGTTACTTTACTGTTATACTATTGTTTTATTAGTAACAGACATATAACATTTGTATTAATTTATCTACAGATAGACAAACCGTTCTGTAACAAGATGTAAGCACAACAGAAACTAAAAGATGTTCTGGAAAAAATGCTTTCATGGCTGGATCAAAAAGGGACAAACCCAATAGTTTCTTGCTTCATTTAACCCAACAGTTGGGCTCCTATTTTGATCCAATAATTGGTTCTTGATGAACATGAATTTACCAGGTTTTGGAGCTGACTCCTCATCTCCTCCTCTGCTTTACTCTGATCCATTCTTCCCTTCCTCCTTGCCCCCTGCAGGCTATTCCTATGGCTCGGCTTGCTGTTCTCTCTCTGGAGAGCACAGAAGAAGTCTTAAAACACAAAGATCAACCCCCCAAACCGGTATCTGTAGCTCAACTGGTTAAGCATTGCCCATTAAACGTACTCTTGATATTCAGATGATGAATCTAATATTTAGAATCAAATGTGTTATGCCTGACAAGTTTTGAAGGCGCTAACAGAGCAAGAAACTGCGCAGAGCAAGTGGGCAAACTCCAAACGTATCTGTGGATTATTTACTAATGAATGAGATTACTCGTGTCACATTGAAAAGGCAAAAGTCAATCATCAGCATACAATGACTGACAGGTGCTGAACTGTGCATTGATAAGAAATAATGAATGAAACATCTGGTAATGGATGATGTCTTACGGTGCTCCGCATCTCCTGTGTCCCTTTTGGAGATCCAGAGGAACCTTTGGAGTCTCCGGAGACATTTTCAGGCACAGAATCCATTGCAGGACTTTATGACTCTGAAGCAAAGATCAAAGAAGAGATGTAATGCCTATCAGATTTATTTCCTCATTTAAAAATGGCATTTCTGAAAAATGTACAGTAGAATAAATGGTGTAGTATAACAGTACAAGAATAAATTAGAACTATATCTTATATAGCTATACATATAGCATAACCTTAAAAGATTAAATGCATATATTTACTATACTTATAATAAGAAAGTTGCAAACCATTGTAGTATTACATTGCTTAGAAATAACTTTTTAGAGATTTACTTACTGCTTTTAGAATATGTTGCGAATGTTTGCACAGATAAAATGCACTGCGATTCAAAACTGATTCAAGATCTGCCAGTCGTATGAGCAACACACCCTTAAGTTTCCATGTCTGCTTTTACTCTCTGCACTGGACATAAAAGTGAGGACTGGACGTGCCAAAATCGGGGCAACATAGCGAAAACAAACGTTGAGATCAATTTTCATCAGTGTGGATATAAACAAGCAATATTTTGTGTTTGGAAATGCTAACCGGCTAACAGCTCACGTCACTAGTAGCGCGCCATTGACTCGCTTCAAAACATATTTGTCTGTGGGCGCTAGGGGGCGCTAAACGCGAACGCTCGTGTTTAAATTTATTTGTAATTATTTGTCATACACTTTTAAAATAAGCACAACGAATTTATAATGATTTTACCAAGTAACTGCAAAGGACTATTATTGGTTTATTTTCAACATCGTTGAGTAAAGTGTAATATATCATGTGACTAAACTGTCCGCGCGATGACTCATGGGAGAATATTTCGCAGAATAATCATAATGAGGTACTTTGTTAGAGATTCGATTAAAAATACACATTTGGGGTTAAAATGTGGTATATTAAACAACTTAGACCAATTATTAATAATGATATCAAGTACCGCGAGAGGATACAGAGCAGTCTGCTTTGACAAGGTGTCGCGGTGCTTTGATGTCATACGCTGAGCAGTCTGTGCATCGCTGCATAAAGTCGAAATGTTTTATGTTTGCGCGCAGCCGTGTGCGACGTCACGCCCAGAGGAGCAGTGACGCTGGAGGTCACAGTTACGTTTTTACAGTACATCAAATATGTAAACGAAACATTTTTACATATTGTTTTTGTACATCTAATCACACTTTTAGAGAGATACGTTTTTATAGATTGTTTTACGTTATTGCGCTATTTATTTTTTATTTTAAAGCAGCACTTTCACCTTAAAGATTATCAACACCCTTCCACACAGTTGTGTTCAAAATTATTCAACCCCCACTGAAATTGATTGTTTTGGTCGGTTTGACATTGATTATGATCATTCAGTCATCCTGCTTACAATTAAATCAAAGAGGCAGGTGTAGGTCAGACAGATATAACAACATTTATAATGAAATAACCACAAATGTCTTTTCTGAGCTCACATCATTATCAGTTTTATTCAACCCCCAAGTGACATTCAATCTTAGTACTTAGTACAACATCCTTTTACAGTTATAACAGCTTTTAAACATGAAGCATAGCTTGACACAAGTGTCTTGCAGCGATCTACGGGTATCTTCGCCCATTCATCATGGGCAAAAGCCTCCAGTTCAGTCACATTCTTAGGCTTGCGCACTGCAACTGCTTTCTTTAAGTCCCACCAGAGGTTCTCAATCGGATTTAAGTCTGGTGACTGCGATGGCCACTTCAAAATGTTCCAGCCTTTAATCTGCAACCATGCTCTAGTGGACTTGGAGGTATGCTTGGGATCATTGTCCTGTTGAAAGGTCCAACGTCTTCCAAGCCTCAGGTTTGTGACGGACTGCATCACATTGTCATCCAATATCTCCTGGTACTGAAGAGAATTCATGGTACCTTGCACACGCTGAAGCTTCCCAGTACCTGCAGAAGCAAAACAGCCCCAAAGCATGATTGACCCCCCGCCATGCTTCACAGTAGGCAAGGTGTTCTTTTCTTCATAGGCCTCCTCCAAACATAGCGTTGATCCATGGGCCCAAACAGTTCTAATTTTGTTTCATCAGTCCACAGAACACTATCCCAAAACTTCTGTGGTTTGTCCACATGACTTTTGGCATACTGCAGTCGACTCTTCTTATTCTTTGGGGACAGCAAGGGGGTGCGCCTGGGAGTTCTGGCATGGAGGCCTTCATTACGCAGGGTGCGCCGTATTGTCTGAGCAGAAACTTCAGTACCCACATCTGACAAATCTTTTCTCAGTTCCTCAGCAGTCACATGGGGACTTTTCTCCACTCTACGCTTCAGGTAGTGCACAGCAGTCGAAGTCAGCATCTTCTTTCTGCCACGACCAGGTAGCGTCTCAACAGTGCCCTTTGCCTTGAATTTGCGAATGATGCTTCCTATGGTGTCTCTTGGTATGTTTAACATCTTTGCAATCTTCTTATAGCCATTGCCCTTCCTGTGAAGAGTAATCACATGTTCTCTTGTCTTCCTGGACCAATCTCTTGACCTCACCATGTTTGTAACCACACCAGTAAATGTCTAGAAGGAGCTGAGTATCACAGTCATTTTAAAGCTGCCTAATTGGTGCTTATTAGGCTTTATTGCTGCTCCCTGATATCCACAGGTGTTTTCAATACCTGATTGAAAACACTTCATTGAACCTCTGTTCTTCAGAGTGGTAGTCTTTAAGGGGTTGAATAATTATGTCAATGAAGAATTCACAAAAGAAACATTTACTACTGTATTACAAAACTGATTGATGTCATTTTAGTTGCATATGGTTCTTTAAGAAGTCCTTGTAGGATTTCATTCTGAATACAATTACAAATGTACACTAAATTCCCTAAAACCATTTACAGCATTGGGGGTTGAATAATTTTGAACACAACAGTATAAAGACTATGAACTGTTTCTACAGTATAAACACTATTACGTTTTTTTTCTCATATCTAAATGAACCTTAGACAGACAATATTCAATAGGTTTTGTTTTTATGTTATTTTTATTTATTGTGATTTATTGAATATGTTTAGTGTAGTCGATGTGAAAAGGAATCCGGTTTGTTGCAAGATTTTCTTGATGTTTAGTGTAGTGTAAGCCAAGTGTATTTATATAGCACACTTCATACACTATTGTAAATCAAAGTGCTTTACAAACAAATAGTTAAAATAATCATATAAAAGTAATCACAACAATAAAAACTAGGAATTTAAAAACGTAAAAAATGGATTGAATTATTATACATGAAATACAGTTCAGTGAGTTCGGACATGCTAGTTGAGTAAATGCACAGCTAAACGGATGAGTTTTGAGTCTGGATTTAAATGTTGCTAATGTTTTAGCACATCTGATCTCTTCTGGAAGCTGATTCCAGCTACGGGCGGTATAAAAGCTAAAAGCTGATTCCCATTGTTTAGAGTGAACTGAACCCTTGCTTTATCTAACTGACTTGATCCTAGTGACCTAAGTGGTCTGTTAGGTTTATATTCAGTGAGCATATCTGCAATGTATTTCAGTCCTAGGGCATTTAGTTATTCATAAACAAGCAATAGTACTTTAAAAGCCAGTGTAAGGAACTGGGGACTGGTGTAATATGCTCTGATTTTCTGGTTCTGGTCAGAATCTTTGTAGCAGCATTCTTATGGTCTGCTTGGGAAGGCCGGTGAGAAGACCATTGTAATAATCCACCCTGCTGGTAATAAAGGCATGAACAAGATTCTCCCAAGTCTTGGCTGGAAAACAAACATCTAATTGGTGCAATGTTATTGAGATGGTAGTATCCTGATTTAGTTACCACTTTAACCTGACTACTGAAACTAAGGTCTGACTCAAGAATCACACCAAGATTCTTGACTTGTTGTTTAGTCGTTTGACCTGTAAAATCAAGGTATGCATTCACCTTGAGAACTTCAATTTTGTTTCCAAATGCAATGACTTCAGTTTTCTCCTTGTTTAACTGAAGAAAGTTTTGGCCAATCCATCTGTTAATTTCATCAATGCATTGGCAGAGAGAGTCAATGGTGCTGTAGTCATTTAGCGATAAGGCTAAGTAAATCAAGGTGTCATCTGTATAGCTGTAACATGCAATTTGGTTCTTTTTCATTATTTTATTCCATAGGAGCATATGCAGGCTGAACAAGAGTGGCGCAAGAATTGAGCCTTGTGGGACTCCCCATGTCATTGACGTCCATTTAGACATATGTTCTCCTATACTCACAAAATAACCTTTGACATCTAAGTATGAACTGAACCATTTGTGGACCCAGAAAGAGTGACGCAATTTTCTAGTCTCTCTAGAAGTATGTTATGATCGACAGTGTCAAATGCAGCACCAAGATCTAGCAGCACCAACTCTGATATTTTACCAGAATCAGAATTTAGGCGAATATCAATTATGATCTTTATGGTGTAGTAGAAAAAATGAAAGAAAACCACTCATGTTAAAACTATAAGAATGTATGCATATGAAGACAAATTGAAAGAGTCAAACACAAGTTTGTGTAATGAAAAAAGTTTAAGTATGGATTTTAAAGCATTTAAAGTGATCATCTTGGGCCTTATGGAATATTTGAAAGAGCAAACATGTTGAAAATAGCAGACATGCAGTTAATTTATTGTATGATGAGCCATTTTCACACCACAACAGTTTATTCATACTCCGGTTGAAACGGAACAGACACATTTTTAAGCCAAAGATGATGGCTTCCCCTGAAGGAGGGGCCCTGAACAAACCACCTGGGGAGAACAGATACAGAGATATCGTTGTTAATAGGATTTAAAAAGCCTTTAACCCTTCATAGCGCATTGCGTTCTCTCTCTTTGTTTGAAGAAGTGGTGGCAAGTTTGCGAGCGAGAGAAGCGGCTGAGCGCTAACGTACAGGCCTGCATGTTGGCTGGACCTGTCCTGTGGTTGCTAATCTCTCCAAGTCATTCAGTATCATTTCCCCCTACTAGGTTGCCCAGTAAACCAGATAACACTGGTTCACCCTAAACGGAGGAAGCCAGTGACAAAAAAAGCGAACGATGTGCCTGGTGTACCATGCTTAAAAAAAACGACCGAGCGAGGCCCAAGCCTTCACTTGCCACCTCTTTCTGTGCATCTCCTTTTCCCTTCTGTACTTTTTTATAGAGTCCGGAAAACCAGAAGCTGCCTGCGTTGCACAATGAGGCTCCACTAGAAGCCAGGGTAGCAGAGCTGTGTGGTCAACCCTGAGAGATGGAAACAGATGGAGGAGAAGGGAGGGGAGGGGCAGCATCAGAGATACCATCACCTACCCAAGTTCAACGTCGTTGAGACCTAACCCCATATTCCATGGCATTTGGGGTGTATTTCCATTTCGACCCAGCCTGCATTGGCGGTTTTGGCTTGTATGTTGCACAAAATAATGTCAATTTAAGAATGGGCTGATGCAAGGAGGATGTCTGCTAAAGGAGCCTGGCCACAGTTATGAGGAGAGGTGAACTGCTCTGGTGTTTGCTAGTGGTTTACTAGCATCACTTTTTAACAGATTTGAACAGACCACCAACCACTAGTCATCAAGGATATCAAATTGTGAGTAGGCCCGCGAATAGAAACTTAAATCTCCTGCGTCTCGGATCATTTTCTTGAGAAAAGGCTACTATTTCACAAATGTCTCCATTGTCTCAAACTGAGCTCAGATTTGTCAAGTCTGCAATTAATAGTCAATATTATTGAAGATCTTAATATGAACTCTCGTCAAATTTACCCAAATCCAGATTATTTGACCTCTATACAATCTACATTCGTTGTGTACCAACATACTCTTCATATTTCAACAATTACAGTCTTGTTTGTTTCTGTTTTTATTTTCCTAAAAGCAAGTTATTTAAGAGATATTTAAATGAAACAACTGAAAAATGTAAAAGGACTGTGTGTGAGATGAGTGTAAACAATAAATCATAGATGACATTTCCTTTGCATGATAACCAAACAAAACCATTGGAGCGTATCAATGTAGCACATGATCTGCTCTGTTTTATTACGGAAAGTGTTGAATTTGCATACGTTCTGTCACATCACATCGTAACGGCCGAACACTGCACACCAATTAAGCTGCAACGCTCACAATGGCATCACAGAAAAACCACAACGTCAAACGTGAGCGTTTAGTCAAACGTCTTTTTGTTTAGTTTTCAAAGTCTGTTCAATTGACTCTTTACACTTCTTCTTTAAGAGCGGCTAACAGCAACTTACTCGGTGAAATAAATGTCAACACGATTTCTTGCAAAGCAGGTTATTTAAAGACTTATACAGTAAATGATTTACTTTTGTTTGTCTTGTTTTCCATAAAAATCATCTAAACATCCTTTAAAAAGAAGTTTCTTGTGTCACTCGCTCATGCAGTTTTGGTTTTCATGTTTATTTACCCAAATCAAAGATATTACACAAAAATACAGTTTCAAAATGCTTTATTGTAGTGGAAAGATTACAATCAGCGAAAAGGGTTTCTAAAAACTGTACAGTTTACATTTACACATTTGGCAGATGCTTTAGTCCAAAGAGTTAATAAAAATCCATGCATTTTATCAGTAAGTTTGTTCCCTGAGATTGAACCCATGACCTCTACACTGCTAATGCCAACTGAGTTACAAAGAAAGTATATAAGCAAACATTTTATAGCAGGCCAACCGGGAAATTTTGCATAATGACTCCAGTCAAAGCTCTTCCATCATTCCATAAACGTTTTATAGTATCTCGTCTCTCATAGCATGCTGGGTAAGATGGCAGCCGACAAGTGGCATGGGTAGGGCAGGGTGGCATGGCTGTGGCAGGCAGTATTTTGGGGTAGTGAATGGGAGGAGTGACTGTAGACCCCCAGAGAATAGGAGTCACAATCAGAGACAAGGCTTTTGGGGAAATCGGAATACAGATTCTCCTCCGCAGCACTGAGTTTCTTTTCTTTCCGGTTCTTGGTGGAAACTTTCCTGTTGCGTGTCTGAATGCTTTCTTTCTTCATTGTCAGCGGTCTGTTCACCTGGTGAGAAGAAGCGAAGGTATTAGATGCAAACAGACTTCATGAAAGGCTAGTTCACTCCTCATCGCAATAAACTTGCATGAGGTTCTTTCTTCCTTGGAACAAAAAAGGAAACATTAAGTGATGGTTCAACCCAATTTAAACATTCCGTCGTACAAAACATGCATATGATTCTTTCTTCTGTGAAACACAAAAGAAGATATTTTAAGATGTCTTCATAGGGCACTACTGTTGTTCGGTTAGCACCATTGTTCAAAATATCTTGCTTTGTGTTCTGCAGAAGAAAGAAAGTGTTGAGGGTGAGTTAATGACGAAAACATGTTTATTTTTGGGTGAGCGATCACCCTTTAGACTACTCTTTTTCATAAAAAGAGCAAAGATTTATAACTTTAAATAAGTGCAAAACTTTATAAAACAGTATAGTCGCCATTGGTCTTTTGAAACCAAACAGTGGATTTGTGTCTGTTTTATTGCATGGGGAGAAAGAGAAGTAAAAACCATCTTGAATCTGTCCTCTTTTGTGTTCCTCAAAGAATGCTACATGTTTAAGTAAACAATGACAAAATATTTGTTTTGTTGTCTTAAAGGGACAGTTCACCCAAAAATGAAAATTCTGTCATTATTTACCCACCCTCGAGTTGTTCCAAATCTGTTTAAATGTCTTTTTCTAAAGAACACATAGAAAGATATTTGGAAGAATGCTTGTAACCTAACAGTTCTTGGCCATCACTGACCACCATAGTGGAAAAAATCACAAAAGAAGTCTCACATTGTGCAGTTTAAAATAGAGACCACAGGCGTTACACACGGGCTCTCCGTTAGCGTTGCGTCTCCAGAGCGTGGTGGTGCTGGTCTGACAGTTTGCACACTGAGTGCCTGTCCTCTTACTGACCACCTACAGAAAGAGAGTCAGAGACCAGCGTTCATCTTATGTTCTTTATCAATGAGCCAACAATTACAAACAAGATTTGGCTACAAACAAGAAAATACATAAATGAACACTGGTCGTTGTGTGTGTACCAGTCTCTTTTTGGGTCGGATAAGGGGTCTGTTCTGTCCATTCATCTTGTGGTACAGTCCACAGGCATTACAGAGGTAGTGACCCGTTCCATCACGTCTCCATAAGGGGGTGGCCGTGGCTCCGCAGTTTACACACTCCCGCGTGTCTGTAACGAAACCAGCGTCACTTTTTCATGTAATCATTTTTTTCATAATCACAGGTGAGATGTCTCATTTATTCCCAGGACACCAATGAGATTGAATGGAGAGCGACTTTTGTTTAAGTCACCTGCATCTCAGATATATCACATAGATTTTCAGAAGAGATCTCAACAACAACATCTCAAATGAGCTCAGATTTGTCAATATTATGGACGATCTCAATATGAATTTAAATCCAGATTATTTCACCTCTACATTCGTTTTACACCTCCACACTCTATTTCTTTCTATATTTCATTTGTCCTATGCAATTCTATCCTTTACCATCATCACCCACAACTATCCGGCCGTCAGTGATGCTCTCACCTGAGTATGTCATCTTGCAGTGTAATTTGGGAGAGAAGGGTGAGGATGCAAAGAGAAGTGAACTGTTGTAATCCTGGCTCAATCTCACAGATGGACCGCAGTGACTCATTAACTGTGAATGTGGATGAGCGTGTGGACCGTTGTATGTGCTGAGAGGGTACATCCCCCCAAACACCTCCCCACCTCCAGGAGGACTCAGCCTCTCTACCTTCATGCTCTCCTGAAGGCCGATGGTCTCCTTGTGGTCCAGGGTAGGAGATGGAGCAGAACGAGGTTGTTTGGAAAAGGAAAGGGGCTTGGAGACATGAAGGGATGAAGAGGTCGTCTTGGAGAAGCTGTTGTTGTTCCAGGACGATTGAGATGATGGGAGGAGGTTGGTTAGAGGGGGACCGTTTGAACCTTCCAGCCAGGACAGGAACGGAGAAGAGAAAATGGGATATACTGAGAGAGAAACAGAATAAGAATGTTACTTAAATAAGAACAAATCATCAATACACTTTTATATTTCTCTTCATCTTAAAAGTAACGCCTAATGTCCAACGTTTTCAGCTAGATCGTTCTTATTCAGTTGTTTTATCATCTTATTTGTGTTCTGTGCATCACTGACCCGGGCTGTGTTGAAAAGCACCAGGGCCACGGTTGTGGATGGGGCTTGTGAACGCAGACACACTGGTGTGATCGGTCTCAGTGAAGGGGAACGTAGAGCCGTCTTCAGTGTGGATCACATAACTGGACTCAGATGGGTAGGTAGGCATCATCTCTGATGACATCATCGAGGATGATGCCCAGCGAGACTCAACGGATGTCTCCATGACGATCAAGGATAATGTTTGGAGTCTATAGCTGTATTTCATCAGAAAATGTTAACAATCGATTAGACATACGGAAATTAAGTATTTAAAATGAACATAATTTTATCACTCATTCACCCTCATGTCATCCCGATCCTGTGTGACTTTCTTTCATTGACTTCCATTTAACACACAAAACCATTCTGAAAAATTGTTTTGTGTTCTACAGAAGCAAGACTCAAATGTAGGTTTTGAATGCCACAAGAGTGAATATATGATGACAGAATTGCTAGTTATGGGTGTATTATCGTAAAGGTTAATTTTCAAATTTAAAGTTGTTTAAACAAAAATAAACTCACCACATATTTTAAACAGCGTGACACCGTTTCAAAAGAAATTGTTATCAAGTAAAGCACATTTATATTTATATATACATATTATTGCATCAGTTATATTAAGATTTATTTATTTAATATACAAAACAATAAAATAACCAATATTAAATATACCACACAGCTTCGCTGACTTTGTTTTGAATGTTAAGACTGTTATGAAATGACGTAATGTGACATACCTGAGTTTATCTGTTGAGTCCGTGAGCAGGACAGGTGTCAGTGTGGGGTGAAGCTCTGCTATAACGGATCAGAACTTCATGTGTGAAGGTTTATGTGCTCTGGTTTTGTGGGTGATTTAGGTTAGACATGTGCTGCTGGTGGGCGGAGCGACACACAGGTCAGCTTTAGGATATGTGTTGCTTCACAGGAGTATGTGTGTATGTGGAAATATGAAAAAGTCTGGAAATATCACAGCATTTTCAAATTTACAAAAATACTGAGAGCAAAAGTTAGGGAAGGAAATGCCGTTTAAGAAAAATCTCAAACATTAGAATATCAGTTTGTAGGTCTAATACTTTATTTGTTTTGTTTTTGTATGAGTTTCTGAAAAGTAAGATGCATAACTTTAATTTACAATATAGAATACAGAATACATAAAGGAAAATGTATTTGGTCGAGTGAGCTTTATTATCATTCTGCTATATGTGTAGACATACAAAAATAATTAAATATGTCTCCCATTGTTAATGACATTACACATTTAACTTATACATTTACACATAAACTACTACCGATACCAAAGACTGATACCAGAACTGACAGAAATGTGCTTTGAAAGTTTGTGAAAAGCACATTAAATTGTTTATTTTTCATAATGTGTTTAAGTCGGAACTCTTTGTTATTAAGAAGTTATTCTATTTTATTGGTCTCACTGTGTTGTGAAAAGATACCGGTATCGGTGACGGAAAGAACCAGAAAAAAACGGTATCGGTCCATCCCTAAATATTATACATATACCGAACATAAATACAAGTTTTCACTCAAAAAACGGATTAATAAGAAAATACAAAAAAGACCTCAAAAATATGATCTGTTAAAATCTGCTAGAAATAGTTAGTAAAGGTGTAACACGGCAGCCAAAACTAACACCCAAACATTAACACTGGCATATGCAATCAATATTCATATATTACAGAGGGATCGTTTATCAACAGTCAAACAGTCAAAAATAAAGTCCTTAAACTTACCAGAAACCCGAGAATTTAAACCGGCACAATAAAATCTTTGATAAAAGCCAAACCACAAAAGGAACAAAAGGGAAAATGCAGCCAATAAAAAATGCAAAGCGCAGTTTAATATGTAACACAAGAGGACAGTTGAGCCGATTGCAGCGATGCAAATAGAGACAAACGCAGCAGTCATCATAAAGATGTACAGTCTGAGCACATCAACACACAGCACGGCCGTCAAAGTCATTTGTTACACACGAATGACTTCCCAAAAGTTGTCTTTGCATTTCAGAAAGGAATGGAGGAAGTTATTTTCCAGAGAAAATCCTTATCATCTGTAACTGTAAAATGATATTCTCTTTCATTTGAAATATCTGCCAAAATTTTGTGTTAAACAAAGTAGATAGTTTTACACCATGTTGGCACAAAGTTGTATGACCCCACTCTGCTAACTGAATACAACCTGATAAGTTAAAACAAGCTCCCATAACCCGATGAGGTTAAAGCTTGTTCTACAGAAAGAACAAATTGTTTCACTGAAGGGTCAAACTGCTTTAGATACTATCAAGTCAAATAGGCAATTCCTTTGAACCTAACATGTGTAACTGTGTCGAAATAAATAACTAAAATAATGAAGTGCGTAGTTCACAAACAGTATAATGCATATAGTTAACTATAAAGTATCATTTTAGGTGTTTTTGCTTTTTTGTGAAGTAAACAAAAAGTACACAAAATTGTACATGTGTGCAATCAGAAACAACCCCACACATGCCCTTGGATCAGCGCAGGGTCCACCAAGCTCTCATGCAAGGGTCGATCCACAGTGAACTCATTGGGGGGTTGCATGCGCTGTCCGGAGGGTTTTCCTCCGCGTTGAGGGATGGGCAGCTCTGAGTGATGAGCCGGGAGAGGGTCTGTGAAGAAATACGGATGGAGCAAAGCCTGTAGAAAGACACATCATGAGTGTCACCGAACCACCGACATTTCTCTGTACAGAACCTCACTGTATGTTAAGCGTGTGCACCTGTCTGGCGCTGATCCGCTGTTTGGATGGATAGACAAGAAACTTCTTTAGTAGGTCCAAAGCCTGAGGTGAAGAATCAGGCACGACCTCCTCCAAAGGAATGGGTGGGTTTTCTTTAAACGTGATCTTATTGTAGTCTGGCAGTTCTGTTATTTCCTAGATATGAATGTAAGGGATTCTAATAAGCAGCGAAAAGCTGAATGAATAAAGATGGACAGATGTGTAAAAAAACTCACTGGCCAAACTTTCTGATTAGGAGTTCCCAGCACTCGGAGCACACAGCACAGCTGCTCAATGTCATTCTCTCCAGGGAACAGAGGAGAATTGTTCAACAGCTCCCCGAAAATGCAGCCCACTGCCCTGCAACAACAAGCAATCTGTGTTAAGTGTGAACTTCTGACATCTAGTGGACAGCTGAAATCAGTGCATAGATCAACATAACTCAGGTCATCATCTTTTCAGCTTCGTATCAATCAAAACCTGTGTGTGACTCTTTCATCTGTGGATCAAAAAACGAAGATATTTTGAGAAATGTCTCAGAGGTTTTGTGTCTATATAATGGAAGTCTTTTGAGTTTCATGTTGTTTGGGTACCAATGTTCTTCATTGTTTGAAATGACAAGGCTGAGTAAATATCAATGATGAAATCATTTTTATGTATGGGTGAACTATCCCAAAATTTGCCCAAAACAAATTGACACAAGAATCATATATTAAAAAATGTAATTAATATAAACTTTAATAAAGCTCATGGTACTTACCAGAGATCAACTCCTTCGTCATATTTCCGAGCACCATACAGAAGTTCTGGAGCTCTGTACCATCTGAAACATGACACAGCGAAGATTTATAATCTTATCATCATGTCTCAGTTTTCAATGACGCTTGACAGAGGTGAACCGTCACCTGGTTGCCACTTGATGACTATACAGACGATCCCCTTCATTGGAGAAAAGTCTCGCCAGGCCAAAATCAGCAATCTTCAGATGACCGGTCGAGCTGATTAAAAGGTTTGCGGGCTTTAGGTCCTAGAAGGAAAACACATGATGCACAGATCCCACATGAGAGACACTGTGAAGTCGGACAAAGGGGTCTTACCCGGTGCATGATGGAGTTCTCGTGGCAGAAGGCCACTCCCTTTAGCAGCATCAGCATGTATCCTTTGACCTGAGACGCGGTAAGAGGACGTTGAGAATTTCTTATGACTTCTGAGAGATCTGACAACATGTACTCAAACACAAGCACAAAGCCGGTGCCGTGGGGGAAGACGTCTTTAAGTTTCACCACCTATAGAAATCATATGTTATTCCAGACAACAGGATGTTCCTCTGTCATTTTAAGCATAAATCAACTGAGAAACACCCATCTGTTTACATTCACATCTAGTAAACATGAACAACTGTAGAAAACATAAACAAAAGTGAGGTATGATGCAATTTCTTTCCGAATATATCTTACAAATGTGGTCAATGTTTAAAGGCACAAATGACATTCTTACATATTGGTTATCTTCAATCTCCTGCAGGGCTTTGATTTCTCTGAGAGCCTGGTTAGGAATTCCATCTTCAAGTCTTCGCAAGGCCACTTTTTTTAAAGCCACGGTCTCTCCTGTCTAAAAAACAGATTCATCACCAGCTTGTTCAGATATTTAAGAAAGCCGAGCATGAACGTCTATTAACGCGCTATAAATGCACAGTAACATGGACTAACTTCGATGTGTCTGGCTTTGAAAACAATGCCATGAGCTCCTTCCCCAATCCTGCCGAGGATGCTGTACTGATCCATTACGCTGGACAGTTTGCTAACAACGCCGAAAAGGACGTCGTCTTTCAAACATTAGCAACTTTAAGTAATTCTTTAATATATGACAATAAAACAATGACAGCCATTAAAATGAGAAGAAAATGAAAAGAAACGCTAAATTTTACGCTGTTTTAAAGAGGTAGCTGCGCTGCAGTAAGCGAGCAACTGTTACCATGACAATCCGTTCTTCTACGGCGAGCGAGCGGGACCAAAATTATCCCTAGAAGACCGCACTTTCAAGGGAGCAGAGTTTGGTGCAATTGTAAGTTTTTAAGAAAATACTTTCACTCACTTTTTAAGAGAAGAAAGATTAAATTTAGTCGAGTGAAATAAAGCCGCGGTTTATTTTGCGATAAAAGCCCACTTTTTACAGGTCTACTTACCACACGAGTAAAAAACGTTTATTTTTATACTTAATTAGCTTATTTGATTAATTAGCTTATTTGTAAAGTTTACCAATTTAAACTTATTACAAAAACACAGGGGAGTTAAACAATGTTGTATATGTTTTATACAATAAACATACAAGAAGCATCAAGATGATAACGGACCGGGGAATTACGGACCAATCAGAATTAAGGAATTCAGAGCGCGTGCAATATTGATTTCGAAATGGACGGTAAACGTTCTTTGAGACTCAATGTAAATGTACCCGAAGATTAACTTTCATTGGTTGTCACTTTGCCTAATAAATATTATTCCATACATTCAACGACTCTGTACAAAACGATATTGAATTAAAAGGCACTTTTCTGTTAAAAAATGAATTTACGATTGAACAGGGTTGGTGATACTTGAACATTTTCTTTGGTCCACGTGGTCAAGATTATAATAATAAATAAATTGCTGAGCAATTTAAATCCTAACTAGTAACTAGTGTTGATTAATTACTCTTTTGAAGTACCTTGCTTGAAATAAATAGCACGTTACAGTTTGTAAATTAAAAATGTACATTTCTTCATGCAAGTCAATAACACCACTCAAATGTCCATGTTAAGACAAGTGAGATTTACAAATGTGTAGCCTCATCTCTTGTAGATCCACTCATCTTAAGTTAACAAGTTACTGAAGCCAAACTTTTTTTCTTCAATTTCTGAAAGCCAAATCAAGGCCAATCCAACCTTGAATACTACATTTATTTGTAATTAAATAAAACTGGGTTCAATAACAACATTCTCTTTACCTACTGTATTGGCAAATGTTAGTATTCCAACACTTTGCTTTTCCCCAATATAAATCACTTTAATCCACTGCTGGTCAATCTATATTCATGGTACATAACATTTCTCAGGGACAATAATAAGACAGAACCAGCAAAACAAACCAAAGAATGAAGCAAAGCAAAAAGTGAACAGAAGGCAACACAGGACACAAACACGCCCACAGAATTCCATTACTTTTATATGTCAAGACACAAAAGCAATCATAGATGACAACATGTAAAAACATCTTGTTACAGATAATTATATAAAAAAAGGCAAAGAGTTTTTCGTTTTACTTCTTGCTATGTGAAATAACTAATTTACAACGGAGTTCACACTCCGGCTAAGCCAACAATCCGTCTTTAACAGTTTCCAACCACTAGAGAAACAGAAATAACCCGTTTCTAATATCCATCCAAAAAAATGACATGTCCGTCACACCTTTCCTAAAATCCCATCACTTAAGCATTTACACAAGCCTGCATCCTTACCCATCCCAAAACCGCCGGCAGAAAAGGTTCTGAAAACATCTGCCGCACAATTTGAGTAGACTCTCGGTTCATATCTACCAACGCACAAAACCGAGGATTTAAAAGGTAAGATTGTGAAATTAAATTAAACTATAGACTAGGCAAAGGGTGACAGGGAGAAGATTAAAATAAAAAAGCATCTTTGTCTAACGTAGGCTTCTATAAATGCCAAGAATGAAAATGCACAGGGGAAACGAAAGGTTGCAAAGATTTTCTCACTCATCTAACTTGCGATGGGAAAACATTCAGAACAAATACATACATTTTATACTACAATTCCCAAATTAAGGTTGAAATCATTCATAAACGATGGGATATGAAAAACTTTGGCCTTCGGACACTGGCCAGGGCTTTAAATCCACAATCAAGATGACTTCAGGAATGAGCTGGTAACATTTTCAGGACAGGAGAAGTGTGAGGTTTAAAACGCTGCTATGAAGCACACATACACAATTAAGGAAAAAAGACAATTTCTTTAAAAAAAAAAATACAAAAATAAACCACACACGATGAACTCCTGTATCACCATTTACTATTTTTGGGATTTTTGCTCTTTATACAAGATCTAGTTGACGCAATGCAAAAGTAGTACGATTTCATCTACATGGGTTGAAGTCCTTTTCTCTTCAGCATTACGCCTCTCAGTTCTGTCCCTCACAGCAACTGTATGAACACAGTGATGTAAAACAAGCTACTGAACTCGCTGTGAATGAATAATTACAGAGTCTTTTCCCTCTCAAGCGTCACCAAGTGCTGTTCGTTTTCATTGTAATCGTATTTCAAAGTTTCCCAGTGAAGTCTTATCCTCCGCGCTTCCTCCTTCATTTCTTAGCACACAGTTGAAATATACAGACTTGTTCAAATAATGAAAACATCAACAAACCGACCAAGAGCAAATGTTATTCTTGTCATCTATTGCTTGTATTGAAATAAGCTTAAAAATAAATGAATATCAAGGATGGATAAGGAACGAATATCTGATAACTAGACTGACACTGCCATTGAAATCTCTTTACAGAAAATTGTCATGAAAAGCAAAAGCATGTGCTTTCGACTTGGAGGAAGGAACATTTATGATTCGTTTAAAAAATACAGTTGGCGTCCATGGCACCAATATGTCCGGTGATGGGAGCTGATTTTTCACGAATGGATTATCCTTTTTTGTCTGAAACAGTCTTCTATTTTTAGCTCCCGTTTCCTGTTGAAGAGGATGAAAGTGGGGAGCCAGTGGAAGCAAGAAGGTCATTCAGCAGGAAGTGTAGTTCAGTCACGGTTTAGCTCAGAGGCGGGCGGGGTCAGAAGTCATGTGAGCTCTCACTGGTCAGATCTGGCTTTCTTTATACCGGTGCCTTTCCTACAAAAAAAAGAAGTTCAAAACGCGTTGAATGTTTTTTAAGTCTGGACCAGCTACAGTAACACAACCACAATTATTTTGTACGTTTTTACAGAGACATTTAAAAACCTCACATATCAGGTGAAGACACTGGTCTCTTTGCTGCTGGTTTGGCTGCTGAGCCGTCCTTACTGGTTTCTGCAAAATTACACCAATAAGCAATATTATCATAGCTTTAATACTTCAAGATGCACAGGGCACATGAAAATGGCGTTTTTTGACGCATTTTCTTTTGAATTACTATTATTATTCAATCAACTATCCCAAACAATGCATCATTTGAAAGCTAACATTCAACATTTATGTTCTGAACTTGTTTTTGCAATCAATAAAATGCTCAAAAATAGGGACCCTTCAAAACAAAGATTCTGAGCTACTTGCCTTGTAGCCACCTGACTTGCGTGGCGGGACCATAGCCCTTCTCATTACGGGCGGCAATGCGGAAGATGATTGCTGGTTTGGTGGTGTAGTCAATGTGGGCGTTGGAGAGACTAGACGACTGCACCAGGCAGGATGGGCTGGGTCCACAGTACACCCGCATAAAGGCAAGCTGTGCCGGAGCAGACGCTTTCGCCTCGACTGTCTGCGAGCTCTGTATGGCCAGATACACTGAATACTCTATGATCTTCCCTGATGTCACTGAAGGAGGCTCCCAGGTCAGGTGGGCACCATCAGGGCTCTGATAGCAAAGATTTGAGGAATTAAATACATTAGTTAACAAAAACAAACTCAAAAGGTAGATTAGCTTTATACACGTCTTTTGCTTGGGGTGACCAACCTTGCTGATTTTGATGGCACACGGTGCTCCAGGGAAGCCAGGTAAGCAGGTCTTAAAAGCGGAGACCTCGGAGAACGTTCCACGGCCACACGCATTGATACCAGCTACACGGAACTTGTACGCAGTGCCAGGGGACAGTTCTATCTTCTTCATTCGGCTGTAGTCCGGCATGGCACCAGAGTCATCCTGCAAAATCACAGCCAAGAAGATATTTTTATAGGTAATATAAAACTGGCACCACAAATATTGATCAACTACTAAAAAACATAAGTTAGAGTGTGAAAAAGGAGCATTTTTACTTACATCAGTAACAGGAGAATCATCTGCCGGCACGTAATAGTGAGTGACAACCGTGTTCGTAACCTTAACGATACCAACATCAAACCACTGATTCTCTTTCTTCACAGGTGGCTTCACCACTGCAGGGGGGGCTGCTTGCTTCTGAAATGAGAATAGTTGAATTCAAATATGAACCTTGTCATCTGCATTGACACTCATCTCAGATATTGATTATTAAGATCCATGGCTACACTCACCGCAGATGTTGACACGATTCCATTGGCCACTTCAGCTAAAGCAGTGGCCGCTTGTATCTTAGCAGGGCTGGCAACCACCATGGGCTGAGATAGTGCGAAAGTACTCGATGGGGCCAGAGCTTCGGTAAAAATATGAAATGTTTCAGTCACACATCACACAAATATAATGAAAGATTGATTTATTTAAGTGAATTAACCAGAATATAATCAAATTGTGATATAAATAACATACTTTATAAATGTAATATTATTGGGGAAATGTCTTACTTTCAGCAGCAGCAGCACGCGGTAAGAGACTCGCCACAGCTGCCGTAACGGCAGTCGCCATCTCGTGTCCATTGCTCTCAGATGCAGGGTCGTTGAGGCTGTCTGCTGGAGCCAAACCCTCAGTGGGCAGCGCAGCTGCGGCCGCTTCGGCTTGGGCTGCCTGCAGCTGTTGCTGCTGTTGAACGAGAGCCGCGAGTTCCTGCTGTGTCAGGACGATAGGGATGGTGGTGGTCCGCTGCTCCTGACCTGAATTTCCACCTGATACAGAACATCGACAGAAATGGCAGGTAGGTGAGAATGTTGTGCAAATGTGACATTTGTATTTAGCATCTGATTGGTTGCAAATAAACAGCTCTGGAAGGTGTATTTTGGTTTTCTGTCTCTCTCTAAACAACAAAGGACAACATAAATGTGGTATAAACTTTCAAAGTTCTGGTGTAAATTGGTTTTAACTTACTGAGCACAGCCTGTTGAGCTGCCTGCAGTACGGCTTGGATGGCGAGGGTCTGGGCCTCCTCTGTAGCTGCTGCCTGCGCAGCTGCCTCAGCGGCTGCAGTCACAGCCAGCTCTTCCGGGGTCAGTCCGGTCACCATGAGTGTAGTTTGCTGACCTTCTGCAGACATCAGCTCCTGAGGTAGAGAAAGGGCTTCTGAGTCCTGAGGAGCAAGACTCATCGCTTCCGCGCCCTCAACACCAGCCTCCATCTGCTTTAACAAGAAATCAATGGCTTGATTAGGGCTGCACGATATGAAAATAAATCACAAACTACTCTATCGTCAACCTTCTTCCAAGGTGTTACCTCAGCCTGACCTCCCTGGCCTTGCTGCGCTTCCATGGCAACATGAACTTGCACCATGGTGCCCTCAACCGCAGCTTCATCTATGGCAACCACCCTGACGGCTGCTCCCTCACCCAGTTCTCCCTGGCACTCTGTCTGCATGGGTTCTTCTCCAGAGGCCGCAGCTTCAGCACTGGTCTGCTCCATAGCCTCTGACTCTCCTGGAACCTCAGCCACTACTGCAGAACCAGCCATGGATGAGATCTCCTGCACAAGAGAACATGAGAAATTAATCAGAAACAAAAAATCTTCAAGTACTGAGCATCTGTGAAAACAGAATTTGTGTAATTCAATTCATCAAACCAGACCGAGAGGTTTTCAATTGGTGATTATATCACGGATCTCTCAATTATATGATATCATGCACCTCAAAACATCTGAATTTATGCAATGACAAATTCATACCGGTACTGATGGTCCTGGAGTGGGCGTGGCTTGTGTCACTGTGGTGATGGCTCTGCTTTGTGTTGCGGGATTGGCTGGTTCTGTAGAGGACGTAGGTTCTGAGCTTGTTCCACTGTCAATTTGTTCTTCAGCACCCTGCTGAGCTGAAGGACCAATACCAATGACGACAATCAACAACAATCTTCACCGCTGATAAAGCACAACTGCAATGTTTGACATGCTCACACCAAATTAAAAGTGATTCAACAAAATTTTAAGAAGCTGTTTTAGACAGGTTTGATTTAAAAATAAGCATCTTAAGATTTAATAAACGGATAAGAAAGAAGGCCAGTGGAATGAGGTACATACCAGTTCCATCTCCAGTTTCTAAGCTGCTGGTAGCTGTGGTGGCTGTACTTGTAGTTCCCGTTTCGTGGGTTTCACAGGGTGGGTTGGAGCACACCCTTTGCACAGTGGCATTTTGTTCAGGATTAATACTAGATGAAGCTTGGGTTGGCGTGTTGGTAGTGCCTGTCTCGTGGGTTTCGCAGGGTGGATTGGAACATACCCTTTGAACGGTGGCATTCTGACCATCACCAATAGAAGATGAGGCCTGGGTGGGTGTGTTGGTCGTGCCCGTCTCATGGGTTTCGCAGGGTGGATTGGAACATACCCTTTGCACAGTGGCATTCTGTCCGTCACCAATAGAAGATGAGGCCTGGGTGGCTGTGTTGGTCGTGCCCGTCTCATGGGTTTCGCAGGGTGGATTGGAACATTCCCTTTCCACAGTGGCATTCTGACCAGGGGCGATATTAGATGAGGCTGGGGTGAGTGTGTTGGTAGTGCTCGTCTCATGGGTTTCACAAGGTGGATTAGAGCACACCTTCTGCGCCACATTGGTTTGCACATTGCCCATCGCAGAGGTTGATTGTGTAGCAGTACTGGTTGTGCCCGTTTCTTGTGCCTCACAAGGTGGATTTGAGCAGTCTTTTTTGACGTCTCCTGGAGCAGAAGAGGGATCTGGGTTTGCAGGGCTGGTCTGGAGCGTCTCTGAAGAGGGGCTAGAAGAGAGAGGCAACATCGTGGAAGAGATTGAAGCTTGGCTCTTGCTAGAGCTCTGAACTGTTCCTGTCTGATCAGAGCCCATGTTGGAGCGAGCAGTGGTGGAGGTGTTGGTGGTGCCTGTGCGGTGATTCTCAGGACGCATGGAGCCAGATTCAGATGTGCCTTCCCCAGCAGACCCTGCTGGTTCTGAAACAGAGGCTGAGGATGTACTTGCCGTAGAAGACTCTGTCTTGCTGTTCACCGTGCCCATCTCTGTAGAGCCCATGTTGCAGCTGGCAGTGGTGGCTGTGTTGGTGGTGCCCGTGCGTTGATTCTCCGGACGCTTGGTGCCAGATGCAGAACTGCCTTCCCCAGCAGAACCTCCTCCCCCAGCAGAACCTCCTTCCCCAGCAGAACCTCCTTCCCCACCTCCTTCCCCAGCAGAACCTCCTTCCCCAGCAGAACGGCCTTCCCCAGCAGAACGGCCTTCCCCAGCAGAACGGCCTTCCCCAGCAGAACGGCCTTCCCCAGCAGAACCGCCTTCCGCAGCAGAACCGCCTTCCGCAGCAGAACCGCCTTCCGCAGCAGAACCGCCTTCCGCAGCAGAACCGCCTTCCGCAGCAGAACCGCCTTCCGCAGCAGAAGTGCCTTCCGCAGCAGAACTGCCTTCCGCAGCAGAACTGCCTTCAGAGGCTGAGGATGTACCCGCCGTAGGAGAATCTGTCTTACTGTTCACCGTGCCCATCTCTGTGGAGCCCATGTTGCAGCTGGCAGTTGTGGCTGTGTTGGTGGTGCCCGTGTCGTGGGTCTCTGAGGGTGGGTTAGTGCACACCTGCTGCACTCCGCCCATGTTAGCAGAGGCAGTCGTGGCTGTGTTGGTGGTGCCTGTGACGTGCGTTTCGCAGGGAGGGTTGGAACAGATCTTGGCAGAAGCTGTTGTAGCCGTATTGGTCGTTCCGGTCTCGTGGGTCTCGCATGGTGGGTTGGAGCAGATGATAGTAACTGTAGCAGCACCTTCGCCAGCGGCATCACCAGCATCAGCACCAGTGTTTGAGGGCTGATCGGAGGTGGGAGATGCCAGGATAGAAACAGGAAGATCCTGTGCGGGCTGATCCTCAGCACCACTTGGTGTGGTGATCAGAGTAACTTTAGTAGCCTGTGCAGCAGACTATTGGAAAAATGAAATATTTGTTATTAATAGAATAAAAAAATGTGTTGCTAATAAGTCTATAAAGTAAATGCTGTAAAATATGATCAGATGTCTCACTTGTATCGTAGTGGTGGCGTGGCTTGTCTGTGCAGCAGATACAGTGATAGCCGCTGGATTGATAACTTGGCTGGATAAAGTAGGAACGCTGGCAAGGGTGGTGACGGGAGTTGCCAGGGTGGCGTTTGTGCTTGCCACACTGCCCCCAACCCCACTGGTGGACACAGTACCAGTCACTGTCCCCAAAGTCGTGACACCTACATTCATACAGGGAAATTTGTATGTAAGCTTTATTACATGATTTGAGAAAGGTGCATATGGAGCTTGGGAGGTTGATTGCACGCAATCTAATCACAACCATGAAGATAAAGCAGGTTTTAGCCGGCAGACTCCAAAGTTGAATATTTATCACAAAATTGGGCCGCCTCCATTTGTACCTCTCCAGGCTTTTGTAGGCTTTATAAAGAGTCTCCGGAGTAGAACGAGGAAAAGTTGATGAGGTAGTTGTAACGTTAGATATCATGATAGTGCAGGTCAGGAACGCCATCTGTTCCTTTGTTGCAGTAGCCAGGTTTTCATTACAGATTTGCGCAAAATTTAAAACAATTTGCGTTGATTAAAACAATATTGCGGAATGGCTGCGTTTCCATTATAGAGTACATAACATGAGATCGTGAAGATTAAATTTCATGCATTGGGTAATGTTGCCGTGTTTGAATGCAAGCAGTCTGCTAAATTGTAAAGTGAATGAATAACAAAGTTATTGGCTTGGAATAAAGGGAGTCGACTCTGAATCACACAAACGACTCAACCCTAGTCCGTTTGCAAACCGCCTCAGATTTCCATCACTGCATATAGTCCCCGCCTACGTTTTGCTAGGACTGCCCGCAAAAACTTTTCTCCTAAAAAAAACTGTAGCTCGTGAGCCACATTCGTGGTAGTCCAATCACAGCAGACTAGACCATCTGACAAATAAAATCAGACTAGGCAAGCGGAAAGGAGGGGATTAGACAGATTAATCGGGGAACGAGTAGGTCAAGAAGAAGGACAAGAATAACTGCCTATTATTATGAAATATTAGTGTTTTTACACCTATGTAAATAAACTTGTTGTTAGAAACTCCATAAACCAAAGTAGGACCATAAAAATCCCTAGTTATGTACTCTATAAATTATGTTATGTGAAAAAAAAGTGTATTTTGATTCTTCTCGCGATAAGTCATTCTGGCCGTACTTCTTTGTATGTTTTGTGGCAGGTTGCAAACAAACTTTAGTGCCACCTACAGTGATGAAAGGGTGAAGAGAAATGTCTATATTTCCTTGACATATTTCCATATCACCTTACTCTTCCTAATAAATCTCCATACTGCACTTACTCGTTTTCGTTTATTTGGGCCACAATATAATATATTACTTAATGTGAATTCCTTACATCCTATCTTTCCAAATGTTCTGCCAAAACATACCGTGAATAGACATGTAACTTTTTATACGCCACTTGACTTGTAAATACGACAAAGTGTGTTTGAGGTAGGGATGCACCGATCCGATACTCTGGATCGGAATTGGGGCCGATCCGGGTCTTTTTTGCTGGATCGGGTATCGGACTGACGGGTTCTCTTCAGTCCGATCCGTTGCGATACCCGTGGATGTTACTCTACAGCTTCATAAAGGACTAACTATCAGGAAATTACCATAAACGTTGTCATGCACTGTATTCGATGTCATGTATCTTGATAGCTTTATGCGAGGAATAAACCAATATAGCATAAATAAAAAACTCTGACCTCCGCTGGTGCGGTCATCTGTCAATCTCAATCCAGCATGCGCGTGTCCGGGAACAGTCAGGACGTTACTCGTTACAAAGTTTTCAATATTCTTCATAATCACTAGATAATAGATTGTGGTTTTGTTTAAAATGCATTTTGCCGGAGACAGCAATCGCTGAGTGTAACGTTATTAGATTCAAGCACTGGAAGCGGACTATGTTATGCGTCATTCATACATCACTTTTAACTTTAGGATGGATTCAATGTTCTATGATTTAAACACATAACATATCTCTTCACTTTGTGTTATAACTGTTTTGAACTTGGGAATCAAATATCCCCGCGACAACAGGATCATCTCTATCCGGGATGTGCGTGAGTGAAGCGGGTGCATTAAGCGCATCATTCTGCGTCCAATGCGCATGACTTTAAATAACGTAGAAGCGAATGTATTAAGCGCATCATTTTGTGTCCAGGATGTGCATGAGCGAGTTTGGACACTTTTATAATGTGATAGCTTTGTGTAATAAACAGAGATTTATTTGTTAAACATTTTGTAAGTATCTGTGCTTTATGAGACCACATTTTTGTTTTGTATGTATTTTTAAGTTTAATACAGCACTTAATTACATTTAAAAAAATCATACTTTTAAGTAAAAATACTTAAGTAAAGGAAAATGGTAGATTTTAATGTACTCATGGATTTAAAGTAAAAAAAAAACATTTATTTATGGACTGTAGTGGAATAAGTATGATGTGCTTCATACTGTAGGAAAGCATTTTTTGTCCAAAGTACTCTGATATAGTACAGATATTTTAAAATGTACTTGAAAGTAAACATGCTTAACTATCCACCTCTGGGAATAAAAGTTAAAATATGCAAGTCTACTTTGATCATGAAAAACAGTGCTAGTATCGGATCAGAATCGGAATCGGCAGATACGCAGAATTCAGATATCGAAATCGGATCGGAAAGGAAAAAGTAGTATCGGTGCATCCCTAGTTTGAGGAGAGATTTGAGTATGACTGCTTTATTGATTCACGGTAAAAGCACCCCGGGGGCATTATAGGGACCCGTTACGTTTAATCTATTCAGTTTTGCTATGTACATACATGTCTATGTCTTTTGAATTAACGTGTGCAGTGAACTCTGTTGCTTTGAAACTCATGCTGGTGACATTCATTTTATATTCACTCCCGGCTGTCCTTGCCTACCAGTATGGTGGTGTAAAGAGAATGCCTCCGGAGCTCTATATAATAGAGTTTAGAGTATATGTTTAGCATCAGTCTAAATATTCATACCTGTGGTGCCCTTGACCACCAGTGTCGTAACAGTGGGTTTACCAGCTGAAACAGTGCCTGGAGAAACCAGACGCACTCCACCCATAGGAACTGTGCGCAGGATGGTGCCTGGCTGACCCGGTGCCCCCTTCAAGACCACCTTAGAACAAATACAATACGTTTGGATGAGTGCTTAAGAATCACTGATCTATTTGTTATGACGGTTACATTTTCAAAGTTTCATTAGGTTAAACAGTACTCACCTGCGTGACTCCATGTTGTCCAGCGCCTGTCAGCTTAGGCATAGAGGTTATGTATTTGCCAGGTGTGCCAGGAGTGCCCACTTTTGTGGTGATAATTGTGTAGGGGGATTTGATGCCAGCACTGCTGGTCAAACCTAAAAAAAGAGTCAGAAAATAAAAATAAAAGTTGTTCATCATAACCGCGGTTTCAGATAAACTAAATTCTTTTATGAGTGTTTCGTTATGAGAGTACATAAACACTGAGAAGCAGGTCAATTCAGTTTCTGCATAAGCACACATTTTATGAGCAGATAAACAGACCTGTAGCTCCTTGTTGAATGGCAGACATGGGAATGGTTTTAATATAGGTTGTTCCGGGTTTGGTGGTGGTTGGAGAGACACTGCTGATGCCCAGTATAGTGGGCTTCGTTCCGGTTCCTCCTGCCTGGGATGTTGTAATGATGGTAGTGGGCTTGCCATCTGCGGAAGTCACCAGCTTCAGGATGGTACCGGCAGGCAGAGGAGTCTTTGTCTAAGAGAAAGACCAAGGAAATTCACCTAACTTGCATTAATATTAAGAGCCATGCCTTTAAATTCCTCCATAAGGGCGGCGCAGCTAACCTGTATTAGCGTGACGGGACTGTTTCCAGCCTGCCCACTCACAGCAGAGGTTTGCACAGGTTTTGTATGAACGACAGACATCATTTTTCCAAGGCTGGAGAGCTATAAACAGTAAATGATTCAGTAAAAAGCTTCATTTTTGTGTTAGGGGTTGACACATTATTATAAACTGCTTTGAATTTCTAAATTGTCCTCTTACCAGCGTGCCACCGCTACCCATAGTGATGGGGCTCTTAACAAGAGTTATAGTTTTGGTGACACCGCCAACCATTGTGGTGACGACCTGAGCCTGCTGAGCCACAGTCACCGTGCCTGATTTGTGCACAGTGATGATGGGGCGCGTTGGGGTGTTTGGAGTAGTGATGGCTGAAGTGCCGACCTGTGCTGCTGCCGTTTTCAGCATTCTGGTAGCAGGGTTAGTAACCTAGAACAGTATAGATGGAACAAGACACATCAATGACAGAAACATCAGAGTGAAAAAAGGATGCAATATTTAGTATTCAGGGTCAGTTGAAATTTGGTATGCACTGTTCATAAATTTCTACTTAAATGTGCTTGCATACAGTTCAACACCCCCATTTTGCTTACCATTACAGGTGAAGCTACTTTGACCGAAGACGGTAAAGTTGTGGATCCCGGGGTCATAGCAACAGTTTTCATGATGGTTGTTCCAGCTGGAACATTTAGCATAGTTGTGGAAGAGGGCGGGATCTTCTGTGTTGCAGCTGCAGCTGCAGCCAAAGCAGCCATGCCGCTCATCTGAGGGTTGCTGCCGATTGGCTAGAAAGTAAAACAGCACCAAAAAACGTTTTAAAAACAAAATCAACAGAAACTTTTCAAAGTAAAAATGCAATAATCTTTAACATGGATTCATACAGTTCCCTGGGTGCTCTGCGCAGGGACAACCATGCGGACTCCCGCAGGAAGTGATGTAACTGTGACTGGAGATTTGCCCCCTGGGGTTGTCTGGTGCACCGTAACAACTGAAGCCCCAGCTGCTGAATGAGGTGCTGCCACTTTAAGAATAGCTGTGAATGAAAAAAACATCAGGACATTGTTATTACAAAGTGCTTTTCACTGTTTGCCTGGCTGCTGAAAACACCATAAGAATTTCAAATTTTAATATTTATTAATATAAAATTTTACTTAATTTATGTATTATTACATATAGGAATTTATATGTATAATATTTGACCCGTGTTTGTCTATCCTTTATCTTAAATGTGTGCTTCTCTGTAATAACCACCATGTGTGTGCACGCGCGTATGTTTGTGCATGCTTGAGTGTAAATGTTGTGCTCTGTGCAATGTAGTGTTGTGTTTTATGCATGTGGGTGTGTCAGTACCTGTGTGCATGTCGGTTTTCTGTGTGTGTTCACATCTTTAGTGTTCACTTGTATAACTTTATTGTTTTGCTTATTGTCAATGTTTCATGTAAAGCTTCTTCGAAACAATGAAAATTGTAAAAAGCGCTATATACATAAAGTTGACTTGATTGACGAGACAAATTATGTTATTCCACTTAGATAAGAGTGCAAGTGCAAGACATTGTATCAATAATTCCTATTTCAAGGGAAATACTGCTATAGCTTTTTCAAAACAAGGCATTATCGTCAAAAGAGAAGTAATATGAGAATGAGTAAGTGTGATTGAAGTAATACCACAAACTGGTTCTTTACAGTTTAAATAAAAAAATGACATTCATATCTCAGATTAGATTATTGGCATGATTAGGTGATCTTCTACCTGGTCCACGGGGTGAGGCTGCCAACGGACTGCTTGGCATGGAGGTGGTGGGTGAAGGAACTTGTTGTAACAGTGTGACCCCAGACAGGGGCATGCTCTGACCGGCAGGTGCGGCAGCAGCCGGAACTGGGCTCTTGGGCGAGTTTACGGGTAGAGAAGGGGTGTGGGTGGCAGTCGGAGATGTGGCAGCCGTAGCAGCAGGGATGTCATATTTCTGCAGCTGTAGCAGGTAAGTGTCAGCAGTGGGCACTGCCCCCCAACTGACCTCAAGAGAGTTGGTGTTGGCACGGACCAACTGAACCCGCGACGGGGCCTGAGGACGATCTGATAAGGAGAAGATTATACTTTTTAATTTTTATAAGATGTAATAAAGGACTTTTTTTTACGATTATGCGAAGCTTACCTGTCTCCAGGTACCAAAGATCCTTGCAGCAAACTTGATTGTTCCAGGCTTTGCGGTAGCCATCCCTGCCACTCCAGACATACAGCCTGTTGTTAATGGACACTGAACAGTGTCCAGCTCTGGCCCTTGGGATATTATCCTCTAGTGTGTCCATCAAGATAGTTTCCCAAGTCATTGCATCTTAGAGTATAAAAGTAATGTGCTTTAATGACTTACAGTTTACAAACCAATTAAGTCTGCATTTAAAGCCATCACAGGCAATTGTTGTGTTTTTACTAAAGGCAACATATAGCATCTCCCCAAGACGTACATATTAATCACATTTTAATGCAGAATTCTACACGCAAAATACTGAAAACAGATAAAGGGCAGAAGCACAATAGAAGATATTTTGAAGAATGTTCTTAACATGAATGGAGGGCTGTGCTCTTCTGTTACCAACATTTTTCAAAATACCTTCTTTTGCGTTCTGCAGAAGAAAGTCATACAAGTTTGAAATGACAAGAGAGTGTGTAAATGATAACAGACTTTTTATTATCGAAGGTGAACTGCTCCTTTAAAAACATTTGATTATTGAACAATATAGATAAATGTATCTACCTAGATTTAAGCATGCCAATGTGTTAGTGCACTTCCATTCCTTCTCATGAGTTGCCACTTTGACATCATCCATTACCAGAGGGACCCATCCACCAAATACAAACATCCTATGAGGAAAATAAGCAAAAGTAGTTTGAAAAAAAAAAACACAAACCAATCCGTCACAATGTTTTTACCATTTGTGAAATGACATGCACCGCAACACAAAGCACAATAAGATCATTACTGTACATTAAGAACCACATCTAAACCATTTTCTCCCGAAAGTAAATATGTAACTACGCATGATGAAGCACATATGAAAACACTCACTTGTTGGTTATAGTGGTGGCGGAGTGCAGACTGCGGGGCAGAGGTGCTGTGCCACTTATAGCGGGTTTGTTCCAGGTCAAAGTATCTACACAACAGAGAAGGATCATTACAAAAAGTTCACATAAATCAGTCACAAAAAGTGTTTTCCAAAAAGAAAGATTTGATCCAGTTCTTTTACTTACCTATGTCTAAAGTCCAGAGGTCTCCAAGGCGGCACCCACTCATACCACCGTAGATGATGAGACGAGACTTTTTGGACGTTTTCTCTGTGTAAACAACGGCAGTGTGGCTCTCACGAGGTGGCGGCAGAACGCCGTATGTAATAGGGATGTCCCAGCCTCCTGCGCTTGATCCCGGACGAAGCTCCAGTGTGTACAGGTCATTTAAGTATCTGGTGTATGACAAAGAACTTGGAACTCTGGATCTGCTCCTCTAGCATTCTTATAAGACCTTGTCGAAACCATTTTAAAGCTTAACTGTAAAAATTGGTTTTGTACCTTGGAATATTGTTTTTGGGATCTTCACTGTCATTAGCAAGCCCGCCAAACAAATAGCATTTGTTTCCAACGAGAGAAAAACTGTGACCCAGACGGGGACAAGGCGGTGGTCCATTTTTAGGGGCTTTTGGTTTCAACCGTTTCCACTCCCATCGACTGGCCTGTTTAAAAAAAACAATCTTTAATCCAAAACGGCAGTTAACATCTCTGACAATTATTTCTTCAATAACTGCAAATGACCAGAGCTGATGAAAATAGATCAGACTGAATACAACATTTAACTTGTTAAAACTATGGTGATAGGCTTACCTGTAGTTCATAAAGGTCATTGCTGTACTTTCCATACTCGACCATACCCCCGAAGGCAAGAAGTCGGGTGCCATCACACACAAACCCATAGGCAGCACAGCCAGGAGGAATGTCACCGCGGACAGCAGGAATAAACCACTGATTGGTGGCTGTTGAGAAACATGTAACTGTGTTATGTGACGTGCTGTGATGAAAAATGCCCATTCACTGGTGAGATGCAATGAGTTTTTGCTTCAAATGCTTAAAGTTCCTCACATGTAAAATGTAAAACAAGTTAAAGGCAATATTATGATCAGCTGGTGATAGTATATAAAATTAACTGTCAACATTCACTATCATGTCATTCAAAACATTAAAAATATATTTTGAGAAATGTGGTTTAGTGTCCATACAATGGAAGTCAATGTGGGACAATGTTGTTTAATTATAAATTTTCTTCATAATATCTTTAGGTTTTGCAGAAGAAAAACGATTGGGAATGAAATGAGGGAGAACAAATGACGAAAGAAGGATAATCTTATCTCTCATCCCATTAATTTACTAACTTCATAATCAGACTAACAATCATATAATCATTACTATATTTAAAGGGATAGTCCACCCAAAATTAAACATTCTGTCATCATCAACACACATGCGGGTTTTTCCAAACCAGTATAAATGTCTTTGTTCTGATGCACAAAGAGTAAGATATTTGGAAGAATGCATATATATAACCAAACAGTTCTTGGACCCCACTGACTATATAGTGACTGGATAATAGGAAATAACTTTATTTCTGTTAAACACAAAGTAGATATTTTGAAGAATGTAGGGCACATTTGACTACCATAGTGATTGTTCCTACTATGGTTGTCAATGGGGTCCAAGAACCGTTTGGATACAAGCATTAGTTGAAATATCTTTCCGTGTTTAACCAAACAAAGACATTTTTAAAGATTTTGAACAACTAGAGGGTGAGTAAATCATGACAGAATTTTCATTTTTGGTGAACTACCCCTTTAACCTAATCTATTGCATGTACTACATTCACAAATTTCCTCTATAACACTGCCTTATTTTGGGTTGCTGTATTTCTCACATGTGTAACATGCACATATAGCATTTCCTAGACGGAACATATTTAATAAGTTTCCATGGAATTAGAAAACTCACTGCGTTGTTTATAGTTCATTCATTCTTTCCACTGTATTTATTTAGCAATGCGGGAAATACGGTGGGCGGGGCTCGTGTGTTGTGATGACGTAACAGGCGTTGTTTTTAACCCGCCATTTCTCTTTGCATTTTTTCCCTGCCGTAACGTTACCAAGTTCTGTACCTTGGCTAGCTGAATACGGCTAGTGCTATAGCGTTAGCTGGCTAGCTGACACCTTAACATGCATTTAGCCCTCTGATGGTTATACACAACACAAAGCAGCTCATCCAAATACACAACATATTTATTTTTCAAATTCATTCATGAAATTCCAGTGTGATGCGAGGACTGTTAGTTGCGAGTCTCAAGTCCTCCACTTATTATTTATAGCAAAATTCGTGCACATTCCTCGCAGCTAGTTAGCTCGGGTAGCTGATAATTTATGCAGATTTTCTTTTCCTGGGTGGCTAGCTGCTAACCGCTTGGCGAGCTAATGCAGCCGGGCTAAGGCTGTAAACATTTAAGTTATTCCAGGAATCAATTTAGATGGTGGAGAATTAAAACTTAATCTGTGCTTGTGCCTGTACGTACCATTCAAAATGAACCTCCTCAGTGGCGAATATGTTTTACTTTAAAAGAACAGAAGCAGCAAAATACTAAATCTGGCCACCAAGTCATAGCAGGAGAATAACGTTATCTGGCTAACAAAATAACAATAGCTGGAATGCTGCACAAAAATGGCCCGTTTAAAAAAAGGTTCATGCAAGTAATTAACCTGTTTATTGCAAATAACACATAAACTGATCACCTGTGTTATAAACGTGCAGCTCATCCACAATCCCTTCATTCCCTCCGCCGAACACCACCATCAGCTCTTTAATGGCCACAGCTCGGTGTCCGTGTCTCGGGCGCGGAACCGGGCCGGACCAGCCCAAAACTCTCTTCCAGCGCGGCTGCAGAACCGTGGTGCCTGAAGAAGCCATTTCCACTTCTCTAGCGAGACACAAATCCCACGTACAGCCCTGGTTTTCGTGTGGATGGAAACAGCATTCGTGTGTCAAAAGCTATTGTTTAGCGCTAACAGGATTAGCGCGCTACGTAGCTTCGCGAGCTAAATAGGTCACTGAAATGCGGCGAATAACCACAGTTTCCCCCCAAAACGGTAGCCGTCGTACTTTAAATGTTCGTTAAACCCTAAATGTTGTATTTGTTTACACCACAAATGTAGAAAATATAACGAAAACGCGAGCGTAATTGGTGTTAGCCGGTTAACGTTAGCTCAAATATGCGCGAACCGCCATTTTAGCGGCAAGAGAAGCTTATCGGTCACGAGCGAATAACAGACAAATACCGGCAGTTCAACAAATGCTCATTCGGGGAGTAATAAAGAAAAACAATCCCAAATCCTTAACGTCACATGCAGCTGGCCTTCCGTGCATTTTTGGAAGAAATTTGTGGCACTGGTTTAAATGTTTATCTGAGAAAATGAGTAGCACAACGAAGAAGCAAATGCCGCCATCTTGTCGAGGCTAGCTGCAGCACAAGCGCCCAGTAGTTAGCAGCTAAGCGGCTATGCTAACACACAAGCTAACGAATAAAAATGGGCGGTGAACCAAACAAAATATCACATTTCGCTTAAGTGGCTACAATGAAATATCACAACGTAATTATAAACGGCAAAGTTAAATGTGGCTTTGCTTATATGGCGTATAAATAATATTTCAAGTATGCATCAAAATAAAATGCTGTTAGAGTGGTAGATTTTGTAGGATTGTGTGTTAAGTGTTGATATGTGGATTTTCATGCCTCTCTTGTCTGGGTGCCGCCATCTTGATAAACAAACCAAACAATCCACCCCTTTTAGAAAAATCTAGCGATTTTTTCAATGATCCAAATGCATATATGCATTTCTAAATAAAGACCATTTAAACAAACGCTACTGAACAATAGGCTGTCTTGCATTACACTTTCTCATTTTACACTTTCACCACAAAATAATATTAAAATCCAACTTACATTGGTTGCTAGTTTTTAGCATGCTAGCTAAAATGTTCAATGAGATTCAGTGGGCAGCCAGTTAGCTTCAATAGCAAATATTCCGTCAAACGCTGTCAATTCTACATATTTATTCGGCATAACAGAGAAAATGTTACATGTTTCATTTTACTGTTTTATTTACTGTTAGAATAGCAAGTGGCATTGTATTCGAGTTGCACAGTTCACCATCAGTTATTGTTTCGTCCCTGGCTACACGCTTAGCTTCCCTAAAAAATGGCGAATGTACCGTTAGCCGTCACAGAAAGCTGCAAAATATGATTCTTTCATTCCGTAGTACAAAATACTTACTCGTTCCGATTTGCTAATTTACTATAAAAATCGCGAGGGAGGACTCAGAAAACGAATTCAACCCTGGGTGCACCTTTTACTGTAGATTTAGCTAACTCTACATCTTATCATGCCGCCCAGGAAGCCGCCATCTTCTTGACTAGCGCTCAATTATTAAACGGCGGAGCGGTTCAGCCTCCTGAGCGCTGCTGCAACATCACGTTCATCATCTTAGCGCTCATATCTGTCATTTGTCATATTCATTAGCAATGTATTTACTTGTGAAAATCTACAATAATGTTCTATCAATATCTTTTGCCTCATGAACTGTGCTCAGGGCTCATTTTATAACTAATAGCGTTCTCACTGCTATTGTAAATAAACGATCTTACAGTGTCTCAAAAAATCTTGGGCATCTTTTATATTTCTTTATCACTGAACTTTTTTGCAAAGGCTGTAATATATATATTTTTGGCAATTCTTTCTGATTTTTTGCACTTAATAATACGTCAATATTGCTCTGCAAAATTCACCCGGAGTATATTGTATAAATCTAAAACACTTATTGTCACAACATATGAGTGTATATTCAATTAACAAAAGTGAAATGTTTAAATAGATTTTCCAAATTGGGTAATTGTGCTTCTTTTTATTACAGTTGTAGATTCAGTAATTGCTTCTATTCACTCATTGTTAAATTTTACTTTACAAAAGAATAAACTGAAATAAAAACATGACATTTACATTCATTCGGCACATGCTTTCATCAAAATCAACAAAAAAGTTAAAATAAATCTAAAATAGTTTCCACAGTGTTGGTATTGTTCTTTAATCTAATCAAATTCTCATATCAATCCTTTCATACGTTCAAAATGTTACTCATGAACACTTTCACTAGGAAATGTAAATGTTGACCTTTCTTTACAATTTATGCAAGAGTGTTAAACAGGGTAGTTAAATAGAAATAGGTTAGACATAGAAGTTTCTCATGTGCTTAAGTCATAGTCTACAAACAACTTAAAACCACACTTTCATAAATGAAATTTCTAAGAGAACAAGGCCCCCAAAAAAACAGAGAGATCACATCGCCAAAATAACAGGCGTATCATTATAAAATACAGAGATGTCTATGATATGTCATTCAACATTTACATCTACACAACTTGAGCTTACTATATCCCAGTTTTTTATTTAAAAATGACATAATACTGCAGTTTTGCTATATTGAGGTATTTATGAAAGTATGCTTCTCTAACGTTTTCAAAAACAGAAAGTACCATAAAAGAAATGTCAAGAATAAAATTATTTGATATTTTGGTTAATCTTTCCCAAACTTCCAGTCTTATACCACAGTTGGTGACAGTAGGCTGGTTCCCGAAGTCTCGCTGGCAAATTCATCACTCTCCTCTGGCTCTCTTGTTTGGGTATTCATCCCTAAAACAGAATGAACAGCTGTAAGTACACTAATGATTTTTTCTTTCAAGCCATACAGTTAATAAGGAATATCCAAAATATAAATGCAGCTACTGTGTTGACATAAAACTCTTTTAGTGTTTTCAGATTTAAAAAAAAATGTTTTATAGATTTTTATCATGTCAACCAGCAACCACTATCCCAGGTTCTTCAGACAATGTGGCCAAATGTATGACAAGTGTTTTTGTTGCATTCACAGTATGTACATTTCAACTTAAGTAATTGACTAAAAAAAGTTATTTCACCAATACACACTTTTGGTGTCGACACTGGGTCTTAAAGGGACAGTCTTCATCATTGAAGACAGAATTTTCATTTTTGGGTGAACCGTTCTTTTAGGTTATGGTCTTGTACAAAGGCTTATATGTCAAACACCTGCACTTTGAAAGTAAAAGGGGTCATGTGGTGCGAATACATGTTTTTCTGTGTCTTTGGTTTGTTACATCAATTGCCCATACATGTATTAGACACGTAAAATTGCAAAAAATGAAAGAGTCGGAATAAAAGATGCATTCTATCTAAGAGCGAATGCTCACCCAGACCTGCCTGAAACACATCGTGTGACCACACCCACACAAATCTACGTCAGTTGATGGTATGAGTTGACTAAGACCGGCCAAATGTATACGCAAGTAAGATGGCCGTACCTGTCAGTACAATTGCTTTAGAACCTGATGTTCCAAATATGGTAAGAGGCGTTATATTTATGTCACACGCTTGCAGTTTTCGACCAATTACTACGCACTGGTTAACTAGCCAATCATAGCACACCTCGCTTTTCAGAGTGATGAGCTTTGTTAAAATTCTGTACGTTTTAGAGAGGTGGAGCAAAGAGGAGATACAAACATGCACAGTATGTGGAAAATACAGCGTTTTTTACTTTAAATCGAGTATACACGTTGCATTACATCTAAAAGAAACCATAATATTTGTTTTAGCCGTGTCATATGACCCCTTTAAATTTACCTGTCTACAACTTCAGAGTTTGTGCAATGCCACAAATCTACAGAAATCGCCATTTGGTTTTAAGGAAGGAGAGACTTGTCCTATTTCAAAGAAAAAGAAGAAATCCTTGAAAGATAAACTGGACTGGGGGCACTGAGCATGAATTAACTGTGCCAGTGGGGCTAGAACAGCCTTAGCCAACGGTTTGGCGAGATGGTTACGTTGATGTTGCTAATGTGTTGTAATGATATGCCATATGAAACCGGGGGCAGTGAGCATGCATTAACGGTGCCAGTGGGCTAGAATAGCCTTAGCCAACAGGCTATACAATACAACCATATAGCCAACATATGGTTGTATTGAGGTTTAATGCCACAGAGCTACCAGCAAAGCAAGCGAGGCTGCAGCCACTAATCTGGATGAGCTAATTGACACAGGAAGTAGGGTTCAGAGGACAGGTCCAGTGGAGGAAAATCAAGAACTGGCCAGTGGTGCGGAAAGAAGAAGCCACTGGCCTTGGTTGAGGCGGATGGACACAGCATGGGCTGCTGGATGACCAGGATCAACCTGCCGTGTGCCTCCCTTGGCTGAGGGTGTCTTGAGATAAAGGGCCGAAACAACAAATGAGGCTGAAGTGCACAACTGACGATGTATTCCCATTGATGGGAAACATAGAAAGGACATTAACAGCACCACCTCACCAAAAGGCATCTTAACCTCATGAAAGTGGGATCTGACACACAACTCATGAGATGTCTCTATGATAATAGCAAGGAAAGGTATGTATTTCTTTAATCATAGATCTCCCATACACCGAGGTACATACGACCCCAGTGAAACCTCCGACCTCCTTTCCTCTATTCATATTCTTGACTGCACCCCCTGTCATGCATAAGGCGTGGGAAATGTCCTATTGGCCAATTAAACTGTACTGAAATAGTGGGATTATAACACCTAGTCCTATTAAATTAATCTGATTCCATTAATGAGTCACCTGATGAGAGCAGATCAGAAGTTAAAATCCTCCCCTCTTCATAAAGCTCCATTTTCTGGACCAGCCTCTGTCTCACAGGGTTAATAACAACTTCCTGATTAGAAAAATCTGTAAAGTTTCAGACAGAAAATACAGAGTCAGACATTCAGCAAACAGGCTAATTCAACACACCATTTTTTTATTTTGTTGAGTTAATATCTCATTACCTCCATTTTGATTGGACTGTGATGGGTCATCGAGTAGAGATCCACCTGATTTAGTCCTCTGAATATCACAGGCCCCGCATGACGAAGGCTGGACTCTGCTACAAGTGTTTGAGAGATAGTGAGAGAAACCTTGACTCTCGTCTGATTCACACGGCGTTCCAGAGGACTGTGAAGCCCACGATACAGCATTCCACCCAGACTCTCCTGACTGAGTCACTACAGATGTCAAGGAAGGAAAGACTGGCTTATGAAGGCAGGGGCAAGTATTTTCTTGAGGGCAGATTTTGGAGAATTTGCTGGTGAGAGAGTCCAGGGAGCTGTCTTCAGAACGCAGAGGCTCCGGTGTGGACAGATCAGATGATACTGAAGCCATTTTCATTATAGTGGATCTGCCGGACGTCTTCAACCCTGAATGCAAATCTAGGAGTTCTTTGAAAACCTATTGAAGAAAAACAAAAGAAAGTTAAAAGAGTCATGAAGACATCAATTTTAACCCAAGCTTTTGCTACATAAGGGGAAATTGTTTTCAAGCGAACATCCTGTAAGTGTCAGAACTGAAAACGCCCTTGTTACTAAAATTAAAACTGTCATTGACACCAGGAAATTAGTTTTACCTGGGGACCTATACTCGTTTGTAAATATTGCAGAGGTTGTCTGTGATCTTAATCCCGTGCGAATCGGCCATGTCTGTAATTTGAAAAGTAAAAATGATCCCACAAATTACCTAAACCCTATTTTGATGAACATAGAGGTTCTGTGATGATATTAGTCCCGTGTGAATTGGAATCTCTGTGATTTGGCGGGCTCATATATCATTTTTCAAGGTTTTTTCCACCGTTTGCGAATTATGGAGGCTGTTTTTGATATTTTTTCGAGTGCTGGGTGATATCCATAAATTACCTGCCAACACTGTTGTTTTGTCCGGGAGTCTCCCGTTTGTTTATATATCATGGAAACTCTCGTAACATTTGAGACCCGCGACCGCGATTAATGATTTAGTGATGTTTTTGAATGTAAAAACAATGCATAGGTAGACCTCATACAACAGTATAAAACAATAAACAAGGCCAGTTCATGACACCATTAAAGGTGCACGTTGAAAAGTGACTTGGGCCTCCGGTCATGTCAGTATATCAAAAAAGTGAAAGAATGAAAAAGTATCAATTACAGTTAATCATATTGCATAAATACATCATCCTACTTTGGTCATGGGTGGTCTCTTCTTCCTCCGCCTGTCTAGACACTGACATGCCAGTTTGGAGATTTCCATTGATCCATGTAGGGCAGGTGTGCCTTCGGTCATCAGTCGAGGATCAAGGTGTTTCTTGCAGATGTTCTCAGCCGCTTGCAAGGACAATTCCTGCGAGTTCCTTCCTTTGCTGAAGCTTCTGTCATCATCCTCCACCTCTTTTACTAGATCTTTCTGTGAGAAATAAAAGGTTATTTATGGGTCACCAACCACAGCCAAAATTGATATAATATAAGAATTAAAAACATTTTTTTTATTGTCTCACCAAATAAACATTCTTAAAATAGCCATCGACTTCTAGGGCCTTTCGTCCAGTAAGTACCTCTAATATGACCTGTGGTAAAATATAAACTGGTATGTTATGTTTTTGAAAAGGAGTTTATCAACAATTTGATTTTTACAGAAAATATATCCATCGCACTACTGTTGTCTCTTGTAGCTTGACAATGTACGTTTAAATGCCAACGCTGAATACATTTCAGATTGTTCTTACCACACCAAAGCTGTAGACATCGATCTCCACCCCCAGCTGTCCGTCCTTCAAGTATTCCTCTGGGAGGTATGCGAGGGTTCCCCGTACCGTTGAAGTCTGTGCGACGCTACATGTCTTGCCTGGTGTTTTTTTGGGGTTGCGACAAAACCGCGCCATTCCAAAGTCCCCCAGCTTGGGCTCCAGATGATCCCCTAAAAGGATGTTAGAGCTGTAATAGAGGAAACATGAACGGGTTTGTAGAAGAAGCCTGGTGGGAATATCAACATAGAATCTCATTTGCAAACCCATTTTATTCCCTGACATTAACCAATACTACAAACAGCATTCCCCTTTAGCAGGCTGCAAAACTTGCATCCTTAAATACTGCTTAAAAAGCCATTTGGAAATGTCCCGTAAATTACCTATAAATTGTAACTTTCTCGCACCATTTGTCTTGTCATCATTTTAGTGACACCCGTGGCAAACAAGTAGATTAAACTGAAAGATTCAAAACTATTAAATGCATCCCTCTCCAGTGATTACAGGTTTTATAAATATGATGGGTGCGAGTAAAGACACAGGTAAATAATGAGTTTGCATCCATGAACACTTTCATTCTTAGGAATACATAAAACATAATATCTATAATATTATAGACAATCAAGATAATTTTGCTAATGATATAAAATTACAGCGTATCTGTTTTTTTAAATATTGTAAAAAAATTGTCATGATCAATGTGTCAAAGACGGCCCTAATAGAGAATTCACATGGTTAAACCATAACCTGCAGTAACTATTCTGAATGTTCCATGCAAAAACACTTTTTTTAATCAGGCAAAAGAAAATCCCCTTTTTAAATAAATTTTAATGAATTAATAAAAAAAAACTTTACTATAGATATGGAGAGCGAGAGTATCGTCAAACGTTGGAAAGATATTGAAATATGACAATCTAAGTATATTGGAGCAACAGATTCAAGCTTCAAATGATGGCTGGGTTCTAGGTGACATGATTTCAAATATAAAAATCAAAAGGGGTTATTATTTATCTAACATGGTGTTTATAACATTCATTTTGAACTCACCTCTTGATATCTCCATGAATAAGGACAGGTGAGCAGGAATGCAGGTACTGAACAGCTTTTGCTGTCCCCAGCAGAATATTAACACGCTGTGACCAAGAGAGGGCGTTGTCCTGAAAGAGACAGACATTACGATTTGAAGTGAAATTCAAGTTTCATCATGATTTAGCCAACCTCATGTGATTCCAAACCTGTCCTTACCGCACTCGTTTTATACTATATGAGTATATTAATTTTTTTATTTTTAAAACTTAAGTTTATTAAACCATACCATATTTTCTGTAAAATTTAGTTGCTCACCTCACAGTGTAGCCGGTCTTCTAAAGAGCCATTTGGCATATAAACATATATAAGACAATAAATTTGTCCTTGGATACTGTAGCCAACAAGTTCCATTATATTGGGATGTCTGTATCTGCGGGGTATAAAGATTGTGAACCTACTGCTTAACAGTAAATTAAAATATTTCATGAGAGTATTTAGCAGTAGCTGAAGAAAGGAAAGCTTGAAAGCGTTGGCTGAAGCATTAGAAAAAATTGACCTCATTAACAGACAAAGCATGACGACTAACCACAGACGGTTTGGCAGTGGGCTGGAGAGACTCATTTTTTACAGGTCATGAAGAGAGGTGTGGTGTATAAAGAGCAAACAGCTTTCAAGCGGGCAAGTCCCATTCTGTGTTTCTGTTGAACAAACATAAATGAATCACAGCCAGCGAAAGAGCAGATTAAGAGAACAAAAAAGGAAAAGCTGAAGGTGTAGGAGCAGAAAAATCAAGCCACAAAAGCAGAGGCCTTCAAGAGAAAGTTTCTTACTGCGAGAGTTTCTCCAATTCTGTCGTGAAACTTTCCTTTAAGACACTCCAGTCCAAATGAGAGTCCTGCAGAAACCAATATGAAACGGAGAAAGTCAGCTGAGCTCAATTTATCTTAGAAAACAAAGAAGAAAATTCCCTAAAAATGCACCACACTCGCTGATAGCTAAACCTTTATTACCTGATTCAATATAAGCATGATGCAAATTAGATTATGACAAAAAAATACATTGAAAATTACTATAAAAAAAATTCACACGTCTTCGAGTGTTAAATGCTTCCATCCTTCCTTCATTAGTACCTCTTTTAGCTTCTTGACAGCAAACTCTGTGTATCTCATCGTGGCTCGATACACGTGTCCGAATCCTCCTTCCCCAATTTGCCTGCACGTGTCAAAGTTGCATGTGCCATCTTGTACTTCCTCTAACGGCCAGCTCATCGCAGTTGAGGAAACAGGTGAGGAATCCTTGGGGTCCTCACACAGGCACTATGAACACACAAATGCGTTACTGAATTAAGAAACTGAAAGGGAGAAAATATGATGGCAAGAAGGATATAAAAATATGAAGGAAAAAATACATTAAAATTGTATACACTGACTATTGGCTCTCTAACACAACCAAAACACTGAGAATAATCGTTCCAGTACAAATGTAAAAAGGTTGTGGTCTATCTGTCTTGTGGTCTATGTCTTTGATGAAGCACCTTTCCTGACGTAGTAGGATTTTTTTTAATTATGGAATCCAGATCAGGGGGTGGAGGACCAGGCTTCGGTAGAGGAATTTCTGAAAAACATCACGGCATGCATTGGGATTAAAAATGGCCAAGAATTAAATGGCCAAATAATGTTTGAATCAAGTTTTATATCATGTTTGTCACAAAATATCGTTCTGAATTGTAAAGAATATTCTGTGAAAATATAAACTTGGTATCTTTAACATCGACCAAGTAAGGCATAGCGAGTCATAGTGAAATGAATTACTTTGACGCTCCCAATACCATAATGACATTAAAGACGTTATCTTGGATTTCAAATATGTGGTCAAATTTGGTTGAAAAACGTAATGTAATCATTGTTTAAAACTCAGTAAAACATTTTACCGGTGTTGAAACTGCTCGTAATGCTTGGTGGATTTGTTGAAGACGACCCTTGATCAGAATCAGACTGTTGGATACGTACGTCTGTGGAAATGCACAAAGAAGAACATTAGCACATACATAACCCAAAAACCTGTCGTGACTACACAACAGGGCTGTGCAAAATTCAGAATTTAATTCAATTAAATGAATTAATTTGAATTGACTCCACCCTCCAATTGAATTGGAATTACAGGAAGTGGAATTGAATTAATTGCAATTAAGAGAAATTAATTTTGATCACATATCAGAGAGAATGTGATACTTTTAACATACATTTTCTTCCTAATGGAAGTACAGACACTAACATTAAGCATACATTCCCTTAATGTTGAATAATCAGCAATATCTTCATTTCAAAGTAATCAAATGAAACAATGTTTTGGTAAATGCAATGATCATTTATTAAAGAACTTTACAGGGTAAAGTTGTTGCATCCAATGGTCAACGGTCCCTCAAATGTTTTGTACAATTGGAAAGTTATTACAATTTTAATGATCTGTTTTAGAGTATGTTTTTAATGTTAATTTGTGGTGAAAAGAAATAGGCCTATTTACTATAATAAAGAATTCTGTACATAAAGTCCATTCAATAATATATGTATGAAATTCATGTTGTAATCATATGTAATATATACTATAAAGCTTCATTGTTCAATACAATTTTATGGAATTCCAATTCTACTTTGAATTTGAATTGCAATTCAGTTTACTGTTTGCAATCTCAATTCAAATTCTAATTCACATTTGATAGTGGAATTTGGGGGTCTTTCTCCATTAAATTCTGAATTTTGTACAACCCTGCTACACAAAACAAAATGATATTATTTTGGATAATTATTACTTATACACAAATGGCTTTTAAATACTTTCTTTGTGAAAATCAAGCAAATATTGTTTAAAATGTTTGCATACATTATAAGCATACATCAGATATGCATCTGCAGTATAATGCCCATCGGATACCCCACTCTTTAGTTATTACAAAACAATTTTTTTAAATAACATGCACTTGTGATGGTGAATGCATGTATTATACATGCACATGTATAAAAAAGTAAATATGGGCATTAAGGTCTAAATATGAATAGGTGCTGAATTAGTATGTGTGCATTTTGAGAATGTCATTTTCAAACTGTAAATCTTAAAAGTGACTTCTAGGATGTTTTATGAATATTACTGTCAAAAAGTGTTCAAATCAACCTGAATTCACCTCGCCTTAATGAAGATCTGAATTAGGATTATGAAGTGGGTTTCATCATCAACCACAGAAACCACTTGATAATTCAGGTGGTGAAAGCATGACAGAGACAATGAGATCAAATTGACATACGTTCCACGATGACATCACGAGCGCGATACCACCGCAGGTCTTCAAGAACCTTCACGAGCTCTCCAACCGTTCCATTCCGACAGCCCCATGTGTGGATGAGCGTCTCAGTCCGTCTGCTGGTTTGCTCCAAAAGCCGAAGTTCAGTCTGATCAGATATTACTCGAGAAGCTGCATCAGAAATAAATCAGTTTAAACACCCAAAAATATACCATGGTGACCACAGTTTCCTTCAAAATACCGTAGATACCAGAGAATATAAGACTATGCACGCTCTCTCAGAAAGTGATAGAAGCTTTCAGAATCTTGTCATTTGGTTCAATTTTAATATTTAGTTGACAGTGGTGCCTAATGTCACGGCATTGCAGTAACAGCTTGTTGGCAAATTTAACTTCATAGACATCCAACAAGTATTTGTTACCATTAATAAATGCATTAACAAATCATCTTAGTTTATTGAACATTGACTAATATTAACAGTCATAACTAAGATTTTTGGAGAAAATGTGGTTTGGTGTGCATACAATAAAAAATCAATTGGGGCCAAAACATCTTTTGTGTTTTGCGGACTAAATTCACACAGGTTTGGAATAACAAGATAAAATAATATTTGGGCGAACTATCCAATAAAAAAAGATTTCATCCTTTTCAAACTAATGTACAAACCCAGATGGTAACTAGTACTAATAATAATCAAAACCTAAAAAGTATATCCATATTATAGTATCAAATCTCAACAAGCACATACACGGACAGATTTCTACAAGTGACAACTAATAGTGATCCACCTTTACCCCTCTTTAAATATATGAGCTATTACTTATGTGCCTTTGTGTAGTCTGACGTCATCAATCATCAGGCCAGAAAAACAATACTGACATTTAGCAAAAACAAATAAGACTTAAATAAATCTGACCCACGACCAACACAACCAAAACAAACATCGTGGCGAAGATTTACAAACTTGACTTAAAACAAGCGAATAAACTGTCGCTGTAACAATGAAACATTATCACGAAAACTGAACTTTTTAACGCAATTCAGACGGCTAACGTTAAGCAAGTTAGCGAGCGTGCTAATCAACAGGCCTTTGTAGGAATTAAAGATGTTTAGATAAACTAAACACGTGGACAGTTAATACACAGACAAATACAATAATCTTACCGAATGACATCCAGTCAGAGTGGGAAAGTGAATCCATTACACGTGTAAAGTCATTGATAACACACGCGGGTAAGTTGTACAGAAACTCCACGTTAAACTCCGCTCGAGACATTCTCAAAACCCTCCGCGCTTTAATGATTTTGTTGTGTTTTATTCTTATCTGTAGAATTGCTTTTTTGTATATTTTGTTATTGTAATTCGCGATTCTTGACAGTAGAGATCCTGCTTGCGGCTGTCACATTTTTGGTGGTCGTTTTCTTCTGCTATGACTCACCACCATAGCAGTCAGAGGTATTCATTATGTCGCCTTCGTTAAAATTCATTGCCGACGCCATACGTTCGTTCAAGATGACGTCAGGCGCGTAATTAATATTCATAAGATACATCGAACGTGTACACATCTTCACTTCTCTTTACGCCTTCACTTACAAAAACCTTCACTTCCCTTTTATACATTTATTGACAGGTCTTTATTTTTTAAGTGTTTTGTTAGGCATTTCGGGGTAATTTTTGTTATTGTTTTATTTTTTGTGCTTAAAAAAATCCGAGTGACGAACATGCCACAAATCCGTGACAACTTCTCATTACGCAAACCACGTTGCATAAGTGCGTATTTTTCACACGTATTACAAGCAGTGTTGGGTAAGTTAGTCTGAAAAAGTAATTAATTACTATCTATTAATTACATATTCAATAATGTAATTAGATTACTGAACAAATTACTCTCTCCAAAAAGTATTTAGTTACTTATTACTAATTATTTTCTATATCCTATATCAACCTTGATTAGTTACTGTATGTGATTCAAAGCTAGACATGAAACGGCTCTTTTAATTGATTAAAATCTAAAGTAGTAATATTAATTGACCAAAGTATTACAATTTTGAGAATTATACATTAAAACACAAATTTAAGACTTTGAATTTTGATGTCAGTTCCACTATTGCACACACATATATTACGCAAAGTATTTAGTTTAATTACATCAGAAGTAAATCTAGTTAAATAACAGAAAAAAGAACAGTAATCCCTTACTTTATTTTTTCAAGGGAAAAGTAATTAAATTACAGTAACTAATTACTTAGTATCTAGTTACACCCAACACTGATTACAAGAAAATACAAACTTAGTTAAATGCTATAAAATATAATCAAAATATCCGTTTTAGTGTTTTGGACAAATTTATAACGAATTACATTAAATCAGGAAAAGGCAAAATGACCACATGGTTTCAATTAAGTTGTTTTTCGTTTTGACATTAAGCATTAAATTCCGTTTTTATATTTAGATCTATAAAATGTATAATAGATAACTGTAGATTATTAATAAATTAAAAACAACAACAAAATTATGATTTACTATTTTTCCTTTCGCATTCCTAGTTCTCACACTGTATATTTGTAAATTACATATCAATATTAAATATGACTCACAATGTAGTTCATTTCAAGAGAGTGAAATAAAAGTTTTAGACAGAGAGCAGGTAAATGTTGTTTACTATTGTGTATCTGTTACATACGGCAAACAAATGATACAGGAACACAGTACTATAAAAGTAGACACAAACTATACTTTTCACTTTCAGGAAGGCAAGGACTCAGCTTGACAGATGGTGATTAACCACTGACACCTAGTCTGTGGGATTGTTTGGTTAAAATAACATATTTTTAGATACATACTACTAATCCCTTTAATTTAAAACTAAATTATAAAATAATATGAAAAGAAAACAGCTTTGGACAAAGGTAAAAAATACATACAAAGAGTTAATTGGTGTCTTGCCGGGAAACATACTTTATAAAGTGCAGATCTTAGACTCGTCCTTCCGGTCAGAATTAAAACTTTTTTCTCAAGTCGTGATTGGAAGATTATGTTTGAGGCAAAGTTATTTATGGTGATGGTAAAAAGAAAAAAAATATTTCCCAACAAACACACTTCACACAATAACCAGACACATTCAATAAACCAAGGATGAAAAACATCAAGATCCTTTAGCTTTTTACATCATCAATATTGCCCAAATACATCTCTCTAATGTTGTCCAATGCATTTTTTTTTTCATTTAGGAAAATAAAGCAAGGCAAACATATTGTTGATCTCTAGAAATCCTTAATACATCCAAAGCACTGAATACCAACAAGAGGCAAACACATGACTCTGAATAAAAATACAACTACGGTATAAAGATAAATTCTATTACAGAAACTTCAAGGCACAAGACTATGTTAAATAGACCATGAACTTTCTATCACGGTGGAACAGGAATCTATTTCTTATAGTTTAAATTATTCATCTGACTTTAAATTGTCCTGCTTGTATGATTTTAAGTGCTGTACTTCATTTATGTGGGTAAACTTTGCACGTTTTTTTACTCTTTAACACATTACACAAACTAAAAACATAAAGAAAAAACATCGGATCAGCTGGTTCACTATTATACTATTGCTATGAAGATAAAATATAACAATGTTGGGTTTATCCTTAAAAATAACATAACATTAAGAGAAACAAATCTAACACAAAAATCAAAAAAAATATTCTAGCCACTACACAGTTCTTGACACATATAGTGGCATTTATAAACTTCAGAATTCATAAAAAGAAGAAAAAAACACACAAAACAGACTGAAGTGCACAGCTAGCCTTCATTTAACGGAACACATTCAGTATTTTATACCTCATGAAACCCTTCGGATTCGGTTGGCATGGTGGGGCTCAGCTCTTGGAGCGCTGTTTGAAAACATCTTATATATAATAGTAAAGGGCAAGCAATGTCCTATCTTCTAATGGCAATCATGCATATTGATACATGTTTACGTACATAGCATGTATTTTTGGCTACAGGGACACAAGGACATTCCATAGCATATTTCAAAAAAAATCCCAAACATATAAATAAAGGAATTCTGTCTTTACCCATTTGTAGGGCTCCATTTTTGTCAGTGGGCTTTGAGCGCTACAAAAGGCAGGAAGTTCATGAAGCAGAGGGTTTCTAGTTATACACAACTTATACATGGACACAAACATCCCGCTGATGGAAAAAAATGAACAATAACACATCTAGTTACAACACACACCAGTGCACATCCTACCTATGAAAATCGAAGCATTTTTGTAAATTCACCTCCTCTTTGCTTTGTTGGGATAAAGGTGTTTCTTTAGAATCAAAGGTCACTTCAACCACCTTAGTAAGTCTCCCAAAATAAAGGCACTACCCTTTCTGTTGCAGCCATACAGATATAGCTTCTAGGGTCATCACTTCAATTCATGTCGGGAGGTTTCTTTCCTTTCCTTTTTACTGTAATACTGTGAATAAAGTGTGAAATGTACCTCACATAAAGTAAAAGTCGAAAGGATCCATTCTATTACCCCCATTCACCCACCCAAAGTAATCCAGACCAGGGAGACATTCACCGTGGACAGATCACCACGTCAGCCGCTGGTTAAGTGAGCGCTCAAACTCTGACAAGGACACAGAGTGAGCCAGTGGTTTTTTGACATTAAGCCGCTTGTTTGACTTCAAGCAGTTTGCTTTTACAGAATGGAGGAGATAAAGAGCTTCAAAATCCATTTACCCCATCTGCTCCTGACTATTTGAAATGATTACGTAGCCCTTGTTCAGAGCGCACACGCTCTTTAATCCATTGTGCCTCTTTCCCAGTGGTGAGGGTTCGAGGAAGGGGAGGGCTGTGAGGGAGAGAATGGAACCGGACGGCTTTCGCTCTTAATGAAACCTTAAACATAGTTTTGGCGAGGACACAAAGGGGGAAATTATGTAATGTCCCGTGGGATTATCCAATCTTATTCCATCTACAGATTTTGTGAGAATATTTTTTTTTCCTTTAAACATATTTAAAATACCAGATAATGAGGCACTCACTATCCTATAACACACTTTTAAATAAAGAGAAACAAAAGACTCTGTCGCATGCATTTGAACCCCGGACGACAGCAAATATCGAAAACAACATCCTATTCTATAGTAGAACAAACAGACATATAAAGAGATTTACAGAGTGCTGAGTGTCATTCTCTCTGTTCTGATTGATAAATATTCGAATATACAATTTTCAGTATTGAAACAATGAAAACGCACATCCTTCATTGAAGCCACAATAACCATGAATTTGTAGTACACAAACAAAACCTTATAAAATACATTTATAAGGTCAAACCCTCGGATACTGGCATTCAAATACTCACATCAGTTATAACATATTTTATCTGAAAAGAGCACATTAAAAGTAGAATTTTCTTTTCGTATTACGAATTATGGCAAAAATAAATGTTGACATGAGCGTTGCAAACCATGTGTATTATTTTTTTAGATTTTATTTTATGGTCGGGGTTAGGTTTTTAAGGAAATGAAAGACTAAACAAAAGCAGCTCTTTGTTACTACTAAATAAAGAAAGCTACCACCTCCGGACATGAAACAGAAGTCTATGCAGTCTAAAGAGATAAATATCTGCAAATAAATGGATGGGCCTCTCACAACTTATACAATTTTCTATTTAGTTAAAATAAGGTGCATTTAGTCATGGAAAAGAAAGAAAACTGAAACAGAAGCGGTTACTGTAAAATCCTAAACATCACGAACAAAGAAGAACTTCCTCAGTTTGGTTCAGAATTTCCTTAGAATTAATTTCCATCGCTAATGTACAATTCAAAATCTTCTATAAATTCTGAGACACTCTTTATCAACTTCATAAAATGAATGCATGGAAATTGAATGTGTAGTCCTTGATTCTAGGTAAATAATCTTTTACCAAATCTAGTCTAGTATTTATGAGAGAGAAAACCAGAAGGTGTGGACAGTAAAAACATTACATTATATCCAGGTGTATAATTTCCTTTCTATTTTGCCAAGCCAAAATAGCCAATTAATCAATAATGTTTGTTCATAATTTAAATTTCTACAACATGTAGACTTTGGTAGCCATCAGTGATGTACCTGACTTTATACGCCTTTATGTACAGAAAAGACTAAATACTGTTATAAAGAACTATTTTGTGTGTAGACCTAAAGCAACTCATGCATCTGACATATCTAGCCAGACAAGACATTATATAAATATAGCCATCTATAAACTTATACCATCTGAATCTGTTTTTAAAACAGCAGCTCTATAGGAATAATCTATAACTACATACAATCAAACAAGAAGCTACACTTAAAACAATATACTTTTCTGGGGGGATTTGTGTTGTTGGAACACAAGGCCGTTATTTCAGTTGTACGTCATAGAAACAAGCAGGTAAACCTAACGAATTCATTTTTCTAAGTCAATGAATTTATACTCCATACATCATACCACATGTGCTTTCAATATTCTCTAACAAATACATTTGTGCTTTAGCGTCCTCACCAGATCCTTAAGCGTCCGCTCTAGTTGCACTTTATCCCAAAACTGGCTTTTAAGGAAAAACTGAAAACAATGGAAATACTACTATGAAATCTATTCAATAAATAAAAATGTCAGCTTAGCATGAACCCGCAACTAGGAAGTTCTTTTCTGTCTGAATCACGCTAGCTATTTTGATTGAAAGGTTACGGCGCGAGGATGTGGACCCAGCTTATAGCGAAAGGTGACATGGCCCTTCCCGTCAGCTTGCTCAATAGCCTGCCTTCCATCTTTCGCGAAGCCCATCAGATTTTGTCATCCTCATGACACGAAAGGAAAACACAGATATGACACCTTCTATCCTAGGCTTGAGACGACACGTTTTAAACATTTCGAGAGCATTTCGATTGGGAAAGTTTTGCTTTACGACAACTATGGCGTTTGACTTGTGCATCCATTACCACTTGAGCGTGTTTCTATTTCCTACAAGCTTTGACAAAGGAACAACGGTTCAGGTGAGTGCTAAGATATACTAACACAAAGATATAGTTGAAAAAAAGGAAAATATAAAGAAAAAGGATAGCAGAGAAATCACCCGGAAGCAATACGTCAAAGATAATCATCGCCCCGCGTCCAACCCACAGAGAGAACGGGACACGACAGCTGCCTTTTGTTGAAGTACGTTTACATTTTTGTGTACTTTTGTTTCCTTTTCTTTTTTCCTCAGTAAAAAAGAACGTAAGATCACTCGTCTCGCTGCGACGGCCTTGATTTCCTTCACACGACAAGCTGCTGCTGATTGGTCAGTTAGTCAGTCAGCTCACTGGTTCGCTCACTGGTGTCCGGGACTCGACTGTTTCCTCTCGGCTTGGCCTCGGAACGGCGGACGGCGGTACAATGTTTCTCAGCTCCTTGCCGTCCCCCGTCACAGTCGTCTGCTGCCCTCTAGGGTCAGTGGAAGCCATCTTGCTTGCATTCTGAGGGTCCCTGCCCGAGGAGCTGTCAGTTCTGACTTCTTCCATGCGGGTTGCGTACTCCTGTTTGGGCCTGGAGGCGCTCAAGTCACGGGGTTCGTTTTCTGCTGTCACAGGCACGGGTGGCCCCCCTTGCGTGGAGTGACCCAGGGAGAGTTGGTGGGCCTGTGGAGTGTAGGTGGAGGGTGGCACGGCCTGCAAGTGTTGATGTGGGTGGTGATGATGATGATGGTGGTGATGTTTAAAGTGCTGCCCTCGCTGATCTCTCTTCTTGTGACCCTTCGGAACACCACTCCCGCTGCTGCCGTTCCCGGGATCCGGCGACACCTCTTTGTGCTTCCTTCCCAGATGCTTGTGAGGCCTCTGTGGCGTTTCCACCTCCTCCCTTGCTGGGGTCACAGTTAATACTGTCGGTCGTTTCAATACCCCCATTCCTGCGCACGCCATGGATGTGACAGTTGCCGAGGCGGCAGACCCCTCCAGTTCCTCCAAAGTCTCTCGTGTTTTTCGTTTCTTGATCGGAAGCGCCCTCTCCTGTACAGGCTTTGCGGAAGACTCCTTCTGAGCTTTCTTCTTGGCCTCAGCAGTGAGGATGGCAGCTGCGGCGTAAGCGGCGCTAGAGCCCGTCCCTGCTGCCGACTGAGATGCAGCCGCAGGCTTGCGACCACGTTTTTTGGGAGTACTCGGCGGCTCCTGTTCTGATTTCCTTTTGCGTCCTCGGCGTGCTTTGGCAACCGGCACTTGCCCCAAAGGTGCCCCCGCTTCAGTTTTAGGGGCCATGAAGGGCATCTTTACGAGGAGTTTCCCTGGAGTCTTCTCCACGACACGCTTCATCGCCACCCCCTCCGTGACCTGTCGCATCTTGCCGCTGCCTTTCGGCCGGCCCCTCCCACGACCGGAGGGTTTCACCACTTTGGGCTTCTTTGGCGGTCTCTTTTCTCTTCGGGACGGGCATCCTCGGCCCGTGACTGTAAAGTCAAAGTCATTAGGGTCCGTGGTGGTGTCGCCAACCTTCTGGAAGTGTGCCATAAGCTCCACTTTGGAACGGAAGGCTTTCCCTTCTGGGCTGAAAAAACAAAGAAAACTATTTTAATAAAAGTGTGTGACAGTTATTGAAAAAGATAAAAAAATAAAACCTTTGATGTATAGTAAAGTTTGAGATAGTATATAAAATATAAAAATGAAACATGAATATATACATTTAAAATATGGTCTTCTTTGATTTTTAGGCTGTTCGGTGGAAATTGGACACATCAGTAAGCACTCTTATCCATAATGTCACATTTGTTTGGTAGACCAGAGCACTTCTCAATATTGAATTATTTACTTATAATAGTCTTGTGCATTGATCCCCATACAGCTCTAAAAAACAAATCTCTCTCTGTACATGCAATCTGGATTTATGGAGCAACCACTGAGTTGTTATATTACACTTTAAATGCTGTCGGGACACAACCTCTACAACATTATGTGATACACTGTATCTAAACTGGAAGCAGAAGAACAATGAGTCTAATTTTTAATTTTAATTGGAATTTCTGCTATAATTGACACATTTTCTATTCCACAACAAACTATTTTTAAAGACATTAAAATCTTTGGTAGAACTGGTCCGTCATTTTCTTTTTTAAACTGTAAGCATCGCTAACTTGTACTAACTTGATCAGATAGACATCAAATTTGCCAGCGGATCGGCCCGACTTGCGCTGTTTCAGCCTCCGCGTCCAACCCTGAGGCAGTGAAGGGTCCTCGTACAGTGGCCCTCGGTCCCGAATGATTGAGCGCCGCTGCTTGGCCGAGGCGGAAGATTCTGGAGCACTGAGAGCTGCTCCGACTTCAGGGTCAGTGGGTTCAGATTTTCCCGGCTCTCTCTGTTGTCCGTCATCCGCCAGCCTGAACGGAGGCGCAGCTGGAGGAACGGAAACGGTGGCCTCCAGCTTTTCCACGTCTTGTCGTTCTTTTTTGCTTTTCTTCTGCTTCTGGGTCTTGTCTTTGGAGCCTTCCTGGTCTTCATTTCTGTCCTCACCTCTGCTGACAACACAAAAGTGACATTCTGAGACATGTTGACAGTATAACAACTGCTTGTCTAAATGTCTATGAAGTACATGGAATACTGACAGTAGTGCTTTGCTAGCATGTTTGTCTTCATCAGAGCACTTTTTCGGCTTCAAAGCCTGCTAATTGTCAGATCACATGAGCTCTATTAAATACCACCAACGGACAGAAGACATGTGCACAGAATTTAAATTGTTGGCGTCAAACCTTCCCCAACTTAATCATAATCACATAAAGCAATCCAATTTGAGGTTCAACGTGTTTGGAATGATGTCATGTGAAAGCCAAGTCTAGGACGCATTTATACAGTAACTTTAAGAAAGTTTAATTCTTGCTTCATGTACACACACAGGAAAATCCCCCTGAGGGTGTGAGACAGATTCCTCTGTATGCAAAACCACGACAAAGAGGCCGAGACATTCAAAGAGGCGTCTTCAAAGAATGTAGGAATTTCCAAGTTGTGTGAAGCTTTTCCTTACACAGACACCAAACTCTTTTGATGTACTATGTTTATTTGCACAAAAGTTATCTTCACTGCTTTGAAGTGTGTCAATGACTCAAAATATTATTGCATGTTCTTGGCCACATGGTGTCTAAATATTGAACAATTAACAAAATTATTAAAGCGATAATTTAATTAGCTCTTTTTATGATTTAAATATATGTGGGTTCAAACTAAAGTACTGTATATAAAAACACATCTTTGCAATTTTCTTCAATCATTCAAAAGCAGGTCTTTAGTTCGTAACAAGGTCAGATTAAATCAACGGAAATCTTTGTAACAATTTTATTTACTGTAAAACACAATTTAAAAGTGAATACTGAGATCATCACATATGTTTACTGCTTAATATTAGTGATAAATGTCAGAAAGTACTGTAAGGGACACAACCACAAAGTTTGGAAGGTGTATACAGAAACTTCTTAACTTAATCTTAAAAACGTCAGTTGCTAACAATTTTCTAAATACAACTAATTCCTTTAGCAGGTACGTTGGACGTTGTCGCACATATAAAGCTATCTATCAAGCGACTTTAAGTGTAGTCTGTTTATAGCATCGTGTTAGCTTTTTACTTCTGGCGATTGTATTTCGGCTTTGAAAGTAACAAAAGCTGTGTTAATTTGAAAAGATTATCTTGATAGACAAAACGTGTAAACATCATAAACCTTTGTTTAAGGCAGAATGCATCATAAATTAAGATGTAATCATGATCCCACCCTCCATGCGAATCGCTGTCCAAAGCCACGCCTCCTCCAAAACACATGAACGCGCACAGACCAAAAGCTGTTGGGGGGCTCTATATGTTTATATTGGTCAACCGTTTTTTGGTTTTTGGTACAGACGATATATCATTCTAAAAAAAATATTTGAGCACTATTCTTCTTGATTGCTATTAGGATGTGAAGAGATTTATAACCTGCATGACAACCTGAAGAGACGTAACGTATGTAAAATAGGAAACTCTGAGTTGTACATAATGCCTATTGACACATACAAGGGACATCATAATAAAAAACTCTTTAAAGGGTAAGAATCAAGATCACGGTAAAAAACATGTTACTGCAGAGCACGAGTACGTTTTTGCAACTCACTTTACAAAATAATGTTGATAAAGCTTAAAGAACATACATGTAAACATCAGATTTAAACTGTTTTGACCATTATTTCCATTGTGAATACTTGGATTAAAACAACGTTCTGATTGAAATTGAATCATTTGGCCTACATTGGTGAAACAGTTCAACAAGTTCAGTGAAAAGAAAGACCTGAACCAAAAAGTAGCTTACAAAAAAAAGAACACCATGTTTTTATCTACATTCCCTTTTAGATTTTCAATGATAATGGCAACCCTGTACTGACAAGCTCATTGTCATCGCACATAAAAACTACCACTGAGAAACCAAATAGTTCCAACTTTCCAAACTGGGAGCATGCCAATTTTTCAATTGCAACGCAAAGTTATTAGTAATATTAGTCATAACTACATTTTTATTGTCAATGATGGCTTTATAATGTTGTTCATGCACACTAGGGGTTCTATTGATAAAGACAAGTGTTAAAACTTGGCAGGATATACTAATCATGTAGGCCTTAAGTTGACAGACTTGTGTGACCAATCTCCATTTCCCATCATTCTCAGCGTAAACGCAATAATGGTAAAATACCTACATGAAATTTCCCATTTACACATTTAATTTATACTGGCCATAATCACTTTAACACACATAACCTTGTAATTACGGTTTGCTGACTCACAAGAGCCTATCATGAGGACTTTGAGCTTTTGACCTCATCTGGACATCCATGTATTTATGTTAATCACATTAAGTGTCCAATTATATAATATTTAGGACAGACTTTACCGTGAATGTTTCATAAAATTTGCATATTGGCCATTTACCAATACAGGAGAATAACCATCAAATAAAAACAATTACAGTATCCCTGCGTACAAATTCAAATATAGCAGAATGCAATATGCAAATCTTACATATATGAGAAATATCCAGATGCTTAGTATGCACACCATGCTATCCCATTAGGCCACGGGAAACGAGGACCCACAAATTTCAAATAGTTGATAAATAAAAAAAGAGAGTCGATTTGCTCTTTTAAAGTTTAATTGGTAGCTACAAAGAAATGTATTTCTTTTGGTTATATTGTAATGTAGTATAATTATATTGTTATATTGTTCTGTATATTTCATGGCTGTTGTTAATAAAAAATCATAGGTTTTAGGTAGGTCAACTAACATACAGGCTGAATGTCAATATAAACATGGTGCATGTCAGTAAAGTATTCATACTGCACACACACATTAGGTGTGTTCCATTTGGCCGTAAATGGACTGCGAAGTGGACTTCACAGGGTGTTCCGCCATCTTAAGTGAAATTCCAATCCGAAGTGATTGTTCAGTTCGAAGGGCACTGCGAACGGCGTAGGAAATCAGGGAACATTGATTATTGTTAGTTACATTAACTACTATGGTTTGCTTAACGTAAATATGTTATTTTACTTTTTGTTGCATTGTAAAAACTTAGGCTACACACTCGAGATGATGAATGTATTTATATTTTATTGTGCAATGAAAAAAGTAGTTTTCATATGCGTGTAAGGATTCATCCATTTTGCTATTAATATACAAACTAATGTAACGTTAAAAGTACTAAGCAGCGGAAGTTCATTTTTTATAACGTTATGTTATTTACCTCGGGAATTTTTACGGCTGCACCACATAGGGGAAAAAGCGAGATGAGACGGACGCGACCATGTATTAAGAACACATCTTCACATAGTTGACCAAATTAAAATGAATTTTGATATTGCGTAACAGTAGAGTTTCAGTCAAATAACAAAATACAAGCATAAACAAACGTTAAGATTATATTGAATAGATAAATAATGCACGTTAAGATTATCGTTATTTCTTATAAATTTAAATGTAAGTTATAATATTTATTTATATTATAATATTCTGCGCAGCCGTGCGGTTTGGTCAGCGAAGTCCAATTCAACAGATATCCCCTGCTTAGGGAGTAGGGAGCAGTCCACACTGCGTAGGGACCCAATCAAAAGGAATGCAGCTACTGTGTATAAAACAAACTGATTTACCAAATAAACACTTGGGACTTTATTCAATTTAGAACTTACTATCACAGTATGCAATTTAAGACGCAGTGGCCTAATAAAGTGTATAAACACCAACAACTGCCAGAAAGACTTCTGAACACATGTAAGTTGTATTACTGTGCAATTCAACTCCTCATTGAGTGATAATTATAAGAAATTATATTTGCCCTCCAACATAACAATAATCAAGACTACAATCTGTTGCATTCTCGTTGGTGGCACATGGCACTTAACATTTAATTTTTGTGCAAATAATTCATGACTGGAAATCCTTACCAAACCACAACACTGTAAAACTATAAAATAGTCCAAAGGCAGGTTTACCCCACTTTTCATATGCACCCAATGACCCAGCGTCACTTCTGGCATGAAATGCACGGGGCATGCAACACAGGAAGAAGTTGCAGAGGATGAAAACATAATGTCACAAGTGTGTGTGTGTGTTTGTACAAGACGTGTACCATTGTATCTTGCATATCACCCAGTTTTTGCTCCCCCCTCCTGCGGTCGACCACACACACATACTGACAAATATTATGCTGCTAAATCTGTTAGCTCGTACCGGAAGTCAACTCAACAACGTTGCTGAGAAAATCATCAGGCTGCTCTCACACGGGAGCGTCTTCTGCAAGCTTACCAAGTTATCCGTTTCATTAATGTGATAAGAAACACTGTGTTTTGTATGAAGTTATACAGCTCGCATGCTGCAGGGGCCAAATGAGCACCAACAACAACAACAACAGACACACAGTGACATCAGGCAGAAAAATAGCACACTGCTCAACTTGCTTGCATATGCAAACTTGCTACCTGACGCCGTGCATCTACACAGACACAGGAAACCTACGGCACACGTCTCCACACGACCGACACGCACATTTTAATCACTTAAAAATGACTTCCACGCCATGACAGAAAGCTATATGTGGAGCAAATCTCCTTTCAGTCCCCTGCCCTGTCCTGCAGCTGTATACAGCGTCACTAGCAAGCTAACTTACTTCAGTCTGTTTTTGACAGCTAACTTAGCATTAACACATGCAATTCTCAACAGAACAGCAGATAATATCCGCACAAACAAAACATCTGACATTAAACCTGTACGTGTGAGCCCCCAGGCAGCTCTACATATCTGAAGAGTTGTGAAGTAACGTCAGAAAATGACACCGAACACACCTGCTGTCACTAGCGCGAGCGCAGCTAACACGAGCGGCTCTCGTGCCGCACAAAGTCGCCGCCGATCATCCATGATGTGGAAAAAGAGCGGGGAAATACGAGTGACGTATTCTCGACGCCTTCGCGGGCTAGCGCGGCTAACATTTTCCCCTCAGCCCGTGCCTGTCTGACTAAATAACGCAGCGACGATCAAAAGCTACGCCATCGTCGCTCGCAACGCCTAACATCGGAACACTTGACAATGGAAATTATGCGTTTCACACTTACAGTCTCTCCTCTCCGCTCTCTGCGGCGGCCATTTTTATTTAAATAAATAAATTCCCCAAAAATCACGCAACATCTTTGTGGGTACCCCTCACCCTCCTCTCCCACTCCCTCTAACACAACACCATCCTCGGGCCGCGAGATATCGCGAGAGGTGGGGCTGAAGGAAACGGGGTTAAAACGCAGGCTCTCGCGAGACCGGAGAAGCGGATAAATACTGAAGGGGAGAAACGTCCAGGCCGACGAAAGCTGCATTGCACATCAGAATTATCGTGGAAACTGTATTAATTATGTCTGAGTTTCGTTCTGTGGTAAAGTATTGATGCTTTAGAATATATTTATATTAAGGTTAATTTTTTTGTCATCGTTCTTATTTGTTTTCTGAGATTCTGGTCTTGAGGTCAAAGTAAAAATTTTAAAAGGTCCACACATCCCACACATCCCACAAGAAAACTAGTAGTGCCACTTTTAATAAAAGAAGGAAACAATTATCAATGCATTGTGCTAAATAAACTATGAAATATAACTGTTTCTTATCCATTTTTGTAAATCACGCTCTATACAAGAAATTATAAAGCTCTTTGTTTCTTATATATTGCTTATAACTGTTAAGAGTTGTAGCCTAAATACATTGACATAATCACACGTTTTATTGTAAAAAGTCAACCAATGCAGATGAGTGGTGTCATCGAATTCAGCTTTTTAAAGGAATGTGCTAATACAGTAAGAAAGAACAGAAAGAAGAGGACACATGTATCTGTGGGGATGTCCCATGAAAGTGGTGATTTACAGGCATCATTCTATTATTTATCCAATAAAAATATATAAATTCATAAATGTTGCAGTACCAGTTAATTTTTTTTTTAATTCGCCACATTGCCTTTATAAAGAAATAAATCAGATAAATATCAACCCCAATGAGGGCATTTGTGTCAAATACTATGAATGAATCAATTACTTTAAACATTCTAAAAGGAGTCTAAAATTCCTTTGCATATATGTTATTTTTCTCTTAAATTACATTTTTATACTGTCTAACATTTGAATCTAAATTTTGTAGGAGGTTTGTTTATGGTAAGGTATGGTACCGTGTTAACAGAAATGTAAGAATATTTCATTTCTTTAATTTAATTTCGTTAATGAATTAATTTAAAGCAATAGTACAAGCAAAAACTTAAAAAAGTTATAGCCTATACAAACAATACATTAATAAACTGAATTAATAAATACTTTATGGTACACGTAAATAAGCTGAATTTAATTCCTTTTCTATAAATGAAAACCCTAATACTAACCATTTATTATAACCCTTATTCATCTTCTTTGATTAATAGCACAGCAATATCACAGCTCTTGGTGTATGTTTGGTGTATGAGACGCACATTACCGAATGAAGTCGACCACACCTTTGATGACCTTGGGGATCAATGATGAAACCACCCCCACCCATTAACACTCCACCCAGATCTCCACCCCTCACCTGGTAAATGTGGCATCAAACTGAGTGCGTTGGGAACTGAGTGAGTGTTTGGTAAATCGTCCGTTAATTAAGTGAGACATTGATTTAATTTCGTTTGTGTGGATAATTGTAGGTGCTCTTAAGATGTGGACCACTGGAATTTTTGCATATTTCGGCGTCTCTGTTCTCGTATGTGCAACGAGCATCGACAGAAGTTTAGAGGACAAAGGCCGCGTTGAGTTTCTCAGAGCGCGTGAACTGGCGGCGCAACCCCGCTATGGCGCGTGCTGGTCCCGCGCGCTGAAGTACATTCAGTCAAGCTGCAGTCAGTTCAATGAGGATGTGCAGAGCAAAATTGCGCTGTCCTTCACACACTGCCACCTGCAAAGGTTATATCTGCTTCTTTTACTGCAATTAACATGAACCCCCACTGAGCTGGTCAATGATGCTTCAGAATCCAGGTTTTGCACTAAATTATTTACAATTTTACCCTTTATTCATCATTTAAAGCTAAACCAAGTCTCCTTAAAGGAGTCCCGGTAATATGCACAATTTTAACATGATATAGGCTGAATAGTAAGACACTAGTGGATGTGGCATCATCGGGGTCATTTTATGGTTTCCCTTTAATTTGTACAAATTTGTTTTTCCTGTGAAGAAACAGACCTCCATGCAATACACCAATCCTGTTGTTGACCACTGTTTTGACAGCATAGTATGACTTAATGCATTGTTTAATTGTCTGTTGCAGGTCAGGTCGTGCTTTTCCAGAGTGTCCTGAAAATAGTGACGTCAAAACATGCACACAGGACATGGACTCTGTTGCCTTCAACACGTACACTGAGTTTTTCACTCATGCACATAGTATATGTCATTATTTGCAGAGTGAACGCTGGCAACACAGAGCAGAAAACACCATTCACAGGTACTGTCTCAACACAAGATTATAGCTTTTAATAATCATACAAAAAATCTGCATCAATATGTTTTTGTTTGACATAGTAAGTTTCTGTCGGGTGAAATTTTCTACATTTTTTTTTTTTGCTGAACTGGAATATTAATCCTTGGTGGAAATTATATCCTTTAATGCATTTTTGTAACAGACATCCTGAAGTAATAAAAAGTAGCATTTAGTTTCACTTCTAATTTCTGTTTGCCTATAGGATGACTTAACCCCACTTTTCCCTATGAAATATGCGTCAGACTAAATGTTTGTGTGTATCTCAGGCTCACCGAGAGTTCAGCTGGGGTGGCGGAGCAGTTGACATCCACCCAGCGGATGGCAGAAGATCTGGTTATAGCCCAAAGCGCGGCGCTCAAGTCCCAGGAGACCATCCTACGCAATGGAGAAGAGCTAAAGAGCACGCTGCAGGACTCGACACAAGGTGCTGCTTTCAATTAAATGAGAGAATATTGCAGGATGCTGTTTGCTTTTGAGTTACAGATCGTAAAAGGGGTTTCAGCAATATAATTTTTAACGTGTTTTTCCAAAGGCCAGTCCTGTTGTATCATGTAATGTCACAGTATTTGGATGTGGTTAATATATTCATGGAAACACTTTGGCCTCCACGTAGCTTTTCATTTATTGCTTTTATAAATATCAGCATGGTTGAAAACATATGTACATACTTTCCTTTTAGGTTTTGTTTACACTTGCTCTCCATGAGCTAGGATCGTGGTAGAGCATGCTAATGTAAGCTAAGCTGTAAGCTGTTTTCAGAGAAATGTAAACAAATATGCTCCTATGCTTCCTGGAATTATTCACATTGAATTGCAGTATCGTATGCGTGAATTTGTATGCGTGTGTATTTGTTGTCTGTTTCTCTTATTCTTTGCATGTTATCTGCGCAGTAACACAGACTGTTCTAAAATGCTTGCTTTCAGGTTTGAGAGATGTGTTTGCAGAAATGAGGCATTCTGCTCAGGAGCAGCAGGTGGCGTTTGCCGAGATCTTTAACCGTGTGGCTTTTCTCCAGAGCTTCATCATGTCCGAGACCCACACATTCAGTTCCCTCTTCTACAACGCTCTGGGCATCGTCGCCTCTTTTTTTCTGACCTCTGTGCAGCGTACAGCTGGTGCCAGGTCAGCATTTCTCTTCATGTTGTGTTTCTAATATCATATTATATTATTAAAATTGTAGTAGTGATAGTCATCATTTAATATCTTATTCTTATGATGCCTTTCAATTCAATGAGAGTTATTGTGAAATAAAATAATCTAAATAAACAAAAATCATCTTTATTTTTTCGTTCACACAAATTAATAGTAAAGGTTTTTCCATCTTAGATTTTTTCTTTTCGGAATCGTGGCTTTGAATGTGTATCTGGAAAGGATGATCTGTCGGATGGTTTTGGAAAATGAGGATGAAGGTTATCAACAGATGGTACTTATATAAACACTGCTTAGTGTTGTCTTCATATTAAATAAACACATTTCTCAACCATCTTGTTGAGATGCATGCTGGGATGCTTTTTCAACAGTATTAAATGAGTTCCCATGTATCCCGTATATTTTTCTTCCCTGTCTGGTCCACTTAAAGTTTGTAAGTGTATTATTTGTAAAATCTATTGTTATGAAAGCTAATTTTGTTTTTTTAAGCAAAATAATTGAACAATTGTTCAAGACATTTGTGATTTGCCAATTATTTCAATAAGGATTCTTTTTGCCCAGGAGAGAATCACCTTTTCAGTTGGAATCCTAAGAAGAGCTATGATTCTAATCGGTTGTCTCATTCTGCTTTACTTCGCTCTGCGGTATCGGAACATCAGCAGAGAAAGTCTGGAGATTCTGCGAGAGCTTAAGGAGACTCGCTCTGACCTTCAGCAGGCCCTCCAGAGAGCAGGTGTCTCCTGGAGAGTACATTCCTCAAAATTTACAGGGTTATTAAGTCTCTCGAATTTGTTGTGGATCTTTCTTCTGATGTCTTTTAGAATGTCTGTCGACATCTGTGGATGAATGGAAGAGAACCAGACGAAATCGCTGGGAATGCAAGCAGGAAGATAGCGATGGCAGTTTAGTTATTTTACATCCCTCTAGTGTTGTGAATTCAGCTCTGTCGACATTCTCGGGCTCTCGTGACAGTAAGCACAGCTTCTTAATGTGTGACATTTTCATCTGAGCAGGGATCAATTTGCATTTTTTTTTTTTTATGCAGTTCATCTTTATGTAATATAGTTTACCTAACTGAGTAATATTTGGTGAACAGAGATTACTTTAATCCTAAACCTGATGGAAATGTGTTTGTATGTTATTAGGCCAGCATTGTGAGAGCTTTTCTCCATCGCTGGAGACAAAGAGTACCACAGAACCCACGAGACGCAAGCGACGCACTTCAGGGTCTCGTGTGCGGCCGTCTGCCGCTGTGGTGTACAGTGTGCTGGTGGATGATGATCAGGTGCTGTAAAACAACATGAATACATTTGAACTATTTTTTTTTTTAAAGAAAATTCTTCTGTCATGATTGACCTATATGTTTCTCCAAACCCTTTTTTCCCTGTCGAACACTAAATACAAATTTAGAAACGGCACCTTTTATACACAGAGTTCACACTGACCAAGTGTGTTAGGGGCCATTCACACTATGGATGATAAATATAACGATTTAAAATATTTTTTGTGTTGTTTTTTGGCACTGATCTAAGATGACAACATACTCGCAGCTTCTCTCATCTCCCTCGACTTAGTGTCCCTTTTGCAAAACATAAAACATCAGCAGGTCATCTGTATCCGTCTTTGTAACCGCAACACATGTATGAGCTTAAAATTAACACAACATAATCATTATCAATCACCCGCTGGTGTAAGCAGGCTTTAAATGAAGATTCAGACCAAGTCATTTTAAATTCTAAAAAAAAAATTAAATGAAGTAAGGATATTCTTAAGTAATTTTCTTTTTTAACGAATAAAAACTTTTCTTTATATTAAACACTTCTCTATTTCACACTTCTCTGTTGAATGAAAATATTTCTGTGGATGTAGTTTAGAATGTTACAAACTGGAATCTTAATTGTGTTTAGCTGTATTCTGATCAGAGACATACAGTATGTGTATTAATGAGGTTTTATTGCTTCCCTAACAGCCGAGGTATAGCCTTAGAAGTCGGAGATCATTGTGTGGTCCACAGGTTAGTGAAATAAGACAGTGATACCCAATATCTGAAAGAGTTAGATCCATTCTGATCCAAGTTTGCCTAGAAAATCCCAAAGTCACATTCATCCATCGAGAACCCAAGAAAATCCAAAATCCATCATCCAAAAGTTCACAACTCTTTGAAAGACTTTTTGAAATGTTTGCTGCTTTTTAACCTTAAACATTGTTTTGATGTCATGTTTTTTGTTTTTACCTAATACAATAAATGAATTTCAGTGACACTTTTAAGTGGAAAGAAGCATTTCATTCAGCTGACTGTTAAACCATCATAGTAATGATCTTAACCTCCTGCTGTTTGATACTAATGAAACTCTGAGCAAGACTGACATCTAATGGGCAATCAGTGTAGCTGTGGCCGGCCGCTGTAGAGAAGCTTGAACCAGTTTCCTGTCTTGGACACACAGTTGTACCATGTGATGTGTAACATACAACATGACCTCATTAATGCTCTACTAATGTTTAAGCAGAAAAGATAAACATCCAAAATGTGTTAGGCACAGTGACCTGTGAAGGGACCCAGTCCTGCAGCAGCTGCTGCTACTGACTCTGTACAAACTCAATTTATATAAACACCGCTGACTTTGAAGTTGTTTTTCTCATATCGTCATTTATGAAAGACAAATACCTAAAGCCAGGTTCAAACCAGTTTAAGGTATGGAATGAGCAAAATAATATTAAATATAATATGGCTGTGATAATATGATTTATCCCACACTGATAATGAATTAGATTTTGCTTAAAGAAAACAAGAAAAGATACATATGTTAGGATCGTTTGGAGATTATGCATTGTAATTTTCATGACATTCCCACCCCCCAAATTCCCATAATCACAGTGCAATACATTTAAAAACATTTGTCCTAATTTATACAATTATCTTCAGTTGTAATGTATTTTATCAATGTATATTTTATTAATATTTTACTTTTTTGTTGATTTTTAGAGTAAAATCAAGTGTGCATTGTAATAATTTGAATTTGAGGGGAATTGTGCTTAATAGAAAAGAACATATTCTGCAAATATACAAAAATAAAGAAGACAGTTTAATGTGTATCTTCTTTTGAGTTTTGAATTTATTTAGATCTCTGCAAGATCACTCATTCGTTATAAAGGAGCTGTTTTGAAGTGTGCACAAAAGTTTAGTTTAACAAGTTGAAAGATCAGGAGGAGCTATTAACTTAATGACACCTAATTAGATCCACCCAACTGTAAAATTACCTCGCATTAAAACTCAACTGAAGTTGTCTTTATTTATCCACTCCTGTACTCGAGCTGCTGGTGCAATTCAGGTCAAACGGGACGAGCCTACTTAACCGCCCCTCCAAATCCACATATTTTTATGGGGTGTAAATGTTTAATTTCTTAAATGTAAACCATCTCGTGCGATTAAGATATACCCCTAAAATGCGTTCTTTCAGGAACGGCGGCCCTCAAGTCCTTTGAAATTGTTCCCTTAGCATCACATTTCAAGCGCGAGCCGTTTGGAAAAGGGAGACGGAAAAAAATGAGAAACAGACTTTGGGAAGAGAGAGAGGGATAGAGGGGGTGAAGCGGTTTCAGATGTCCTGCAGGAGGAGGGCTCTCACTTTAACACACTTTGGCGTTGTCGTGTCCTACAAAAGAATAGACAAGCAACCGGTGAAAACAAACAAGCGCGGAACTGTAACATTTGTAACATTTGAACAATGGAACGTTGCAACATTGTAACACTTCTTTGTCTCTGAGGATTCCGTTCCGAAGACATTCAAACACTCCGAGAAGTTTGGAAACAAAGCGAATGTGGATTTGTTTGAAGCAGCTGAGTGTGCATATTTCTGGATACGGTTGTACCGAAAGGAAACGGGGAAAACGTCAGGATAGGGCGGAATATTAACGGCAATGCGCGGTTATCTTTACTGCGGCGGTATTTTACATTCGGAAAGCAGAAGTTTGAGGAGGATTGGACGGGAAAGTTTGCTTTAAAACCGATACTGTCAATGGATTTACAGGAATGTCACTAACAGAAGGAGAATGTGGGTTATTCGACCTAGTGCTTCTTTTGAAAACGCAATGCAACATTCGTCTGTTGAGATTTGACTTCTGTTGCTTCGGTTATGGACGCGTAACCGGTTAATACGCATATGTTAGTCGTCGCTTCTGTTAGTGCATATTCTGCTCGGATAACCATACGTTTACAAAGGGAATATCGTGGTTTCCGTAAAGGTCATTACGCGTCCGTTGAGTTCTTGATATAAACTTGGCTCGGTCGTACATGTGCTTCTGGTTAATCTGATCGTTGATGGCTTTTTATATTGCTCTGAGCGGTTTGGATAGGATTTACACCGCACCGGTTGATCGGGGGACATTGATCTCCGTGATTTACCGTTTACAGCATCGGGAAGAGGAGACTGTCGGGACGCAAGTGCGTCTGGTGTCGCTGGACTCTTGTGAATGTTTTATATTTGTACCAAAGATATAAAGCCCCCCATCTCGTTGTCTTTTTTCCCTGGAGTCGTGTGTCATATATGCCTGCGTGAGGGTTGAGCAGACAGGCATGCAGCTGAATCGACCCAAGAGCGCTCATCTAACAAGTGATCCGTCGTATTCCAACCAGTTCAAAGCCATGCGCTTCTCCTACCACATCAGCAGCCCTCAGCCTGCCCTGCGCAGAATAGGTGAGTCTGGTTTATATATACATTCTTAATATAGGCTATGTGACATTTTGATTTTCCACATCAGAGACTTTCGTGCAGGGATACCAGAAACAACAGTGAGGGTAACAGTGATGTATACAAATAGGCTATTATAGAGGTGAATTTCTGATGATTGATCCAAGAAGGTCTTCTGTGTCCTTGTGTTAAACACTTAACCTCTGGTTACTTCTAGAGGACAGAATATGTAGATGATTGTTATCTGGGAGATTTTTGCAATCTTTATTTGGATAGTTTTTACAGTGATTGTCTCCCACGTAACACTTGAGACCAACAGAGGACATTTCATTCGAATGACAGTTCATCTAGAATTGATTTGTTTCTCAAGATTTTTTTTTACTTGCATTGGAATTATAGTAACCACAAATTTATAAATGGTATTTGTTGTAAAACGAAGATGATAATCTCCCTAAAAACATGGTTACTACAATTTCAGTAAAATAAACGATGCTTATTTTTCTTATAAGGGGTAAGTACACAGTATAGCGCATGATGGATCATGTTGGCAAATGTGCCTACAATCCACCAAACTGTAGGTTGATTTGGACAAAGCTTCTGCTAAATGTAAAAAATGCCAACACGTTTTTGTGTAAAATGAACCACGGTGCTGGATATGTGACTCTACTTGTGTAGAAAAATGTAACCACTCCAGTCATTATGAGTCTTGATTCTGTATGCTTGAAAATGTGTACATGGTTAATGACTTGGACCTTGGTTTTAGGTCACACAAAATAAGTCATCTACTCTTGACCCCGTCATTTGATTAAAAAATGAAAGAAATATTGCCGTTTAAGATGCTATCACTCAGTGAAGATTCAAGTGTGCTGTTGCGGAGGTTAAATCGCATTCAAGTATATTAAGAGGAGGTGGAGCTCATTCGAATGATTACTGAAAAAAATCACCATTCATCTTATTTATAGAACACTGACTGAGCCAAGCGGCTGTTGGGTGGATTTGTTTAAAGACGAGATATTCATTCAAAAAAGAACAAAGTATTAACCTGTATGTTTGTTTCCAAGTGGAGCTTGACATTAAATCAATGCTCGATGTTTCGGTGTGATGGTTTTTGTATTTTGTTATAATCCTCGTGCTAAATATAATATTACTGTATGAGAATGCTTTAAGGAAATACATTACTACTAGCTAAAACAACTCTCCATCATACATGCAAAGGTGTTGGTATCTGCAGACCGTCAGATGTTTACTGTGCACATAATGATGTTCACGTGGTTCGCTGCTCTCTCACTGATAAGGCAACGAGACCTTGAAGCGGAGCCCTACCGTCCTGCCCGGGGTCTCTCTTTGCTCTGTTGGTGCTGCATGCATGTTTGTACTTGTGTGTGTCGTTGTGTGCCTCCTTGAGGCTCTGTCAGTTTGGGTTATTTACTCAGGCAGTGCAGTGCAATCCAATTAAAGTCTGGGGTACGGAGCGGTGCGGTGACTTGTGTCTGTGCTGACCACCATGTTGACTAGCGGCTGCTACAAACACATCAGTGTGATTTTACGTGAAGAGATATTTGGTAAATGGGGAAAACATTTTGCAGACTTTCTTATAATGAGAACCGGGTGATATTTAGAGAGTATGGAGATACATAGACATGGGTGGGCTCTAACCCCGTAGCAATACCCTAGCAACCACATAGCAACACATTGAAGCCCTTCAGAACACCTAAGCAACATCCTGGTGACGTCTTTTGCGCAGGAATGCGCAGTTTTACAACTGAACAAGATCGCATTTGTTTAGAAAGGCAGTTTGTGTTTAGATGTACAGGCCGTGGAAAGATTAAAAGACCATTTTTCAGATTCACATCTCTAGATGTATTGTGGCTAATTGACTCCAATCACTGTGATTTCAACTAAATCAAACCTTTGGAGTGACAAAAAGTCATCCAACAGCGATGTGAAAATCTGACAGCATGATAAGATGAATGAAAACTGTAATAAAAAACAAGTTATCCCATGAATAATAATTTTAAACTTTACATATACATGTAAAATATTACTGTTGTATGGCTTAAAGGTGAATATAAACTTCAATATTGTTCTTATTTGCATTTAGAAATTGAAAACTGGAGAAACAGATCAAAATAACAGAAAATATGCTATGTAGGTCTGAAAGAATACAGAGCATCTTTTCTGTTATTTTGATCTGTTTCTCCAGTTTTCAATTTCTGCAAATAAGAACCTGATTTTCATTTGACGTTTGGGAGAAATATTGCAAATGGTCATTTAACATAAAAAAAATATGAATATAACTAATCTTGAAATATTTATACCGCTTTACCAGGAGATATTAGAAATTAGGTTGAAATGCGTTTTTTTCTAGTTTGTACACAGTGCACGCTTGGATTCAAGATGATCTTGTTGTTGAAATAATAACAGAAACCATCATTTAAACCGAATTCTCTTGAGACTTGTTTTCCTTGTATGATGATGTTTTACTGGAAAATGTCGGAAATTGAGGGAAGAACGTGTTGCATAAACTTGGACCCGTCTATTTCTGAGAGGGTGTGTATCTCTTAAACAGCCTGCCAGCGATCAAACTCTCATGATCATCGTCGCATAATTTTTGGAAAGACAATCTTATCTCCTCCCTGACAGATATCACAAGCATCTATGAGTTTAGAAACTCTGTCGGCTCAGTCGATCTCCTGCTCATTCGGAGCTGATATTTGTACAGCGCGGCAGTTCTCATTGGTTCACAGCCAACTCGGTAGATGAGTAGGAAGTCTGTCTGGCTCCTCGGCTGGAGAGTTACACTTGTGTGAATGAGCCAAACTCCCTGTAAATCTCCAGAGCGCTGTTAAAGAAACAGTGCTCGACATGCATCCATATATAGGTTGGGAGTGAAGGAGACCATCTCCATGTTGGCTTTGTAACACATTTTGCTGAGCAGGGCCGGTATTCAAAACACACCCACACGTGTGACCTTCTCAGCCTTTTTTATAAATACAGAGGAGGGAGAGAAACGGAGCTACAGTACTTAGTTTACTTAAACATCTAGTAGTATGATTTACTTTGATGAGTTACAGAAGGCGTGACCCGTAGGACATTTGTAGTTCACACTATTACAGAAATTCATTCTACTGATTAGTGTTTGTCTTGTTTTACAAGAGTATTTAAGCAAGTGACAGATTGAAGTGTTTTTGGTCTTGATAAGCGCTTTGCCGGCGTCAGCCTCTGTAACAATGGAGACAGAAGCATGCCTTTAATTTAGCGGCCGTCCCCTTGAAGACCTTTATAAACACCCACATACTCATATAAAAGGCATCTGGTGGAGAGATCGGATTACTGTGAGGCGGTTGTTTCCGTTCTGGCACACATATGTGACTATATTTCTAATATTATGAATTAAATTATATGTTTGCGCATACATCTGCCTGTTAGATCTGTAGAGTAAGTACATCTATCAAAATGGGGTCACTTGGTGTTTACTAGCATCACTTTCACCATCTCTCATGTTCAGGGTTAACGATTTAAACAAGGCTTTGACACTAAAGGGATAATTCATCTTCAAAATAAAAAATTCTGTCATTGTATACTCACCCTGTTATCATTTTAAACCTGTGTGATTTTCTTCTGCAGAACACAAAAGAAGATATTTTGAAAAATGTTTGTAACCAAAATACCGTTCGTCCCTATTGACTTGTATTGTATGGACAGTAAACCGATGGAAGTCAATGGGGACCAACGGTTTTCTGTTACCAACATTCTTCAAAATATCTTCTTTTGTGCGCTCTGCAGAAGAAAGAAAGACGATATATTGTTTGCAATGACAAAAAGGCGTGTGAACTATTCCTTTTGACGATTTGGTTTGTCAGGGAGTGACAGGACTTATAATATAATATATATAATATTTTTCTGAACTTACAGTTGCGGGCCAAAAGTGATGTATGGGTGGACTATTATGTCCACCATTAATTCCCTAATGTTATAAAAAAAAAATCAGAAAACCAAAACAATTCCCTCTATGAATAGTATTCAATAGACTGGAACTACACAAGGAGTGAAAAGTGTGACAGAAAGTTTATCTGATTGCAGTTTTCTTTCAGCGTGTTGATTTATCAGCCCTGCGTAATATTCCGACTCGGTCTACATTGTATTTATTATCATAGGGTTATATGATTAGAAGCCTTCGGGGAAATAAACAGTGGCGTCAATGGGGCAACAGGGAGCTGAGTTTATGATGCTCAACTGTACTCTTTCTAACATTCCCATGAAAGTCATGTATCATTTTTGATTTATAATCGTTTCCAGGTTTTGTGCAGTGCAGGTTACGAAATAAACAGAAGGGAGTGTATGAAAGATAATACCATTATTTGGGTTGGTTGTTTGCTTTGCGATTCAGCCGTTTCAGGGTTAGGGGAACAACAGTTTCTTCAGAACTTTATGAAATGAATGAGCAAATCCAATAATGTTGGATTGAAACAGGGTCAAGATGTTAGGGTGGTTGCTAGGGTGTTGCTTGGTGATTGCAAAAAAAGACCTTTGATGACAGAATGTTCATTTCTGTATCTGAAGACCATTTACTGGCTCTCTTGTCATTTTAAACCTGTATGACTTTCTTCTTCAACAGGACACAAAAGTAGATATTTTGAAGAATGTTGACCGAAACCCGTTCACTTGCATTGGTTTTGTGTGTTTGGCTACCAACTTTCTTCAAAATATCTTCTTTTGTGTCCTGCAGAAGAAAGAAAGTCATACAGGTTTGAAATGACAATAGGGTGAATGATGAGTTTTTATTTTTGAATATACAATCACTTTAATGTATGTGAGGATTTGTTTGCGTTTTATCTTCCTCCAGCGAAAACTGCCACTCCTCTACCCAACAGGCCACTTGGTTTGAGGTGTGATTGATGTCCGTAGCTAAAATGGTGCAGGATGAGTTACGTTCCAAACTTTAATAATACTTGGGTGTAGTGATTTGAACACACCCTCAAACCCAATGAACGATAGCAATAGTGACACTTGCCCTAACAAACACCACCAACATATATCTATATATGATTCTTTTCCAGTCATACAGAACTTGGATGGCACGACATAAAACAATGAGAAAATATAGCTATCAAAGGGAACTGACATACAGTTTGGTCACATGAGTATAAATAGAAACCACTGAGGTTTGGCCGGAGCTCATAGTGGAGATCCAGAGGGACACGAGAATACAGAGCGAATGATGAGTCCTACACAAGAGTCAAGACTCACCAGTTTTTCTAAATTCCACACAAGCGTTTATGTCAACCCACAACACCATGAGAACCCAATTTTGCCCTTGAGCAGGACACTTGACCTTTGACCCTCAGTTCCTTACTAAACCAAATGGCTTCCACACATAGTTCCCCTTTGGTCACATTTTTAGATTTCCCCATCGATGCTGTTCTTTTGTTTCAGCATTCAAGGTTATGCTAGGAGTGTATAAATGTTTGGTTGGTAATGTGTGTGATAGCCTAAAGCGGACGTGATTCATCGTCGAGTGTTTCAACAGGTACTGTGAGAGAGTGTTAGCTTGCCGTGACAGCGTGACGGAGCGAGACGTCTTTGCTGTTCTCACCCTTCTGTTTCAAGTTCCTTTCTTCAGTAGCACCATGTTTCTGCTGCTTTTTTGAAGCTGTATAACCATTTCTCTTGGTTCTTTTTGGTATAAATATTATCAAATGTTCTCAATACAAGTGTCCGTAAGGTGGTTTAAAAAAACTGCGATACCTGTAAGAGAGACAAATCACACATGAGATCTTTTTTATAGTGTTTATTCCTCCTAGACATCAGTGAGATTAAATGGAGAGCAAATGGAGTGCCGAAGTCTCCTACGTCAGATATTTCTCCTGAGAGTCCTAAATCTCACAAATGTCTCCATTAGAGTTTAAGAGATCTCAAGGACGTCACAAACTGGGCTCAGATTTGTCAAGTCTGCAATCAAAAGTCAATATTATTTCCCATCAAATTTACACAAATCCAGATTATTTTACATCTACGACGATCTACATTAATTTTACACCTCCATACTCTTCATGTGTTTCAACAATTACACTCATTTATGTCTTTTTGTTTTATTTATATGAAATTTTAGAAGAAACATTTGAGACTACATTGATACTTAAAGACACAACTGCGAGTTCCATCAAATCTCCTTAAGAGAAAACTCTTGACTAATAACACTTCACTCTGGTTATGCATGTAAATATTTTAAGGAAGTCCGCGGGTGACTGCTAAAGACATGAGCTTTAATGCTATCTGCTACTGCAGCTGTGAGGAGAGGAGGAGGAGAAGAGCAAAACTAGAGGAGAGGAGGGGGTCGGGATCGAGGGGATAGAGAGGAAAATGAGGGGAAAGCAAAGAGAGTGTGTCACTGTGTCGGCGTGCGGGAATGCCGCGTTGACGTTTGAAACCACAGACAACGTGGCAGGAGAAAGGAGAGCGAGAGAGCAGCTCAGAGAAGCTCTTATCGCTCAAGAGGAGCCAGATAGAGCTTTAAACCACTCAGTCAAATCCCGCTCGCTTTAATCTGCTGCGCTAAACACAGGGGGAGGGTATGGTAAATACAGAGAGGGGACTCAAACTCACGAGTGTCGAGAACCTCTGTCTTGCTTTCTGTCTCGGCAGGAGGAAACGTGACGAAAGAAGGCTGGCGAGACAAATTTGACCTCCAACCCACTTTTTTCCAGCTGCAATGAAATGACGGATGCCTGAGCATGGATTTTCCTATACGTGTGGCATTTTAGACATTTTAGTTAGATTCCAAAGCTACGTGTCTTCGGATTTCTGTAAACGACGAAACCATATGATATGATGAGTTGTATCATAATGACTTCATTGACCCTGTCTGATGCAAGACTTTTATAGACATTGACCCTATATTTATGTCTATTAAAGGGATAAGTCACCCCAAAATGAAAATGATTTCATCAGTTACTCACCCTCGTGTCATAACAAATCTGTAGTCATGCGCGACGCAATATGTTTTGAACAACGTTGGTGGTAACCAAACACCATTGGCTGTGTGAGACATTTCTCACAATATCTTCTTTGTCTGTTCCACAGAAAAAATACACATATCAGGGGCAGACTGACCAGTAGGACATTCTGTTAAAGTCCAGAATGGCCGTCCCCAGGGGCGGACTGGCAGCTGATTATAAATGCCAATGAACGAAACCCAAAGGCACATTACCTGTTTGCACATTGAGGTTACGAACCAGATGAGGGAATAAATGATGACAGAAATGTGTTTTTTCGGGTGAAGTATTGCTTTAATACATGATCCTGGTATTATTAATTATTTATAATCTATTTTATGTAAAACACCTTGCTGTTTTGATTTACGTCAGCAAGCAATCTTAGTATTTAACCCCAAGTTCCCTAACAATTATTTTACATAACATGCGGATTAAAATTTAAATAGACGCAGGAAATATTTTACCATTATATATTGAGGAGACTGTCTGAATTCTGTTACTCAGTCATTTGTGAAAGTTGATCATCTCAAATCTGTGATATAAAAATTGACACTTTACAATAAGTTTGTATTTGTTAACATTGTTAAATGCATTACCTAATATTTTCCTCGCCTCAGTGTCTTGAAGACTTCCATTCCTAGAGTCATTTAAGACTCTGAAATGCCAAAGTCAAAGATCACTAAACCCACATTCCAGCCCGTCTGCGCTAAACAAAGCAGTCGCATTCCAAACAGAGCATCATCTATATATACAGTATATCAGAACTGAAATGGAAGAATGAACGCTGTAACCAAAGCAAGATGGATTCTCTTCCAGATGTAAGTGAAGCTTCTAGCAAGAAAAAATCAATGATATCATAAATCTTTCACCTTTTGTGCACCGTGAATGTCTTTCTTGAATATCTGCAAGCTGTTTCTTTCTCAGACTGAATCTTTGAGTAGGTCATTTTGGGAAGGTCTGTAGAGGTGCGGAGTGGTGACCGATTTTATTTGTGGAAGAAAATGGTAAAACCTATTTCAAATGCAGAGTCTTTTAGTTGATAAGGAATCTTACATTTACATTTGCTCAGTAAGCTGATGCTTTTATCCAAAGAGACTTACAAATGTGATAAACAATGGAAGCAATTGGAGAACCATACAAAATAACGCTGATTGTTTCAATCAAAATGTGTTATTGAAGGGACAGTTCACCCAAAAATGTGAATTCTTTCATTATTTACGCTTCACTATTGTCATTCCAAACCTGTTTGTCTATAGAAAGAGTCATGAACAGGTTTGGAATGACATGCGGTTGCATAAATGATGACAGAATTTGTATTTTTGGGTCTAATTTTACTTTGTGTATTAGTTAACATTATTTCAAATGTAGTGTCCTTTGTTTATATATCTTTAAGCCTGGTTTACTCTTATTTGTTCATAGTCCCAAAAATATTTTCTTGGTGGGGTTGCTCAAAACTTAGTTTTTTATTCTAAAGTCATGTGAAGGTCATAAGAGGCTTGTTTTTAAAAGGACCGGATATTATTTATCATGTTTTTTTGAGTATTCTCACAAGTCAGCTGACAACCAGCCCCCTCTAGCTGAGAGTGTTGTTAGACATCTGGTGAAGGGGGCGTAACAAATGGAGCCCTCTGGGATTGAGTTCAACATATCAGCAAGCAAACAGCTGAGACTCTCAAGGCCTCGACCGGCCCCGCACCACTCACACCATCTCCATTACAAACACTACACAACAGCCGGCCTTAATCCACTGGTGTACTCAACACCTCCTGTACATCAGCGGAGGACAAACTCTGTCATGCTTCCTGCTACTCCATTCGTTTTTAGACATAAATCCATTGTGCAGAGATGTGTTAGGAATTAAATACTAACATGCCGTTTAAAGTCAGTATTAACCTTTTCATGCATGAATTATGACAGCCTCACTCAATGTGTTTCACTCAGTTTACTTTTTACCACACGTTCAAAAAATGTATTTAGGATTCTAACTTAGATGTGAAAATCCATAACACGAAATATAATTTTAGTTTGTTATCTTTATTTAATATTGTCTTGTTATAAAGCATTGATTTATAAAAATCCAGGTTGATCGTCTGAACAAAATGACATGCTTTACTGAAGCTGTGTTTGTCATTGTTTTACATTTTACCAGTTAGTTTTACATGTTACAGTGTATTCTGTAGTAGTGTGTTTTTTCAAAATTTTTATGTTTTCTATAAACTCATATATTTTTTTATTTCTATACTATTTCCTCATTCTCTCTATACAGTCTGTCCTATTATCTATTTACTGTAAGCTGTTTTACAACAATGCAAAATTATACAAAACGCTATATGAATAAAATAGAATTGACCCTATTTTTTTGGCTGACATCAGCAGTATCTCTTATTTTTCATCCTTTCCCTTCCAACCTCTTGGCATCTTTCTGATAAGTAACAGCCATTTGTCATGATCCGATACAGGAGGATAAGTCATTTTTCCTTCATTGAATATTCTGTTTTGCTCAGCAGTATGTCAGACTGTATTGTGGGAGACTGTATATTATGTATAGTACCCTGAAGCTGCGTCTTAAATTGCATAATGTTGACAGTACGACTGAGTTTGAATAAGTCCCTACCTATCGACTGTTAAAACGGTATGTTCTATATAGTGTGAGAAGCATGAATACATTTCGGCCATACTGCATCCGCCATGTTTTCTGGTCATGTGACCTGTATGCGCTCAGAAATACAACCTGTATGTAGGTGCTGATGAACACAAAATTTAGTCAAGGAAACAGTTTTTTCACAGCAACGGCGGTTCATGGAGGCTCTCAATAGTTCCCGAAGTTACTAGTAATGCATGAAGCTGCGACTAAACAGACCAACTGAGGTGAACTTCTAACCAATTTAAAGACGAAAGCCTTTTAATGAAAAATAATAAAGGAATAAAGCATTTAAAGAGAAAACGTAACTCTCTGGAAATATCTGAAGGCTCCATGAATCATGTGACTCTCCAGCGTTTTGGACTTCCGTTAGCAGAACTCTCTCTCCCAATGGCTCTGGTTATTAACAGATAACAACCTCTCAAAACTAATAACACACGGAAGCCCGGAAGCTGGAAATCATTTTGACTGTTTTTTGGACAAATTAAATGTACATTTATCTTTTAATAACACATATGACATTATATTTACAAATTATTATACCAAATTGCCTGTCCATGACATCTGAATGTCGTTTCTTGCCTTGCCGGAAGTAAACAGCTTTTCCTAACAGAAGGTCTGCATTCATCCTTACAGAAGGTCTGTATTCAGTAAAAATGATCTAATATAATATAAGTCCATTTTTTTCTCATGTGGCAAGTAGCCGTGTTATAAGCAGGATAATGTACAAGCAGCTGGGCTGTTATCGTGAAATAAGCCCCTTCAGTGTGATACTCTGAGATAACAACCGGCTGCCTGTACATTATCACTTACTATAGTAAACCATAGTTAGTTTTCACAAGGTCTGTGTACTTGTGTTGAAGTCCTTTTCCAGACATAAGTATACCAGCAACATGGAAATTAAATTCAGTGCCAGGAGTCCTATCTTTTAATCATATTAAACTAAACCGTTATAAATTTGTGCCTTTTACCGTAGCACTTGAAATTCATTTTGCACAAGCCTTGTGTCTAGTTTGTGTTGTTAATTATTCTCAAGTAATATGTGTATTTGTCAAGGGGATGATAAAAGTGAGATGAATGCAGCGAGCGAAGGTCAACATCATTAACTCTTAGTTCACCCCTCCTGTTGCAAACAAAAGACAAGTGAACTTTACTACAGCTCTGTTATATTCATCCAAAGAGGCTGTTGTTTGGATTGCATGGCCTTGAGGTAAACACGAGGATGTTTTCAGCTGTGAAGGTCATTTTAATAATTGAATACTGGAAATGTGCACATTTTCATTGTTATTTGCTGTTCACGTCCATTTATTGCAGGGGATTAGAGTTTACAATGCAGAAATAATGCAAGTATGAATTCTATAAAATCTTGTAAATGAATCATGTTTTTGTGATTTTATGAATGTAAATGCTGTTCGCTGCCTGTGTCGGGCACAAGAAGAACACGTGCATGCGTGACTCGATGGCCTCTGGCATTAGAAGCGCAGTCAGTGCGCATGCGCGCAGGATAGAAGTCACAACACTAGGCCGGGTGACAGTAGGCAGATGGTCTTCTCTCTAGGGAAATCAGGGGGGTAAATCTCTCCATTTAAAGCCTACAACCTGCGCCAGGGCCTGAGAGAGAGAAGCAATAGTGACCCAGCAGGGGTGAGAGAAATTAAAGAGAGAGAGAGAGACACTGCCCTCGTGTCATGTAAACTCGAAGACATACAATAGTGTAATGAAGTCCCTCCTTGAGGCATGCTGCGTGTAAATTGTGTGACTTCAGACATCAGCCGTGCAGTCTCCTTGTATCAAATCACCATAGCAACGAAATCATAACCAGAAACTGGAATTAGGTTGCTACATCACATTAAATTGATATTCGTCAGCTATAAATATATACGGGTGATAAAAATGTGTGGACCTTCCTTCAAAACATAAATGCTTTGGAAGAATCATTAATCCTCTATAATTGTCTTTTTATAGCTTTTAGTTTTTACTCTTTAGTTGTTGTTATATGTTGTGTATTTTAATGTGCGTACAAAAAGTTGAAATAACCAAGATAAAAAATCCTTGTGCGGGCAAGCAAGCACACTTGGCGATAAAGCTCTTTTTGATTCCGCAATTTAAATGCTAATGGTAGATTTGCTAACTCTAAATTTTATGGACATTTGACGGGTGTTAATTCTTGAGCTTGGTTGTGACAGACTTTTATGTTCTGTGTTAAAATTCATTGTTGTGTTCTCAGTGTCTACTTTGTCCTAAACTCGCCATTAATCTGGCTTGATATCCATCTGGATGGATGGTTTTTCTGTGATTATTGTCAGTCACACTAGAAGTGTTAACCTCACTGGATATCCTCATTTCAACATTTCACAAACTCTTGGTCTCCCCATAGTTTATTCAAGTTTTCTGTTTTTTTACATTTATATAGACCATAGTTAGGTTTCTCTGGCTAGTGGATGTGCTTGATAAAGTAATAAAACAGAAAGTGACGCACATCTATCAACAAGATGATTCTTTTACCTAAAAGATTGGATTTATATTTGGCCTAGTCTGTTTAGCTTCTGTTAAGCCTAAACTCTACAATTTGACTCATTTTTCTGTAGTTGAAGTCGGCACATGATGATGACAAACAGGGTCATGTGTGTGATGAATTTGTGTGAGCTTTCTGATGTCTGAGATGCCTATTTTTACTTAAAACCTAATTATACAGCACCACGCCTGTGGTTTATATGAGAAGGTCATGAGTCGCAGGCCCTAGATCTGTCATACTCATTTTAATACTCTGATTTCATGTACATCAGCTCAGTTTTATCCTCGTAATAGAGGAAAATGTATGTACACTTCGTATCAGCGTTATTTTGGAGCAAAGCGAGAAAAGTATACATGGTTTTGCATATTTTCTTTGTTTTTAAATTATGATGATATCGTTTTGTAGGATATCACATTGTATTTAATTTCAATGAAAAAAATGTCATTGCAATATATCATGTAGTAGGAGTCTATTGGACATGGTACCATGATAGTTGCCTGATTTTTATATGCACCATGCAGTGTATTTTTGTGTGAAGCGAATATAGTAAATTGTGAAGGTAGATCTGCAGGGAGAAAATGCCAAGGTCATGGGTTCGACTCCCTGGGAGCGCATATACAGAATAAATCTGCGGCTTGAATACGCAACTCGCTTTGCATAAAAGCATTTGGCAAATGCATGCATTTAAGTGAAAATGTCGAAACGAATCATAATACCAGAAACATTTGCGCTTTGCAGGATAATATTAGCTGTATCACAACACGCACCCACAGTCCAAACTAAACCCTCTAAACTGTTGTCAAGGAAACAGAGATGAGAATGGTGGAGAGGAGGGGGCTGGGGGAAGGACCAGGGTCCTGCTGCTGTCTGTGCTATCAGAGCTGTCAGAGAGGGGTGGGGGGGCGCCCGGGTGGATTTTATTTCTAACCATTATATCCGCATTTTCGGTGTCATCATGGCCCAACGCCGCAAAACCTGCAAAATATTCGCTCTGGTTTAGTTTGCGCACGAGGAGTGGGATTTTTGCATTAAAGCGCGTTGGTTTTGAGATGCGCTTTTGCGCGTGGAGAGCGCGGATACTCCTCGCGTCTTAGGTCATTTGCCGGTGGTGGAACAACCGGAATCGCGTTTGATTTCGCTGTAATCGTGTCATCTCGATATTTATTTCGTCCTTGGAGCGTTTGGGGGTGATTGTGTCTCCCGTTCTGTATTTTCATGACCGGTTTTGTATTTTGCTGCGCGATGTATATGGATAAAACCAGTGTGCTGCGGGGTAAGATACTCTCATTTAACCGCTTTCCCATATTATGTTTTGTCATGTAAAAGTGTAATTTATCCGATGTTAAAGCGGATTCTGCAGTGTGGGGATCTCTAGTGTGTATTTTGCTCATTGAATGCTGTGCAGCATGAAACACCGTCTTGCCCATGCATGTTCAATAGTTCAGTGTGTCAGGATGTGAAGGGGGTGCATACACCAGCTGGCATCCTTTTACTGATAATTTGATTCAACATGAGATTATTTTAACCGTGCTTTCTTCAATCATGCGTAAAGGGTTACATTGATGCCTTGTATAGGCATATACTTACATTTTTATGTTTTTAAGGTACATCCAATAGCCTAAAAATTTAGGACATGCTCCTGTAACATACATCTTGTGTCATGCACATGATAAATCACGTCCACATGCACATTTTTAACAGGCCGGGGTATGTGCATTTGTGCTTCACCTACATTTTGCAAACTGGTGCATCCTGCTGCACAGGGATGCAGGGAGACATGCACTGCAGCTGGCGTATGTGTGTGTGCAGTGAATCTACAGGAGGCTAATCTTTCTTTTTATTTTAAAGGGATCGTTCTCCCAAAAATGTAAATTCTGTCTATGTATTTATCTTCATGTCATTTATAACCAGTGCAACACAATAGATGTTTTGAGAAATGACCGTTTTTTGCTTCCATAAAATGGAAGTCAATGGGGTCCGATGTTGTTTGGTTACCAACGTTCTGCAAAATATCTTCTGCTGTGTTCTGCTGAAGAAAGAAAGTCTAATTCAATTCAAGTTAATTTATATAGCACTTTTCACAATGTGTATTGTTTCAAAGCAGCTTTACAGGGGCAAACAGGAAAAACAGAAAAGTTAAAACACAGCACAGTGCATTGTATTTAAACAACGAGTAAGATCATTCTAATAAATAATATCTAATTTCTAAATAAATAAATGAATGCAGTCTCCCGGTGAGCAGGCCAACACTGCCCTGCTGTGACGAGGACCTAAACTCCAATGATTGATTAATGGAGAAAAAAACCTCGGGAGAAACCAGACTCAACCGGGAGGGCCAGATCCCCTCTGACGTGTCATAGCTGCACTCAAACTGCTGACATGTGATTTAAGTTTAGCATTTAATACCAAATATTGTAACTTCAGCATTAATAAGACAAATAGTCCGTCTTTGCTCTTGGTTGGGGATGTAGTGGTCTGAGCTGGGATGGTCCGATGGTCATATTTCTCTTTTCTCTCTCTAAGAGGTTTAGAATGATATGAAGGAGTGTAAATAATACTGTTATTTTTGAGGGTGAACTTTTATCCCTGTAATGCAATGTGTTTATTTGCTTATCTGGAGCTTGGGAAAAACTGACAGATGTGTGCAGTGGTTTAGTGGTTTTAGGCCAGGCCCTACCCCATTAATGCAGACTATAGAAGCTCAGATGTCTCCACTGCTATAGTCTACATTATTGACAATCCTCAGTAGGTTACCTGCTGTATGTTAGAATCTCTTGATGTTACTGCATTCACGTCGCAGCATCTGAATTGCTGTAATGTATCTCTGCGGAAATTTGGAAAGCTCGGGTCCTGTTATAGGGACTAGTCTTTTCACTTCACTATACATTGTTCTGCAGTGTCATTCCGCCTGAAAGCGTATCTGAGACTGCACTCGTGTGGTGACAGTGTGTTGAATGTCTTGTCAGTGCGGGGATATAAATAGTCGTACTGTTTTCAACACATGGCTATGCTTGCAGCGGGAGAGATATTATCAAAGAGCAAACCTTTGTTTTGGAGTGTTTTTCCATGGCCACGTGTTTGCTGTTCCTCTTTATGTTTCCAGTATGTCGGGATGAGTAAAGCGGTCTGGCTTTTTTTGAGTGCTCATTCTATATCAGTCAGTTCATGAAATATTCATAGTCGAAGCAGATAGATGAATCAGCAAAGCTTACCAAATGGCATATTGATTTTGTGGACTGACAGGGCACTGGGATACTGACTGGGGGTGTTATTGTGACCTGAAGATGCTCCAATCTATAGACATCATCCAACAGACTATCTCGCCTCTAACTGCATGCTTGGAAAAACAAAACGTGCATCTCCGCACTTTTTTAAAAATAATAATGCCGAACAGAGAGAAAAGTTGAGTATAATTCATTCACACGTGTCATTTCCTTCAATCAAATCTAAAAATCTAAACTGGGTGCTTTGTGTGAGATGCGATATTTATATGACTCTTATTTGTTTCCCATGATCTTTAATCGGATCCTTTGGAGTAGATTTGATTTAAAGGAGTAGTTCACTTTCAAAATAAATTTTCATGCTCATTTACTCACCCCCATGTCATCCAAGATGTTTATGTATTTGTTTCTTTAGTCGAAATGAAATGATGGTTTTCGATGAAACATTCCAGGATTTTTCTCATATGATGGATTTCAATGGACTCCAAACGGTTGAAGCTCAAAATGACAGTTTCATTGCAACTTCAAAGGGCTTTAAACCATATCAGACGATGAATAAGGGTCTTATGTAGCGAAACTATTAATCATTTAAAAAAAAAAATCGATATGCTTTATAATCCCTAATGCTCGCCTTTCTCTGTTCTGCAATTCGCGTTCATGACTTCACGTTATACGTTATTACGTTGAAAACTTGCACGTTCAATTTGTAAACACTGACTCGGTACTTCAGCCTACGTGTAGCGTGCCATCTTCAAAATAATAACGTATTACGTGAAGATCGTGAACGCGCATTGCAGAACAGAGCAAGTCAAGCGTTTTTTTTACATAAACATCTTGGTTGACATGTGAGTGAGTAAATTATCACGAACATTTATTTTGAAAGTGAACTACTCCTTTAATAGCTTCACCGAGCAGCCAATTTGTAACGGAGCAGAAATCCACATGATTCCTGGTTTAAATTCTGATCGTATACCTTTATATCTCCAGTGTGTAAAGCTCAACAAGCACATCAGCATTCAGATAAAGGTGTTTTCATGCCATTGTGTGGATATCAGTCTGAATTGTGAAGATGTAAGAGATATCTTGAAGGATCAGACCCGAGGGTGGAGATTTTTGAAGATGTCGTCAAATCCCGGCCGAGCAATACCTCCATCAGTCTCCACTGTACCACGGCTCAGTTTTATGAGCCCCTCGGCGCCGCATAGGGAAAAAATTTGAAGCATGAAGTGACTGTCCTGTATAGTTATTTCTTTACAATGCAGGTGCAAGTATATACTGCATTCTTCAGAGTCAGCATTTGACCTTGAAGAATAATCCCTTGGATTTAAATAGAAAAATCTGTCATTTCTTCACCCTCATGTCGTTTAAAACCTTCCTTCTGTAGAATACAAAAGAAGATATTTTGAGAAATGACTCGGTGGTAATGTGTCCATACAAAGCAAGTCAATGGGGGTCAATGTTGTTTACTGACATTCTTCAAAATATCTTCTTTTGTGTTCCGCAAAAAAAAGAAAGAATTCATGATGAAATTATTTTCTTTTTTGGGTGTTCTGTCCCTTTAAATCAGGTCTTGGCTATAGTATGGTTTTGTGTCGGTCAAATTGCTCTGCCGTCCTAATTGCTCATTAACATTTTCTATAGATTTTCTTTTTAGACATTTTTGATTGGAAATCTTTAGTTTTCCAAACCCACAGGTCTTGTTATTGAAATGCAAGCTACAACAGTCAATAGTAAATCTGGGACTGGATGTCTTTAAGGTTCTTTTTTGTCAGGGATGCTGGCGAGGCAGCTTTGAATCATGGGTAATTCAGAATAGGCTTACAGACCTCTGTGTGACTAAAGACTTCTTTAAAGAAATAGTGCATCCAAAAATGACACGCAGTTAGTGTGAAGTATTCCTTTAATAAACTGCAACCGAAGCAGTTGAAGGATTAGTCTTGTGAATAGAAGCGCAGTACAGCGTGTTTTATTCCAGCGGTATGTCAGTCTCTACTTTATCTTTATGAAGGTAACCCCCTCCCCGTCTGCCCTGTATGTCTTCAGGAGAAATGGGGCATGAACATTTCAGTCAGTTCAGTCTGTATGATGTCTGTAACAGATTATTTTTCGTGACCTTCTAACTATTGTGTGCATACATGTCTAGTATTCATTAGATGCATGCTTGTTGTTTTGGGGCGAGAAAATAATAGAGGAGGATTTTTCCTGTCAAGGCCGCGCTGCCTCAGTCGACTTTGGGTTTTGTGTCTGTAAAAAAAGATTTTTTTTTCTCTGTCTGCTATTTGCCGGCTATGGGAAAAAAGTCTGTCTTGAAGACCATGTGAAAGATTTCCTAGAAATGTGAGATTGCGGAAGATAAATTCTTGTAAAGTTCCAGCTCATAGCTCAAGATTTGATGGAGTTATCCGTTGTGTTTTATTTAAGAATCAACTTAGTATCAGATGTTTAGCATCAAAAGGAGAACAAAATACATTTTTGAAATCCATAAGGAGGTGGACTGTAGATTATAGAGGTAAAATAATGGATTTGGGTAAATTTGATGAGAAATGTTTGAGTCCAGATCTATAATAGTATCGACTTTTGATTGCAAATCTGAGTTGAGATTGAGACATGGTGGCGATCTCTTTTGAAATATCTTAATCAAAAGTTTCCATTTGCTGTCCATTTAATCGTACAGACGTCTAGGAGAAATAATTAAGATATTAAAAATAACTCATCTGGGATTTTATGCTTGTAGGGATTACATGTGCATGTTTTTTTTATTCATATATTTAACTCCACATCCCTCCAGCACATTTGCCTTTTTCCGTGCCGAGCACATGGGGAAAACGGCGAACGTTGCAAATCCCAATCTGCGGTCAGGATAACTTTGGTTTCTTCCTCGCTAGCTTTTCTTCACCTTTAAGTAATTTCGGAGGAGCATGTGGAAGTCATTTCAGGCCCCTGCTTGCACAAGTTGGTATGAGAGTCAACATACGGAACCAATTAGCTCTTTGTATGGGACAGCGGGGCTTTTTTTAAATGGCAACATCCTCTAGATGACTCGTCTGACCTGTCCGTGCCACTTCCGACAAAAGTTCCAGCACTGTTTATTTTCATACCACAGCCCTCTATATTTAAATCACATACATGGGCCTCTTTCTCCATATTTTACATCTTTTTTTTAGTTGAGCTTTTTTTTTGTCAGATCTGTGGCGTGACGTCGCCCCGTAATGGATTGATGGAGCAGTAGACACTGGCACTTTAACACACTGACCTACTTAACACACAAGAGCTCGACCGCCTCCCACGTTTACACAAAAGTCTTTTATAGTTGGATGTCATGTTCAGATTGTCAGCTAGACTAAATGTGTAATTTAAACCTGAGATTAACATAACGCTCTGATGACTGACTGTACATGCACAGTTAATGACCCGGCGGTGATTTATGTGAATACTTGTTGTACGTTTACGGTTTCTGGGCTCATAGATGCTTCACTCGACCGAGATGTAATCCATTACGCCCAGGCGGCTGCATTACATTAGGCTGAATTGAATTTGACTGTCTCGTTTCTTCTCTCTTGTTGATTTTGAAATAGATTGCTGCCTGACATGATCATGATAACACTTTTTTGCATAATTGTAACAAAGGATCCAACATGAAAAGGGGCTGTACTGCAATATCATAGAACCATTCACTCAAAGGTCTTTATAAGAACCATTTCTTTCTTTCTTTTTATAATATAAGTTCTTTTTCTACTTCAAATAACATTCTGTGAAACAGGAAGCTTCTTCGGATATTTAAGGTTCTTTATGGAATCATCCAGCCTCAATGGTTCTTCTATGGGATCACGAAGCACCTTTTTCTAGCCATAAATTATACTCGCCAGCCGTTTTCAAAAAACTTTAAATACAAAAAACATTTTTGCTCATGAGGATGCTGTACAGATGTACATTTATTGATTGATTTATTTGTCTTTATTTCATGACACGCATAACCGCCATTGTTGTTGTTTTTTTTACAATTTCTTTAATACATTATTTTTCAGTTCCTAATCAAGTTACTGGCCAACTTGTGAGAAACAATCATTTTATTTATTCGCCAGAGTTATTCGTTCGACTGCATTTGGCGCTTTGCGCATTATTTTGGACTGGCTACGAAAGAGAGAGTGATATAGTGACTGAATCTGAAACCGAATTGAAAAGGCAAAAACACAGATTCACATTTTGACTCATTTTGATAACAACAAGCTCAAGTGAAACCATTGCCAAAATCTTAAATTTGAATTGACAAATGCTTACTTGATCAAATACCTCGAACCATGCTAGCAACATAAGGCATCGGTTTGTCCCATTTTCTATATTTCAATTCTCTAAATGAAAGCAAGCCTGCACTCCCTCTTTCTGTCAGGCTCTTCCGTATCCAGTCCACAGCTCCTAACCAAGAGTCTGTCCCTTGAGCCAGGCCCCTGCCTCGGAGCCCATGAGACCCCGTTCTGTTCTGACCCGGGACCCCTGGAATCACAGCACTGCAATGGCACAAGTGAAAATGGGCCGCAGGATGTCCCTCCGCTACCACCTAAAACACGGCCACCTTTACCTGGGCCAAAGCCTCAAGGTAATGTTGCTTTTATGGATATGGGCTTGAATAGAATAGAGTACCTTTGTTTATTATTTTTGTTTATTTATTATTTAGCATTCTTCAGTATTAGCACACATAGATTAAACCAAACACCACATGGACATGTAATCAATATGTAAAGTAAGGCATACAAATATATTTAAAAATCATATATATATATAAATTATGTATTATATTACAACCTTCATTAATGAGTTCTTGTTTTTGTCACTAGCTTTTCATTTTTGGCTAAACAATTATTTTATTATCATCATTTTTTAATACCAAGACTATCTAAGGTCCTTTATTGTGTACTGTGGGATTCTAAATGATAGAAAATGATCTATAATATATGTAAGTAGAATAATCGAATAAAAATTGTTATTCTTCCCGGCTGAACCAATGTAACCTCTCTGTCTCTCTGTGGTGCCGTCATGTGATCATCCATCACTCTCACTGTATTGATTTCCGTATTGATTCTGTCTCACTCAGTGCCCCCGAAACCACCTCATCTACAGCAGCAGAGCGCTCGACGGCCACGCCCCCCTGACAAGCCCCTCCCGCCACCACCCTCCCGTCCGCTACCCGCCGACCCCCGCCAATCACGCACCACCTTACCCAGAGCAGAGGGAAGCTCCTCCCCCACTTGTGTTCTCTCGCTTATCGAGAAGTTTGAGAGGTGAGATGAGCAGACGAACGTTTGTCACTGGAATCGCTTTTTTAGATTACGGTACTTGTGTTGCTATTCTTTTATTTATCTACGATCAGATCTGGTTTGGTCTTCTTAGGCGGTGAGGTCTCTGTTTGTATTTTGATCGGGACAATATTACTCAGTATTTTTTTCTTGTTTTGTAAAAGTGACTAAATGTCATTAAAGAAAAGAAATTTACTTTAGAGTTATCTAAGTCTGTCATTTTTAGAGCTACAAAACAATGGGGTTAAAAACTATTTGCAAGAAAATACTACTAATTTTTATCAAATTAAATAACATTTTCATTTACAAGACCAAGTAAATTTATTTTATTTTATTGTAGAGATTTCTAGATATTTTTCCTGTAAAATGAGAGAAATACTAATATTAATAATGTTTTAAATATGTCCATACATATATATATATAATATATATAATATCTATAGTTATGTATGAAGAATTGTCATGATAGTTTAAATTAAAGATGGATTTTTGCTTTCATTTTCAGGGAGCAAATCATAGTGGTACCAGACATCACAGGGGGAGTGATGTGTACCCCACGGGTCCCTGACCCCCAGGATGCTGCTCGGGCATTTAGCCCCTCGCCCTCAGAGATAATCCTGCCCTGCACGTCCCTTGATGCTCCGCTGGAAGCACCTCTAGCTGAGGCAGAGACCGAAAAAGAAGAAGAAGAGGTGGACGAAACCGAGGAGGACGACAGCGAGCTCGGAGCGTCCTGCTCTGAAAAGCGTCTCTCGATGGAATCGGGCTACGGTGCCTCCGATAAACTGCTGGACAACATGGAAATGAGAGACCTGACCGCCAACCAATCAGAAATCCCCTCTGAGCTTCTGTCCCTCCCACCGTCCCAGATGGATGGGAAGCTGGCCAATAGGGATAGCGGTATCGACAGCATCAGTTCACCCTCGCACAGTGAGGAGTTATGTTTCGTTGGGGATGAGGACCGGATCGGTCACGAGAGAGAGATCTGCCCGTGCAGCCCGGGGCCCAGACTCTCCTGCGGCTACACGGAGGGATCCGGAGGTGAGGGAGCCGGAGGTGTGGACGGGGGCAGAGACTCGGAGGGAGACAGTGATTTGGAAGAGGGGAGCGGAGATGAAAGTGAGATGAACCCCTTGGCCCTACAGCCAGTTCTTAAAGCGGAAAGACAAGACTCGACAGAGGTGAGCTTGCGTCTGATGTTAAAGTCCCCTTGAACCGGAAGTAGCAATCGTTTTTGCTTCGGTATTTTGACGCATTTCCAAGTGAAATGGAACTTCTAGTGATACAAATAGTGGGTGTGGCTTTTGTCTTTCTCTGCGATTTGATTGGATGTATACAGCTGTTGCATTTTGAAATCGAACTGGCAGCAGACAGTTGAAGGGGAGGAGTTAACGGATGCCCCGCCCACGCCGTGAACATGCGTCATTTAAGATGGATAGTCATTAAAGGAAGGAAGTGCAGACTTCAACTGAAGATATAAGGGCACACGAATTTTAAAAAGTGAATGACCTATATTGATAAACTAGTTTTGAAAACCAACACTTGGTGAAAATGTACATATTTCAGTTTTTGAAACCATTTGAAAGCTCAGTTTTTATTTTGCTCATACCTTGTATCAAACAAAGTCATATATCTATCTAAAGTCGGCTGAGCGGTATGATTTTCAGGAACGGAATTTGGAGAAAACGGGTTTAAAGTTAGTTGATGAAATTAAAGCACAACAGTCAAGTATAACAAGTAAAAGTCACGACTTGCTCTAAATAAACATTTAATAAAAAAAAAACATTTCCTAGTGTTGAAGTCTTTGAAAATACTGTATTAACTGTTTGAATAAAACGAAAGTAGGGAAAATGGTGCTGGGCACACTTATAGAATGGGAGCTCTGTCAGGAGTGCTGAGAGCACCTTCACTACACAAGGACGCCAGTAGTGAAGTTAGTAGTACATTGTTTATCATGGGCATAGTGTCTGAACTTTTAATCATCCCCTGTATGTTTTGCGATCGTGGTCCGGAGGCGGCTCGCATGAGCAGTGCTCCAAAGAGTGAGCTCCACCATCTCACGAAAACGTTGTATAAAAACTTTGCATGCAGTTGTTCACACTGGAATTGCGAGAAATGTGCATTGATACGCCTTCATTTTTCATGTTATGTGGTTTACTTTGATAGTTTTATCTTTTAGTGTTAATAGAGGGAATTTATGAGTAATTTTTGCATCTCCGCCGGCTCGTCCTTTAACATCAGCTAGCCACTATAAATCACTATTTTAAAAGTAAATTTTGCCACCGTATTTTCAGAGATGACAGACAAGAGGTTGTAGAATAATATTTAAAAAACTAATATAACTAATAATAAGTAATAATATAGAAAAAACTATTTTGAGAAAAAATTGACTTTCGATCTATTTTTTGATATTCCTGAAAACGTCAGCATGACATCCGACGGGTTTTCCCAGATCGCATCACATTTACAAAAGACGTTGCATTATTTCATGAAAAAATAGGCATTTTAATTTCACTCAGACTTTAACAACTTTAATGCTATTCATTTGTCTCAATCCAATCTCACAAGTGCTCAGGAAGTTTCATCTCCGTCTCCAAGAAAAGGAGCCAGAAATCTCACAAATGTCTCAATTAGAGTCCGTTAGATCTCGACAATGATTGCAATCAATAGTTCATATAAATAAAGATATGAATATGAACTCAAACTTTTATCATCAAATACGCCATCCTGAGGTATAAAAGAGCAACCACTGAACAATAACTTTTTTGTACTAAACTGAATTTAAAAAGTCGTATTTGCCATGCAATACAAATATTAATTATTTTGTCCGAAAATGTAAAAATGTGCAATGCGATGACCGACAAAATCATATCAGTATCAGAATAAGATGTTATAAACACATAAGGAACCGACAAGACATTATAAACACTGCCATTATTCATGAATTAATCTCTCTGATTCTAGCTGTCGGTCCAGCAGCGGGTGTTTAATATTGCCAATGAGCTTCTGCACACCGAGAAGGCGTACGTGTCCAGACTCCACCTCCTGGATCAGGTGTTCTGCGCTCAGCTGATGGAGGAGGCCCGAGCTCGCAACTCCTTCCCCTGTGAGGTGGTCATGGGCATCTTCTCCAACATCTGCTCCATCTACTGCTTTCACCAACAGTTCCTGCTGCCCGCGCTGGAGAAACGCATGGAGGAATGGTGAGAAGAAAGAAGAAATAGAGAAAGAATTTAAAGCAAAGAGTTTTACTAATCTTGACCTCTGCCCTCAGGGATCAGAACCCTCGCATCGGTGACATCCTGCAGAAACTGGCTCCTTTCCTGAAGATGTACGGAGAGTATGTGAAGAATTTCGACAGGTCTATGGAGCTGGTTAATAGCTGGATGCAACGGTGCTCGCAATTTAAAGCCATCATTCATAACATCCAGGTAAAATGTTTGATTTTTTGTGATCTGTTTTCTACATGAAATCATCCTACGTTATATAAATACAGTATTGATATCTAAAATGTTGACTGAGTAAATCCATTTCAGAGACTGAAATCAATGTTTAGAAGCGGTTGCATCAATAAAATCGTTCGTTTCACTATTATAAAAAGCTGAATTAATACTCTGTAATAATAAAAATAATAAACAATATTCTATTTGATTAAATTGTTATATTGTAAAATCTATAATTTAAAGTAGGGCTGCTCAACAATTAATCGTTATTAATCACATCCTGAATAAAAGTTTTTTGACATAATAATAAACGTTATTACAATTATGTAATACGCATTGTACGTATTTATTTTGTATTTATAAACACATACACGTACACAAACATGTATATAGTATTTAGGAAATATTTGCATGTATATTTTATTATTTATATATAATTTAAATTACATACAAACATTGATTCATTTTTTTTATTTTCGTAATTACAGTATAAACATGTATGTGTTTATAAATTCTAAATGAATATGCAAAGTGCACGGACATAATTTAATATTGAAACACAAAATGCGATTAATCACGATTCATAGATTTCTGAATACATTTCCAGGTACAAAGCGAACAATAAATTTGCATCCATTTGCTTTTATCCAAAGCCAATCAAACCCACAACCTTTGCACCGCAAACACAATGCTCTACAAATTGAGCTGAACATCACAATGAGAATAGAACATACGATAAAATAACTGTCGTTCACTTCGAAACTCAGATTTTCTTTAGAAATCCAAAGGAAGTCAGATATGGTGAGAGAATCACACTCTCAGCTGAAATGTGTGAAAATGAAAAACACTCCTCCTAACCCCTCGCCGTCTATTATGAGTGTTAATTGCGTGCGACATTGGATAATTCACACCCGTGGACCGAATCCACAGAGGGTGTGTTAGTCATGCAGTCATATCATCCAGCAGGTGTTTGCTTCCGTGAGACTCACCTTAAGAGTCTGAAGTTAGAGTCGAGCATCAGCGTCGAAAATAACAAGATCCCACCCCCGGCTCAGCGCTGATTGATGGTGTCAGATGAAAGCGTGAGTCTCTAGGGCAGGAGAAGCGTTTCGTGGGTGTTGTATGTTATAGTGAATACTAATAGCACCCCAGCCAGGCCTGCTGTACTTCAAACGTCTTTGGTTGCCACTGTGTGTAGAATATTAAGAGTGCGAGAAGCCCGGTGCCTGAGATCACAGGAACGCTGTAAGGAGATCAAGCATGTCGTGGGTTCTAGCACGCGAAGGTCACGCTAGAAATGAATGATTTTCATTGTGCTTGAAGTGTTTGCTTCAGTAATGAGCACGAAATGAAACACGATGGGTAATGCAGTATATATAGAGCAGAGCAGCAGTATAGTTATTTATTATATTAGGGATAAAAAATAAATGTATGTTTAGTTGACAAATAAATCGTTAATATGCCCTGTGAACAATTAAGTTAAATCTAGCTTATGCTATTTAATATTATAAATGTGATTAATATAAAAGAATGTATTATTAACAGTTTGTATATATAATATATATAATTCATATATATGTTTAATATTAATAACTGTAAATTAAATAAAAACAGATATAAAACAAAATTAAACCTATGTAGCCTTATTTTTATAATAATTAAAAAAATGACAAAAGCACATAAAAAATTGCCAAAAAATACTAATATTTACATTGAAAAATCAAAATATAAGAATAAAAGCTAATAGATATCAATAACTAAAGCACATTAAATTTCGATTTTTTTTTTTAAACTAAAATTAACATAACAATTTCAAGTATAAAAACAAAAGTTAATTTAAAGTATTAATAAATCTGCAATGGAAAAAACCCAAAGTAATGCATGGGTAAGCAGCACTTTAGTTGGTTATTTCTCCCGGCTACAAGGCCTTCAGAGGAAAAGAAAACTCACTACAGAGCCTAAAAAATTATTCGATTTTAATGAAAAATATTCAAATAAGTGAAGTTTACAAACAAAAAGTCAAATGCGCAGTGTTTTTGGCAGGTAATGTTTTTTTCTCATCTTCTGATATTGGATATGTGTTGCAGAAAGAAGAGATGTGTGGGAATCTCACCCTACAGCACCACATGTTGGAGCCGGTGCAGAGGATTCCTCGCTACGAGCTCCTGCTCAAAGACTATCTGCACCGTCTGCCAGAGGACGCGGACGACTTCAAAGACGCTCAGAGTAAGTTCAGCGCACCGGAACGCTGAAATGGCCCTTATCGACCACGGCGGCCCACTTTCCCATTTCATTTCAACTATTCATGCGTGCGCCTGGAAGTATTTCAGTGAAAAGTTTTAACAAAGGTTAACAGGCCAAGATAAAAGGCTGTGGAAAATTGGGTCTTGTAAATATCAAGAGCTGTCTGGATTGAACTTTGCTTTGTCCTTCGCAGAATCTCTGGAGCTGATCGCCACAGCAGCCGAGCATTCCAACGCAGCCATCAGGAAGATGGTGAGTGGAGTTCAAAATGAACCGAACCAAAGCAACGCCTCACACCCTGCGGGGCGAAAACCAAAACCGCCACATACAGTAGAATCACTTTATAATTAAACGTGGCTTGCCTTTAATGTGCAGTGTGTCTCTCATTTGAAACTGATAATAGCCTGAGTTTTGATATTTTACGTTTGGAGACGCTTGCTCCTGCCAAGAGAAACTGAATTTTCAGGCAATGTCACATTTAAGGGATAGTTCACCCAAAAACAAAATTTCTGTCTTCATTTACTCACCTCAAGTTGTTCCAAATCTGTATGTCTTGTTCTGATGAACACAGAGAAAGATATTTGGAAGAATGCTTGTAACCAGACAGTTCTTGGCCATCATTGACTACCATAGCAGGAAAAATTGCTTTATGAATTTTTTTGTTCTGTTAAACACAAAAGAAGATATATTCAAGAATGTACTGGGGCACTTTTGACTGCCATTGACATTGGTCATCCTACTATGGTAGTCAATTGGATCCAAGAACTGTTATTTTCCAAATATCTTCTTTTGTGTTTATTAGAACAAAGAAATGTATACAGATTTGGAGAAACTGGAGGGTGAGCAAATTAAAACAGATTTTTAATTGTTGGGTGAACTGTCCCTTTAAATTAATAATTTACCCAAACATGACGATTCTTTTATCATTTACACATCCGTACGCCATCCCAGATTTAAACAACCTCCTTTATTCATTATTGAACACAAATTAATAATTATATATTAAAAATCCATCATGTTATCTCTATTATATGGGACTCTGATGCACTTTTAAAAATAAAGGTGCTTAAAAGGTTCTTCACAGTGATGCCATAGAAGAACCATTTGACTTCCACAAAGAATCAGTCAGCCAAAGGTTCTTGGAAGCACCATCTCTTTCTTACTTTTTTATAATCCGAAGAACCTTTTTCGCAACAAAGAATCCAGAAAAGGTTCTTCAGATGTTAAAGGTCCTTTATAAAACCAAAAGGTTGAACCTTTTGAAGCACCTTTTTTAAGAGTGTGCCGAAGCTGTAAAAGCACATGCATAATAAAGTTATCCAGAAGACTCCAATTAGTTAATAAATGTCTTCTTAGGGAGAAAAGATGTATGGTTATACAGTATAATAAACAAATGTCTAAACAAGTCTTTGTGCGTGTTTGGTTGGTCAGGAACGCATGAGAAAGCTGTTGAAGGTGTACGAGCTGCTCGGTGGAGAGGAGGACATTGTTAACCCAACTAATGAGCTCATAAAAGAGGGACACATCTTGAAATTGTCGGCCAAGAACGGGACTTCACAGGACAGATACCTCATTTTGGTGAGTGAAGATACCACAAGGGCTCAATAAGGGTCTAGCAACAACGTACAACACCCTAGAAAATCACATGGCAATCCTGAACTATACAAACCACCCAGAAACACCTTGATACGTATAGATATTTAAACATAGATGTCTGCCATTGGAACCATCTTAGAAAATAAGTTTCTAGTGGTTTTACTGTTAGCGACAACAGAAACTCAAATGTTGCCTGTTTATGACGACGTGCACGTCAACATGTCTGGAGCTGTTGAATGTGGCATCTAGGTGTACATATCTAAGAAAATCTGTAAAAATCAAGTTGTCTAAAGTGCAGGATTGTTTATCTCACATGATTTTTTTTTGTGAAGTTTAATGACAGGTTGTTGTACTGCGTCCCCAAACTGAGGCTGATAGGACAGAAGTTCGGGGTCCGAGCGAGGATCGACGTAGATGGAATGGAGGTTCGTCATTTCTTTATCTCTTGCATTTAAAATAAATCTGCTTCTATCCGATCGCTTATTGACTCGCATTCTTTCACAGCTGAAAGAAACCAGCAGTATGAATGTACCCCGGACGTTTCTCGTGTCCGGAAAACAGCGTTCGCTGGAGCTGCAGGCGAGGTGAGTTTCAATGCGAGGGAATGTGCTTCATACGCTTGTAAAGGAAATCTGAGCTTGAGAAACAAGCACAGAAATGTTGATTTATGCTTTCGAATATCTTGGGCATTCGGATTAAACACCCAAAGAATGCAAATCATCTGTCGAAGTATGAGAAAAGTATGTGTGGCTTTAGACAACGTCTGTTGTTTGTTCTTGTTTCACCAGGACGGAGGAAGAAAAGAGAGATTGGATTCAGGTACGCTTTTCTTTTTCTTGCACGTCTCGCCACGCCACAGATTCTCGTGTGTCTCAAACACATTTCACACTGTTCTCACGTCTCATTCTTTCTCACAGGCAATCCAAGCCACTATACAGAGACACGAGCAGACGATGGAGACCTTCCGGATGCTCAACTGCTCATTTCGTGAGGAGGATTTCACGCCCCCCCACTCTCCGGTCGGTCTTGGATAAACTACAAATCATGTCACGGGTCAAAGTGTTTCTGGGTGACTCTAATATCTTCTTTTTCCGAACCGTCAGAATTGCACAGAGCTCGGAAAGCGAGCGCCCACTCCGATCCGGGAGAAAGAGGTCACGCTGTGCATGAAGTGTCAGGAGCCGTTCAACTCCATCACCAAAAGACGACATCACTGCAAAGCCTGCGGACACGTACGTCACGTGACATCCCAAACGCATTAATAATGACCACAATTAAACAAGACTTACTGATGCTGAGCCCAATGCGTGATGTTTATTTCAGGTGGTGTGTGGAAAGTGTTCGGAGTTTCGTGCCCGTCTTTTGTACGACAACAATCGAGCCAACCGCGTGTGTATAGACTGCTACACTACACTCGTGGGAGTCCCGCCCTCTCCGGCCACTTTAACAAACAGCGCATACAGGCGGCGCTCCATTCTAGAGGTAAAGAGACGAAGGAAATGTCAGAGGTTACAACATATAGTTCAATAGAAAGACACGTGATTTTGTAATAGCGTAAACAATGCTTGTTTATTATATAAATTCTTCCACTAAAAAAGGTTTATTGCTTAATGTGTAACATTGTCGGAATTGTAAGATATGGCTACTTTTCTTTTAACTTGCAGTAAACCCTGCCCACAGAAATGTCCATCCACTTAGAAAAGTAGTCCCACCTTTTTTCGACAATAGAGAACTTAAGAGCTTGAATAATTGATGTAAGCACTTTAACAACAATGCAGGCATAATCCTCCAGCCCAGTGCTTTACTGTAAACACATTATTCATTCTTTATTTACAAACTGAGGGGGTTGTAATTGTTTATAGTAATCCACATGGTAAACCACATACATAAAAATAACCCGGGCTATTCGTTTAACATGCACTTTTATCAAAGAGAAGATGATATGTGACCCTGGACGTCTTAGGTATCAATTTTTCAAAATATAGATGTTTCATCAGAAAGCTGAAGACATAAGCTGTCTATTGATATATGGTTTGTAAGGATAGGACACTATCTGGCGTGACTGAAAACTGTTTAAAAAGCTGGAATCTGTGGGTGCAAAAAAAGCAAAGTAAAAAAGAAAGTTTTTATACTTTTACGGTAGGAAACTTCATGGAACATGATCTTTACTTAATATCCTAATGATTTTTGGTAAAAAGAAAAAAATCTGTCATTTTTACCCCTACAAAGTATTTTTGCCGATTACTAAAAATGTTTCCGTGCTACTTAAGACTGGTTTTGTTTGGATGTAAGATAGAATTGTAGTAAAGTGTGATCTGTTTTTTCCTGTCGTACAGAAACAGGCGTCTGTGGCAGCTGAGAACAGTGTGCTGTGCAGTTTTCTGCATCATATGGAGAAGGGAAGTGGCCGTGGATGGCAGAAGGCTTGGTTTGTCATTCCGGAGAACGAACCACTGGTGCTGTATATCTATGGTGCTCCACAGGTATGATGAACAAACGGATGCATAAAATAATTTACATCTTTATCATAACATAAGTCACTTTAGAGACACAAAATATAAATGTGTACTTATATTTGTTTTCCCAGGTTCACTTTTAAACAATAAAAACACTAATGTTTATGTATGAAAAGTTGAAGTTAGTTTGTTTAGTTTTCATGTATTTTTCACATTGCTGTTGGATGACTTTGTCACTCCTGAGGTTTGATTTTGTTGAAGGTTCACAGACACTGGCCTGGAACTGACACAATGCATAAAGAAATTCTGATTGAATGAAAAGTTGGAATGGTCGCTTATTTTTTTCCGCGGCTGATTTTGATTGAACCAAACACAAAATATGAGATGGTCCTTTTGATACTCACAAGCAAGTAAAGCAGACATAGATTTGTTTCGCCTAACTACTTGTGATCACACCGCCCAAGACAGATATCAAAAGTTCAGAACCAAACTTTAGGAATGTGAAAGACTGAGAAGGAAAAGATGCATGAAAGTTGTGAATAAAGCAGGCTTATTTCATCATAATTTTAATATACAGTACATATAAAAACATTAGTGTTGTATTGTTTAAACAAGAATACTTGGAATTTGGGAGATATATTCTCACTTGTTCACAGAATTAAACAAAAAATATATATTTTTGTAAACACACTTCTCAATGGTAAATTCAGAAAAACTGAAATGCGATGATCTCTTAAACGGATAGTTCACCCAAAAATGACAATTCTGTCATCATTTACTTCTGCAGAACACAAAATAAGATTTTGACCAATGTTAGTGACTAAACCACACTGGCACCCATTCACTTCTATTGTATGGACACAAAACCAATGCATGTGAATGGGTGCCGTAGCTGTTAACAACATTCTTCAAAATATCTTCTTATGTGTTCTGTGGAAGAAAGAAACTCATACATGTTTGAAACAACAAACGGTGAGTTCTGATGACAGATATAGTTTTTTGGGGGCAAACTATCACTTTAATTTAGTCTGTAAATAGTGTGCAGCTATCAGACATGTACTAGTATTTATTTTGTCCTTTTTGTGTGCTTGTCTGTATGATCAGGATGTTAAAGCCCAACGCAGCATTCCCCTCATCGGGTTCGAGGTGTCTCCTCCCGAGTCAGGTGACCGCCTGGAACGCCGCTTCGCCTTCAAAATGAGCCAGAGTCATTTGACCGTTTACTTCAGCGCTGACAGCGAGGAGCTGCAGCGACGCTGGATGGAGGTCTTGTCGAGGGCCGGCAGGGGCGAGGAGCTGCAGTCCAACAGTTCGATTTGCGAAGCCCTCGAGGAGGAAGTGGAGGAGCCAGCGCTCACGGGAGAAAGCACATGATTGGCTGAAAACGATCATTTTGCACACACAAAAACTACAAATGTGATCACAACATCAGGATATGATAGACAAAAACACACATACACACACACAGACCTTCTCTCTAACACACATCTGTATTAATTGTCAGTTGCATGAAATATCTACAGTATGTTTCTCCGTGTATTGCTCATCTCGTGTGAGTGACCAGTGTTTGGAACAATCAAGCGTGCACACTTTAGAGACGACTTATTAAAGGACATGTGATAATACGCATCAATGTGCATCAGCCACTAGCGGTCTCAATGTTAAACCAACTGTTTCTGCCGAATCTTAAGGTGCTGTGAAGTGGTTTCTTCTAACTCTGTATGGATCTCTGCAAGCCTGCAGTCTTTTTTTAGCAAAGCGAGACGGTTCTGTGTTAATGTCTGTGTGGTGAGATGACCATCGCGTGAATGTTTCGGTGTGGTTTCATGAAAGGTTTAGATACTAAGAGTCTTTAAGAAGGTTTAGACACAGAGTTTACGGTGTAATACCCCAAAAGCAGTTTAAAGAGCCACTGACACAGATTGGAAATGTATTTAAATGTAAGCAAACTAGGTTAACCAATATTTATGGCAATAATCCGCTCGAAAAGAGGATCAAATACTGGATTTTTGTTACGTTTGTTACAGCGAGCGGTGATTTGTCAAAGGGTTGGCCGCCATGCAAGCCTGCTTTTTCCTCAGAAAGTGTACACGTGGTCATCAGAAACCGAGCTCCTGGAAAACGGCAGGAAGATTTTATTAAGCGGGTTTAAACCACCCATAACACAAATATCTGGTCTTTATTCTGCCCCCATGTGGACATTCAGCCGTGCACAGACCCTTCTGTTTAAACTAATGGGAAAAATCCTCTGAGAAGTGAGATGTGTGTAATGGGAATGTTATCGAGAGGATGAGCGCGAGATTCGTCTTGTTGTCCGAGTGCACAAGGGTTTTATGAATGACGTGGTGTTTGGAGTATTTGATAAGACTGCAGATACTATATGAAGATTATGAGGGTGTGTATGAATCAGGCTTGTTTTTATCATTGTGAATTCAATGATATCCCTGCCTTACTTTGACGTTTTTTGATAAATATAGATTATATATCTAGATATATAACTAAGACGCGGGACAGGTTTTCATGAGGCTATCAAACGTTTTCAACAGTGTTGTATTTGTGTATGAAAAGTGCAAAGGTTAAAGGACAATTTCCGCTGTATATATAACTTATTTCTCTGAGCCCAGTTTTGTGGGTTGGGTATTGTCAATGAGCTCAGTGTTTGATCTTTGTTACGTGCCGTTTTAAATGGACTCACGAGCGTTGTGGTAAAGAAAAGGTTAGGATACTTACTCTTTTGTACCGCTTATTTGAGAAGTTGATATTAGGTGTTTTGGAATGAGGTCGTGTTTCCACTTTTGAATCAAGTTTACGAAATGCATTTGCCAATGTGAACACCTAAAGGCTGGTTCAGAACTGCTTTAACTCTTTTGTGTTTGATATTGCTTTAATCTCGCCGTTCGTGGTCAAAGACATCACTTGGTTAGAAGTCAAGAGGGAAATGGTCGATGTTTTTCCAAGTTCACCAGCCTGCCTGTTGTTTCCTAAAGAGCCGATGGCTTTAAGGATCGCCTGCGAACGATTACATGTTTACGATTTGTACTGGTCATCCCATGTCCTCAGCTGAGCCTGCCTGTCATTCACTCTTTACATGAATTTTCATCGTTCTGCTTTTAACTGTGTTTTGCTCTTGCTACCCTGCCTTATGATATGTTGCGATCCTGCTTTTATCTGTTACTATTCACTACTGCTTTTTGCCAAAGTATACAGCAGAATATGTGTATTAGAAATTGAACGGTCGTTTTCGGTGTGCGTTTTGTTTGTGACCATCACAGTTTTATTCTGTTTGTAAGATTTTTTGCTACCTTTATTTATTATCTTTTTTTACTCCTTATGCTATTTGTAGTGAGGCTTGTAAAACTTTGTGAGGTGTCATCTACAACTGACACCTCAAACAAAGTTAAACATTACAAATCTTCAAGTAAATACACCATACAGAAATGATGGCCCAGTTTCACAGAGACGGCTTATTTTAAACCAGGACTATGCCTTAGTTGAATTAAGATATTTATGTCGCTTTTATAAAAATGCCTGAGTAGAATACATTACTGGTGTGAATCTCGAGACAAAACAATTGCACCGATAATTGAAGATATTTCTGGGCTAGTTAAATTCAGTTAAGACAGGTCACACATTCATTTTAGTCTGGGACTAGCCTTAAACCTTGTCTGTGAAACCGGGCCTATACTTAATTGTTTCTGTATTCTGTAGTCCCACGATAATCAGACGTAATTCACAATTTGATGTAACAAAAGCCTTTTCAAAAATTCTCTTTACTTAGTTGTGTTTTAAGGGTAGATAATTCCCTGAAATTCATCGATTTACTCAAAGGTTAATGTACGATTACAGTTTACTACATGTGCCCCCGAAAGTAAGACACTGTAAGTAATTTTAGTAAGACAACATTACCAAATGTGCATTTAAGCATCTTTGATCTGACATTAAGCGAAGACAAAGAGTTGCTTCTCGATTTTCGATCAAGGGATTCGCTTTGTGTTTATAAATAACACAATGACATGATGGGATCAGGAATTCAGTTTTCCTGCATATCGCTCTACCTAAATAAACAGGCTTTATAGGTAATCAGAGCTTCGAAGCAGTGCGGTATTTAATGTGGTGTAATAATGGTACTGTTTTAAGGACTATTCACATGGCAGCCTGGTCAAATTTGAGCAAGAAATGTTTGGGAGCAATGTTCATTTGGAAGAGTCCATTTTATCTGTGTTGTGCAGAACAGATGAATGTCATGTTGTGTATATATTGTATATCCTTTCTCAAACCCACATACCAAAAGATTGAATGGATAGCACAGTCTGTTGATGTTTCAAGACCTGATCTTTTTACTCGAGTATTATAATTCTTATTCAATTTTATGTCCTAATCTTATTGCACCAGATTCGATTCTACCATGAGTTTGAGTACTATTCAAACCTGTTTATTGTCATCAGTCTTCTGTATCTCTTTTATATGGACGTGTTACAGACACTAAAGAAAGATATGTGCTAATTCTGAGAGAATTCGCAGACCTTTGGTTTGCTCATAGATGTTAATGATCACCTGAATTTACCCCTCCCCTTAGTCACATCCTCACATCATGACAAACAAGAGGTGTACTGGGATAAAATCCTCTGACCTTTTTATGTTTTGCTGCTGCAAGAAATCAGCAGAACGGAATATGTAAAACATTGCCAGACAGCCCAAGTAGAACTTTTCGAGGACGAGACCTTGTTATTTAAGACTCCCTCCAACGACCAACAAATGACTCCATGATGAGCTTTGATATGTATGTCTTGCCAAGCTTATTAGCCAAACCATCACACTATATGGCACAGTTATACATGCTATTGTTTTTCCTCATGAAACTTGTTTTATTGTACACATAATGGGTATTACTGTTATTTCAAGTACTATTATTATTATTGTTAATTAAATTAGTGGCAGGCCACTGGGTACCATTGTATGTTAATATCCCAATGAAATCTGTGCAAGATCATGAAAATGTTTATGAAATAAAGAAATAAAAGAACAACTGAGTGTCAACATCAGTCCTTTAAATAATAAAAAGCACACTGTTATGAATGGCCTTTATCGGATAATATTTACATTTAGGCATTTGCTTTAAAAGCGACTTACATTGCTTTATCCTATACATTTTACATAGGTATTTGCAATCCCCTGGGATCGAACCCACAACCTTGCGTTGTTAACGCAATGCTCTTACCACTGAGCTACAGGAAAGCTATAATATACAATAAAATACCAAATTTGTCACTAATAGAAGCTTACATTATTCTAATTTTAGTATCAATTTCCTTATCTAAAGAATGACGAAATACCTTGCAACGTTACATGAAAGGCTGACCTCACGTTTGATGTAAACAAGGATTATATCGGTCGGCCGTTGGCAGATATCCGCGAGGTCCCGCCCCCGTCGCACGGCTATTGGACCGCTCCACTGTCAGTCACCCTCGGCTGATCGCAGAGCGTCATGCAGGGGTTTCCCGTCAGATTGACTTGTGAAGAGTGCAGTGCGCGGAGAACAGAAGCAACACATCTGTGTTCGCAGCAGACGGGCAGACACTTGAGGACTTTGAACTTCTTTAACGCATTTATTTTTCACAAGGCTCTAGTCTTGGAAGATAAAGCAAGCTTTGAAACGGGAATTTGAAGCAGCGCTCGTGCAGTAAACAGCTAGCTTGCGTAACGTCGCCCGCAAGCGATAACGTTATTTCACGTTAGTTAACTTTACCTCAGATTATTCGCCATTTTTACTCTGCGTCAGGATTTACCTGTTTACCTCTGCTTTAGATACATCTGTCGTACCAGAAAAGCAGTTCATTCGCTTATTCTATTTTTGTTGCTTAAAAAAAAACAAAAAAAACTTTGCCCCCTTTGAAGAGATGTCCACCCTGCCCACCAGCAGACCTGAGAAGGGCAGACCGGAAGTGGCCTCTCCCCCCAAGAACATCAGTCCTCAGACAGTCTACGTCATACTGGACACATCGGCTGAATGTGTCAATCTGATCAGGTACGAGCACGAGCGTCACAGAATTACACAGACATGTAGTTGTAATACATTTTGTCTTTTCTTGTTGATGCATGTGAATATTTTTTGTTATACAAGGTGTGTTTTGTACATGCAGTTTTCTGACAACAAAGCATCATAAAAACGTTGTAAAACATCGATTAAACAAACTAATGATGCTCAATCAATTAAGTCCACTCGGGCTGTTGTGTTGTGATGCAGGATCGACCAATAGGGGTTGCATGCATGTATTGACATCTCTTGGAAGATTTGCTCAAGAGATGCTTTACAAAGAGTTCATTTAACCTAAATACTTAGTGTTGCATGCCATCAGCATCTTTTGTGCTGATTGTTGAATGAATCAGATTGACACAACAATGGTGTATTTTACATATGAGTTTTCAGGATGCTGTGTAGTTTTGCTGTTTAACTGCAGAACAGATTTACAGTTAAAACTGTGAGGACCAATGAGGGTTACAAAAACCCATTATATTTTATATAATATTCAGACACCACACCCTCGAACATATGTTTTTGCTTTGTTTCGAAAAAAAAGTTGTGTAGGAAATCTTTTATGAGGCTTGAATAAGTTTTGAGAATATAACCCTCCCACATTAAGTCCCGTGGAATGCCTGACGCTGTTACTTTGACCCACACGGGCCTTTGAAACCGGCAGAATTTGTTTGTCAGATTCTGTCCTGATCCTCACATTTCATGGGATATGACTCAGCTAATCCACCCACACATTTTTCCTTTCCCTTTTATCCGTATCCCTGTTTTTGCTCCACTTCCTATGCAGTTCTTGCTTACATGGACCGAATGTTTGCTGAGCACATGTTATTTTGCTCCTTTTGTACCCGAAAGGAATGTTTTTAATTCGCCATCCAGAGGGAAAAAGACACGACAGTCATCATGAAAGTTTTTATGTTGTGCATGGTTCGTGTTGCGTAATACAAGTTCAAAGTTGAAGTTTCATTATTGTCACACGAACATATTTTACATTATACATTATATGTTCATGACCAACAGACCACATTTACACTGTAAAGACAAAAAAGACTGTAAGCAAAGCAAATGTCATCAAAAGTTTGTCTTCTTTCCTTGTTTAGCAGCAATAGTATAAATATGTAAATATTTCTGATAATATTCAACAGATTGCATAACACTTAATTGTTAAATTTGTTTTATTCGTTTTGACTTAAATAAGAACAGATGCCTTAATCTGTTTGTCTGATTGGTGCAATGGCGCCCTCTGAAGGTCGTCACTGATATAACAATTGTACATTTTTCTATATTTAGTAACATTTGTCTTTGAGGAGATTGTTTTTGACGCGATTGTAAAGCACGTAATATTCCACTTTTAAAATTAGTAACGAAGACGGTACTCATCATTTTGCTAGAATTTTTATGATTGCGAAATAAGATCCGCTATCTGACAAGCTCTCAGCCTGTGTACGTAGAGGCGTACTATTGTGAAGGCTCGGCTCATGAATATTAATGACGCTCCCCTTAAACGCCTCGCTGATTGGATGAAAGGTAAAAGAGCGGGCGATGGTCGGTTGGCCCTCAACGGCGAGGGGCTTGGCTCATGAATATTAATTTGGTACATGAATGGAGCTTCCGGTCGACGCCTTCGTCGTAGTAGAATGCGTAATTTCACGGGAGGACGGTGGAGCTTTGCGTGTATGGAGACGCACGAACATGGCCACCTAGTGTAACCAAAATACGGCCGAAAGCGGTGCTCGGTTTCGTCCCCACAGCGTTTATATGATCGTAACCGCGTCGTATGTGTGAAGGATTTGGATGCGGTAGTTTGCAGACCGGATCAAAGGGAATGTCATCGTGTGACAACGTTTGATCTGATTACATCACTTGGATTATTCACTGTTTCCAGAGGAGGTTCTAGGTGAAAACACTTCATACTTCATTCTTTTGAGATCTTTCTGATTGTTTATCTTTTTGCAATAGAAAAGTTTGTCGGAAACATCTAGACTGTCAGTTTGAACATTGATGCTGGTCACCAAAATGATGTCCAGTAGGTTTCATGCAAAACCATGTGTCCGTTGTTGTTTTTGCATGTGTATTTACATTAACATCGTGTCTTGCTTGTTTAAAGTGTATGATGACATGCAAAACATCTGGCTCTGTTCTACTGAATAGGTAGATTGTCCATCAATAATAACGTGCATGGTTTCTATTTAATATTTAATACCCAGTTATCCATGCCTTCTTTCATTCCAGCGTGTCATTACCAGGATTCTACATCAGACCCCTCCTGTTTCTATAGAAGAGTGCTGCTCTGTATCAACATGTTTTCCAGAGACTTACAGTAAATGACAGCATTTAACATAATCATGTTGTTTTTCCTCCCAGCGTTGAACCTCTTCTTCCTGAGTCAGGAATCGTGGCGGATATTGAGGTGGACTTCACCACGGATTCAGACAGTTTCTATGAGCTGAAGAGTCAACCCATCACCCCGAGGTGGGTTCGCTTACACCCTAACAAAAAATCACAAGTATCTCAACTGAATGATCTTACTATACATGCACATTCCCTTTACATATTTACCGTCCGAATACTTTTTAAGAACGTGAATGCATTCCAGATTGTTATGAGAAAACCTTGTTTGTATTTCCTGCATGCTTAAAATAATCAGTTGCGAAGGAGCGTTTCATCACGTCTTGTTGAATATCTGTGACTTGTTTAGCCTTTTGTAATATCAGAGGAAGTCCCGTGAGGGTATTTCACTGGAAGTTACTGTAGTTCTTAATGCATTAAATCACTCAATCGATTGTTATTTTATATTTACAATTCTCAGGAGGTTCAATATGTGATTTGTGTGCACAGTATGAGTGTGTTTGTGTTTAGTGAGATGAGGGCAGGTCAGTGCTTGCTGTGTTGAAGATGAGAGAGAACGTGTTGGGTTTCTGTCGACAGAATTTCCCAGCGTCTGTGTCCAGGGACTTCCCGGTGATTCAACAGTAATGAGAATCATAGTTCCTTTTTTCCATCTCTCCTTTGAAAAAAAATGACATTGGTCTTTTGTAGGAAATGGGGTTTTATATATTGTGAAGTTAGTGGGTTAGGTTGATAGCATTACATCACTGAGTGTTTTCTTTTTAAGAGATAAAGCAATTATAGACATGTTTCAAAGTTCACACGCTCTTACTGACACGGTGATCTTTGTATTTGCTGGTTGTAAAGACGCTGTTAGAGACAAAGACAGCGTGGTCTTGTCTGCTTGTTTTCTCTTCGCTTGGGGACGGCCCAGAATGACTCGGCACAAAAACACAACTCACCGGGAAAGAAAAGCCAAGGTGTTTGGTTGGAAATACAAGAGCTGTAAGAAGAGATTTGTTTTATTTTCCAGTATTTCCCAGTGTTTTTATGTCAGTGTCAGTGTTCATTGATAGCAGTAGGCTTTCTTGGACTGCAGTGAATTATAGTTCTACATTTCTTCAATCGATTTTATGTTTAAACATAAAAATGGGCAAAAGGCATGTGATGTAGAGGCATTTTATACTAAATATTAAATGAGGAAATTCATCAGGATTATATAAATAGAAGTTAGACTGTAATATTATTGGTTGGTATTATTTTTCCTGACCTGTTATTGCCTTTTAATTATTAAAAAGTATTTCATTTTTATTAGAATAAATTGTACAATACGACTAGGAACATTTATTTCTGTAATGTATTGTAGTAGCGCTTTGGGTGTGAGAAAGGCGCATTATAAATAAAATGTATTATTATTATCTATAAAAAAGGTATTTAATTCACTTTTGATTACCGAACTGCATTTTATTACTTGTCAGACAGTAAAATAATTGCTTTTCGTCCCGCTGAGCTGTTTGACTTTTAACAAATGCATATTTCATGATCCAGTGAATTGGAAAATTATTTCCGTCGACTCGTTTTCCAGGTTTCTGTTCTCACGCTGTCTCTCCTGAACGGATCTCAGTGGCGTGTTACAGAAATAGCTTGCAGTAATATGATTACAGAATGGGGGTGTAGCGTGGTACTCTATGCTGATTTTGCTTCTCATCGTCTGCCCCTGTAGTGGCTCTCTGACCTCTGCTGACCCCGTGACCCCCGTGATGACGTCACGCGTGTTGATGCGGCAGGAGCTGATGCGACAGCAGGCTCAGGACCAGGAGAGACGGGAGGCTCAGAAACATGCCTCCAGCGCTCAGCAGCGTTCTGCCGACGCCACACCTGCCATCTCGGTTAACTCCAACGTGCCCGCCACGCCCACCCAGGTGCCCGTGGAAGTCCTGAAGGTACGACCGCTTTACAAATGACGTTAATATGATCAAGACATAATGACTTATTAGTAGTTGGTCTCTATGGGTGGCCGACTATTCTTGTGTTTAATAAATAATGCATTTGAGTGTCCTTGTATTTCTTCCCTGAGCCTCTTGTTCTTATCTTCATCCCAGGTTCAAACTCATTTAGAAAACCCAACAAAGTACCACATCCAACAGGCTCAGAGACAGCAGGTGAAGCAGTACCTGTCTCACACCCTCGGCAATAAATTACCCAATCAGACCCTGGTGACATCACCCTCGCCCCAGGCTGGCTCCGCCCCAGAGCTGGCACCCGCTGCCAGCAGCACCCCCAGCAGCCCGCTGGCTGTGCTTAGCCTGGGATCAAACAAAGAAGAGGTAAGAACCGATCCCACATCAGATCATACCTTGGGCATTAAGACATGGCCATTGCACATGTCAAATACTCTTACTATTTAAGCCGTTTAACATTATAAGTGTAAACATAAGGCTAATGTGGTGATGTGCGTTTCCCATCTTTAAACTTCTTTTATGATCGTGAGAAGTTTCAAACACGCTTACATTCACACATAACAAAAAAGGACACAAGAGGGGCACAGACCAATTTACAAATTACTGTTTACATGGAGCAAACCACCACTGCTGTAATTATGCTGCTTACATATAACCAAAACATACATTAATATCCATAGAAATATGGAAGATTAAGGCAACTGTAGTGAAAGTATTATCATAAGAGCTTTAATTTGTGTTTATAAATGACTCATTTCCTGTTTCATATTAATACTTGAAGTGGTACTTGTTACTGGTATCACAGTTGTAACACAATAAAGTGTTTGTGTGCCAAAAGATGATCCGTTTTACAGTATCATTGAGAGCGTACTGTAATACTTTAACCTACTTTCACATGCAGTATTACAAGACTGGAATTGAGTAACTACTGTAGAGAAAGCTTTTAAACTTCTCGAAACAAACAGCTGAATGTTATTTCAATAGTAAACCAGGTCTGAATCGTATCTGTGTTACATCTAAAGCAGCCTGCAAGCTCTATATAATACAAAGTTAAATTGTAAGCAGTCAAAGTTTACCATTTGGTTGTCAAACAGAGCTGCAGGGATTGCATAGAATTTGATTCTCAAACCTGTTTGTTTTGCTAGCAACAGTTCAGTGATTTACTGGAGAAACCAGTATTGATAGTCTTAATATTTTCAATTCTTAAGTCATTTAGATCATGCAAGACAACACATTAAGAGTTTCGCTCAGGTCTCTTTAAAGAATGCGCTCTGCGTTTGCTAAATATAATAGGGTGCTTTGTCAAGACTGTGTGAAGTTGGCCAAACTTTCTGGAGCACTTTGCCTTTGGTACCACATTGTGCTTGTAAATATCACACTCCCATCTCAATGACCCCAGCACACTTCGCACGTTGGGTGGGTTTAGTTTTAAACCGGCTCTCCTGTTAATGTACTGATGGAAGAAGAGCCTGCAGGGCCTATGATGAAATATAAGCGGGATAAGGTTTGAGACTTTTTTTTTTTAAATAGGATGTCTGGTTTTATATCTCTGTTAATCCATCTGTCATATTACATTTAAATTTATGCATTTGGCAGACGCATTTATCCAAAGCGACTTACATTTTATTATTCTATACATTTATACATAGGTAGATGCAATCCCCTGGGATTAAACCCACAACCTTGCGTTGTTACCGCAATGCTCTACCACTGTGCTACAGGAAAGCAGTAGATTACGTACAGTTTATGAACTGCAAGGAGTCTATATGCTCCGATAACTTATTTTTTTCATAAATGCACAGATCGAGGACGTCATCGACGACATCATCAGCCTGGAGTCAAGTCTAAACGATGAATTTATGACGTTGATCGACTCGCAACTTCCTAACACGGTATGTAGCAAAATCTAAAACATACACCAGTTATTTTCTATGGAAAAATTGAGGAAATACCTGTAGTTATGTCTCAAGAGCTGAATAAGCAAGTGTGCGTTGACATTTCAATTGTGTCCAATTATGAATTTCTTCATGTTGTGACTTGTTATTGTTTATCATAGTATACCTTCAAAAGCAATTTTTTTTCAGTTGGTGTTCAGGTAGGCGGTTGTTAAACCAGTTATGATTACAGGTCAGGTTAACTTCTCGGAAGGCTTATGGGATTGCGTATTGTCGGTGTAGTGTTTGCATTTGGAGCGTTTGAGTTGAATGTGTGCAGGAACCACTGGAATCCAGATCTGCTATGGAAACAAACATAACCTTCTGACACATGGCCCACAATGGGTGGGGATGGCACGCCGCTGAGGAGGGGCTTAGAGCTGGCCCACACAGAACACTAGTCATTCAATGTGTGTGTGTGAGCTGATAGATTTCTGTGGTAAGCGTTGTTGTACTCCAGAAGTTATTTCCCCATTTCTGAACGTCCCTTTTTACGGAGAAGCGTGTAGAAAACGGAAGAAGTCTTCGGGTGTGTATGAGAACATGAGGATTCTGGTTTTGCTGCCAGAGAATGACAAGAAAAAAGGCAAGATTGAGGTAAAATTGATCTCTTGGCTAAACAGTGCTGTCGAAGTTTTGTAAAAGTGTACGGCAGGTTTGTGTTTTAGTTTTGCTTTAGTGCAGAAAGATGACGAGATATTGTGTGATACTGTGAAGGTTTTACATCATGTTAGTATGGTGTTTAAAATGTACAATGTTTGTGTGGTGAACATCTTTAAGGACTGCAGGTTTATAAGAGATTTGGTGCATTTTATACATTTTTGTACAGCTTTTGTTCAAGATCAATTCAATCTGTTTTCTGCTAAACCTGCATATTTTAGATTTTAAGTATGTTTATGGTTGTTTCTGTTACTATGATAAGATAGTTGAATCATTTAAAAAATGTGTGGGATCAAATTTACTCAATTTCACTGTAACTTTTTCAGTTCTGTTTTATAGATCCCATTGTGTTATTTTGTGGAAAATAATTGTGTGAATTGTGAAAGCCTCCAAATATCTTGATCATTTTCAAAAGCAAACACTCGTTCCCCATGAAGTAGTCTCTTGCACTTCTTCCAAGTTTGTTTCACTTTCACATAAACGTGCACATGAGAACCGTTTGGTCATTTCTCAAGATGTTGTCCTTCAGATATGTACGTTATTTTGTGTTTGTGGTTATCGTAGTTGAATGAAGGTTATCCGCCCGGTACACCATGCAACAATGGGGAGAGTCTCTTTCCAGATAATGCAGTGGGCGGGATCCCATTTAATGCGTTGTGATTGGTCTTCTGCAGCTGCCGGTCTCAGGAAACCTCCTGGATGTGTACAGCAGTACAGGGATGGCAGCGCCCACCATCACCGTCAGTAACTCCTGCCCTGCAAACCTTCACAACGTCAAACAAGAGCTCAGCGGTACGAAACCTTTTATCACAGTCTTTCCATCTCATCTGCTTCCTCTTCCTCATTTTTCTCCAACCAGACCTTCACCGGCCAGTTGAGTCAGTTTGAATCAGCGGGGTATGTGCCACATTTGCCATTTCCCAGTTTCGCAGCAGTTCCCATTTCAGATGAACTCAAAACCGCTGCTAGAACAAATCATCACTACCTGTGATTCACTGTCTTGTACATTTGTGCTTCTGCAGAATTTGTGACTAAGTGTTTCATCTTATTATGCATTCATTTTTGCTTCAATAAAAACTATTTAAAACTTGTTTTATAGATAATGGTCAACGTTTTCCATCATCTCAGCATATAGGTAGTTTATGCACAAATTGTTTATGAATTAATATTTTTAGTCAAACATGTATATGAATGAATAAAGAAATAGTTGTTGTTTTTTAGATGCCGAAGCAAAAGCTTTTATAAAAGAGAGGCAGAAGAAAGACAACCACAACCTGAGTGAGTTTTTACATTGTTTGATGCTCATAAAATCGGTCTGACAATCACTGCTCAGTCGTTGCATTTCTGTTTATCTGAAACTGTAATCTGGGCTGTCTGTCATCTAATTAATGTGTGTGTTTGTGTGTTTGTGCAGTTGAGAGAAGGAGAAGATACAACATTAATGACCGCATTAAGGAACTCGGCGCTCTCATTCCAAAGTCGTCTGACCCGTCAGTATCCGTGTTTAATTCTCACTTCTCTCTTGTGTTGAACTGTTAGTCAATGCTGAAGGAGTTCATTTAGATCAGTTCACTTTCAGTGTGACCTAAAAGTCTGACAATAAAATAGAAATTGCTTTCTATTTCATAAAAATAAAAAATAGATTATAATCAACAAGTAAAGCAAACATGCAAAACAAAAAGTAAAACGACAAGTAATACATGCAAGGAATTTCAGAATATCTATGTATTTACATACATATGCATTTGCCACATGCTTTTATCCTAAGTTAAAATACCTTTGTAAATCGCCATGGTTTTAGTATGAAGTCATTGACCTCAGAATTGGCTGATTTGTATATCTGGCCGATATTTCCTCTGTCACTAGATTCAGCACTTAATCTTTTTGGCATAATAAACCAGGACCGTGCCGCAGTGCTCATTCTTTTGTGTTCTCTGGACAGTGAGATGCGCTGGAATAAGGGAACCGTCCTGAAGGCTTCGGTCGACTACATCCGTAAGCTGCAGAAGGAGCAGCAGAGAGCCAAAGAAATGGAGATGAGACAGAAGAAGCTGGAACACTCTAACCGTAGCCTGCTGCTGCGAATTCAGGTATGCTGCACGTACAAACTGACACCTGCAGGATTCCACGCAAAACTCATTTCAAATGCCTGTCATGCACAAAATTCTGCACATACTGACACCTTTAGTTTCTCATTTATAAAATATTCTGTGTAATGAAACTAAATAGCACTGCCTCAACCATTGTGAACGAAATCCAACTGCAAACAATTTCCAGTTATTGTTCATTGTTTTTTGTTGAGTCAGTTTCTCAACATGCAACTTCAGCATCGAAATGTTGAAATGCTGGTGTCTGTTTATTCAGAATGAAATAGCTTTAAAAATGCTTTCAGCTGCTGATAAGAGTGTAGTCATATTTAGTGAACACAGTTCAGCATATTTTAATCCAGATACAAAGATTCTCTGATCTATGCAGACTGCCTTTCTTGGCTCAGGCTCATTTATGCATTTGGCAGAGGCTTAAACCCAATACGACTTACTGTGCATTGGAGATGTGTACTTTTTACAGCGATGTTTACACTTCTAGTGCCATGCACTTGTAGTTGAGCTATAGCACCACTGCATACATATCCATTCTTTGGGTGTGTTAAAGTTCCCATCACCTATTAATGTTTGTTTCTATGGGATCTAAAGGAACTGGAGATGCAAGCCCGTCTCCACGGCATCACTTCGTCTCAGAGCTCAGAAGCTTCCCTCACTCAGCAACAGGCTTTAACTCTGGACCCCAATCCCAGCGATGACCTCCTCTCCAAAACTCTACTGTCTCTCAACGGGACGGGTCTTAACCAGATCACTCCCTCTTCATTCTTGTCTCCGCCTTCTTCAACCTCCTCGGTGGGCGGGGCAGTTACTAGCCCTCTGGACCTCGGGACACTCAGCTTTGGCGAGTTAGAAGACCCCGGTTCCTCAGTGTTTAACTCCGCCCTCATGGCAGAAATGGGCTTGGGGGATATTCTGATGGATGACAGTGGCGCTCTGTCGCCTGTAGGGGGCGCCGATCCCTTACTTTCCTCAGTGTCCCCGGGAGCCTCCAAAACAAGCAGTCGTAGAAGCAGTTTCAGCATGGAAGAGGACTTGTGACAACCCTAAACCCAGACAGGAGTCACCTAAGGGGGATTTAAATAGATAGAGCTGCTAAGCAACCCGCCGTCTCCATTCCTGCTCGCTCACTCCACTGATGGCCAGTAGAGGACAAAGGTCATTTAATAATCATCGTACTGTAGACGTCTTGTAAACAAAACCGCACGTTGTGAACCCTCAGCATTACATTTGATCTGGCAACAGAGGGGAGAGTTCTGGAGCGGACGTTGGATGTTCAGAGAATCATTTATTATCAAGACATCTGATGGATATGTATCAGAATATATGTACAAACAGTAGAGATCTAGTGCTGAATATCTATTTTGTGTTTTTATTATGGTGTTGTGTGAAAAGTAACAAGCACTATAATCATTTTTTAGATATCATGGAAAGAAAATGCCTGAATGGCAAATATAGGATGTGGATTTTAGACAAGTTCATTACCTATGTAAGGCATCATCTTTGAATTGTTTTTGCATCTGAAACTTAGTCAAAAAGTTTGTTAAATCTTGAAGTTAAGGTTTTTGAATGTCTATGGTCACAGATGTGATGTCAGCAAATTTGTGAAAAATTCGATTGACTCTTCCAGTGGTCATTGTTTTACTCACTCATCAGATATGAAAGGGACAGTTTAATTTTTTATATCAGTTAATGTATGAACGCGCTCTTGTACGTCAGTGCGATTGCTCAGTGTGGCTGTAAACTTTTTCTTAAATTCTGTTCATGTCCTCAGGAAAACCAACAGAACATCCTGTTCACCTCTTCTTACATTTCCTGCTGGAAAGTTTTTAATATTCTATAGCTGACGTTGATTGCGGAGTGATAGCAGTTTCATGTAGAGACGGTTAAAGCTTAAAAAGTTGTGTGTTTTATTTACAAGACCACATCACTAAGTGCAACCCCTTAAATAAGAACTTTCTTGAATACGTAGAAAAGCTTGTAGCCCAAAAGTATGCTAGAATATTGTGCTAAAATCCAAACCGTCATTTCTCTGCACAGCACAAATGAATTTGTTTTCATGCTGTACTGGCTAATATTGCAGACATGCTTGAAGAATTGAGACCCAAAACATTTAGATCACTTGTTATGTACTGAATTGTCTATGCAAGTACTTCCCTTCTGAAGTACAATATGTAAATGTAAACAGACAAACGTCACTTTTAAAGAGAAGAACCTCTAGTCTCAACCAGACAGAAAATAATCATTTTATTGAATCGTCAAACCGTCATCATGCTTTTAAATGTGCTATGGCAATCCAAAACATGTCATAAATATTTTAACATGATCCAATTTATTACTTAACATACTCTTCTGTATTGTTTAAACAGCTTTTTAATGTTTATTAGATTGGTTTCACACATTCTGTTGAGCGCTTCCTTTTAATGGTTTTGGTTTTGACCAATACGTTTGTATAACATTGTTACAAACACATGATGTTTATATGGCAGAACAATGAGTTTTTATATGAACGAAAACACACAAAGAGCTTTTTTTTGTGTGTTTGTGTGTACAAATAGCATCAGGGGAAACATCACCTTATCTATGCCATGTATGTTGTGCCCTGGTAAATAATGTATATAATATATATTGAATATATTACATCCTTGTGTAGCACAAAAACTAACATCTGTGTAGATTTTTTTAAGATTAGTCTCAACCACGTATAGCGTTCCTTCCACAGATCAACCTAAAAAACTTGTGTTTAACGTCACACAAAATACATTTTCGTGGCTGTTTTCAAAGAATGTATCTGGCTGGGAAATAGATTTTCTTGGAAAAAATATTTAAAAGAAGCTTTTTAGAAAATGAAAGAACAGATGCCATCAAGTAAATACGTTCTCATGACTGTCACATCTATGTAATGTCAATCTCTCGTGCTTGCACGCGTTTGAATTGTGTTGTGTTAAAGCTTCAGGGTGGTTTTGACACTGTTGTCTTCGTAATGCACACGTGTGTTCACACGAGACTACAGCTGTGATGTTCAGCACTAAAAATGCTCAGAGCTGCCTGAATCACATGGAGTCTCTGTGTTCTTTTGAATATTTCCTACTAAATGACTGAGGAGTAATCTGTGTGCCATTTTGATCTCTCTCGTGTGTTTTTCAGGTTGTTAAAATGTCCCAAACCCATCCGTTATGTGGTCTGTGCTGTATTAAAGCATTATCTATATAATGATCAACGCTTTCGCAATACACCGCATATCTGTACTGCTTTAAGTAGAGCAGAATTAGGTAATGTTTACAATCATCTCATGAATATTTTCTAGTTTTTTCCCGTAGAAGTCCAGACTTAAGCAAAGGGAACATGTGTGTCTGTTCTGTATTTCAGTATTTCTACATTGTTTGTGGATGTTTATTCCTGTGTTTTTTTTTTTACCCCGAGCAACAGTTACACAGATTACTGTCTTGTCTATACTCTTAGAGCAAAAGTCTAAATAAAGTTGTAAAGCAGATTTTGTAAGAGTTGATTCGTGCCTGCGTCTTTTTCTTAATAAAGGAATACATGGAGTTGAGACACTTACTAATACATGCATGAAGGTTAATGCATTACATAATAAAATATTTTATTTATTTTTAAGGATGCAAATCTGTGGGCAGAACTGTTAGAAAATCCCAATACTTGCTTTGATCAGTCATCAGCCCAATGTCTTTTCAGAGCTGCAGTATATAAATGGGAAAAAAAGGCAAAAAATAATGTCTAAAATATTTTTTTACCTTACTCTATGTACAGCAGGGACAAAACAAAAACCATAATTCCTTTGATACATTCTCAATTTTTGAAATAAAATGTACAATGAAACGGTGATCATTCATCAGCCCAATGTGTTTTTAGGAATGCAGTGTATATAAAAAAAGGTTTAGAAACTAAAGACAATGTCTGATATTTTTTTACCTTGCTGTATGTACGGCAGTGAGCCAGCAGGGAGCAGAAGTCTCTCCATTCTGTGTGTTTTAACTGCAGTGTACAGTATCATCTCAGCTTATCAAAATTTTAATACTTAATGATTCCAGTCAATAATTATAAAACCATTTTTTTTGTTTATATTCATATTAAAACTCATTTGGAAATTACAGCTGTTTTGTGTCAAGCCCAGAGGTCAACATGCTGCCTGAGATCTGACCACAGTATAAAACACTATATTATTGTTATTACAGCTCACCACCTCCCTGCTATAAAACCTGTTGCTGTTTCTTTTGAAATCTCACTTCCCCATTTTAACTGTTAGTTTTGGATGAAACCTCGAGCCCACAGACGTGTGTTAGTGTAACCCAGACCTGCATGAGTCTGAAGCACGGTGCATTCTGGGAAGCTTTTCTACAATATGTTTGAATAGTTCATTCGATCCTTCAGCAGGGACGGGGAGTGTGATCACACTGTTATATGTGTAAACGTTTATTTTATATTACATCGTAACATCCTAGAACATGTTTTTGTTTTATATATAAATTATATGTATTAATGTAATATCAATGAACAGATTGACAACTGTTGAAAGTGTGCATTTTCAAACCACAAAAGAAGATATTTTGAAGAACATCGGTAACCAAACAACACCGGGCTCCATTGACTGCCATTGTATGAACATAAAACCACTGAGACATTTCTCAAAATATCTTCTTGGGTGTTCCACATAAGAAAGTCATACATGATATAAACGACGCAAGATTCTTTTTGGGTGCATGTAACTTTAAGAGCTGCTTGATTTCTCATTCTCAAAATACGTTTGATATACTAAACGCGCTGTCATTTAATTATTTGTGTCTATAATGTAACATTTCTATATCCTCTAACAATCTATTTTTGTACATAAATGTAGGTGGAATTATTCTAAATAGAGCAGACCCACTATCGTACTGACTTGACATTTCAGGTTGGATATATTAAACCTTTTTGTTTTAGAGGACTGATGTTTCCTGTCTCTGGAGAGACGGCGTTGCGGCGTCTCTTTGAAGCGCAGTGGTCAGGAGTGTTGGGTCAGAACTGGCTTTAGATTATGACTGTGTGGGCTCTATCCTGTCGTCCCAGCGCTGTCATTTCAGTCACTTCCTTTACTTCCTGTTGACGCCACTTGGCAGATCTGTACAATAAACACTGCCTTCCTGACACCCCACACATACACACCTAACTGAGTTGATGCTCATCTCTTATCAGCCTGACCCATAGGTGATTTCTCTTATAATATTTTACTAAATAGCAAATCATCCTTTGAAAGACAAATCACTTTTATTTCTCCTAGAAATCACTTAGACAACACAGAGAGCAAATGGAAACTTTTAACTTTTATGTAGACAGAAAATGTTTTTTAATTTTTTACATTAGCACATATAACATTTGACGATCATGATGCCATTTATGATGTCACGAGCTCACAGCAGGATGGAGATACAGGAGGTGGGCTGGGTAGAGGTTCAGTTGCTTGCACTGGACATGCAGATCTCTGTCACACTGCCAGATTCAACATCAGCAATCTCTCTACAGAGCGGTGCCCGCTATCTAAACAGCACACCAGGCCATGGGCAGAGTCATCTGGAGAGAGACTGTGAAATTCAACATCCCCAGGGGAATATGTAATGGCTTTAGACTCCTGCCTGGTTATTTTTGCATCAGCACCCACTTTAGATAAGACTGCAGAATGGAAAAACACAAAGAATCTCAACTGTATTTAAAAAGATGACTTTAATACAAAACTGAAATGCGTTTGATCCTGTTATACAGAAAATGTTCCAGGAACTTATTCTCTAAAACATTTCAGCATGAAAATATCACAGTGATTGTTAATGCAGTAAAAGGGCATTTCTTAGCTTACATGCACACGAGTACAGTATGTAACCAAAAAGGATTTATATCACATTTTTTCTTAAGAGCAATCATTTGGCACTAGCTTCCTGGAAGAAAACTATAATTTTTTTTCGAAGTAAACAAAGTCATTATTTCCTTCAAAACGTTTAATGTCTAAAGAAAAGAAAGTTTCAGTCTGTGTCGGGCTGGACGTTGGTGGTGGTGGCTGCTGAATGCTTTTCTCTTGATCTCTGTTACCTTCCCATTTTCAGACATTTTTGGTTGCAAATAAATGGGTGACCAACATGAAAGGTGAATTTCTACAATAGTCGCAGTAAATAAAGACTTTGATGTTCTGAATTCACACCATGGGTGGAGGCAATGTTGCCAGGATGCTTAAACAAACAAAGCAATGATTAAAAAGTGCATCAGAGACCTGTTGATTTATCTGTAATTTTGGTAAAAAAAACTGCACACCCTGTCTACTCCGGACATGAGGCCGCAACATGACGTCTGGTGAACACAGGGAGTATTTGTCTCTGCATATTAAGCTTTGATATTAACATTAAAATGACACACATCCACTTTAAGGCCTTACCGTCAGATTTTGTTCTAAGCAGCAAATTCATCTTTTCCACTAAATGAATACAAAATGCATAACAACACAGCATGAGCAAAGTCAGCATTCGTCCGTCGTCGGTTTGTTTATAAAGTCTTATGAGCACTCGATATCCTTCTGTCGGCTGGTTTAGTTCTAGGTTGGGAAACAGATAGAGCAGCATTCCAAACAGATCTCCAGACACTCGGACGACTGACAACAATCCTCCAGTATCCCACAATTCAACAGTGCGGAGCAGGTATCCTCACCGCAGCACACACAGAGACCACCGGAGGCGGCTTCTCCACAGCAACAGAGAGCATCACACTCCAGACCACAGGCCAAACACTGAGCCACCACAGAACAACACGACATCACCTCACAGAATAGACACGCCAGTATACAGTGTGCACAGCAATCTGAAAAAGAAATCACAGACACTTTTAAACACCCATTTAAAAAACTCTTTAAATATCAACTTGGTCTCAGATGTTGCTCGTTAAGGGATAGTTCACCCGAAAATGAAAATTCTGTCATCATTTACTCAACCTCTTGTCGTGTCGAAACCTGTACGACTTACTTTTCTCCGCAGAACACAAAAGAAGATATTTTGAAGAACCTTGGTTAAAGAGAAGGGTCGGCAGCCATTCACTTCTATTGTATGGACTCAAAACCAATGAAAGTGAATGGGTGCAGGTTAACAGCATTCTTCAAAATATCTTCTTTTGTGTTCTGTAGGGGAAAAAAAAGTCATACAGGTTCGACATGACAAGAGGGTGTGTAAATGATGACAGAATTTTCTTTTTAGGGTGAAATGTCACTAAAAATATCTTATTGGTAAAATAACCTAGAGACATCTAATAAAAAATATATTATTTTGATCCATAAAATGTATTTTTGGCTTTTACTAAAAATGTTCCCGTGTTACTTAAGACTGGTATTCTGATCCAGGGTCACATTTGTGAGATTTCTGACTCTTTTTCTCAGACAAAGATGAGACTTAAATGAATGTTTCCTTGTACCCTTTTCTCATTTCTCGTTGAGGGAATAATCGAAATATTAAAGATCTCATCTTTGAAAAGAAAAAATGTTTTCTTTCTACATTTATTTTACAACTCCACACTAATAATGTATCTTAACAATTGTCTTATTTGTTTCTATTTTTCCCTCCTAGGCAGGTTTAAGAGAAACATCAGAGACTAAATGAATAAATGTGATAACCTGGATTTGTATCACAGTTTTCACATGTCTTGTCATGTTGTCAGTCTTTCATATTACTGTTAGATGACGTTTAGTCACTAATGAGGTTTGTTTTGGTTGAAATTCAACAGGCACTGGACTGAAATGACCACAATACATCTAGAAATGCTGATAAAATGAAAATTTGGAACGGTCTCTTCATCTTCCCTGTGGTTGTATATCTAAAGGTCTAAATGATAATGTCCCACACTCTTTTATCAACTTTTATCACCACATTGAACCCTTGAAGAATATTTATTGCGAGTTCGGTCATGGAACCGAAATGTGTGACCTAACGGAAAGAATTATCAAACGCTGACGTAGAGGACCCATTAAACACATGAAGATAAATCCACAGGCTTGTTGTTCTGCTGCTGTGAGATAAGAGCAAGCGCTGTATTTACAAACAGTCCTGCGGGTGGAGGTCTCGTGTGTGCATCTGTCTTGTTTTTATATCCCGGTGGGGACATGAACCTGAATACACACTAACACGTGGGGACTCGTGTCACAAAAAAGCTAATAAATCGTACAGAACAATATTTTTGGAAAATCTAAAAATGCAATAAATGATCTTTAGGTTTAGGGGTAGGGAATAAATGTACAGTTTGCACAGTATAAAAATCATTACGCCTATGGAGTGTCCCCACGAAGATAATAAAGCAGACATGTGTGTGTTTAAAGTACCATCTCCTGCGACTCTTTGTATCTGAGAGGCGTCGCCTTTAAAGCTCTTCTGACTGTTGGAGGTGGAAGGCGTGTGTTTTGCGTGCCGGTGTCTGTGTCCGTTGCTCTTTGTATGTCCATTGCACGTCTGCGGCGTTGCTGTACGAGTTTTGGTTCTTCCTGACGGTGGCGTGCACACGACAGCTGATCCATTGGTGACCGAAGAAGGAGAGCCGTTGTGAAGTTTTGACTTTTCTGAATGATGTGAAACGTTTTATTAGTATTCATACAGTACAATAAATATAAGTTATTTATATTTTTGTTCAACTGTGAATCTGGTAACCTTTCTCTATTCTGTGTGAAATTGTAGGTATATGGTCTGGAAGCAGTAAAGCATCATCATTGGTTATGACAGCGTCTGTTAGAGACTCGCTGCTATCTCCATGATCCAGGTTATGCTCAGCGCAGAGCATCTCTGATGATGCAGGACCTGTCAATCAATCAAAGAGCCGCAGTTAAGATTATACTCTTAAGTAAACTTTTAAAGGTCTCTTAAATATCTTTCTCACCTGTCATCTCTTGAGGTCTTCCAGTGGCCTTTGGTTGTGCTGTGTGGACATGACTTGAATTCTCCGGGGTCGTGAGCTGTGTGTTGTCCCGCCCTTCATCCTGCTGCTGGACATCCATCGCTTCTGTCTCCTGTTGAGACTAACTCTGATGAGACATCCACAGAGAACAATCTTAGCATAGATAACAGAGGTTGATCTTTTCTAGCTCAGGAGATTTTATTACGTTTTTAGTTGTGTTTCATTTAAGTATCAACTTAGTCTCGGATGTTTCTCATAAACCTGCTTAGGAGCAGTGTTGGGTGTATCTAGTTACTAAGTAATTAGTTACTGTAATTTAATTACTTTCCCTTGGAAAATTAAAGAAAGGGATTACTCTTGTTTTTCTGTAATTTAATTACAGTTACTTCTGATGTAATTGAATTTAATACTGTGTTTTATTTTGGATAGTGGAAATGACATCAAAATGACATGTCTAACTTTAAAGTGTATGCTTTATTCTTCTTCTCACATTCATTTACTTTGGTTAGTTTATAAGAATAATTTATGTCGTTTTTTCGTAATTCTTCATAATGTGTGTTGTAATGTATTATATGTAGTTGAAAAGAATTATAACCAATTTAAAATGTGTAGTGTAATAATAAATTGCTAAGTGTTATAATGCATTAACTGTAATAACAATTATTTACAAGATATTACAATGTATGAAAAGGTGCATTACAATGTTTTAAAACTACTTTTATAATGCGTTATACATACATGCTTCAAGTAAAGTGTTACCATAAGTAATTAAATACTTTTTTGGAGAGAGTAATTTTACAGTAATAAATTACACTATTGAATATGTAATCAGTAACTAGTTATTAATTACTTTTTTAGAGTAATTTACCCAACACTGCTTAGGAGAAATAAAAACAGAAACGTGAATTTAGATTGTAGAGGTAAAATCATCTGGATTTGGGTAAATGTGATGAGAAATGTTTTGAGTTCATATCGAGATCTTTAATAATATTGATTGCAGACTCGACAAATCTGAGCTCAGTGCTGAAAATCTAATGAAGACATTTGAAAGATTTCCCTTTCTCTCAGGAGAAATGTCTAAGATGCAGGAAACTTAAAAGCTTTCATTTGCCCTTCATTCATATATTTTAGTTATTTGAGAAATCTCATGTTTGTTTTTTCTCTCTTGTAGGATGGACTATCCCGAACCAATATAATTCAGATCAGTGGTGATTCTACAAAACAGTTGACATCATAAATAATCAAGAATTCCGGTAAGGCATTTAATAAACACAAGCAAAAGCATCAATTAATACATTAAAACAGTTTGAAACAACATAATAACACATAATACCATGAGACAGCTTTGCCATCATTTCACATGAAACATGAAAAGTATTTGTTTTTGTGTTTTTGTTGTGTAAATGCTGTATTTATTGTGAGCTGTACTGGTTTGGGAAAGTGACTTATGTGATAGGGATGTGATTAATCACACCGCCCCGCTGAATCACAGAGGACTGAACACATCCCCAAAGCCCTAAGATCATGATCAGGAGTCACAACAAACACTTTCTTGGTATTCTTTGATCTTTAGTTGAACATTCGCAACACTTGTGTTTTTTAAAACTATTAAAAAAGGTACAAAATGTGCCTTTTGTCTAAATGAACAGTTTTTTAAGAGTTAAAGACATTTTAAGAGTTAAACCAAATGTAAATTAGCCCATAAGGCGACATTTGGATGTCCACTTTTTACAGAGCACCCAATCATAGGCTACTCATACATTTCATATTTTCAGTATAATTTTTTAGGGAATGAAATAAATAATGCCTCTTACCCTAAGGCTGAGAAGGACAACATGTATCACATAGAGAAACAGGGAATACATGCTTTTTTGCACATTAATTTAAGACCTGAAGATCACTTTTACCTGCAATATGTAATACACGTTATATTGCTGAAAAACTAACAATTAAAACACTTTATTATCAGAGAAATATTTAAAGTATTTGTTTTATATAGTCATATTTTATTTTGAATAAAGTTACATAGTAAGCAATATGTTTTAAAAAATGAAACGTTTTAAAAATAAGAAAAAAATGCAGAGTAATTAATTGAAAAATGATAAACGTCAAAAAACGTTTTTTACGTTTTCGCCCTATACAGACGTTTTGTGGCTATTTAAAATGATTCAATTCACGGTGCAAATGTTGCTGGTCACAATAAAACCACGGTTTATTAGCAAGAATGGAAGTCATAAATTATACTTTTGCACTTAAAAACGTGATAAAAAAGCGTAGATAACGTGACAAGCCGTTGCTATACTGCGTTCATGACACGATATTACACAAAGCTGAAGTCTTACCTTAACTCGAATAAATCCAGTCTTGGACCGAGGAAGATTAAATTCACAATTTTATTTTGAATGAACTTTTGCTCGTGTTGTTCTTCTATGCGAGCGCGTGCTGCATCTGCAATGAAGCGGGTGCGTGTGTTTGGTGCTCATGCGCGTGTGTGCGCGCGCTCGCAAGACATCCTTCCTGCACTGCTGAGAATCAACAACTTAAAACAAAAATTAAATCTATAATTCTCTTTGCATCCTCATTCAATTTAATTTGACTTATTGACTGCAATAACTATCGCTTTTAAATGTTGTGTTTATGTTTATGTTTTGTAAATTGTATACTTAGCAGTGCTGTAAACCTACATTATATTATATATTCGTGTAGAAGAGTTCAGGAAAGTTTGTTTTAATGTATTGTGTACACAGTATTTGATAGGAAAATACTCCATAAACTCCATATTTGCGTTAACGTAGGCCATACCTTAGTTATATAAATTCACTTAATGTTGCCTCTTTAAAAGGAGCCTTCATGTTTTCGCAAAATAATAAAACAAGGTTAGTTATAAAACAGAGCAATGAGCAAAATAATTTATTTAGATTAAAAATTTAATAAAGTAAAAGTTGCAATTAATATAAATACTAAAAGATTATGTAAAGGAGACGATAGCTGTGTTCCAAATGACATTCTACGCACCGTGTAGTGTGTGAGTTTTAGAAGGGTAGCATCGTATGTGTCCAGCAGGTGGCAGCGAAGTTAACGGCGTCAATCAAAACCGTAGACGAAGAATCAGCGGAAGCGGAAGTAACTGCGCTGCTCCGCTGTGTAAACAAAAGGAGCGAAATGCTAGGTTTATTACTGCACATAAACTAATCACAACTGTTGATTATGTGTCTCTACTTCAGATGTCATTCTTGACTTAGTAATATACTTCAGTTTTGGACTTTAACTGGAAAGATCGACGATGGTAGGTTAAGTGTTTTTGGAGTTCGTTTGTTTTGCCTGGCCTCTATATGTCTTTATAAGATATAAAGAGATTGTATGGTGCATATTATGGTACCTCAATATATCATATACAATACAGGGCTGTGTTGAATAAATAATACGATGTACCGTTACGGGGTAAATGATAAGACGAATGCTCAAATGTTATAAATAAGTATGCAAACTGTATTTTTAGTAAACAGTGACGTCGTGCGTGTTTTGTAGCTCAAAGGGCAGAGCATTGGGTTAAATGGTATGAGTTCAATTCCCAGGGAACACACATACTGATGTCTTTACCTAGAATGCCTTGAAAAACCATCAGCCAAATGTAAATGTATGTGAAGATTGATGCAGGCAAACTGTCACATACAGAAAACTTTATAACAGTGTATAGTTTGATTGCCGATGTGTGCATGTCAAAACAATCCCCACATTCTGTTTGTTTACCTCTTATGTTGCAGGACAGCGAGGTTTCAGACTTCGATCAACCTCCAGGACCAGAGAAGCTGGACAGGAGAAACGCACCCGTGTTTTGTGTTTGTCGCAGACCAGACATCAACTGCTTTATGATGTAAGATGTGTTTATTCGGGGGGGGGGGGGGGGGGTTGCTTGCATCTTTAAATTAGATCCTTTTTGTAACTTTTTCTTTTTATATAGTGGATGTGACAGCTGCAATGAATGGTTTCACGGAGATTGCATTCATATATCAGAGAAGACGGCCAAAACCATCCGTGTCTGGTACTGTGAAAAGTGTCGAGGTAAGAATATTTATTTGCAATTCATTTTTGGTCACACTTCAGTTTAAGAGGCAATTCTCGCTATTAACAAACCAATAACTATTGCTTTTCCCCCTATTAAACTTTTAATTTGTTGCTTATTAATAGTTAGTAAGGTAGTTATTAGGTTTAGTGATTGGGTAGGATGAGGGATGTAGAGTATGGTCATGCAGAATATGTGCTTTATATGTACTAATAAACAGCCAGTATGCCAATATGCTAATAACAACTAGTTAATAGGCAGAATTGCCCCCTATACTGAAGTGTTACCCTTTTCTTACACTGTAGTATTATATGCAACTTTACACACATATGCTTTTGGTCCAGGTAAAGATCCATCCTTGGAGATCAAATATCGTCCCAAGAAAAGCAGAGAAAAAGAACATGAGACTGACCGTACAGACAGTCAACCAGACACTCCGGATTTCAAGACAGATGGGCGGCGCGGGTCACGAGTGAGATACTATGATTTATAGAAACAGCTCTCTTATTATTGCATTATGCATTATTATTATTTGGCAGAATGCGGGTGTTTTGTTAAAGGGGTCACATGGCGCGAATACGTGTTTGTTAAAAGTTGCCCATACATGTATTAGACACGTAAAATTGCCGGAACAAAAGATGCATTCTATCTAAAAGCGAATGCTCACGCAGACCTGCCTTAAACACCTCGTGTAACCACACCCCCACAAATCTACGTTAGTTTGTGGTATGATTTGACTAAGACCACCCAAATGTATACGCAAATAAGGTGGGCGTACCTGTCAGTACAATTGCTTTAGATTCTGATGATCCAAATATGGTAAGAGGCGTTATATTTACGTCACACGCTTCCAGAATTCGATGAATCACTACGCACTGGTTAACAGGCCAATCATACAACACCTCACTTTTTAGAGCCATGAGTTTTGTAAAAAATCTGCGCGTTTCAAAGAGGCGTGGCAAAGAGGAGATACAAACATGCGCAGTATTCTGGGAAATACATCGTTTTTTAACCTTAAATCGTGCAGAAACATTGGATAACATCTTAAACATACGATAATATTCGTTTTAGCCGTGTCATATGAACCCTTTAAAGCTCTGAGTGAGGGGATTTGTTTTTCGGCTGCAGATTAAGCGCTCTGCTCGCATGTGTGGCGAATGTGAACCCTGCATGCGCACTGAAGACTGCGGACTATGTGACTTCTGTAAAGACATGAAGAAGTTCGGCGGCCCAAACAGGATCAGGCAGAAATGTCGCCTGAGACAATGCGAAGTGCGCGCCAGGGTGAGTTTCACCATTATAACATAGAAAATAAACCACATTGTGCTCGACTTGGAATTCACAGATTCATCCATTTCATTAGATGTCGTTGCTGTGACTCTTGACTTACTTATATTCTTAGAGTATAAGTCAAGTCTTATGTTGTCACTTTTTAGACATGCTAGATTTATTTACTCTAGGTAAGAAGCTGGTGTTAGGTGTCTTCGATCTGACACTGAGAACTGAATCTTTAACTTTCGGTTTGCAGCCCAGTTCTTTAACCACTATGTCACTCGTTATTGTTTTGTTGCAGAAAATGTTACGAGTAAAGGATGAGGAATATTCCATGTCTAAGGATAGAGACTATCGCTATCACGATGGTGATCTGTCTGAAGACTACAGTGAAAATGAGATGGAGCTCTACCAACAGTACTGTGCCGGCCAGTATGGAGACCACAGCACGGTACAGCCCTCTTTATGCTAATGTCTACTAAGTGGCTGTCTCTGTAATGATTCTGGACAGATTTGACTATACTTGAATAGGAAAAGCTTAAAACACATACTTTAAATCACCCATAACATATAAAATAACGTTAGTTTCTTTAGCTCAGGAGTATCATTTATAAAACTTGTGAACGCACAAAATGGGCATGGAAATGTGCGTACACCACTTTCCACGCAAAGATTGTGAATGATCTATTAAAACCAAACTTGATGAGAGAATGTAAGCAAGCTCTGACCCATGCGTACGCACATTCTGGAGACAAGGGGAATTGGCAACACAAATTATGCAGAAAGTAGCCTAAATGTGAGAAGAATTAATGCTTTACAGACGCCATATCATACGTTAGATCCACATTATCACAGTGATTAAATCTGCAGTGTTATTTGCACTTGGATTGAATTGTTTCATGCACCCTCTTGTAAAATCCGACTCAAATCTTAAATCGAAATAGTAGGGATTGTCGTAGAGACCAAGAGAGGCCAAGATGATTGTGTCTTTTAAATGAAAGCAAAGACATTCATTTCTGCCATTTATTTTTCCTGAAAGTTGCCATTTTAGAGATGGTCAGTAAGTACATAACAATGTCTGAAGGTTAAGATGTACAACATTCCGTGTGATTTCTGAAGGCTTTTCTCACCAGGGTTGGAACAGTGACGAGGATGAGGGTTCGTACTGCGATTCATCCATGAGGAAGAGAGCCGTGAAGGTCAAGAATGTGAAAAGAAGAGAAAAGCGATCTGAAAAAAAGGTAAAGATCTACAAGCCGATAAATGCCTGAATCATTGAGTCATTGTGCTAAAAAGGACTCTGCATTGACTCATTTGTCAGAAAGAGGAGAGTAAGTCCCGGAAGCACAAACCCAAACAGAAGCACAAGGACAGGGTGAGACACAGCGAGAGGGCAGAGGTTCGAGACAGCGCAGGGGCCAGACAGTGTCTCGGACCCGGATGTGTTGAAGCTGCACGTGTAAACTCCAAATACTGCTCTGACAGCTGCGGTAGGAAGCTCGCTGCCAAGTAAGACTGGAAAAAAACAATCCCCATTATAAACCCTTAAGAGACTACATATATTCTGATCATTCCTGTATTTTATTTTCTTGCTAGCCGCATCTGTGAGATCCTGCCGCAGCGCATTCAGCAGTGGCAGCAGAGCCCGTGCATCGCAGAGGAACAGGGGAAGAAACTTCTGGAGCGCATTCGCCGCGAGCAACAGGCGGCTCGAATGAGACTCACTGATATGGAGAAACGGTTTCACGAGCTGGAGGGCATCATCGCCAAAGCCAAGCAGCAGGTCGTACAGCATGATGAAGAGGTGAGAGCTCATCGCCATGACAACCATCACATATCACATCTAAATTCAATGCACGAGACGTTCAGATTTTCTGATTTTGACACTCCTCTTTTTTGTGTGTTCTTAAAGGTGAATGAGGGTGATGATGACACAGATTTGCAAATCTTCTGTGTGTCCTGCAGTCACCCGGTGAACCCCAAGGTGGCGCTGCGTCACATGGAAAGGTGCTACGCCAAGGTGAATTGTCTTTTTTATAAATCATGCTACCTTTCAACAATATACTATAAACTATAAAGTTGACTTTAAGAATTATTTGTTTTACATGATGTTAATCATATCTACATGTTTCGTTGTCCCTTTAACCAGTATGAGAGTCAAACATCATTTGGCTCCATGTATCCCACACGTATAGAAGGGTAAGTTTACGCGATCACCTCTATATTTTCCAGAAACATTAAGTAAGGTTTCAATACCTTTACTGTAAAATTACATAATATCGTCACTTTCCCATGTGAACATGCCAAGACACGCCGCCGTGAGTGACAAAACACTCAGTAAAATGTCTGCTTATAATATCAGGAAATGCAATTCATCGCAACATATCAATGTCTACGGACACCTGTTTCCTTTGTAACTTTAAAATCACTTCCGAGTCCAACTGCTTTTAATTTCAGCAAATAATTGCGTGTTCAGAGTGAACAATTCGTTCACTACTTTTTACCCACAATGCACTCTGATTTTGAATGTACCTCTGACTCGATCACTCACTATTTCCCATCCTATAATGCGAATCAACCACCTGAATAGATTTAGCTAGAGGAGAGTAAGCGTTATACACTTGTGTTTGTTCTGGTTGACAGTTATTTTCTACTTTTTGGAATAAACAGATTCAATTGACATTATAAACAATAGTATTTCATTTTAAATATATACAAGTAATTTTATTTAACGTTATAGATGTGATTATAATAAAGCAAATGTTTGCCACGTTTATTAACAAACTAAAACAATAAACGTGACAAATAACTTGAAAATGAGCTTTACTATTTTATAAACAATCCATAAAGCCAAACAAGTGTAATATGAGTGTTAAGACGAATGTCCACCACAGCACTGTCAGAAACAGGATATATTACTTAAGTGTCCGAAATTTCTTCCCCATATTGTGGACTATTTAGCATTTGCTATATAGGGAATAGTGAACCAGTGAACAAGTGAGTGAATTCAGACACAGCTACGGTGTCAAGGGAACGTGTCCCGGCGTGTTCACGATGGGAACGTGACGTCAATTCACACCCTCTATTGATCAACACAATTTGATTGACAGGATTTGATTTTATCCATTGCAAATTGATTTGATCATTTAAAGTGGTCTGGAACATGCTAGGACACTAGTTTGTAAAATACTGTGGCAGATGAATCGTGCACAATAATACCAGGAATGTTTGGTTTTTTTTAGTTTAGTTCCAAAGCCCCTTTAGCTCATTACACTTTTATGGGAAGGTTAGAAATGACATATAGTTCTAAAGACATGTATTGCCTTGTGTGAATACAAAAAAATAGTTGTCAAGTGAACAAACAAACTAAAATAATAATTAAAAACGGCATGAAATCAAAATTGAACAAAAAAATGTACTTGCGTTTTATGCATACTTTATTAATAAGATGCTTTATTTCAGTCTAATGTTATATGTTGGGGTTTTTCTTCTTTTGTGCAGTGCTACGCGGCTCTTTTGTGATGTTTACAATCCACAGAGTAAAACCTATTGCAAGAGGTTACAGGTTCTCTGTCCAGAGCACTCCAGAGACCCAAAGGTTACATTTTCATTTCATTTAAAAGATAGATTTACATTGCAATGATTTTAAGAACCTTATAGAGAAATTTATTCTTAAATTGTCTTTTAAATGTTGAACGTTGCAGGTCCCTGCAGATGAAGTCTGTGGTTGTCCACTGGTCCGTGATGTATTTGAGCCCACCGGTGAGTACTGCAGGGTGTCCAAACGCAAGTGTAACAAACACTACTGCTGGGAGAAACTCCGCAGGGCTGAAGTGGACCTTGAGCGAGTCAGAGTGGTCAGTGCATCTCTTACCTGCAATTCTGTCACCATCATAATACACCATCTGATGTTGTGCTAAACCCCTCAAGCTTCATGACACAAATGCATATTATAAGTATTATTACAAAAATCCATACGACTTATTTGATATTTAAGTCATATGGGGTTTAAACCATCCAACCAAGTGTTAGTAAATAATGAGATTTTTAATTTTGTGTGAAATGTGACACGTTTCAATGGCATTTAGTATTGATGAACCTGCACATGATTTAGACAGGTTTTTTTTGCATTTCACATTTCTGAACAGATGTAAAACTTTTGTCTTCTTCTTCAGTGGTACAAGTTGGATGAATTGTTCGAGCAGGAACGCAACGTAAGAACAGCCATGACAAATCGTGCTGGTCTCATGGCCCTCATGCTTCACCAGACCATTCAACATGACCCCATTACCACAGACCTGAGAACCAGCAAGGACAGATAAGGTTATTTTTATTCCGTTTTATTTTCATATCTGTGAAACTACGAAAACACCCTTTTAACCATATGGTCCGTTTTTCTTTTACAGCGTTGAATGGACAATTGCTGCGGAAGTTACGTCATCATTTTGAAGAAATGTCGGTCCTCATGTTTTAGCAGTTGTTTGATCAATGAAACTGTAATCTTTATGTAAAATTAATGTAATCTTTGGTTTCTTTTAAAGGCGTACTTAACCCAAAAATGTGAATTCTGTCATCATTTATTCACCTCTGCACTGTTCCAAATCTATATAAATTAATTTGTTCTGATGAACACGGAGAAAGATATTTGGAAGAATGCTTATAACCAGACAGATTTTGCCCCCCATTGACTATCATAGTAGGAATATATACAATGACGGTCAAAAGTGCCCAAGAATTGTTGTTGTCCTACATTCTTCAAAATATCTTCTTTTGTGTTCAACAGAACAAAACAAATCCTAAAGTTAATTTTCCTACTAAGGGTGTAAAGTGGTTACAAGAACTTTTTGGTCAAAAGCATTCTTACAAATATCTTTCTCTGTGTTCATCAGAACAAAGAAATGTGTACAGATTTGGCACAACTCAAAGGTGAGAATTTTCATTTTTGGGGTGACGTATCACTTTAAAACGGTGCTGTAACCGAACATTTGTTCTTTTAGACTTTGTATTATTCTAAGTGTATTTGTGAATTAAAATTAAACTATGAACTATATTGCAACTTTATTAAGTAGTTGGTAAGGTACTCTGCTGATTTCGTTCTTCTGGTGGTTTGGGGACCTTACCCACAAGGTTTGTTTGTAAAAGACGATTTTCTTTTAGTAATATCTAAATATTAATATCAGACGTTTATAATATGTAGATCTATACGCTGTGGTTGTTCTGCTCTTGCCACACGTGAATCTGGCCTCTTGTTTCTGAGGTGAGGAAATGGTTGAAAATATCCAAATGAATATCTGATCGGGATTAGTTTTATGAATGCACAAGTTATTATTAAGAATAATAAGATGTAACGTTTTGTATTTATATCGTCGAATTTATTAAGAAAGATTTTTTCTTAAGAAAATGTGTACATCTCACAGGCTAAAATGTGCATAATTTCGAGTACAGATTCTAGGTGTAATTCACGCGACACATTGTTTTTAAGCATTTGGCAGACGCTTCTTTCCAAAGCGACTTACATTGCATTATACTATACTTTTGTTTCTAAATATGTGCAATCCCTGGGATCGAACCCATGACCAACGCCACGCACTGAGCTAAAGCATTATTCAAATTTCCAAATGTGTTCGGCTATCCGATCCAGATCTCCACACAAAATGGAATCTATATCGACAGCATGTGGTCAACGAAAGGATACTCCTAACGTTACTGGTTTTATAACTTGGCAAATTATGCTTATTGTGCATCACGTATTTTTGTGGGTTTGTGAAAACGTTTTAAGTAATTTAATATCATTTTCGCTGAGACGATTTTAATTTAATCGTAAACGCTTATCAATGAAACACGTCGATGACCTGAAATTACTTTTAAACCAAAATTGATGCCGTTTAACATGATGGTTTGAGCGGCATTATTGCATCGATTCAACTTCTCGCGACCGCTCTATCGCTAAATGTAATTGTTCGCAACCTCGAACGGGATCGACTTCCAACGACGCTCGCGTCTGCGCATGCGCACGAGGTCACGGAAAGTATCGCTGTTCGAGAGAACGAGGCGCGGGTGAACAGCAAGATCGTCAGCGGTAAGAATGTTACAATGCTGCAAGTATTAAAACAATAATTGTTTATGCGTTGCAAGAGCGCGTATTTGCGATGCAGACAACGCGACAATTGCACGATATTTCTGCAGGGAAATAATCGCGTGATCGGCGCGGTTCCGCTCAGGCGAACGCGTTCGGAAAGTCGGTATCGCTGAAAGCAGTGGGGAGGGTCAACAGTGACGGGGGCACTTTAAAGCGAAATGGAGGTTGTGTTGTGACTCGTGTAAAATAAACTTAGCGTGTGTTGAAAATGCACGAGTTATTGTCAGCGACACGCGCTGTTTGTACGGGGTGTGGGTGTGTTATAAAATAATAACGTGAGTGTTACGACGTTTAACGTTACGCGTTTCGTTAGCTGTTCAGCGCAGCATTCTGAAATTACTGAAATGGAGGGTAGCGAAACTCGTGTCGATTTTTTCCCGACCGCCTCTTGTTTAATTTCGACTATGTTCATCCCTTTATCGCGAGATATTGATGTTGGGATTTACACGGGGAGAGAATCGCTGAAATTAGTCACGTTTTAAGAAGTTTTGTTTGTTTGAATCGAAGTGAACCGATGCTCCACTCGGTTCAGTTTTAAGCGAATTGTTCACGCGTGTTTTCCTTACGACCGTCAAGAGGACAGACGCGATTATCGTGACACTTAATTTAAAAAAAAAAATTCGCACGTGCGTTATTCGTATCTGAAATGTAATCAATTTAATTAAGCAACAAAGTTAAATAAAAAAATAAGTTTTGAGTATAGTTAAAATTTCACAGTTCATCAGTTCATTTAAATGTAAATAAAGTAGAGGTCGTAATATATATTAACATATAATCTTTAACATATAATTTATGATGTAATGCAACATTCTTGGTTGTTTTTATGTCATCCCAATTATGGGATTTCATTGTTTGTTTACTTCATTGTTTTTTCCTGAATCTGTGCATGTACTGTAAATCTTTTTAAATATAATGTGAAGATATTGGAGTTTCACGCACAACTTTGATGTCGTTTCTTGTTCATGTTTTGGATGGAATTCTTGTTTATAGTGCGTTTAAAACATATTGCTTTCATTTATGCATAAACAATACCAAATGGTGCACTTGGTGGATAATAAATACTTTCAAGGAAGCATTTCCGTCTTTAATTTATAGTTTAAAGTTTAGTTTGTGGTCTGATTCGGTGAGTACTAAATTGCTGACCTTTACACTAAATCAGTTTAGTATTAAGTATTAATGTATATATTATAATTACAACATTTAGTTAATTAATACTATACTATTCTGTAGTATTAACTATAGGAAATAATTCAACTGCAAGAAATACTATAGTTTTTTTTTAATAAGATCCAGATAATTTTACTGCAGTTTGCTATAGTGTGCTACAATATTTTTTAATGTGGGAATCTTATCCATCATATTTTGTTTTTGTTTGTTTATTTTTGTATTTGTGAATATAATTTTTGTATTATATTAAATGCTTATAGGTTAATCTATCGTTACTCTGTCTTTACTCTAGCGTGTTTCACTGTCATAGTAATCGCGCTGCATTGCAGACATCGAAACTCAGGCCATTTCTATCGACCTCCCCACTGTCGCTCGCTGCCGGGCTCGCTGAAAAATCCATCACCATAGCAACCGCTCGTCTCTGCCCCGTTCTATAAATATTCTCCTTCACGCTAGTCTAGCGTGTTTCTGCTAGCTCGAGCCGTTCCGGCAGGCCAGATTTCTAGAGGGATTTTATTTACATTCGGTACCTTCAGCAAACATTTTCCTTTAGAAGGTTAGCTGAAGCGTTATATAAAAACAGTGGCTTGTGTTGAGATGCAAGTTGTCGTTGTACCTAATATTTATGCTTACTATTTTGCTGGACTTAAATCTCTCAAATTTGCAATGTCATGCTATATTTGTGTGTAATAAAGTATGGTTGAATAAATTCATATTAAAAAGCAGCTAAAATAACCCCATATTGCCACGCCATAAATGTCAATTTTATAACAAATTTATGACGTTGAATCATATCTGTGTTCTATTTACAGGTGCTCTATAATGATCTTTAACCAAAAAAACATGGACTAACCATCCTCACTTCAAGCAACCCAGACGCTCCCTAACAGTTTGAGATGGAATTACTCCTTCCAGGTTTTATGGATAAGTCACCTTGTTCGTACTAAAGATGTGAACCTCCAGTTCTTTACCCCAGCTCGTCTTGGAATGTCTCAAAAGCCTTGGTCTGATATAAATCTGATGTAAAATAAAGGCCTCAAGGTCAGATTAAGGGATCAGTAATGACGGATGAGCTGAACAGGTTATCATCTGACCGGGAGGAGACGGATCGCCGTGACTCTGTGCCCACCGGAGCAGATGGGGTCACTGCCGTCGTGGAACACACGATGGAGAACGACTTGCCCAGCATTGTGACGTTTGAGCTGATTCCTGATTGGCTGAAGCCAATGGAGGAGGAAGATGATGCTGTTGAGGGTGACAAGACCATGGAGCGAAGCTCCAAGAAGACCATTCCTAACATGTTTGTGCCTGATTTTTATTTGCGTAATGTGGGATGTAATGTGTATACTCATATCAGCCGTTGCTCGTGTTGAGTTGAAAAATAAAACAAGTTTGTTTCTCACGTGTGCTTTCAGTCTTAAAAAGAAGCGTGGAAGAGGTCGACCTCCTCTCCCCAAAACTGTTCGCGCACGACTCAACATGATAAAAGCGCAAGGCAGCGCTGTACAAAAGATGGTACGTGTGCCGAGTCTGTGTTGCTTTGATTTATTGTTTTACTTCTAAAATTCTCCTTTCTCTCTGGATGTTTGCTATGTGTAGAGTGTGGATACCATCAACGACAGCAAACGTTCAACTGCCAGAATTGCCAAGAGGCGGATGTCCACACCAATCAGACCACAGCACACTCCCACCTTGCCTACAGGGTCCATCACCATCTTCTCTTCTCCAGTATTTTGTAGTCCTCCGCGCCTCACAAGAGTCTCCCCGCTCAATGTCGACGGGACTCAGATACCCTGTCACTCTCCATCTTTACAGCTGAGCAGCGATTCCCAACAGATAAGCCCTGCCACAGCGGGGAATAATGGCACTGAGATGCCCCTTCATATCTGGCAGGGCCCTCCTCTGCAACCCATCAGCCCTCCAAAGACTCCAGAAGCATTCGTAGATCAGACCGTGACCATAGGGTCGCCGGATTCTCCGGATGACGATCTTAATGAAAGTGAGCCAGAAAAAGAAGAAATCTTGCTTCTGATGAGGTGAGCACATTTTCTAATATGCGTGGCTTGCAAAATTTGTTTGTTCTTTCATTCGACTGTAGTCTCTTGAGATGTGTTTAGATTTTGCAAGAAATTTCTTATTGTTAAAGGTGCTATTTGTAAAATCCGCCACTAGAGGGTGCACATTCAGAACAGATATGTTCAAAACAACAACGGAGTAGCTTGATGACGCTGTGATGGAGCGTGGAGCAATCTGAACTGTCGTCTTCAACTTCACTGCTAATAATCAATCAGACGTGAATCAGAAATCACGTTTATGGATGATGTGAAGTAATACGTTTTATAAGTATTGTGTTTGATGACGCAATTTTATTTCATTATAATGAATTAGATGTAATTCATCAAATTAAGTTATAACTATTTAGTCATATGATCTAAATACGTTTACTGCTTGTTCAGTAAATATATTCATGACACTCGTGCTAAATTAAGAAAATTACATTTTAACACTAAGACTAACCGTTGTCAATCGTTATCATAATCAATCGTTGTATGTTAAACTGTATAATTAAAGGGATAGTTCACCCATAAATGAAAATTATTTCATCAATTACTCACCTTCAAGTTGATCCAAATCTGTATAAATGTATTTGTTCTTATGATCACAGAGAAAGATATTTGGAAGAATGCTTATAACTAGACAGATTTTGCCCCCCATTGAAATGTATACAGATTTGGAGCAACTCAAAGGGGGTAAATGAAGACAGAATTTTCATTTTTGGGTGAAGTATCCCTTTACAGCGGTGTGGGCAAGTACTCCGAAGTACTTTAAATCCCCTTAAATCCCCCTTAAATCCCCTTAAATCCCCTTTAAATTTTCCCCTTTTCTGTCTTCACTTCCTGTCCACTCTCCCACTGTACTCTTCGAAATAAAGACAAAAAGCACCTCCAATAAATCGTAAAAAAAATCATTATTATTTATTTATTCATGTCGTTGAAATTTTTGAAAGTTTTCCCTAACTAAATCACAGATTCTTTGCTGTAAAATGTTTTGTGGTTATAAAGAGAGTGGATTGTGTCTTTTTGAGCTTCAGAAAGACGCAAAAGTGTTAATAATAACTATGTGGCCGGTGCTGTATATTACGTTTGCGTTCAAAATTAAACATGTGTTTTATAAATCTTTTCAAAATTTTGGCTTTTTATTTATAGGTTTTGCTCTTGCAAAAGAATAATGGAAATGTGCTTTTTAAAAAATATATATGTAATACTGTATATCTTGAAATGTTTTGCATTTCGAATAAATATTTTTAAAAAATCCACAAAAGAAGCATAATTTACATACAACATTCAAAGTTAAATGCGAAAACGCAAAAAAAGTTTTGACTTTCCAATCACTTTTATTAAACTCTAGTCTTGCTAGATAATTCTGCATCACATTTCATGATCCGTGATTTTAATTACAGATGTTTTATATATATATATATATATATATATATATATATATATATATATATGTATATGTGTGTGTGTGTGTGTGTGTTTCAGTTACCTCTCTGTTTTTGGTACTGCTTAAACCTGTCAGTACTGTGCACTGTGGATCGTCTGAAATAGATCTAATTTTGAGGTGCAAATCGTGTCTGAGATCACGGAGTCGGTTGGTTGTAAGTTATTTCTCTTTCGACAGGGACTGCGTTGGCTGTGGAGGCCCATTTCCAGCGGAGAAAGTTGGGGACACATTGTGTCACAAATGCAAACGTATGTTAACGCTTCATTTTGTCAGAAAACAGAAGAGGACAAATAGGTTCCTATGTAGTATTTTAAAATGAGTTTTATCTCCTTTATTTTTCACTTCAGCAGTGGAAAAGAAACACTCACCTCCAAACATTGTATTTAGGAAGGTACGTATGTTTTATTAGTGTTTGCGTTACGCCATGTTTATGTTTTGTCAGCCTGGCTGTACATTATGAGGTCCTGCGATACAACTGCAAAGAAGTTTATGTGCTAAACACTTGTGTTGGGGTAAACTGTTCACCGTCAGTAGATTATGTTTCAAAAGACTATTTAGTGAAGTCTATAATCATAGAAAATGATAAAGACTGAAATAGAAAGTTTGTGAAATCTGCTTGGCAAACTCTCTGGATTTTCTTGCAGGTGTATCCATGGCCCGTATCGGTCATCTTTGTTTTGTCTATGTTTTTATCAGTGTGGTTTTATAGTTTGCTGTGATTCTTTATCATTGTGTGTTTGTGTTAGTTGTATGACGGCTTTGGCGATACTTTTGACTGTTTAGATGTCGACAGGGGCGGACTGGGAAGCAAACTCGACAGTGGAATATTCGGCCCTCCATCAATTCCGTCGACGGGGGTTGGGAGGAATTAATGGTCGTTGCATTCATAAGTGTCAGATTCGCTAAGGCCTTCGCGTAGTGTGCATTCGTGTTTATAATACGTCCGCCCCTGGTTATGGCCGTCGGTGGGTTATGGACTTTGACATTATGTCATACCGGTCAGTCCGCCCCTGGATGTCAAGTAACATTAATGCCTCTCACGGTTCTCTGCATGTCAACACAGACTGTGCAAAATGAGTACAAGTGTGAGCCTATCCTTTAGATGATCCCTAATTGTCGTATCTTGAATCTTTTCTTCACTGGCAACTCATTTATTTGAGTGTGTTGATTTTGCATCATCTTCATGCATTTTCATTGTACTGTCATGTGTTGTTGTTGTTTTTAAGGTGGGGCAAGATCAGTGGGAGGTGGGGAAAACAAAACCTCCAAAAAAACTGGTAATGATCATTATAATATGTAGATATAGAAGCATTTAGTGGGGTCGAACGGTAAAACTCAAGGAAACACAAAAGCATTGCCAAAGATCATCAAATAATCTTGCCGTATGTGAACTGCTGGACATGTAAACTCATCACGTTCTCTGTCTCCTCAGAAAGCGACTCCCAAATACAAGAAAGTGATCAAAAAGGTGCGTTATATGTTTCATGTAAATTTGTGTTCTATTTAGTTTTTTAAACAACGTCAATACACCTTCTGTGATTATACTGATCCATCTGTGTGTTGCTGTGTTCAGGATTTAGTCCCTGATGTTGGGGGTGATGACGAGGATGAGGATGATGAATGCAACTGGGTGAGTCCGGTGACATCACTCACTCACAAAACAAACATCTGTGCGTCACATGCTCCTTACTGTCTGTATTTCTGCGGTTAGATGTCTAGGAAACGCTCAAAGAATCGGCGGATGTGTCGTAGTTGTGACGCGTGTCTGAGAGGCACCGACTGCGGCGTGTGTGACTTCTGCATGGACAAGCCCAAGTTTGGTGGCAGTAACAAGAAAAGACAAAAGTGTCGTCTGCGTCAGTGCCAGTTTCAGTCCAGGCTTCACCATCAGGTCCCAAGGGTACGCATTCTTCGGCACGACTGTGCTGTCGTCACCGGAGTACCCTGCCGTGTAGTTTATGGTTTGACGTGTTGCATTTTTGACGTTCTGTAGGTATTACGAAGTCCACGAAGAAGAAATATTATCAAAAAGAAGTTAAAACCAGGGCAACCCAAAAGACGACGAACCACAAAGAACCCCTGGGACGTTGACGGTGAAGATTACGGCAGCGATAACGAATATGAGACGAAACTGAAACATTTCAAAACCAAAGGCACCAGGAAAAGACAAAGGAAGAAATGGAATTACAGTTTCAAGGAGGAGGAAGAGGAAGAGATGTTTATTGAAGCAGTGGTGGATGAAGATGAACCAGATGAGGTTTCCGACTTCTCCTTGTTACTTGTTATACAGTTTAAATCCGTTCTGTAGGCCTGTTTACACCAAGGACAATAACAAGAGATATAAAGAATCATTATTTTACATTTATTATAGTCCAATCACAACTTTAACAAAAGGGAGGAATAATGAATGTTGGGATCACTATCAGACATAATTCAAATCTTCTTTAAGGCTCACACATTAAACATGTGGAAGTTTGGGAAATGTTAACACTATTGTTCATTGGTGCGGGCTAATAAGTTTTTGTTCTTTGTGTGAACAAACATTTAGTGTTAAAGTCATTTAACTGTGTTATTAAACAAAAACCCAGAAGAGAGGACATAAAGCCTGCTTTACCAAATGTTGCTGTGAGCTGTTTCAAACTTTTGTGTTTATAATTTGTTTTTATTTGATTTGTTGTTTACAGTCTGATTCTCTCTCATTGGTTCGGAATGAGCCTATGAAACTTGTGATGGACAATAACGGTGCGTTTAATGTCACCCAGCCACCTCAGTCTCGGGTAAGTGTAGGCTGTTCACTTTGTTCTGGGATTTTCTTATCCTGTATGATTAAGCTCTGAACCAAACAAACGGCTTTAAAATGAAGACCGTACAAAAATTGAACATGTAGAAATGAAAGATTAATTATTTATGAGTAATAAATGTGTAACAAACGTTTTATTTTGTAAATTATTCCCAATAGAGTATCGCAGAGATTACGTAATTTTGTATGCAAACCTCGGAAGCGAGTTAGTATTTTAGTACTTAAGGGTCCAAAGTCTATTGGGTATTTAAATGGTTTTTGGTTGAATGCCTAAAATAAGGTAGGTGGATAACAAAACCTCTTAAATATTTCACGTTTTATTCTAAAACATAAAACACATCAGTTATAACCTGCTTGTGATTTTTGTGTTTAAAAAACAGTGGTTGAAAAAGTGACTACAACCTTTGGTGAGGACATTAGACGTCTTCACACTCTTAAAACCCACAAATAATGCAACATTGACACAAATCTCTAAAAACGCAGATGGAGATTCTTTTCACGGAGAAATTATTTACCAGATAACACGTTTTAATAAAGTTTAACAAAAGTTGTCGGAGGCTTGGTGGTGGTGGTGATGTTGACATTGAGCCACCATAGTGTAGTCAGTGTTTAGCATGATGTTAGCTATTAAATTCTGGCGATTGTATTTAGGCTTAAAAACTAGCTAATTCTGTGTTAATCCATAATGATTAATTTAAGCGAAAGTATTATAAACCTTTGTTAATCAAGGATCTTTCAAAAGTCTATGGGAAAAATGCATAGGCTTTACAAAAATACAATATCTATTACAATATATACTCTAGTGCTCTGTGTTTGGTGGCTCTTGCTGGAGAATTATGGGTAATGTAGTTAAAATATATTTACTATTTAAAATAAAGCTGAAATTAGACTTCTCTAAGAGAAGTGTTCGTCATAGTTTATCGCCAGAACACAGAAGGTGTGTCTTAAACTTAAGTTAATTTTAAGCCCCGAATCTGTTGTATGCAAACTCTCCGAATGCAAACTCTCATATGTGGATCTCTGGGAGCAGGCAAATTAAATGAATGATTAAAAATGACATTTTTAAAAGGAAATGTATTTATAACATCCCGTTATGGACAGCTGGTGTTGATGCTCTCCAAACTGTGTTTTTGTAATTAAAGGAGATCTATTATACCTTGCCTGGTGTCCCGGAGGCGTCTCGTATGCTCAGCCCTGTTACTCTGTGTAACAGCAATCCAGAGGCGCCGATTGAGGCCGGCGGAGTGGCCGGTCCTCTGCCTGTGGGCATCACTCAAAATGATATTCTGCAGATTGAGATGGTGAGAGTCGGGTCACCGGTGTCGGAATTCATTGAACCTCAGAACACGGCGCAACCTGAACAACAAGAAATTACACCTGAACACACGCCAGTGGTGAGCGACTGCTGCTTTTCTAAAATGATATTTCACATGTTTTCCTTTGATCAAGATTGGATGATGATTTTTTTATGTTCTTTATGTTCTTATGTTGTTGATCATGTTTTCACTATACGTAGCTTTATACTCTTTTTTTTTTTCTGTCTGTTTATCGTATATCAGATTCTTGATATTTATAGCATCTTCCTTTCGCATTTCACGTCTGCTTTCTAGATAACTCAAATCTTTAGTCTGGCGATCGGCACAGAGTGTGACTTTGAAAGAGACCCGGGCCTGATGGACCTCTTCCACTCTCTACGTCAGACCGTGCTGCCCGCTCACTGGGTGGGTGTCATGGCCAAAGGGCCCATTCTCCAGCTCCTGCAGTGCTCCAAACTCTCAACCATGGCCGACACGGTCATCCAGATCGAGAAGGGCTTCTTCTACCAGGTCAGCGTTCAGAACCAGCCTCTCCTCCTAATGCACTCCGTCTACATGCATCACCCCACCTGCCTGACCTCCGTCGGTGACGTGGTGTCGCTCTTGCTTGACTTGGAGGGAATGAGCGTGTGTCAGGGTCACCAGAACTTCAACCTCGGGACCCCCTGGGAGCCCAGGATGTGTGTGCGAGCGGCTCTTTGTGATTTGCTTATACCCAAGGATGAGGAACAGTGCGAGAAGTGTGCTCATCCTGAAGAGGTGTGAGAGACGGACAGTTTTCTTCCACAATTTTGAAGAATCTGGAGACGTTCGAAAGAATCTTCCATCAGTCTTTACGTTTATTTAAAGATTGTAACCCTTCTGTTATAGTGAGGCAGATGTCTAGGGCCCTTAATGCAAACCTCAAATTGAATCAACATTCAGAATGGTGCTTTTCTTAGTTTTACTGTGGCTTAAAAGATCTATGGAGCAAACTGAGCTTTATCGCATTACATGGAGTAATTTGGTTTTCGTTGTAACTACCTCTGGATGATTTCACGGACCAACATTAACCTTGAACCTCCCGGGTGCAGATATTCAGATTCAATGAAACGAAACTGTTTGATGAAATGTAGTGGATGTAGTTCAATAAAAATGCTGTTTTGTACTGTATGTAACACTGGCTTTACCGAAGTAATTTTGGGCTTGGACTTTCAAACCTAACACTGCGTAGACTGTTCGAAGACAACCAAAATGTTTATCCTCTTAGAAACTGTCCATGTCTTCTTTTAATCATACCTCAGGCTGTATTATTTCCATTTCTGATTGTTTGTCTCTAGCTGGGTGCCTTTGTGTATAGAAAAAGTTCTCGAATGCATAAAACTGAAGATGTCCTCTGGACTTTTCTTGGCCTGATGATCATCGCACACCTGTGCTGTTCTGACTGAATTGTGTTACGGATGATAAACTACAAATTCTCACGCCGGCAAACTGCATTAGTTCAGAGTTTTGTGTGTTTGTGCTGTTGTCTGTAATAATCTCAGGCTAGCCAGCAGTAAACTTGAAAAATAGCAAAAGTTACATTTCGACACTTTGATTACGTTTAAACGCTTTTGTGTTAATTTAATCGTTCCAAAATTGTGAAATCGAATTATCCTTTTTTTCATTCGTTTTCTGATGATTTGCATTATTATTGACATAAATGCAAGTGTGTCCCCCCAGACATAGGAATAAATGCATGTTTGTCTGAAATTATTTATAAATATAGTTTGGAAGCTGGAGATGTTCGAAGCATCTCTGTTGTAAATCTTGACCTTGCACCAAGTTTTAGAACATATTGTAAAGGTATATTTTTTATGAAGGGTGGTGAAATTGTATTAAAGTTTTTTTTCTATTGCAAATAGTTCTGGGTTTTGTTCTTAGGACAGTAAGGAGATGAAATCAGAAAGTATATTTATCTTTGTTTTCTCAGTACCTACCACAAGGTGGCCCAGTTTCCCTTCTCATGAGATATAAAGTTAAAGATGGATGTTTGTGAATGAAAACATTTGGAGTGACTCTTTTCAGTTTTCAGCATTCGTTTCTGCTTACTACTCTTGTAGCAAAATAGATTTTGTTAAATTTGCTCTGACACACCTGCGATCAATTCTTGTGTGTTTAACAGGATGGAGAAAGAGAGAGAGAGTCATTCATGATGTAGAGGGACATTGAACCTGAATGAGCTGCTTTGTTTCCTTACGGAAGTGCAGAAAAAGAGCCCGAGTGTATTTCCCCATGCTGTCTGTCTTTGCATTCTGAGTCACTGTTTGATATTCTCTTTAGTGTTGCTGTTTAAGCTTTTTAATTTGTATTCTTTATTTGATTATTTTTTTAATCTAACTCTTAGTACACTTGGTTTTTACATGGTCTCTTAAAACTTCCATTATGATAAGCCTCGGGTTCCATAATGTGATGCCAATTTATATTTCACTGAAACATTTTTCTTTTTTAAGTCAATTGTATTACTAGGGCTCAGATATTACAGTTTTCTGGAGGATTTCAGGTTTTATTTGTAGATGAAAACCATTAACAAATCAAACTCCATTGAATGAGAACCTGCGGTTTCCCCACCAATTCATAATCTTCACCAGAGCTTTACGGATTAATGCTGCTTTTTAACCCCATGTGTGCCAGAGGAGACAGTCATGGACCATCATCAGGGCACAGATGTTGTTGGACAGTCAAGAAACCTTTTCAATGTAATACACAGCAGGCAAACAATGCTTTTAACAACATGAACCAAGCATTGATACGAAAAGGATAATACTCTTGCATTCATACAATAATTTGAAACATAATTTGGTGGCTGGATTTTATAGGACTGTGTTTATTTAAAGAGAATTTATATTCATTGGACATTTGCACAGTTTTTATTGTAATGCTCTTATTTATGTTTACGTTTTGTTGGATGTTTTTGTTGGGTGTGTTCATCATTGCGTTCTGCTGTGGCAGTGAAAGGGTTAAAGCCGACACCAGATACTAAATGTGGATGAAATGTGATTGGTTTGGTCCCTGTGTGTAGATCAAGGCTGGATAAAATATACAGCCCCTGCAGATGGAGGGTGTGAGGGGGCTGGCGCTACAGCATGCTTTGTGTGGTGTAAACACACGGGCTGTGTTGAAGATGAGGATGAGAATGATCGTGAATCAATGAGCAGAGGACTGTCAACTCAATGAAGGATCAGAGACGCTCCTGAAATGATGCAGAGGACCTCGCGTGCACGGATGAGCAGGTATGTGTCTTCGGAGGAATGCAGAAAAGATGCAGATGTTGTGTTTCATGTTTAGAGATGCTGTTTGATGTTTCCAGCACAAACAGACACATTCTCTATGAATATTGTGTTGTTGTTTACGCACGTGCTGTGCGAAGTGTTTATAATCGATGCATCTATTGTACATGTCGGTGTTAGAGTTCTTCAGGTTAGCGTATTTGCGCTTTGATGGTGTTTTTGTCATTTCTGAACGGCGGAATATTTTATGCTTTAATTGCTATTTTCTATTTCTAATCATTATTTGCAATATCAAGATAATTCCTTTGAAGTTTTGAATGATGCAGTAATGTACACATTTGTATCGAGAGATCTCGGTGATGTTGACATGATACTTGAAGGTGCAAATGTCTCCAGATGGAAGCGCATGATCAGTTTATAACGCTCTCTCATACTGTCACACCTTAATGCGTTGTTGTTGTTTTAGTTTTGCGGCAAAGTGTATAAAATAGATTTTTTATCCATAAATGTCTTTCGTTGAGATTATGGACGCGCACTTTGAAGATGGGGATCGCATGGGGACGTTCAGTTGTTCCAGTGCGCATTTCTCCTTGACAACTTGGGTGTGTTCACGAATCATCCGCGCTTTTTCACATTTAATGTTTTATTGAGCAGTTTAGTAATATTAAGGATTGAACATTTAAGATTAAATAGAAGGTTTACTCTCATCCATATCCCTAAATAGCAAATTGATGCATCATAACCCGCTGTGTACTTCATTTAAACTTACATGGTCTCTCTGTTTTTGGACACATTATAACCTATTCTAATTGCATATTTAATGGAAATATTTGCATACTTAATTGAATCTGGTTGCTCAATATCTAATAATATTATTTTTAATTTGCAATTCTGATCCAGCATTTGAATAAAACTTGAGCACTAGATCTATGCTGTCAAGCGTAATATAATTTTTCAGATATGGATAATTCACATGCTTTCTTGTTTGTGTGCTCATGTTTCTATTTAGTAAAGTGTATAAAAGCTGTCTCATATTAAGTATCGGAGATATTAGGAGACTTAAGACGAAACATGTTGTTGTTTAAAGGGATAGATCACCCAAAAATACAAATTCTGTCATCATTTATTAACCTTTAAGTCCTTCAAGACCCGTTTAGGGCTCTTTTTCTTTGAAACACAAAAGAAGATCTTTTGAGAAATGTCTCGGTGGTTTTGCATCATACAATGGAAGTCATATTATGAAATGACACCTTTATGATACAGTAAACACCTCTACTCTATAATGTAAATATTTGAAGTCTCTCTCTTAGTTCTCTACAGCACAAGAATATCACTAAATGTCTAATACATTCTGACTCACTATTTGAGGAGTTTAGCTGAAGGAGCCCAAATCTTTGCCAGTTATCCTCTTTACAGTTCATGAATGTAATCACAGGATTACACAGAACGGGAGAGAAAGAGCAGTTCTGAATGTGTAAAGTGGGTTATGCCGCAGTCGGGTTGAAAAGGTCTTTCTCACTATATAATTCTGCTAACCTATATACAGGAGCGCTCGGTGCTAATCTGCCTATCTTGCCCTTATGAGAAAGAGAGAGAGAGAGAGAGAGAGAGAGAGAGAGTATGGGTGTTGGCAGATTAAATGTATGGGCCAAACATGTGGTTGGGACCTGGCACATGTATCTCCACCTGTGTGTTTGTATATGTTTATCTTTAGGGCTAAATTAACTTTTTAGTTGTAAAATATGGTGTTGAAAAGAATGTGGGACAAGTGGGATATTAGAAGACAGAGTGACAAGAATAGACTAGGTTTTCACACAGACTAAAATACATTTTATGGAGTTTTCATCACGTTGCTATGGAGTTGCTTGGGTGATCGGAGTTGTTGCTTATCGCCCCATCACAGATTTGACGAAGTTGTGTTTCATTTAAGGATCAATTCAAATGTTTCTCCTAAAATTGCTTGCAAGAAAACAGAAAAAAATGAATCCATGAAATGTATAGAGTTGGAGTTCATTTTGAGATCATATATCGACTTTTGATTGCAGACAAATCTGAGTTCAGCTTGATACATTGTTGAGATTTCTGCGTCTTTAAATGAGAAGGAGAACTATCTGACACTATATGAGATAAGACTTAAAAGTTTCAATTTGCTCTCCATTTAATCTCAATGATGTCTAAAAGGAATAATTCAGATATCAAAGGGATCTCTTTTTTTTCTCTTATACAACATCACAATTTGTTTTTAACGTAATGAGTTATGAACAAACTGTAAGTGTGTCGCCTGAAGCCAAGTTTTCTGTGCTGAAAAGTGGAAATGACAGTCAAAGAGAGAAAGAAGAAAAGAGTCCTTTAACATCAGAAAGTCTCGTTTGACATTCAAGGTTGAGCATGGCATGTCAATGAAGGCTCCTGGAATATTTTAAAGACTGGCCTCCGTCCCCGTCTCATCCCAATCTCACCCGACACACGGTCCGGTATGTGTTATACGATAGAGGAAAGAATGAGGTTTGCTTTGTGCATAATGAAGACAGAGAATGTGCGTACCTTAGCACTTGGAAACTGTGCTTTCAAAACCCCTGGGGGTCGAAAAACAAGAGTGCACGTAATAAACCACACAGCCGGAGTGGAGCCATGAGAGATCTGTAACATTTACCCATCGGTGCCCGCTCGAGAGGTGCTGTGGAGATAAGAGCGTGCGGTTGGGTTTACAGCGCGCTGTCAGTGTTGTGTCTTGTGCCAGGGTGTCGGTGGCAAAGCTGGGTCAACACTCGGTCTGCGTCTCTCGCTCTCGGCTCTGCTTAATGAGTTTGTAATCACTCTCATGTCAGAAGGATGCTTATGGCCTGGAGGGTTAGATTGGGAGAGCGCAGAGCCGGCACATGAGCGCTGGAATTTGTGCTGAGACTCACGCTGCGCTGCTGAACTGTTGTTATTGAAATATGAGGGCTTGTGAGGCATCTGAGGGGAAGAGATCACCTAAACCCCATGCAGGTTATTACACAAATATTTGTCATGCCTTCCAAAGAGAAATAAGTACACCTCTGGTGTCCTGCGTGCATGTGTGCACAAGAGAGAGGTATGGTAATCCGAAACAGCTCTGGGAAATCAGACAGAATGAAAACGGGTCACGATGATCCAGAAAACCGTGTGCATTAAGTAGATTATCAGGCAGAGATGGATGAGATCTGCTCTTCTACCCATAATTCCTAGTGATGTTCGCGTGATGCTGGTGCAAGATGCGTTTATGCTTTTTTATTAAGAAAAGTGTATCAATTGCAGAATATATAATTTTTATGTTATAATGTTCATGGCCTTTTTTATTTTGCATAAATTAAATGGATTCTGATTGGGATAGATGCAGTTCAATGAGTTCAGGTGTTTCAAAAAAATAACGATTTTGGTATATTCTGTTACTATAGTATACTTTATCACAGTTTATCATTAATATACAATAGTTTACCACAATTTACCACAGTTAACTATAGTAAATTATATAGTTAAGTTTAATATTTACTAAGGTAAAATTAAGTGAAAATCCTAGATAGTGTTTTTGAACTCTGCTATAAAATACTATTGCATACTTAGTTTTTTTCACAGTTTATCAATTTACTACAATTTACTACATAGTTTCCCACAGTTTTCTATAGTAAATATTATAGTACTTACTATTGTACGCTGTAGTGAAATACCTGGGCACTATACCTGTAGTGTTCTGAACTTTACTATAAAGACCATAGTATACTTTAGTATATGCTACTGTTTATCAATTTACTAGAGTATAATATAATATATACCATAGATTACCACAATTTACTGTAGTGAATAATATAGAAAAGTTTACAATAGAAAATTCCTAGATACTATAGTGCTGTTGAATTTTACTAAAGTAAATACTTTGGTATACTTTAATATTTAATACAGTTTATCAGTTTAGTATACTAAAATATACCATAGTGTACCACAATTTGTCACAGTTAATAGTAAATATTATAGTATACTTTAGTATTTACTTTAGTACATTATAGGAAAATTCCTAGATACTTTGGTGTTTTTGAACTTTACAATAGTAAAGACTGTAGTATACTTTAGTATTTACTATAGTTCACTATAAAATACCATAGTTTACAAAAAAGTGTATGGTTAATAGTATAATATATCATATATCACTCTATAGTATAATATACGATAGTATTTTTCCATGTGTGACTGTGAAATCATTTAAAATAGACAAAATTCCGGTGGACAAAAAACATGTTTTGTTAATATTGTGACCCATTTTACGGACTGTGTGACTTCCCTTACAGCCTTTTTTTTATTCACAACAAAAATAAATATTCATCAACTATAACTAATATCCATTGTGGAGACAAAGTTGTTAATTTGTCGTGATGTAATTAAAGCTAATCAATGTTTTAGACATCTGTGAATTCATGTTGGCAATTAACCATAGTATTGACTTTTAACGCAGTATCATGCCCTTGACACTTTATTTATGCAGACATTTGGCCTGTTCTGAAATGCTATAGGAACATACATGAATATTAATGCCACAAGAGATTACATGTTCATAAGGTTTGCATGTATTCAGTTGTAAATATTGTGCATTGACTTTCTTGGCTGTATAGTGTTTTTAATCATATTGGGTGATACGTGGCAACATTATTTTTTTTGTAGGTCGGGTCTTTCTATATTTAAAAAGAAGAGATCTCAACAACATCACACACAATGTTCAAACTAAAGGCTGCAGATAAAGCTCAGAGATCTTAATGCAAACAATTCTCATCAAATTCACATTAGATTTGCTGCTCTATAATCTGGTTTTGCAATTTTCTCATATAATCTCATTCATTTTTACTTTTCCTTAGAATTGCAGGAGAAACATATCACACAAAACGCAAAACATTACCATGAATGCTATTAATCCTCCTGAGCTATAAAGAACAACGTTGAGGAAAAAATAACAATTTCTTTTCTCTCGTTTTGTCTTTCTTTTCTTCTAAATTTTAAGGCATGTTTTATGTTAAGGGCAGAAATGTCATATATCAAAATCTCTCCAAAAAGTAGAATAGGGATTTTTGTCAAAATGTGTATAATGCTAGAAGCAAAAGACAAAATGAGATGATTATTACAAGTCACTTTGTGATGTTGTTTAAATGCTGTTTTCTGGGATGGTGTGTGGTATGGACTTTAGAAGATTAGTGGCTTTCAAGGGCTTTTCCCACGTCCTTTTGAGCATTAACTCCTGGAAGGACGGATCAGTTCCTCAAAAACCTGCTACTTAACTACACACTGTTTCAGTTAATGGACTTTTCATGCTCTGATCCCACACCACACTATAGTTAAACCTCAAGTTTAAGTTTAAGCAATCCAGTGATGGATATTCAGATGAATTTTAATACATTTTACTATGAAACAGATCATTCTGGTGATGGATTCTGAAGGGGCGACAATGGACGTGTTATGCTTAAATATTGTGTTTGATGAATCAGGAACTATGATATGAAACACCTGTTGAACAGAACACACAACTATTACTTTAAATATATATTACTTACTGAAATATTTTTTGTAAAGTCCCAGTGAAATAAAAAATGACAATTCTTATTTTTCATGAAATATTGCAGCGTTTATAGTGAATAGCTTATCAATGTGGGTCATTTTCTTTTTTAAATTCATGTACCCTCAAAATCTTCAGTTAATATCTGAAAATGCACTTCCGCCATGAAATGACTCTCCATCTCAAATGACGTCATTTAGACGGCTTGGGCGGAGCATCTGTTAACTCCTCCCCTTTAACTATCAGTCTGCTGCCAGTTTCATTTCAAAATGCGTACTTGTAAACGAATACCGTGTCTACACCGGATGCGGTGCGATGCGACAAGAGACAATAGAACGCATTAGAACACATTATTATTTAACATTTTGTCCACACCGGACGTTGCGCGATGCGGCCCGTCAATCATATTACAACCCGGAGGTCGCGTTCGGTGTAGACATGGTGTAACGGTACTGTTTGCGTGTTAATAAAATGTTTATATGCTCTCCTACTTGTAAGTCGCTTTGGATAAAAGCTTCTGCCAAATATATAAATGTAAATGTAATTTACGCGTCCAATCAATTCGCTGTGAAAAAAGCCACTAATTTTCTCCTTTGATATTCTTTTTCATTTGGAAAAGGAGACAGAATACGGAAGTAAAAACGATCGCTACTTACGGTTCACAGAACTTTAACTTTATATACATTTTTTATTATTTTTAATACTTTGTTTTAAGTAATAGTCTGAACTGTGTACTTTATGTAGTTAGTTCAAATACCAGTATACTTTTGTGTACTATATCTAAACTTCCCCATTTTTTTTTGGTTTTAGTTTAAATATACCTTAATACAAACAGTTCTTCTGAGAAGTACACATAACGTGACTGAAAGTATACTTCAGTTTTTTAGGTTGAAAAGTATAGGCTATTGTTTTTTTTTTCGTGATTTCCTAACTTTATATGTCAGATTATATATCTATTATATTATACTTTTTAATAGATATTGTCTATTTAATAGTCTCTCAATCATTTTCTTTTTTTGTTTATTTGTTTTTTAACAGGTAAACGTATCTCAATTCTAGTCCTCCATCGGATGCCACCCCAAACTCACAGCTTACTTTTGAAGTTTAGGATGGGAGAGAGTATTTAACAATGAAAAATTCTTCAGCTTTGAATAAAGGAAATTAAATAAAAGGTAGAGAGTCTGTAGAATCTGATGGGTGTTTCAGACACAAACTGTATCCTACAGCCATCGTAAAAGCCTCACGGGGTAGAAAGAAAATCAACAGAATGAGGCAAATCGGGAAAACAGTTCAGCAAGCAGTGTGACCGATGGCTACAAAGGCCTCCGGGAAATTTGAAGGGACCTGTCCCAAAGTCTCAAAGCCGAGCAGACACTCACAAACGCAGCTTCATTGTGTGTCATTCCATTTTGCAAGGTTGGCATTTTTGTGCAGTTTTACCGACTCAAGTGGCCGTTGCTATGGCGAACATAAATTTGACCCCATCGGTTCAGTGCAGACATCTGGACGACAGTCAGTCACCCAAACACGCCGACGTCGGCCCAGATTCGCCCTCCTCGCGCTGGCACCTCAGGGGTGAAAGGTTATTGGCTGCGCAGTCAGCGCTGCCAGTCTGCGATATGCCACTATTTTTAGTAAGGGATTTTTGGCGTTGTTGCCATGCAGCGGTTGGCTTCCGTCCCCGATCGCTCTCTGCTCAATGCGTCGTTCTCGTACACTCTGAGTTGAGCTCGCCGAGTATCACGGCAAACTGTGACGGATCTCTAAGCTTCACTCGAGCAGAAAAATGTAGGTCACGTTATAAAGCGAAACACCTAGAGATACAGACGAGCGTGAGAGAGAGAAACTGGCTACGGGGCATTAAAACCTACTCCAGCATGCACATTTTAAAGATGTTACCTCACTTGCTGTTGGCCGCCTGGTAGAGGAGTTATCCAGTGAGCGAGAGGGAGACGTGGGGTGGGTGTGACTGTAGCAGGGCAAGAAAAGCGTACAAAAGCATTGCGGTGGTGTCAAGGATAGGCTGCCTGGCAGAGAAAGAATGAGTAGAGTTGTAAAGCTTGCTAGAAAATATAGACTGTGAAACAAAAGCTAAGTGCAGGAAATGTCCCTCAAATGCAAAGAGACGTAGTTGAGATGTAGTTCGGTTTGTACAATACCGTCCTTGAAAACCGCCTTGGCAGATGTAAAATGTATTTGTTGGATCAAGTTTATTTCTGGAGCGTGACCTTGAGCTCTGATGCTTTTACTTCATACAAATGTTTGCATGGATAGAAGAGCTTGTGTTCAGATGTTTTCGGTTATCCGTGTAGGTGGAAAACATTGTGGTATTTGCACAGAAACAAGATTATCTGTCTGTCTGTTGTTGTTTCTATTCTTCCACATTACTTTACTGTATCATAATTATCGCTGATTTGACAGTTCCTGCATTTAAAGGGATCGTTTATGCAAAAATGGAAATTCTGTCATCATCTATTCATCCTCATTTAGTTTCAAAGCTGCATGACTATTTTCTCTTCTGGAGTACACAAAAGAAGAACATTGATAACCAAAAAACATCGGACCCCATTGACTTCCACTGTATGGACACAAAACCAAAATATCTTTTGAGGTGTCATAAAGTCATACAGGTTTGGAATAACACGAGGGTTAATAAATCATGACAGAATCATACGTTTTTGTGTACTTTCCCTTTAAATGCATCATGTTGTATAAACTGTGTGTGGATTCAGTGTGGTATGTTTAAATGAGAACAGTAGGTGATCCATTTTTAAACATCTTTTCTCTTCTGATTGCAAGATGCTGCACACCTCTGAGCTGCAGGCAGGTTGTTGTAATGTGTCTTTCGGCCACAGGGGACGTACTTGCACTTCAAACACTGTTTCACACGGGAACTCTGTGCCTGATTTGGCAACCTGAGCATTTCTTTACATGTGATTTCTAAAACACGCTTCTCATTCCCAGCATATGTATGGATTTTATCCAAAGCAACTTTCCGTCTATTCAAGTTGTTTGAGACCGGAGTTCTTTGCTGCACTGCACCAACTCATCTTGACTTTGGCTGGTTTAATGGTTTAATGCTCTGTCTCTATTTCTGGAGGCTGCTTATACTGAAACCTGTCTGATCTTGGCAGGCAAGACATCCCATGAATCTACAGCAGTTTGAATAATTTAACACCTTATTATTAAATTCTGCCCAATCGTCTTTTGGACTTTCTCCAAAAGAACATGACGAATGAAACGTTGCAGGTGGCCTGGAAACTGGTTGAAAGAATTTTAGTTAAGGGCACAGCCTATTCGGTTTTGTGTCAGTATGTCTTTGCATCTTATTTCTACTCACTCGCTCTTAAGAAAAATGTGATCGCAAATATTCTGGAAATCGTTGAGATTAAATGGAGATGTTTCTTTACTTTTGCTTAAATCTTCTGGCCCTCATATATTTCTTCTAAGAAAAAGTGCAGAAATCTGACAAATGTCTCCGTTAGAGTTTCAGAAAAGATCGAAAAATTGTCTCAAACTGAGCTCAGATTTGTCGAATCTCCAATCAGAAGACAATATCATTGAAGATCTCAATTTGAACTCAAACATTTCTCGTCAAATTCACACAAATCCAGATTATTTTACCTATACAATCTACATTTACTTTACACCTGCATACTCTTCATGGATTTCAACAATTGACTCATTTGTTTCTGTTCTCAAGTTTAGCCTAAACATCTAAAACTGAGATGAAAAACAACCGGGAACTCCATTAAATCTCCTGGGCTACAAAAGACCAACTATGTACAAAAATAATTTGCATCAAAACATATTTCATTTGGTTAATCTCTGCTATAAAAAGGAAACTGAAACGCACACCAAAAATGTCTTTGGTTTATTTACATTCATATAATCACTGGTCTCATTCATCCCTGATGATAAGGCCCAGCAGGGTTAACTCTGGGAACTACAGGTCTTGACAGGTTCAAGAGACTGGTATTTTTCAGAGGTTATCAAATCCCCCATTTCCCCCATGAGCTGCAGCTGTTAAACCTCTCCACAACAAACATAAGCATGATCTAAAGTACATCAAAGTCTCTCCACGTGAAATCTTCAACCTAACATCTTTCTTCATCCGAAATGATCCATCTTTGACTCGTTTGAAAACATCCAGTAACCATCTAAATGCACCATTTTCTTAGTTGTTTCCAAACATAAGACTACTACAGTGATGATGTTGTATCTGTGGATGTGTTATTTTATGTAGTCTTGAGATGTGATGGTGATAAGTTGGCTCTGGAGCAGCGGGTGGTGGGGAGGCGAGGACGGAGCGTTTGGATTTTTCTGCTTGGCAACCCGTTCCCCTCCCGTCCGAAATCAAAGCAAAGCGAATAGGGGAATGCATGCCGTTTGAAGCTACGCTCGCATGTCTACAGCAACTCCTGACGGGATCGTGCTCGTAACTGAGAAATTCAGAGCAAGGGCAGTGGGACACCGCATTAAATAATAATCAAAATACTGAAATGTAGTCTGTGGCTGTGGTAAAGGCCGTGGTAATCATGCAAAATATATTAAACAATTTCAACAAAGATTTTATTCTGTTTTAACAGGAATTGACCATAAATTGGCACTTTTGAACGTTTATTTTATGTTTAAATAAACGTTTCTCTGAGGCCTGTCTACACCGATGTTTGTCTGTCTTCGCTTGCAATGCCAAAAGGACATTGACTATCAATCTGTTTTGCTATTCTAATTTTGCAGGGCTGTATGGTCAGTTGCATTTTATTATTTGCATGTTGCATTGTTGGCAACCTTATCAGAACAGGTTTATACCTTTTGGTTGTTGCCGGTTTTAATATCCAAAAACGTTTCCCTTTGTTTGTTTAGGCAACATTCTGCATATAACTTTTTTAGGTCTGTGTTGATCATGTTCAATGAAAATATTTAAACGTGTGATATTTCTCCACGGTATTCTTGTTTTATATGATATCTATATTTTTTATAGATTCTTATTTAACAATTTTGAAAAGGTATAGAAAGCACACGACGCTTTAGTTCTATGCCAATGAGAGCGTTGTTGTCAGGGTGCAATGTGGATTTAAGGGTGTTTTTGTGGTTGCCAGGTGGTTACATAATGGCCCAGGTTGGATACAGGTTGGGGCTTCTCTAAATCTACATTGTGACCCTGGACCACAAAACCAGTTTTAAGTAGCACAGGAACATTTTTAGTAAAAATACATATTATGGGTAAAAATGTAAGATTTTAAAGATCATCTTCGATGAAGATTTTCTAATGTATGTATAAAAACTTTATTTTTGTGAGTGGAAGACCTGCTACAGTGCCTCAGATTAACAACTTCAATATTTAGATTTTTTGCACCCTCCGATTCCAGCATTGTAAAAAGTTGTTCCGCCAGATAGTGTCCTATCCTAACAAACCATATATCAATAGAAAGCTCATTTAAGATGATGTTAACATCTCAATGTAAATCATCTCATTCTGCAAAGGTACTTTTCTTACCTTGTATTGGTCATTAGGTCTTATAATAAATCAATTAAATGAAAATTGTCATCAGGACTTAACTCGTTTGCTATGACCACATTTCCAGTACCACCACAACCCCCAGCGAGCTTGAGGCTGTGGATTAGTGTAGAGGAGCGTTTAGACTTAATATCCCTGAGCTTTTTTAACGGATTACTCCCAGAGAGGTTTTAAAGAGAGAAAAGAGTGAGAGGGTCGAGCCAACTGGCTGTGAAACTAAAAGAGCAGAATTAAATAATTCAGAATCGGCTGTTGGTCTGAGATCCCCCTCCTACGATTCTTGGCTGCGGTGGAGCTATTGTGTTGGTCCCTGTAAATCTCATGTGTTCTTGAAACTCAAACATCAAAGATACGTGTGCGTATCTTCAATCGGCTCACAAATAAAGCATGAAAACACAACTATGTGTAGCGTCCCAGTTTCATCCCATGCCAGCTCACAAGACGTCTCTCTGATTTCACATAGCTTGTATTCTTTCAATGAGCTGTAAGTAGCAGATCTGTGGTTCTTTGATGAGTTTTATGTTTGGGGGGACTGAATGGATGGACACGTGTTTGGTTCAGGGTCACTTCTTCTGGTCAGCATTTGTGGTTAACAGCAAACACCTGTGGGAACAGGGAGGGGGGTCGTGTCCCGATTTGTTTAACAGATGCCAAACGTCTCCGTTTGGCTTCACCGTAGCTCATTCCTCCAGCGACACATCTTCTGACCCTCCTCAAGTGAACCTCATCTCCTCTTCTGACTCTTTGCTTGTCCGGGGCTTTTCATTTTATAAATGCTTTGAAAACATCTCCGATGACCCTGTGTCACATTTTTCAAGATTGGTAAAGAACATTTTCAGGGAACGTTCCAGGTTGGATGTGCTGGGGATAGACGTCTGTGTGCCAAGGTGTTGTTACTGCACATACAGTGTGTTTATGTTATGAAAGTCATACATTTTTACAAGTCAACTTGTATTTAATGACCAATGTGTTTTCATCACCCAACCAAAGTGCTGTATACTAGATTTTTAGATTTGATCTTTTGCTAATGTTTAATGGGATAAAGTCAAACCAGGAAGCGCCAGCTCAGACACTGGGCTTGTATTGTCTCATTAGTAGAATACTGTTGTTCTGTCCTGTCGAGTGATTGATGATAAAGCCGAGGGGTCTGCTCCCAGCAGGGTTTCTCCAACTCTCTCTCCTTCACCGGGACGCTGTGAGAGAATGTCCTGTAGAGAATTCCAGGAAGGGCAGGAGATGTTCTGATCTCAGGCTAAACTTCCCTCTATTGAAATCCTTCTTCATATTAAAACTGCGGCCTTGCGATGAACATCCCAGATGATGGGGAACGTTTGCACAGCAAACACAAGGCACTGCCAACTGGACCCAAGTAATCTGGTATAATATATGGTATAATTATAAAACAAATACGATTCTTTGTGTGTTTGTTTGTAACAGTCTGTTGCAGTGTGGGCCTAATATGTGCTCGGGGCATCAAGGATCAATCTTTTGTTTCATGTAGAAGAAATCTTTTACATGTGAATAGAAATTCTCTGTTTGAAGCCAATTGGTTTGCAAATGAAGGCTCTGCTGCTCATGATAATAAAGGTCTCAATTTCCACGACCTACTTTACTGATCTATTAGGACGTCTTTTAAAACCACGTGATAGTTGTCAGGGATTTTAATTCAACTTTCAACTTTCGAAAATCGACTTTACAATCGAAATCGATTTATTTAATTACTTTTTTTTGTTAAGACTACATTAATTACTATTTTTATTCACCACAGAATGGATGCTCAACAGTCGAAGTGACGAGAACAACGTTTAAATCTCCCCACCACTAGCCTACACCGCCGATATTTGCATGTTTTACTATGGCCGAGGCTAACCTTATAAATATAAATGGTACTCTCCTACTTTGATTGGTACATGTTCTGACGTTTCCTCTGACGTGTCCTAATTTATTATTCTTAACCACGCCCCTCGTGCACCTTTGTCATAGTAGGATTTGCTCGCTCGCTCTCTGCACATGCGCTTTAGCCCCGTTTGTGAATTGGGTTCGTCCGCCAGAATGCGCTGGAAAGTCAGTGAAGTTGGTTGACATTAGTAGCTGCGGGCTGTATCTTGAGAAAACTTCTCACGTCAATACTTCATGACGTTTTAACTTGGTCAGTGAAATGATTTTATTATTGCGCGATGATTTTATGGTGTGTTGCGTTCAGAGATCGAGCGCGAGCGCTTGTTGCCACCGGCTTTACCTGCGCGGATTGACCGCTGATGTATGAAACACATCAGCTTTAAACTTTAAACTTTAAACTCTTACAGAACATGAGATCATCTCCAAACAGGTAAGATGCTTGACCTTATAAAGACCTATGCACATTTTCACGTGAAAGTGTGCATTTAATGTAAGTTATTTGCCTTTACATGAGACACTTAAATACTACTACAGTATTCTGTAATATTAACTAGTGAATTGATAAACTAGTTAAACTGTAGTGTACTTTAATATATGGTAAGGGTCATGAAACACTACAGTATCTATCTAGTTTACTGTAGTAAAGTGTACTAAAGTTTTTTGTTCACGTAGGTTGCTTATAATGTTTTCATATAGGTGACATTTACTTTATTACTTTTTTTAATTTGTAGTACCATTGCATTGGAGTTTGTTTGGAATGCCACACAACGACTGTGGTTCTTAAATATTGTAATATCATGGTATTATAAGCTTAAGCCTCAGTTTACCACATTGCTTTTTGTGTTATAGTAACTAAGGAGTGAGATAAACCCTATTAAAATTCAACGGTGTGTTGCAAGCGTTCTTTCAGATAAATTGTGTTGTTGAGTTCTGCCGTAACAGCTTGTTTAGATCTTTTGAGGTATAATTTTGTTGGCGAGTTAAACACAGGCTCCAACAGGAGAGTTATCGTAAATGATCGTTGTGAAACAGTAACAGGCCATCACACTGTTTGTTTTGCATTTGAAGTGATTACGTCTTCTCATAATCACATTTTATAGAGGAGTGTTGGAGGTGTTTGGTGAGGCAGTAGGTACTGTTTTATGACAGTCCACTGTTTGCATGGACACGAGGTCCGGATACATCTGTGCAGGATCCTCCTTCATTAGGATGCCAAGCTTCCGAAAATCCAACTCTTCAGGGAAGAGGATGTGATGACAGGTTTATTATTGAATGTATCAGGTGGTCTGTACCGATGTACTGTGTCTGCCGGACACACAAACCTGTACTAACAAGACCTTGTGGGACTTGGACTGTAGCGCACAAGCATTTGCTCACTGACTTAAGGGTGACAGTTTTCACACTGAAAACGCTCTGTTTGGTTAGCCGGACTTTGGTTAACCTCCTTGTGGAAGGAAAAGAATGGTCTGTCTGTTAAGGTTTTGAAAGTCAACCTTTCTTTGACTATTGATCATGAGGTTATCACTCAGCTGATGTGGTGACTATAATTTGCAAAGCTAACATTCAATGGTAACATTATCACGCCTTGTCTGATCTGTGTTTGATCTGTATCGTGATGATGACTAATGATTATAAGGTTTGCAAACGTTCGCATGTATGTTGAACATCACTTTGTTGCCATTGCTGAATGTAATTTCCAGCTCACTTCCTCGTTTCCTTTAAGCAAATGTTGTTCTGCTGAATTGGTGATTGTTCATCAGCCCACACATTTTTTTATTCTTAATGATGATTCTACTTAACCCTGACGCCATAGCCCAGTCAACTCAACCTTTTAATACAGTTTAACCCTTTGCATAACTAAATAGTCATTTTAAAATAAACTTCCATCATTTGTGCTCAATCAAACCTCAAATCCGACTTGAGCTTCTACCTAACAACCACATAGTAACACCTTAGCAACCAGCCCTGATAACACGCATATATCTGGCTTACGTATATTTGACGTCTGATTGTACATCTGCAAGACATCTGCCATAGATAGTTCTCTCATCTGCAATACGTCTCAGAGACGTTTGATGTCAGACATCATATAAACATATATAAGATGTCTGTAAGATGTTTATGATTTAGAATAGATGAAAAACTGCTCTTTCTAAGATGTTTAGCAGATGTTTTTAAACAGCAGGGGGTGGATTCACAAAACTTTTCTTAAGGCAAAATCTAAGATGGTCCTTAAGATATAGGAAGTTCGTAAGTATGTTCGTGAGAGCGATTCTCAAACATTTCTTCAAGATTCAAGAACATCTTCATTTTTGTCGTAAGAATAAAATAACATGATTACACTCGCTTGCTCATGTGGTAACTGTAGATGTTTATCTAATAAACTTTATGTTTGTAACAAGCACATCGCATACATCTTACTTTTTCTAAATTTAAGTCGACCGTGAGGCTGTCGTCATTTTAAGATGATATTTTTATGAGGCTGTTGTTTCGAGAATTTTCTCTTTTTTTCCCTAAAATCATTCCTGAGAATTTTTTAAAGAACCGTCTTAAAAAGTTTTTTTCCGGGAATACGTAACATTCCTAACTTTTTTCTTACATTTGAATATAAGAAAAATCATGTTAGTTAAGAAGAAATTTCTTCTTAAGAATGTTTGTTTATGCGGCCCCAGATGTTTTCCAGATCTTTAGCAGGCATGTTTTAGACGTCTCAGAGACGTATTACAGATGAGAAAACTCTGTATTGCAGATGTCTTGGAGATGTACAGTATATGCAGACGTCAAATCGACGATGGCCAAATGGAGTGTGCTGTCAGGGACATATCACTCTGCTTTAATGAGCATTTGCAATCATGCATTTGGCAGACGCCTTCATTCATCGTATACATTTATTTTTTTATTTATCGAACTCATGTCCTCTACCACTTTGATCTACAGGACCAATAATAGAAATAGAAAGTAAATGTTATTGACAATGACTTTAGCTTTAGTCTGTTATGTGCACATGTGTTGTGTGTGTCAGAAACAGCCGTGTGAGACACACCTCGCTCTGGGTTTATGGGTTGATATGAGGATGCCGGGACGACAGTGTGTGACTTCGGCTCCATTCCTCTCATTATCAGCTGCTCAACCAGCAAATGTGACAAACAGAAGTCACATGGGCTGAACAACCACATGTCCACTACTGAGGGAACTTACTAGTTAACTTACTGGGAACTTTAATTTGTGATAGAATGATTATAAGTTTGACCTCCATTTGTATTAGATTAAAGAAGCACTTTCGTATAAATATAGTGTGAAGTCTTTTTATAAATAGTAGATTAAACTAATAAGTTTAAACTAATCAGTCTAAAAATGACTTATATTGTAGTTGTCTCTGTATATGCAACCATCCAAAGTATAAAAACAAAAAAATAACGTACAACGTGGCTATATAAAATAATATAAAAGATGATAAATCTAATTCATATCTCGATTAAATAGATAACAAATGGAAACTTTATCTTAAGTCTTATCTCTGTCTCAGATATTTCACCTAAAAAGACTCACAATTTTCTCCATTAGAGTTTCGGAAGAGATGTCAACAGTGTCTCAAACTGAGCTCAGATTTGTCAAGTCAGAAATTAAAAGTCAATATTATTGAAGATCTCAATATCTCAAACTTTGAATTGTGTAGAAACATCGGCGACCTCTGAGCAATAATTTATGTTGCTAGTACTGTAACCCACTACATCAGACAGTTCACTCATAGCTGTCAAAAGTGAACATTCATCTGAAATGTTATAATATCACCTTCACACACACATAAACACAAGCATAGAAAATCCTTCCCAGTGGCTTTGAATATTTAAATCAGCTTCACATTTGCATGCGTGTGATTCCAGCTGCTCGCTGCTGTCTCAATGAGCTCGCTCTGTCTTTGAGCTCTAATCCGCTCATAATTATCTCATGTTTTCAATGCGTCTTCCCTTCTGGGTACACCTCCGCTTTGCCGTTTTGAAGTGTCACAAAGCTTTATGAATAAACGTTTGAAACGCTTCATCATAGACCAGCCTCACTGTTGCTTGTGCTTATACTTTACAAAGTTTGTTTCACTTTAAGTTTTCTTTTCTAATTATTTGTTTTTATGATTTTTGCCTTGTGTGCAATAAAACAACCACAAAAATGTCAGAATGTTTCAATTAAGGGATCTAAAGTTAGTAAGAGAGCATCATAGAGTGGGACTCTTTTGACTTTATTACCAGCAAATAACCACCTCCAAAATATGGAGGACCAATAGTGCCGTTTAGAAATAAAATGAAGAATCAATTGACCAAATGAATAATTAAAGCATAAAAATGTAAACAAATGAATCACTTTTTAAATTGAGAAATGAATTGGATTATAAAATGGTTTATTTAATTTGTGTTTCAAAATGTAGTTTAGTTGAACAATTCAAAGACGTCTTTGTACATACTTTTATAAGTATAAATAAATATAAATTTAAATCTGTTTATTTCATTCATGTTTTAAAACGTAGAAAAAATGCCAGAAACACCCTAGCAACCACAAAGAACCCCTTAGCAACTGCGTAACCACATGCTACACCTTACAGAACATGTTAGTAACTGCATTGATGCTCTGGCAACCGCTGACAACACTAGAGCATTGTGGGTAGTTTTATGATCTTTTACTGTTTTAAACTCTGCGGTTTTGTTTTAAGGCTTTCCTGGCGAGGGAACAGTTGCCCTGGTGCTAAAATCTTCCTCGGTTTTACCTGAATAATTGCTGAAATGTTCAAAAGGAACTTCAAAGGGGTTCAGAGAAAGGCATAAATTTTCTTCAGGCATCAGGTGCCTGTAAATGTTTCACACACAGTGTTCTGATTTGTGCAGTTTTGAAGCATTGTAATGAAAGCCTCACTTAGATTATTGATGCTTCAGATCGATTTCTGGATCTTTGTGTACGGCAGCGGTGTTGTGCATTCCACAGATTGTCTCCTGTTTTTCTATCTCGACTGTATTTTTTAATCAAATGTTTTGGCTCTGGATCAGCTGTGATTCAGGGCTCTTGTTGTAGATAGCTCCAGTGTTATGATAAGCTGTGGCGTTGTGCTCTTCTTCGATGTCGTTCGTAGCTTCCGGGACAAAAGAGAGATGTTTGGCCACATGTGGCTTCCAGATGTACAGGTAGTTATTGTAGTCTGTCCCCCATGGGACTCCATTTCCTACCCATCACCTGACTTTAAAGAGTTTGTGTGCGTCAAGAGTGTGAGATAAAAGAGCCGTGTATCGTCTACCGTTTGACAAAACATCTGTGATTAGGTTGACGGTGATATTTGACGGGGATAATTGTTTTTTCAAGCTTGTTGGAAAAACATGTTCCACATTCTTCCAGGTTGAAATTTGGAAAATCGAAAGATGCTGGAGTGGGATTGTTGTAAAGGGATAATTCACCCAAAAATGAATCATTTGGAGGTTGATCTCTCATTTTGAACATGTGGGTATGTAATATTAAAAAGTATTTTTTGGGCACCCTATCGTTATAGATGTTTGCTTGTAAAATCATTGAACTTGCAAGTTGCATGATGACATCGTTCATCAGCATGCAGTACTTTCTGAATATGTGCTTACAGGTTAACACTCTAGTGATCATATAGACATGTGCTCATGCGGGTGATTTTATAACCCTATTAGTTGTTGTTTCTGCTGATGTTCTGAAATACGTTGTTTTCACGTTTCAAACTGTGCGGACGCATTTTGACCCAACATGACCTGTGAATGCATTGCGCCAGCACACTGAAGGATTGGCACAAAATGTGGCCACAGCTCTCATCCTAAAACCTGTTCCTCTTTCTGTGGAGCCAAAATAACTTGTTTTCCATTTTCATTTCCTTCAAAATTCACAATTAACACACAAAGGACCAAATTAAGCCCAATTTATGGTTCTGCGCCAGACCTACGCAGAGCCGCTTACCCTACGTCGAAGCCTACAAAAATTTAACAATGCGTCAACTCAACACGGACCGCAAGAGCTGTGATTGGTCTGTTTGAACCCCTTCCCTCAGTCCAAAAAGAGTCATGTTTACTCAAACGCATGTCCGAATGAATTATCTAAGTAAATTATTTGTTCTTCTGTATTTAACATCTCAAATCTGCAACAAAAATTAATGTTTACTTGGTCCGACGTAAAAGTAAAAATCGGTCTTTAGCTGTAAGGCATTGCTAGCATCCATTTTGTATACATAACTTAACATTGCTGTTGGATAAACTCTTTATTTTGATCATTACTTGAAGTTAATTTGTGGTTTGGCAGTGGTTTGCCACAGGGCTTTACCAAAACACTGTGTTAGGGTTGAATGATATCTATTATTTTGCTCTCCGTGTTTTGCGTCTGTTTTTAGGTTTCCTGAAAGTGTATATTAGACTGTAAAGTGCACGTAAGTAAATGTTGGAATGTAGGGATTTTACAGTGCATGGTTGAAATCTTCACCCAAGAGATGTGTTAGGTACCCAGCTGGAGATGTTCTGGATCAGCAGATCTGGCCCTTAAAGTCCTTGAAATATTCCACTCAACCTTCTGTCTGTTCGCTCCTGTTTCGTAAAGGGATAGTTCACCCATAAATAAAAAATCTGTCATCATTTATACATCCCCATGTTGTTCTAGACCTGTTTATGACCCATTCTTCTGTGGAACACAAAAGAAGATATTTTGAGAAATGTGATGTCATAACCCATTTTTAACTAGTTGTTGATTGTGCTAGTGTTTGGAAATACGTTGTTTTCATGTTTCTGTGCGGAGGCATCTTGACCCAACATGACCTATGAATGCATTTTGCCAGCTGACGGTTTGGCTTGCTTCGCACAAAATGTGGCCACAGCTCTCATCCTAAAACCTGTTCCTCTTTCTGTGGAGCCAAAATAACTAATTTACCATTTTCATTTCCTTATAAATTCACAATTAAACACAAAAAGGAACAAATTAAGCCCAATTTATGGTTCTGCGTTGGACCTACGCCGTAGGCTGTTTTGTTTCTTCAATTAAAGTCAAACGGAGATAATTTTGTTTGGTTACCAAAGTTCATTAAAAGATCTTCTTTTGTTTTCTGCTCAAGAAAGAAAGTCAGTTTTGAGGGTAATTTCAAATCATTTGAACTTTACACCAACGCATCAAATCTCATCCACATATACTGTAGGAAAAATGTAAATACGATGTTTGCTTTAGGTTCTGTTGGAGATGATGAAATGGTTCATGTGTTGGGTCCATCTGCTGTCTGTAGTCGTCTTGACTCCTCTCAGCCGGAGCTGTTGTTGCTGCCAGTCAGAGGAAATGTGCCCTCCACCCAGCCTGCTGAGAAGAGACGGGGGGATGGAGGCGGAGCTAATTTTTGGGTTTCTGGTGCAGAGCGATGAGGAACAGAGACATGGAGGATATCATTAAGGCGGGGAAGTGCAGAGCAAAGATCATCAAGGTGGAAACTAACGTTTCCTTTCAGAGCTCTCGAGAGACCTCCTTTCAACGCTGTACACTTTATATGACCAAAAAAATCAACAATTATCTCACACCAATTTGTGAAAAAGTTCAGAGCAAATCTTGCTTTTCAGACAATGCTACTGATAACAAGAACTAGGTAATCTCATATCTGTCTCCTGCAAAGATTTTAAGTATCTCAAACTGTGCTCAGATTTGCTAAGAGACCAAAAGTCTACATTCGAAGACAACAGTATGGATGTGTCAAATGAATGTAGATTGTACAGGTCAAATAATCTGGATTTGGGCAAATTTGGAGAGATCTGTTTGAGTTCATATTGAGATCTTCAATAATATTGACTTTTGATTGCAGACTTGACAAATCCAGTTCAGCATTGTTCTTCTCTGAAACTCTAATGAAGACATTTGCTAGTGACACGCAGATACGAATTGCTTTCCAGTTGCTCTCCATTTAATCTCATTGATGTCTAGCAGAAATAATCAAGATATTAAAGAGATCTCATCTGTGATTTATGGGTAATGAATGGTGCTTCATGGTTTTGATCTTCACAAATTGGGCAACGATGACGTGCTTCAGAGTAAATGAGTAGAGAAAAGACTGAAGATTGTAGCAGCTTTTGGTTGAATCATGTTTTCAAAAGCTTTACCATCCAGTATGCAGTTTGAGAAATGCACTTTCCTTTGAAGAGCAGTGGCTTTGTAATGATATGTTCAGTTGTATTTTGGGAATATGTTGCTTGGGAAAGTGGAAACCTCAAAATCTCTAGGAATGTGATGTAAACAGTCTCCTCTACATTCCGTGTCTGTACTCTACTATTTGACCTCATTGGTTTGCTTGTTTACAATGCTCAGACCGATCTATGCTATGGTTAAGGTATTTTGAATGCATTGTAATAGTTTGTGATGGCATATAAAAATCCCACCCCAAATGTTCAAATCGGTAACATTTAAATAATAGTTACAGTAATGTAACACCATTAATCAGACTTGTTATCAAAGAGTTAAATACAAAGCATTCCCAAAAGTTCATTTTGTACTTCACTGTCAACGTCAGTTATACTGCTCTACCTAAATCTAGTTGTCATTTTAGTGACCCATGTACTGTAACTTACTCGAAGGACATGAACCAGGCCAAACCCGTGCCAGATTTGATTTTGAAGTCTCATGGTTCAGTTCACTGCGGTGATGTGGAAACACAGCTGTGTCCACACGTCCTCATTAGAGCTGGATTAATTACCGGAGACACGGGTCCCGCGTCTTTCAGACCCTGCCGGGATCAGAGAGGTCGCTGAGAGTCCACGGAGCCAAAAGAAATCTGCTGACCTCCTCTTCTCGGCGCTTTCTGCAAACCTTGTGTTCCCAGAGGAGAGAGCAAGCAAGAGCTTCTGCAGTCCTGAAGAAAAAACTGCTGAAGTTGAAGGCTTAGATTGCGAGAATAAGATTGTATTTGAGCAGAGAAAACAGACGAGAAACGAAGCTTAAAAAGATGCATGTGTCGTTCCGTCCGTAACATAACAGTTGACATTGAAGAATCTTGCAGGGTCTGTATTATGAAAGACAGGATTTCCTTTTTAATGCATTTGATTTGTTAGGTGGACATATTGTAACATTCACAATGCAAAGCTTGAGCGCCTGTCCACCCGTACTATTTATTAAAAGTGTTCGCCATGGAAAGCTATAGATGCTATGAATGGATACTGTTGCAGTGATTCTTTTATTGTTAGTTTGTGTTATTCACTTCAAACGGTGCTGTTTATGAAAAGGCCTGAATGATGACAAATTGACTTTGAATATAATACGTTGAAATTGCTTATCAAGTTCAAGTAGATGATGTAAAAAATGTAACGTCAGGAATGTCAAAACTATACGTTTATAGGGAACATGAATAATAAGTGGAATACTTCGCTGGAGTATTTAAAGAAATGAATTGTCTGAAACAAAAATATTTTGTGGGTGAACTATCGCTTTAATTCTAAAATATCTGAAATATGGACATATTTCTCCCATGAACATCTGAACAGCAGTGGCGATACAGGCTCCAACATGAGCGAGTGGAATGCTGGCAAACCTACTGAGAATCGCAGACCATTTGTCCTGACATTTGGTAAAACGCACACACGCACACACACACACACACATACACACAGCACAGCTTGTCTAGTCCATATTTATAGATTCAAATGAATCCTGGTTGGCAGAATTACATGAAATATTGTTTTGTGGGGCTTGCCTGTGCAAAACTCACCACCATGATGCAAGGGTTTTGTGGGTGGTTGCCAGGGCGTTGCTATGCGTATGCTCAAGTGTGCCGAGTGGTTGTAAGCTGGTTGCTAGGGTGTTGCTGTGTGGATTCATTTTCTATTGTTTTTTTATTTATCTGTTTGAAATAAAAAAACTAACATTTTACACTTTTACTTTGTTTATTGGAAGCAGCAACAGTCTTGGCTTTAAACTGTTTCATTTAATTTGGTTATAACTTATTACGTCTGTTTTGTCTATTTAAGATGTATTATGTCTCACTTTTACAACACAATATGATCTGTCGTATTGATTTTTTTCACACTGCAAGAGAAACAAATCGTTGCATGAATGTGAGATCAGCACAGCACACTGCTGTTATGAAAAATAACCTAATGACCGACTCAGAGAGGATTAATACTGAGAAAGTGTGTAATGAAAACATTTGGAGGGTTCTGTGATATCTGCAACGAAAGCCAATGTTTGCCGTTTAGACATACTGCTGGAAGACAGTTCTTTAACATCTCTACAGCTCTGGATCCAGGATCTTATCACGTTCGCCTCAACAACAGCGTGACTTCATTAGATGAAACCCAACACTAGACAAACCAAGACAGAAAGAAAGCCAATGTTTGCTCTAACAACACACACATATTTGTCTAACGTTCATTGGCTGAGTCGCTTTTATCCGTCCCTCCCTTGACCTTCAGTGTGTGTGTTTGCGCGTGGGCATGATTAAGTCATAATACAAAACACGCATTATTCTTCCTATACCACATACTTATGTCTTTTCAAATTTGCATGACTTAGGACACGAAAGGTCATGACCACTATTTAATATAATGAAAGTAAGTCTTGCTCCAAATGTAACAAACATAAAAAAATCCTAGAAGGGGTTTGTAAGGCAAATATAACACAAATATGGCACACCAGTTATTTTCCTTACTTAATGACACTAAAGTATGACGAAATATAATTTCTGCGTAAAACAGAAAGTTAGGGCGAGACATAGAATGTGGCCCCTCCCCCTTTAAAAATAGCCAATAGCGTTTACTTCACCTCATTACCTGGAATCTAATGTGAAGCTGAAGTGCACAATGATGTCATAAAAATCTAATATTTGTTTTGGCGGGACTACATTTTAAATGAATAGATGTTATAAATTTGAATTTGATTTCATAAAAACTTTAAGAAAGTTATAAAAAAATTCACCATTATGTATGATTTGGAATGAGGGTGAGTCAGTGTTTTGCTTCACTTTCGTGTTGCTATTTTCTGAACAAGACCTTCTGTGAAATAAAAGTATTGATCTGAGTCCAGAATAACAATCTTCTACATTTTTGTAAGACACACATCATCCACACAAAGGGCTTCTCTGGGCGTTTCAGACATCCACCCGTCTCCTTCAAATTGAGATAATAACTAGGTATTGCTGGCCACTTTCCACCGTTTGGGCATGAAACTCTACGTTGGAAAGTAGGAATCGACCACTGGGTGTTAAATCTGGAACGGTCTGGGCTTTTGGTGTTTTGGTGTTTATGTAGGTGGCTTCAGGAAATAGCATTAGGTGCAGTTTCAGACACAGCTCTGAGGTTTTGCCCTTTTCTTCTTGTCCGTGGTTTCGTGTCTATGGCTGATCCTAGAGTGTTTTTCGCGTGAGGATTCTTTCAGCATTGTTGTAATAGGTCAGTGTGAGCCTCCCATTTCTGTTTCCCGCACTCACTTCCTGTTTCACGAGCCACTTCCTGTTTCCTGTCCGAAGTTCCCACAGGCAGATCCATGTGAATGTGATGGGGGGGGATACAGTTTAAGCTTTAGATATGAATCTCGGTCAAGTAAAGGTTTTGAAATTAAAATAAACTCACTGTTCCAGAAAATCTCCAACTGATGAGTGACGCCTGATAGCATTGTATGCTTTATTTAACACAGCACACAAACCTCAGGTCTATGAAAATAGGCTAACAACTGTTGTTAATGTGTCCCATAAGAAGGTGCAAGACCAGTTTTATCTAATATAAGCTATTGTCACATTTGTGTCTGTTTTTATGTTTAGACAATGTTGGGGGAAAACAGTTGATGGTAAAATAACAACCAAGTACTCAGTTACATCACCTCTTCTTTCATTTACAAGCGTTACTTTGTAGTGAAACTGATAATATTGTTTCCTCATCCTTAAAGCCCACTCTCAGTCAGGGCCCTTGCATGCATAGCTGTTGAAAAACAGAGTTGGGACACACGTTGATCTCGCCGTCGTGTGGTTTATGGATTTCTCAATAGTTCCATACTGTCAGTCTGTTGGAATGGGTTTAAGCGGGAGACGGTGGAAGCAGCTGTATTTGCAGCAAATTTCACTAAACAACAACACAATACATGCACTGTTTACTTTGTTGATTCAATTTATAATAACATATGGTCTGATAAGTGTTAGAGAGAAAGTATTAATCAGTTTTGTGTGTTTAATTTGACTAGTAAGGATGCACAATGTGCAATACATTAACAGTATGCATGCATTTATCTGTCTCTTATGCTTCTATTATCATCAGTACATACCAATGTTAAATTATGTAATGACATTCACATAAAAATGCAAAAGTAATTTATCAAGAAATAATCAATGATAGCAAGTAAATGCACCACAAAGAACGCTGAAAAACGAGCAAGACATACAGGGAAAGGGTAGATAACATTTTATTTAATTAGTAGTCTTTATAGAAAATCATTCAATCAGACACAAGAAAAGGCATTTTTATTTAGTTTAAATATTTAGTTTATAGTTAAACACCAGTTTTACACGAGTTAATTCCGCATTCCATTCTTCACAAAGATTTCTGTGCGAGTGTCGCAACTCTGTTTTTCAAAGTCAAAACAATAGTCATTGAAAACGGAGTTAGGACAGTAAAATTTGTATAAAGCACATCTGTACATACAGAATATTGTCTATTGTCCTTTTGTCTAATATTGTTCTTTTCATCAAATGTGTATTCTCTCTTACATATTTATTTTTTACATTTTGTTACCTGTGCCTTGACACTTTTTTAACCATGTGCGGTCTCTGTCTCAAATTCTTTGTGTGTCCAAGGACACTTGGCAATATTCCTCTTTTTGATTCTGATTTATAGCAGCATTTTGTCTGAGAACTATTATGAATATAAAGTCTATGAATATATGTTGAACAACTTTACATCAAATGCTTTTGAGAGACATTAAAATAAATGGGCTTCAAGTGCAGTGTTTGAATCTACTTTCAACGGTCGTCTATGCGAGTGTCGTAACTCTGTTTTCAACTGCTCTGATATACATGCGGGTCCGCACTGGCATCTCACGTGTTGTGTTCTGTTTCAGGGCATCGAGTTTGTGAAGCATTAAACAGCAGCGCAGTGGCTCTACCCTCAGGCAGATCGCAGTAGTGCAGCGCTGCCAATCTGCTTCATGGCCACGGGCCTAAACATCTGCAATACGTATGACTTTTACAAAAAGGTGAGAAGGTAAGAACAACACATTGACTTTTACACTTTTAACTCAATCTCTATTTTGCTGAGTAGTTTTTGTATTATCATGTATGTTTGCTTCGCCCCTTTGTAGATAAACGTACAATCAGGAGGCTAAGAGGTGACGCTCAAGACGCACAACATGGAGGTCAAAAGTCACCTGATAAGTCAAGGAGGGCCGGGTGAGCACTTATGAGTGATTGTGCGTGGGGTTAAAGGTTCATCCAAATATATATATTTTTTTTATTTTATATTATAATGCCAACAGATTATTATTTTAAAAAATGAAGAGACCATTCCGCATTTTTATTGAATGTATTGTATTGTGGTCATTCCAGTCCAGTGTTTGTTGAATTTGAACTAAATCAAGGAGTGAGCAAGTCATCCAACAGCTTTGTGAAAGACACATGAAAACTGTAATCTTTTGTAAACTTTTCCTAAATACATGGACAGATATTACGGTTGATTTTCTATGTAGATGTTTCTTTGCAGTATTTGTGATCTGTTATTTTGACCTGTTTCTTCACTTTTCATTTTCTGCCAAAAAAGCAAATTGAAACTATATATATATTAGACATTTTGGATAAATATTGTTAAAAGTTCACAGAATGAAACAAAAATGATAATTTTAAACACCGTCTACAAATAGTAAGTTCAGAAAAATGTTAAATACTTAAAAAAGTGTAGACATTTTTTTCCATATCTGTAAATCTGAAGTGTCCATTGTGATATTTAACAGAATATGTGTGTGTTGTGTGTACGTCTACAGAGATCCAGGTCAGTATGGACAGTAAGCAGCGTGCCGAGCGGATGGTGGAGCTGCAGGAGAGGCGGAGGAGCCTGCAGTCGTTGCTCAGCACTCGACTGGCAGAACTGAAACGTGTGTGTCTGCAGGAGGCGGTCAGTGTCTCGCACACAAACATGTTCTCACTACACTCGTAAACTCTCGGGTGTCCTGGCCTGTCGGTGAGCTGCCAACTCATGTGACAGCACAGAGATGTCGCCACATGCCCAGCTAATCTCTGCACATACTTAACAAGCTTTTGGAATTTGGAACGACTGTTATGGTTTTGATATTTATTGCCTGGAGTATTGTGGTGTGTGTGTTTGATATATGTGTTATTTCAGATTTTTTTTATAGATACAATTTTCTTAAAGCGGATAGTTTACCCAAAATTAAAACTCTGTCATCATTTATTCACCCTCATGTGATTCAGAATCTGTATGTCACTCTTTCTTCTGTGGAACACAAAAGAAGAGATTTTGAGAAATCCATACAAGTGAAGTCAATGGGATTTCAATGTTTGGTGAACGACATTCTTCAAAGTATCTTCATTTGTGTTCTGCAGAAGAAAGAAAGTCATTCAGGTTTTGGCACAAGGTGGATAACTGATAAAAGAATTTTCATTTTTGCTAAATAGACTGTTTTATATTATACAAAAATACAAACTTTATCTATCATTTTAAAGAAAGTATGCCATTTGATGTTTGATTTTCATTCGTTTGGCAGGAACTGACAGGTGAAGTTCCTCATGAATATCCTTTAGAAAACTGCGAGAAATTCCCCCACGTGCGCCGCAAAGCCGGTTTGTCCCGCAGTTCTTCCAAACATAACACGAGAAATGAGGTGTGTGGATTTAAGACGATGGTAGGGGGAGATTAATTGGATACGGGATGTATTCGAGATAAATATCAAAGTTGCCCAATGTTTTTAATGGCATAGGAAGAGGACATCTTTCAGCGCAAGACAAAGAAAACACTGTTCAGTGGCGCCCTCCGCAGGCACGTCGATTCAGAACAACATCCTTCACACGGCAAAAGAACGGTTCATAGAGGATGCCACACAGGTGGGTTTAAACTTTAAAGACTAAATAAATGCCATTTTCTGACAGATGGACGGTTAAAATGTACAGTGACTTTATGATATTGTCACTTTCTGTCATATATAAAATGAACCAAATGAAAGCCAAAATACAAATATATATATATATATATATATATATATATATATACAGTCTCTACATAACAACCCACACAATAAATGTTTTGGTGGAAGTAAACAGTACATCAAGCATTCAAGTACTTCTTAGTTTTTAGAAAGTATTCACCATTTATTTTATTTTATGTGAAATAATTTTTTTCGTCTTTAATAGGTTGGATAGTTGAATTTTGTTTCACTTTTAAATGTATTCATAACGCCCTTTAAGTACACTGTTCAGTTTGTCTAAACTCTACGGTCTCATTTATCTGTGTTAACAACAGTTCAAATTTAGCGAAGGATTATACATCAGACTAATCTACACAGATAAAGATCAGACTGAACTATGTTGAACAAACAGCCATAATGCAGAGTTTGATCAGACTCGACTGAGATTACAAAGAGAAGAACAAAGATTAAATCTTATTTCATCAACATTATACTGATATCGTATGTCAGATATCAGAGATCAGACAGTACTAAACTAACACAAATTAATCTAGAGTAAATGACCTAATCAGATTGTGAATGTCGAGCACACATAGAGGTTTATAACGGATCAGTTTTGCAAGAAAAAGTCTGCCTCGTGTCTGTGGGAAAAATATGGATTTGCGTATGTGTGAATGTGGTGGTGTAAATTTAGAAGAGAGTTTTCACACATGCACAAATATGGAAGAGAGTCTCACCTCAGATGAGAAGTGGGTTTGTTGTGTAACCGGATGTGTTGAGTACTGACCTGTTTTGATAAAATTACGATGCTGGTTTTGTGAGAAATAAACATGCGGGCATTTATGTAGCTTGTACATTTATTTATGTGCTTTACAAAAGAATTGTATTGTTTTTAGATCAAACTATATGTAATGACAGACTAACACCAACTTTTAGAATTTTTAGAATGAAAAATATTTACAATTTTTGTGATGCAATTATTATTGTAATTTATGAAGTTCATTTGCAAAAAGTATATATTTTACTTGTGCATTTCAAGTTATGTCAATCTGCAAAAAACAGAGCAAACTAACACAACAAAAACATGATAACATAATTTGCAGATAAACTCTTAAAATATAATTCATAAATGTTCCTCTTTTTTATTTAATCAGCATTTATTGATGTATTGTGGCCATTCTAGTTCATTGTCTTAAAAATTTTTAAGGGATAGTTCACCCAAAAATTATATTTCTGTCATAATTTATTTACCCTCATTTCTTTTAATCTTGTATAAATTACTTTTTTCTTATTAACACAGAAAGTAATTTGGAAGAATTTTAGCAATTTTCAGTTCTGGGACATCATCCATTACCTTTGTAGAAAACAAAAGGTATATTTTTTGTTCTTTGTAAAACAAAATTTGAAATTTTTAAAGAACTAAGGAAAACATATCGTTCTAAGGCTCCTTTAACTACTATTTAAAATGTTCCTATTGTATTCAATGATGTTCCAGAACTGAAAATGGCTAACATTCTTCAAAATATCTTTCTCTGTGTTTATCAGATTTAATTATTTACATTTTTTTAAAATAACTTTCGCAGGTTTGAAACCATCTGAGGATGAGTAAATGATGACAGAATTAAACAAAGCCATCAAACAGCAATTTGAAAGACTGACAGCATTACAAGACACATGAAAACTGTGTTAAAATTCTGGTTATCATATACCAACATAGTTTTAAACTTTTCCTAAATACTTAGTACAAATATTAGTGTTGTGTTGCTTAAAAGTGAATATGAACTTGTTTCTTCCTTGGAGTATTTGAGGTCTGAAAAATACAGAGAATCTTTTTTGTAATTTTCTGCCAATAAATGCAAATATATATATTTTTTATTTAAACCTTGAGATGAATATTGTTAGTAGTTTACAGAATAAAAAAAGATCATTGTCCATAATGACTAATATGCCTATAAATAGTAATTTCGGAACAACTGAAACTTATTTTGAAATCGTCTATTAATTTTTCTATGCACCATCGTTTTTTAACTTCTGGTGACAAAACCACAAAGCATGACTAGACTGGATACAGATTAATGGTTGAGTGTGTTAATGGTCATCATTTATCAGTTTGGTTAGATAACACAATGTTTATATCTTCAGATAACACTGTAAAGTCAGAGAGTAGCTCCCCGTCAGATTCAACCAATCAGGACACAGGTGAGTTATGGGACAATTAACATGGTGCCTTATTATGTAAGAGAGTGAGTTAAGAAGAATTAAATGATCAAATGAGTTTTCTTTCTTTTTCTTTCTTTCTTTCTTTCTTTTTCTTTATCTTTCTTTCTTTCGTTTTCTTTATCTTTCTTTCTTTAACAATACTTCTCAAAACTTGACTGAGAGCATGGCAAGATGCATGAAAGCTGGGTTAATCCATTAAGTGTTATTTTTCTTATTCTTAAATAATAATAAAGAATAGTATCGTGTTGTTTTTAAAAATATAAATAAACATGTTTTCTATGCTGTATTCAATGTCTGAAAGCATGGCATCTTTTTCGTTATTTTAACCAGTTTGTCTGATTTTTATTTTCTACAGATAAATGTAAATTAAAAACAATCTTTGATATTGTGTCACTAGTTCATAGAATGCAGAATGATCCTTTTTCTATAATCACACACCTGTAAAGAGCAAATTCAGAAAAACTGAAATAATGTGGAAGTGGTGTCTTGCAGGGCTGTATATTTTCTGGTTTGGGAAAAAAACTATTTGGAAGGTCTTAGTACTTTTAGTTTTTCATGCATTTCAAAAAATCTCCATGAGGGAAAAAGTGAGACTCTGTGTCAACCTCACCTCTCTCTCTCTCTCTCTCTCTCTCTGCACCAGAAGAAGTCTCTGACAGCCTGTCACCCTCACAATCCCTGCTGGTGTCGGAGAGCCCAGACAGCAGGTTCTCTCGAAAACTCTCTCCTGTGGAAATCTACTATGAGATAAAAACACGCCGCAGCTCTGTGGCCAGCTCAGCCAGGTACACTTTTACATCCAATTGTTAAATAACTGTTATAATCCCTCTAACCCCATTGTGTGCTAGATTCTTAAGGCGACCTAACCACACTTCTGTTTTTCTACCAGCCCGAGTCATACACTTCCAAGGAGTGTGTCGAATTTAGAAGGTAGAAGCGTACCAGCAACTCCACTCCTGTCCCGGAACGGACTAACGGGAGTGCACATCAGGTCACAAACACACACGTGCACAACACACACAGGGCTTAATGCATTATTCATTGTTATTTGAGACGCTAATGGTTCATATTACATTTAAAAAGGCCAGAATTGATTAAGGCACAAACGTTTAGACTTATTTGCAATAGCGTATAATTAAGTAATGGATGCGGTTGGACGTCAGTCATAAAGCCCCATTATTCTCCACTCAATTTAATTACATGTACAGAGTGGACTGGAGCTGTAAACCTTTCCTTCAGTTTATTTGTTTCTTCATTGTAATGTTTGAATTTGTTATCATATAAATTTACGGTTGTTGTTTATTTGTTTAGGTCAGAATCCTCCAGCGGCACTGCTCCTGTGAGGCAGTGGTCAGACAATCCCGAAGCGTCACATCTGGTGCCTTCGCAGTCTCAGGATCTCCCGACCTCCTCAGGGTCCCACGGGCCGGGGGGCTCACAAACACGACGCAGCAACAGCTCGGAGACGCTGCTAGACCGGAACGCCACCGAAGAGGGAGGTCAAAGGTCGCGGAACGGCCCATACAAGAGTTCAGAAGCACTGCTAGACTCCGCTTTAAAACAGGCACAGAGGAGCAGCCCTGACCGCCAGGTCAACGGACACGCCGATCCGGGTCGCATTCGCTCGGCCGCGGGAGGACGAGGAACGAATGTAGGTGCCGGTTACAACGATATCCTCATGGATTACGTCTGGGGAAAGCAGCAGAAGATACAGACTCAGCGACAGCAAAGACTGCAGGTCCAGAACGCTCCAAAAACTCGCCCGTGGCCCGAAGGTTCCAACGCTCCGCCCCCTCCCTACAGGAATGGCCAATCACAGCATCTTATTCTGGGCCCTCCGGCCTACAGCCCCTTAATGCTGAGGGGTAAACCTGGCGAGCCACGGAGGGTCAAAGTGAGTCGCACAAAATCCTGTGGCCCGTTTGTTCCCCTCCAGCAACACCAGCAAGAATCCATCCTACTGTCGGCCTACACAGATGCACACACCCCCAATGCAAACGGGACGCATAACCAGCAGACTGACCACCCCCACAGACCGCCCCATTACCCCTTCGAGTCGTCAGCCCCCACAACCCCCGACGACCCCACACGCAGCTTGCACAAGGCCCTGGCGCTGGAGGGGTTGAGAGACTGGTATCTGCGGAACGCACTGGGGCAGACGGGCAGCGGGACGAAGGGGAAAGAGGGAACGCAGACACAGCGCAGGCGCACAACACCCTCTCTGCATGGCTCTCACCAGCATCCGCCCCTCAAACACCAGCCGCAGTCCTTTCAAGGAGACACAGTCTATACACATATGCCCCAGTCAGCCACGTTTCACGGGCATCCGCTACATACCAGGTAATTACAGATCGGATGAAGTAGAATCTACATTCATGTGACATAATAGTGAAAAACGTCCCGAATCAAGATACTAATATCAAAGCATGTCATTTTTTGACACTAGCAATAGATTTGCAGAAATAGCTTCAACTCGTGCACCTGTTAATTTTAATACACCAAAAAAAATCACTTTTTTAACTTTAACTAAAAAAACGCTACTTGATTAATTGTTAGCTGGTTGGCTGTAGGACTGTAAAAAAGTAATTGCGATTCATCGCATCCAGAATAAAGGTTTGTGTTTACATGTCTGTGTACGGTCCATTTTTTTTATTTTTATTTATAAACACAAAAAAACATGTATATATATAGGAAATATTTACATATGTTTATTTATACTTGCCGTTCATTTAAATCATATATAAATGTTTGTTAATTTTTATATATAATCTTTTCCTTAAAGAAAAAATATTCTGTGATTTTTAAGTCCTATTTTTATATGTGGTGTCCAACAACAAGTTTACGTACATACAAGGTGTAAAAACACAATTATTTTGTTATAATTGGCTTAATTCTTGACTGAATCATCCTTCTAATCCCCTCATTTCTGCCAGCCTACTCTGATTGGTCAAATGGTCTAGTCTGCTTTGATTGGTCTAGCATGAATGAAGATCACGAGCTACAGTGTTTGGGGGAGAAAAGTGACGTTCTCGTGGGCAGTCCTAGCAAAACATAGGCGGGAACTATATGTAGTGACGTAAATCCGCTGCGGTTCGCGAATCGGACTAAGGACGACTCATTTGCGTGATTCAGAGTCAACTGCCTTTATTCCAGGACAATAACTTTGTTATTGATTCACCTTCGGCTTTAAAACTAGGCAGACTGCTTAAATTTACACACGGTAACATTACACAATGCATGAAATGTAATTTACATGATCTCGTAATATCTACTCTTTAAATATGTTCATGTATGTGAATGCATTTATAAATACAAAATTATTAACACTCACATAAAAACAGACTTTTATTCTGAATGACATCCCTAGTTGATTGTAAAAAAACCATCTCATATACACTAAAAACTTGTAGTAGATTTGACTTCTAATCACCTCTAATTTTATTTTTAAACGATGTCAAATCTACAGTCAAGGGGATAATTATGATATATTTAACAGGGAACTTTTATAATAAAATATTGTTCAAACATGTTTTTTTGAAGGTAAAAAATACTTTTTTAACTACAGTAACATCGTGAAAAACAGACATCCACATAATTCCCTGTTTTTCTTTTACACTCTTTACATGCTTTTATTAATTTTCTATAATTATGTTTTATCTTATATTTCATACAAGTTCTTACAGATTTCGTACATGTACTAAGATGTTTTACATTACTTTTAATGTGATTTTACAACATCTTTTACTCCGTGTGTTAATCGTGTACATTTTTTATTTATATTTCTGATGTGAGATACGCATCACATTTTTACATTCTTCTTTTTTGTCCCAAATAGGACGATGGAGCTTTCGTTGTTTGAAGAAACCTTTTCATCTAAAATGCAGGAGGTGACACTTCAAGAGACGAGTACTGACAGACCCACACCAGGCACGCTGGTCTAATACGAAAACAAACCAACCCTCCACACACATGCCCGGTGCATCTCATTTAACACAGAGACTAAAGCAAACACCAGCTTCTGTTTGTATAGATTGTCAAAATGAAAGAATATTGGCTTCCTTTGCCATAGTTTCAGAATGAAATCATTTTGACAGAAATCAGTCACTACTGTTGTAGTTAAGATATTTTTCCAGCATGCAATCAAGCTGTCTTCTTCACACCTCACACCGTCTCTTGTTAAGTAATCTTCCTGTCAATCATCAAGTCGCAGCAGGTTCTGTCAGAGAATAGGTGGAGAAAGAATAAAAGCCACTAATACAGTATAATATGTCAACATTCCCATTTGTAGCAAACAATTTCTATAAATTACATAATATCCAGCTGTGTTTCAATGCATAAACAAAGAAATACAGTTTTGGTCACTGTATGTGACTGTCCTTAAATTGCTCTGGCCCTTTGAAATGAATCAGGATCCTCTTAATGTTTTTAGGAAATAATGTTTCTATGCAAATTACATTTAAGAAGACTGTGTGTTGACACGTTAATACCGTGATGAAAAAGCCAAGCCAAATCTTAAACTTTAGACTGTTAGAGAGCCAATGACTGACAGTATTTAATGAAATTCATTGTATCTTTATTGACAAATTGGATAAGTATGAAGATGCTCATTCAGGGTGATGTCATTAAGAATGGCACAACGGTCGCTGTGCGGCTCAAATGAATCTTTATCTGTATCACTCATGGTTTCTATAACCTCAGGATTAGTTATATATCAGTATTACCAAATGCAATGAGGGAAAAAATTGAGAAAATCAACATTAATGTGTAACGTCGCATTTTATATATCTAACAAAAAGCGCACTAAATCAGGTTCAACTCAAATGAAAAATGTTACATGCACATGCAATATATTATTGGAAAAATATATTTTTTTGCATGATCCGTAATGAGAGTAATCATTAATAAAAATGAGAAATACAGAACATCAGGGCGTTTTCATAATGAGAGCTGTGTTTATTTCATATGAGAAAAATGCTAGAGAACATTGTGCTCTTAATAGGCTTTGTTTTCTTTATGCAAATTATTTTCCTTTTTTCTAATGATATTTTGGCCAAAATTGACTTGTCAAGATGTGTAAAAGACCACTAGGAGGAGCCTCTTCATCTGTTTTGGGGGGGTTCTGGATCTAAAGCAAACGCAAAACACGCTGCCAGGTGCAGAATAACCAGTTTCTTCTGTAGACCGTTTTAATTGCAATTGTGTGTTGTTTCTCCAATTGGATTGACTGCAGGCGTCAATATTTACTGTACTTCTCAGCAATTAAATTGAACGGAATGAACAAGACTAATTAAACAATTTGGGATCTTTTCGAGACCAGTCATTTTCCTGCACCGCCCTTTCAGAATATCATTTAATTGAGGAATTGCCGTACTCAGAATGTGGTTGAGCGTATTAATGCCAGGATGCCAACATTGACCATTGTGCCTAGCAAACACAGAAAGCGGAGAGGACTTTACTCATCTCCAAATGGAAACGATAGCTTATCATGGTGGATTCCTCAGATACAGGTTAAATATTAGGCTCCTGCTTAGAAAATACCATCTCATTTTACTCCCTCTTTGGGTTAAAGACTGAAAAACGACAATAAAAAAAGAGTTGTGATTGCTGGCTGATCCACTCTATTATTATGGTCTGCTTTGTTTCTGATAGTGGTAGTGTTCCCTTTGATAAATCATTGCTATTCCAATGCATGCAGGTGTCTGTTAACTGTTATTCCTTTTAAAAAAAACCTTCCCTATAAAATCACGCTGACTCTCAGTTTATTGTGTTATTATTGACAGCATCACGTAGGTAACTTAAAAGCCTCCACATGTCAGATGCCTTCACCATAGAAACGCGCTGACAGTTGAACTTACCGAAGCAATCCAAACCTTCTCAGATGCTGAGCGCAGAGCTCAACATTGTCACCAAATGCTGCCATGCTTGTCTCAGGACTACATAGAAAGCTGCTTTGATGGCCTGTCCAACACCATTGATGCACAGACTTTTGTATTTCATATAACCACACCTTAACACACAACTTAGTGAGAAGGTTACTGAATGTTTATGCTTGTTGAGAACATGTTTAGGCCATGTGTCATTTTCAAAGTTCATCTAAACTTACATTTATGATCTAATAATGTTGAACGGGATAGAAATTCTCGGTTTCATTTTTCAGGTCATGAATAAAAACGAGAACACCGAAGGCAAATAAAACCAATGATGTTTGTAAAATCTTTGCTTGGGTATCACGGTACCAAATGTTGACATGTTTTCAAGATGTTCCCTCCATTTTTGGACCCTCTTCCCTTATACCACACATACATCAGGCTTACGTCTATTTGACGTCTGCCATTACATCTGCAAGACATCTAAAATACATAGTTTGCTCATTTGCAATACATCTCAGAGATGTCTGGTGTCAGAGTTTATATAGACATCTAGAAGATGTCTGTAAGATGAGTATGATTTAGAATGGATGTAAAGCTGCTCTTTCTAAGATGTTTAGTAGATGTTTTTATGCAGCAGATCTCCAGATCTTTAGCAGACGTATTACAGACGTTCAGACGTCTCCGAGACGTATTGCAAAGGAGCAAACTATGTATTCCAGATGTCTTGCAGATTGAAATGAAGACGTCAAATAGATGTAAACCAGATGGATTGTGCCATCTAGGTTCAGATTTCCCCGGTTTCATTTAGTTCTGTATCTGAAACAGTTGTTTAACTCTTATTGCTTGATTGTGTGTGTGTGTGTGTGTGAAGAACTTTTTCAATCTGTACATAATTTGCTGTTTCCTCCTTTCTTTTGACATTTTATATCTCTATCGAAAAAAAACATCAAAGAACAAAGACTGTACGGAGTTTGTGTATAATAAAGTGTTTTGGTCAGATACGTTTGCTTCTGTCATTCTTCATATTCTATACGCAGACCGACTGACTGAGACATTTTATACATTGAAAGAATTTCCATAACGATCACACTGTCATTGCCAAGTAAAAAGTTCGATATGATAGCAATAGCATTATATCGTGAAGCACACCGCACATAGAGCCGTACATTATAGATACTGTATCAAGCTGTGCATGCATACGTCATCAATCTCGCGAGTGAAACCGCAGCGCAAAGTTATCTCGAAGTAACACAATAAAACGGATAGCGACAATAAACACACAAGATAAGACGGTGATTGTGAAAAGAGCCTGTAGTGTAAATGACAGAATCAACTCCACCTATCGGCGCGGTTCAATGTCACTGTCACGACTGTTTTTCTCGTGAACCCCGGTGCGTCTGATTCCCCCGCGGGACGATGAACGATAGAGACCGTATGCGATCGCCACCATGTGGGTCCGTCACGCTTCAGCTGTCCTGTCATATTTCACATCTGCTTTGAAATGACCTCCGGGTAGAAGATCACAGGAAAAGTTCATTTGAGGAAGTTCAAGTGAATTAGCCAGCAGCGCTAGCTCGGTTCAAACGACCTTTGTTGGACATTTACACGCACTTTAGTTCACTCTCGGTGAAGATGTAAAGGTGTAAATGGGATTTGGAGTGACTTTTGTTCGTGTTTTGTGAGTTTGTTGTTCGTGTTTGTACGGTGAGTAAGTTAGCTCGCGCGCTGCTAGCGGTTCCCGTGAACTAATGTTACCTCAGGACGAGTTGTTTGACTTGATTGTTTTCAGGACGTGTTTAACATTGATTAAACCACGATATTATAACTGCAGTATTACGGTTTTATTAACCAAGTCATTCTCTTCTCAGAGTAAGTTTCAAAAAGCTAAAAGTTTGATCACTTTATCGTAGGGGCGAACTTATATAGGCACAAATGAGTTTGTTGACGTACGGTAAAATGACAGATAACCGACATAACTTGCAACATTATATAAAAGTCATTGTAAGCGTTGTATAATTGTTGCGAAATTAATTTTAGTAAGTTGTATTAAAGTCTCCTATGCAGACTTTGATATCAGGGTCAAGCTTGAGACAAGTCTCCACCGTTTCCATTTAATCTCAATGCTGTTGTTATAGAAGGAAATTGCTATCAATCTGTTTAAAGGCCTTTCAAGTTGGTTTAAATAAAATTGTATTTGCATCTCATTGGTTTTAAGATTTCAACTGTCGAAAGGATCAATAAGCTACAGAGACCATGTCTGTATACTCAAAGCTGCCTTCGCAGCTGAATAAACCTCTTGTAAGAAAGACCTTTCTCCTCCTTGTCGCCCTGTATGGGGCGAGGAAACTTTCCCCTTATGTATATGACAGACTCAGAGGAAGGACTAGTAAGCAACCTAAAGCCACTGACCCGATTACCTCCAACGGAGAAGTTGCGGAGACCAGAAAAAAGAGAAGCTCTCCTGCCGTGAACCGAGAATTCTGGGAGAGGTTGCTATGTCTCCTGAGGATCCTGTTTCCCCGCTTCTTCTGCAAAGAGCTCGGCCTGCTGGGTTTCCACTCGGTCGCCCTCGCCTCGCGCACCTTCCTGTCCATTTACGTGGCCAACCTGGACGGCAAAATCGTGAAAACCATCGTGCAGAAAGACCCCAGGGCGTTCGGGGTGGAGCTGAGCAAGTGGCTGCTCATCGCCATCCCGGCGACCTTCGTCAACAGTGCCATTCGATATTTGGAGGGTCAGCTCAGCCTGGCCTTCCGCACCCGGCTGGTCACCCACGCCTACATGCTGTATTTCGGCGATCAGACGTACTACCGGGTCAGCAACATGGACGGGAGGCTGGCAAACCCCGATCAGTCTTTGACGGAAGACATGGTCATGTTTGCGGCCTCTGTGGCTCATCTGTATTCCAACCTTACCAAGCCCATTCTAGATGTGGTGGTGACCTGTTACACGCTCTTGAAAACCGCAGAGTCCAAAGGTGCCAACACCACATGGCCTTCCATGATAGCCGGTATTGTGGTGGCCATCACCGCCAAGGTTCTGAGGGCATTCTCGCCCCGCTTTGGTAAACTGGTGGCTGAGGAAGCCAGGAGAAAAGGCGACCTGAGATACATGCATTCACGCATTATCGCCAATTCCGAGGAGATCGCTTTCTACGGTGGTCATAAGGTATGTATTTTCATTGTTTGGTCGTTTTGTGTTCATGCAATGAGAAATGTTCAGGAACAGGGCGGTCATGTGATCAGAGGCCGTGTTTATAGGGCACAAAGAGATCATGTGACGCGTAAACAAAAAAGAAGCCCATGGAAATGGAGAAAAAGGCAGCATGCGCCTTTGTGACCCACAGCTCCGCACATGATCAGATGTTACCCCTGAAAAGACAGATTTTTCTTATTAGTAGAGAAATATTGTGACTGCTGACAGAATGATTCTGAAAGCCAAGATCAACTTGTAAGTGCCGATTATTGTTGTGCGAGTCCACTGGCATATTCTTCATCTTGATGTTGTCCTGTTGTCTGTGTTTCTGCGCGTATGCGTGTCTGCGCACGTGTTGCCGTGTCTGTGTGCGTGCCCTGCGCAGATCGAGATGTTGCAGCTGCAGAGGAGCTACAGCGCGCTGTCCGAGCAGATTAACCTGATCCTGTTCAAGAGGTTGTGGTACGTCATGCTGGAGCAGTTTCTGATGAAGTATCTTTGGAGTGCTTCGGGTCTGGTCATGGTCGCCGTGCCCATCATCACTGCTACTGGATACTCGAAATACGGTATTGATTGAATTCTGATTATCTTGACTTTCTGTCTTCCTCTCTTTGTCTATGGTTTCATTTCAAAATGTCCTTGAACACCTTGATCCTAAGGGGATTGTTTTGTAGGTTTTTATATTTTTACTCCATGTATTAAGTTACAGGGTATCAAAACTTAGAAGTATAGTTTGTAATATAGGGGTGTAATGATAAATCTTGGCACAATTTACCATCGTACAGAAATGTACATTATTTTGTATGATGATGATATTTGATCATGAGATTATGATGTAACAACTGGTTGATTCTATTGGTTGAGCTGCCAACATGTGAACTGTGTCAATATATCTAATGCTTAATTTATTTATTTTAATGAGGTGATTTTATTGCCCTAATTGCTTTTGTAATGTTGTCATGTTTTATTTCTCAGACCTCTTACATTTTTTACTTACTTTTTTACACAAAAGGGCTTTTCACACTGCACTTAACCCCGGGTTATCTTCATTCTTAACCCCGCTTTTATTCCCGGTTAAACGAAAGTTTCACACTAGTAATTTTGAAGCGGGGTTATCCCTGCATTTTACCCAGGATTATGTCCGAAGCAGGGTTAGCATGGCTTGTGCTGGGTTACCCAACATTGCGGTGTCAAACGGGTGCGGTGTGAACGAAGCGGGTGTAGAATGATACGACCAGACGCTGAGCAACGGACACCCAATCAAAAACTGAACATCCCTAACCTCATTTCACAAGCTGTGCACACACAGTCACAGAAACTCCGTGCGGTGTGTAAACAGTCCTTTGAATTTTTTTATTTATTTGAGTAAGTTACGTCCTAGGATTTGTGAGGTGTCATTTCCCCCCGGATGCGGAACAACAGCGTATTCGGTTATTTTTATTCAGTCAGTTTGACGCTACAGTATTTATCCAATCGGGATTTTAGAAACCGCAAATATGCTAATTTGAATGTTAACCTAACCTAATCGAGAACTTTATAGATCGAGTGGTTCTGACTTATTCACTTGTGTGTTGTGTTTAAACAGATTCAGAAGATGTGAAGCAAGCAGCGCTGGGGATGAAGGAGGAGGATCTGGTGAGCGAACGCACACAGGCTTTCACCACGGCCCGGAACCTTCTGAATGCCGCAGCTGATGCGGTGGAGAGGATCATGAGCTCCTACAAAGAGGTGAGTTTGTCAACTTTGACTTTCCTTCAGTTTTGACTGTATTTTACTGCTCATGGTTTAGAAATCTGGTTTGTTGACTTGATTTGTGGCTTAAATGGACCTTTATTGAGGGTATATTTATGAGCCGATGCAATTACTCCATGCTGTTTAATTATTGGTTATGTGATGTGGGAGTTGAAAATGTGCCATCGTGTGTCACGATATAAAAAAATAAACAACTCAAATCAATTCAAGCTCTGCTATTTCCGTACTTGTAATTACAGTCAAAAAATCATGCTGATGAGAATATCAGAAGTGGTCGTTTTAGTGGAAAAGTTAATTGGGCAGGGTTATCTCTGCCTTCCCTGACTTTAAACCTCCTGTCCACAGGTTACAGAGCTGGCTGGTTACACTGCCCGTGTGTATGAGATGTTCACTGTGTTTGAGGATGTGCGTGTCGGCGTGTACCGCCGCTCGGCTGAGGAGGTAACGCCAGAGACGACGAAAGGAGACCAGGAGGTGAAACACGGCATGAGGGTGGAAGGACCGCTGCAGATCAGAGGTACGACATGCGTGTGAAACATGTCAAGCCGTGTTGTGGTTTTAATACCCCCCCGGGTTAAATAAAACCATCAAAAAACGAATTTAATGGTAGAAAATGTAGAAAACACTTTCATCTATGGGAATAATTGGAAAGCTGACAGGGAATGAAGAAAACGTTGAGAACAGTTGTATCATGTATATGAATGCAACACGCATACAAAATATAAACGCATCTATAATAAATGACTTGAATAATAAGATGTCAATTTTAATAAACGACCTTCACTTTTGGCCACTACTGCACTATGTATGCGGAAGTGTACAGCATATAATGTGACGAAAACAGTACATTTGTTTTAAATCTTAACATAATACATGTTGCAGTGAGCTGTTGTCTTATACGTGTGTGTAGGTCATGTTGTTGACGTGGAAAAGGGCATCAAATGTGAGAACCTTCCCATAATAACCCCTACAGGAGACGTGGTGGTGACAAGCCTGAACATCCAGGTAAACTCCTCTCATTTAAACACTTTGATTCTGCTTTAACCCAGGGCCAAACATCCATGTCTATATCATGTGCCGTGCAACTCACACAATTCCTGTAAAGGAGACAAATTATTTTTTACATTTATGCTGTAATATCTTGTTCTCCTGTACAATTAATGAGTCTGGTCTCATGATTTTTTGCTTGACTTTTGTGCATAGACTGTGAATAAGTCAAGAGACTTTTATCTGTTGGGATTTATTTTAAGCAGTTCTGATAGCGGCAGTGTGCTTGAGTTTCTGACCTTTGACAGTTCGAAGTTCAGGTGAAGATATTTTCTTACTTGCTAAGACCCCCGGAGAGAATCACATGTGCTGTAGGGCTATATTTAAGTATTAATTCGCTCTGTTATGTGGTGATAATTTTTCTCATCTTTTTTAGAATACGTGGATGAAGTATTAGCGTCATGTACTCTGTTAAAGATTAAAGTAGACTTAATGCGTGTTGCAGGACTTCAAGCTATAAAGTCAGCTAGCACGATAAGTGCAGTGATGGAATGCAGATCTGTTCTCGCTACCGCTGTTTTAATACATATTTTAGACATTACCTGGAGAGATACCCGCTCTTTAACATTCTTCTTTAACTTTGCAAAAAGCGATGACAGATTGTTTGTCGTCTAATTTTGTACGTCAGCGAGTTTGATGATCACAAAACGGGTGCTAGTTTTGAATGCACGACATGATCGCGATGCGAGCTTTAGCATGCAAGTCCATGCGCTGGACTTCAGAGAACGCATCGCTAGAGTCTGCTTTGAGTGTCTGCTCCCTCATGATTCATTCATGTTTCCTGCTAAATTCTGAGAAATGGGTCACGAGCATCACATTGTGACCCCCACCGGTCTGCAGCGGACAATGTGCTGATTATATTCAGCTCGTGCGTTGGTGTGCTTTTAAAGTTTCCACGGCCGCGTCTCGAATCCGCAGGGGCGGTATGGTGCTAATACCCTCTCACGGCCCTGATGTTGCAGTCACGCAGTGCACATGTCACAATGCACATTACCCACAATGGTCTCTCAGATGCTTCCTTAAAACCAGCAGCGTAGCCAAAAGAAGGTCCTAAACTCCCACAGGCCAGAAGGAATAAAGCCTGGAAGACACAGTGATGATGTCACAGACAAAACCACGCTAGGAGTGAGAATAGATAGTTGAACAGAATCAGCGGTGTGCATGGTCGTAATCGAGACCATCTCTCTGCTGTTATATGTAATGTCCCGAGAAACGTAAATTCTGTCTTTTATACTAATGTTCATGCTCTTAAAAGCCGTTTAGCTTCTTCTGAAAGCTTGAAATACCCCTAGGTACATTTTTCCATAGAAAGGGAATGAATGTTAACCTCTAAGAAGGTACCATTAATTCTGCAATATGACTGTATTTCAAATTTCTTATGAAATTGAATGTGCACATCACGTTCGCTTAGGATATGCCAAATTTTAAGATCTCCGGTTTGTTTCTCCCAAAAGCTTTTATATAACTTGGAATACATTGCACCAGTTGTATGGGCTATGTTTTAATCTCGCTTCTTGGAGCTTAACAGAATTTTTTGTAAACCATAAACGTTAAATTTTTAGTTGTTTCTGTGGCCCTGCTTTTAGATGATGTGAACCCAGATGATTCACATTGGTTTTATGTGCTGATGGTCTTATAATCGTAATTGATGCTATTGCAGGATGCGGCGCTGATTTGTTTGTGCGTGTCGAGTGAGTGGCTTTAACATAATGATAGGCTTCAGAGAGAGAGTTCTGCTCAGTGTGTCGTGCTGTACCGAGAGGCCTTTGAAAACCATCAAGCTTTTCCCATCAGAGCGACTCCTTTTAACCCTGCGGTTTAACTGAATTTATAAACACATTTGGCTGTTTCCTGTGGTTTGTCCCTCCATGTGTCTTTCCCTCTTTTTATTTTTGTAAGGCTGTGTTTAGCCCACAGGATTTTGACAGAAACCATAATCGTTGATTTTTTTCCTTTTGATTTTGTGATCACAATTACACATTTTTATTAGTTGAATTCACATTACAATATCGTACATTTGCATCAAATTTCTAATCTAAACTGGTAATGTGATGAGAGCAAACCCGAACAGCATTGTTTTGCGATCCAATGAACTGTGCAGTTATAATGTGCATTATGGGATGTGTTGCTTAAGGTCACGTGTCTTCTTTAACAGCGCTGGGGGGTTTTACTTCTCTGGTTTTGCAGGTTGATGAAGGAATGCATTTGCTGATCACGGGACCCAATGGCTGTGGCAAAAGCTCTTTGTTCAGAATCCTGAGCGGACTGTGGCCGGTCTACAGCGGCGTTCTCTATAAACCTTCACCTGAGCACATGTTTTACATACCTCAAAGGTACGGCTGTGACCGCACACTTAGAATCACTCTCACGACTGGCTGGATTTAACAGAACAACGGCAGATAGAGAGACTGAAACTCTGTTAGTAAAGAAGTATTGTTCAGGGGCAGGTACAAAAATCATTAATGGAATTAATAAACCAGAATCAGAGAATAATTTATTAGTACGCATGCTTTTCAGTATGTACATATTGCATTACTGTTGTTTTAGGTTTATACATTCCAACAAACTAATACTACATTTTTCAACTGTAGGTTAAAATTCTGTCATCATTTACTCACTTTGTTCGAGTTGTTCCAAGTCTGTATAAATGTCTTGTTCTGATGAACACAGAGAAAGATATTTGGAAGAATGCTTATAACCAAACAGTTATTGGACCCCATTGGCCCCCATAGTAGGAAAGATTACTTTATTTTTTTGTTCTGTAGAACACATAATATTATATTTTGAAGAATGTAGGAAAGCAAACAGTATTGGTGGCACTTTTGACTGCCTTTGTCATTTTTACTACAATGGTAGTCAATGGTGTCCAAGAACTGTTTGGTTACAAGCAAGAATACCTTTTTCTGTGTTCAACCAAACAAAGAGTGAGTAATTCACAACACCGATTTTTGACAAACACATCTGTTACCCGAATGATACATGCATACTTTGAAAACCAATATACCATACTATTTTCCACCATCATTTGATTTAGGATGAGCTATTTCATATCTTACGTACTATGTGGTACAGAATAGTATGTTAATGCCAGTTGCATGCAAAGTGTGAATTGGGATTTGAGAGCAGAAGGCAGGTGATTTTTCTTTGTGTAGGTTCACGGCCCTGTGTCGAGACACAGTCTGCTGGATTTTGTTTAAGTATTACGATCAATTAGAATGCACAAACGTGGGTGTGCGTGCATGTGTTTATTTTCATTTCCCACGCCGTGCCAGGTTAATTAGCGCTGATGAGAGTGCGATTAAAAATGGAAGCACAATCCAAAAGCAGTCAGCACATATGGTGCTCCTGTGACTGTGTTATATGTCGGCTTCATTACAGAACCGACAGGAACACGCTCTCACTTCCTGCTCAGATCACACAACGAGATGTGTCCAACGTTATTTTAAATCAGCTGCTCTCTGTTATTTGCCCGACTGCTGCGCGATGAACATTATATCAAGGCTGTTTAAAAGGACAAGAAAGACAACAATGGGAATTGCAAGGAATATTATTGGACTTGATTCTAGTCCAATTATTCTTTGCTTTTTCAACCTCGGGCATTTATTTTTATTCAAAATAAACATGGTTTTATCCATATTTCCATATATCCTTTTAATGTATTTAACAAAGGTAAATGACCAATATTAACCATGTTTGCTGTCTATGTTGCTTGTTATTGGGTTAAAGTGTATTAGTATTTTTACATACTTTTTTTACATGGTCTGCTAGACCTGTGGACATTGGCCTAAAACCACAAACACCATGTAATTTACACGTCTTTCGAGCAGCCTACACATTTTAGCACCAATTTCAGCCTTGTTGGCTTGGTCTTATTCAAGTGAACACAGATGTTAGAGCGCCGAGGAGTGAGGGACACATAAATCAAACACAACACAGCCAGACTGATCACACACTGAAAATATCATTACGTTCACAGCAAGAGATCTGAATGCCTTATCCAGCAGTGAAGTGTCTTCTAGAAGAGAATCCATCTTAATCCATTAAATTCACAACGGTGTCTTGATGTTTCTTTGAACTCATCACGAGGAGCCAGCCGATGATATCTTCTGATTCAGTTCATCATTGTGTATTTGTTTGCACTTGTAATCATGCAGGCCGTACATGTCGGTGGGAAGCCTTCGAGATCAGGTCATCTATCCTCATTCAGTTCAGGAGATGCAGGAGAAGAACCTCACAGATCAGCAGCTGGAGGAGATTCTCAAAACTGTGAATCTCGGCTATATCCTGGAAAGAGAAGAAGGTGAGTGACATCACAACGGCCTCACATTAGATGAGAAACATTACATATTGTGATTTTATTTATTTATATATTTCTTAATTAATAAACTTAAATGGAGTATTAAAACATTATTACGTCATTAGGTTGGGATGCAGTGAGCGACTGGAAGGATGTGTTGTCTGGAGGAGAGAAGCAGAGGATGGGCATGGCAAGGATGTTTTATCACAAGTATGATCCATGGTTTTGACTTTTTTGACATTTGACATGATTCATGTATGTTTGTGAAATTATTTTGTCTGAATTCACAGTGATAGAAAAGGGTTGGCATTGGTTTTAACCTTGGATTATAAAGTCCCGTGATAGCAAAGATGTGCATTATAAATTGATAACCCAGGAACAGCGTGAAATAAGAAACAAAATATCACAGGGTTAAACATGACCTAGTTTAACAGTTTCAGGTGTGATGATTTTCCCAATGTGATATCATTTAGTTATTTTTCTTTTGATCAATGATAATCTTTATGTTCTTGCAGTAATTATGTCTAATCATTTTTTTAATGAATATGTTTATTCCTAAAAGAAAAATAAACACTTTCACGATGCTAAATGCTAATGTATGCAAAAACTGCAGGAAAGAAAAACGTCTCATGGTTTTCATAAAGTCATTAAAGTGATAAAATATTCAATTACTAAATGTTATTAGCATTTAACTGTGTCTTGTGGATTCAGTTCATGATTCTGGCATCTTCACAATTTATCATTTGCATTTGAAGCAAGCAGCTGCTTTGGGGGAGATTATGGTTGAACCACAAAGATATTTATTAGCCAAGTAAGAATATAATAAAACAATTCGACTGTGTATTCTGCTGCTTTTAAGTCTGTTTAAAGAGTCTCCAACAACTTCAGTTTTTGTGCTTAAAGCTGATAAATCTGAATTATCTTTAACAGACCCAAGTATGCTCTCCTGGATGAGTGCACCAGTGCTGTGAGTATTGATGTGGAAGGCAAAATCTTTGAAGCTGCAAAGGACGCTGGGATTGCGCTTCTATCTATCACACACCGACCTTCTCTCTGGTGAGTTTTCAATCGTATGAAAATGAAGAGCAGTTGCTTTATTGAAAGAATAATATATTTTCCAGGAACTATATAATATCTGGAATTATAAACGTGTATGTGTAAAGGGGCCATATTACAGAACATTTATTTTGGGCTCTTTTGAAATTCAAGTGTTTGATGAAACTCCTCCACCAGATCAAACAGAACATTTATAGATGCATACAATTTGTGAGTGTCTTTAGAAATCGCACCATCAGCATCAAATGGCACAATTTGATTTTGTCGATCCTCTGTGTAGAATATGGTCCCTTTGAAAGATGACAGAAAAGAAACGTTGATTATTTCATCCACATGTTTAATTTTTCCCTCCGCTCGCAGGAAGTACCACTCCCACCTGCTGCAGTTCGACGGTGAGGGCGGCTGGCGCTTTGAGAAGCTGGACGCCTCCACACGTCTCTCCCTGCAAGACGAGAAACACCGGCTGGAGACGCAGCTCTCTGGAATTCCCAAGATGCAGCAGCGCCTGGTGGATCTGTGCCGCATTCTGGGGGAGGACAGCAGCCTGCCGAGCCCGGAGGAGGCGGAGGAGGAGAACGGGGTGGTGGAGGAGGAAGAGGAATAGCAGGAGTAGAGAGAGGGAGTGTCTGCTGCTGGAAAAGACTAAGGCCTTATGAAGTGATTTACAGACACATGACAGATGTGATCAAGGCCAGGTGTGTGTGTGTCATAGATCGAGTTGATTGTTTCGCTAATAGGGTTAGGAATCAAGGACTGATTCCTTTTGTTGAAACACAAAAGAAGCAGTAATGAGACCGAAGGATTTTCATAAAATTCGATTCTGAAACTTCTGCCTTCTTCCGTCGAGTCGAGAGGGAACACTGTTATGAAATATGTAACGCGCACATCAGAGCCGTTGTCATGGTGATACGTATGCATCTTATTAGCTGGGCAACTTTCTTTTTTTGTCAATTGAAGTCAGTCAACGCACATTTTTGGGTTTATGCTGCTATCTTTGTGGTACCAAGCCTAAAAATAAGATAATGAGATAACAAAGTTAGTTACAATAAATGTGAATCTGCTGTTTTTTCAACAACTGTACACTTTATTCTTCACTATATTGTTCTGCTGTCTGACACAATCTCCAAATTTGACGTGAATTTGAAGTGAACGCAATAAGAGTCATTTTATAAATATTGTTAATTCACTCCTCAATATTACTGAAACAACCACCAACAGAAGCCAATCGGATCTTAACTTCATTCAGACTTATTATTCCCTTTGGAAGTTTCAAAACATAAAACGCACAGCAGGGAATTTCTAAAGCTTTTGTTAGCTGCACAAAGACATTGCATTCAGTGCGCGTGTTGTGTTTGTTTATATGCGAGCGTGTGTTTGATGGTAGTACATCAGACTGCGTGTGTTTTTTGGGGGGGGGGTTGGGGGATACGAGACAGCTGCCAACTCGGCCAGGTGCGGATGATGATGAAAGCACCTATGAAAGCTGTTTCTCTGCTTCGTTCTCTGAAGAAATCTCTGGAGATCTGCAGGACCCTGTTGACTGTGTGTGTCTTTAGGGATAGAGCGAGAGGCAGTGGTGATATTTTGTTTCTTTTAAGGAGTTGTCACTTATGCTGTCTTTGAAATCCAGGGCCAGGTTTTATAGCAGAAAAATAATCTTAGTATGTATATTTAATCATCTTTGTTTTCGTCAGACGCTAATAGATATTTTTGAACAATTACCACATGCACATTTACAGTAACGTGTGCCTTAATCCAGTGAAGTTTCTTGTAAACTTTTGAACCCTATAGAAAGCTTTAAGTGTTTGATGGATTGGACTCTAAAATATTTGTTTTGAAAGAGCCGGGTCAGTTTAAAACCAGGTGGGAATAAAGTAGATTGGATTTTCAGAAGCACAACTGTCAATTGTATTTCTGAATTAGATTTCTGAAAGTCTCTCTGACATTTTTATGGGTTGACGGATGCCTACTGTATATCAGAATTGTTCTCAGCTTTGGGACACATAATGGAGTCAATTTCACAAACATTTTGGCCCCTACGTCCATCCTTTTTCCCCATTGGATGCATAAAATGAAAAGATGATGTGCATGTTAACATGGTCATAAAGACGTTTCCAGTATAAAACTGTTTTTTTATTTCATTTGAAGAGATTATTTGTAACATTCTAAACAGTCAGTACGAAGCACCTTACGAGCAAATGTTTCCATTAAAATTTAATTTCCCATCATTTATCTTCATAAGATAGACATCAGTTGAACTTGAATCTCTAATTATGTCATTTAGAGGAGAATGTTTTTCTAATCATTGAAGTTTGGCGTTCGAATGTTGTAGAAAATGTCAGAGGGAAGATGCGATACGAGTTTTTTGAAATGATGAGCAAGGACTTGATTTTCTGGTTGTCTTTGACACATTTTAGTCCAAAGTGATGCAATCTGAAATGTGTGTTTCTTACATCTACCATGTAATGTTTAAATGTGATGACCACTGTAGCAAATCTTAACAATGGACGAGACCCAACCAGCAATTTCTTTAAAGTGTCTTTAGCATTTCAAACCAAAATGCTTTTGTCGATTGTTGCATTTGACCTAGAAATGTGAGTCTCTTAAGATGATAGACGATTGATGATAGAATCACTGCTCTTAAAGAAATAAGCTAAAAAAAAATATTATAATGTCTGTGTTTCTCAAAATTTGTATAATGCGAGATTTTGCACAGATCATTTTAAACCAGAATTTACATTTTCATTGCAGTGATTCGTTACGGGACATTTTAATCCAACATTATACGTTTCCTAATAGAAACGTATTGTGTTTTCTTTGGGTTCAATAAAAATTACTAATTGCAATGTAATTGATGACTATCATTATTGCAACCCTTGCCTATTTGCCCGAATTATTAAAAAAACATATTCTTGCAATTTAATAAAACGTATCCTCTTGAGAACACATCCCTCCATTCTTTTGCGTGCTTTTATGGCTTTCGCAATCAGAAAGTAATAAAGTTCAAGAAACGTGCTCGGTGAAAGATAACTTTCTTTATACATACATTGCAAATTGTGATAGATTTTAGAGAAAGCTTTATGAAATATACACAATCATTAAGGAGTTTAGAGATATTTATTCCTTACGTGGAAATGTTAAAATACATATATTGGTAAACTCATTAAAAACGAATGTAAGTGTGGAAATTATGTTGTGACTAAAGAAAATGACAAATAAATCAAACTGTTATATTTTACTCATATTTGGTGAATGTGTAAAACTGTTCTTTTGTCATTTTTTCAAGCAGCTTCCTACCCTAAGATTCTTTTTAACACTATTGAAGGACCTTTATCTATTCCCTGCTCTTACAGACTACATTGTCTTTCCTAGTCATCCATTTCAAAAGCATTTTTAATAAAGCTTTTTTGTTGTAATATAAGAAATGAATATGTTTGCACAACTTAAGCAGACTTCTTCAGAGCAAAGGATTCTTAAACATCATGAGAGAGAGACCAGAACATCTAGAAACATTCACCCATACTGCATGTCTACCTCCTCATAGAAATCTGTCCATCTGACACAATCTCATAACCGAAGGGTGTCGCTGTGGTGCTGTGTGTGTAGTTTCAGCACCGCTCCCTGCATTCAGTTTCATTCCAATGAGAAAAGACTTTCGGCTTTCCATGTTTCAGTGCGTCTGTTTGTCATCCACGTGTTGCGTTGCGCGTGCGGCGTCCTGGCTGTCGGTTCGAGTACGCACCGTACTCTGACCCAGAGGAGAGATCGGAACCGTCGCGTCGGACTTTCCCATGTCTGACACACGTTAACGAGAGCACTTTGTGTCGAAGTATTTCCAAGGCAGGCGGACTGAAGGTAAGAGACGCCTCGTTGAAAACCATCTCGTTACATTGAGCGCGTGAATGTTACAAGTGTTGCGTTTGTTGGAGCGACACACGTTTCTTATTTGATCAAACTGCGGCGCGCTGTCCATGTGTCCCTTATGAGCATTGCGTTGTCTGTTTAAACTTGCTGACGGGATTTGACAGCTGTGTCAGGATCAGGATTGTTATACTTTGTGACTTAACAAAGCCTCTCATCAGAAGAGCTGAATATGTCATGCCTGATGGACTCTTGTACATTTGGAAATAGTTTGAATTCTTCCTCGCCTGAAGTGTTTTTTCAGCATCTCGTTCGCGAGCTGATGGTGTTTCTGCTGGAAGTAATCAGGCAGCATCAAAGATCTTGTTGTTTCAAACCTCCGAGTGAAGTTCAGTCAGACGTGAGCTTTAAAACGTCAAACACATTTGACTCAGTCCACCTGTCTGTCTGTGTGTGTCTGCGTGTGTGTGTCTGTGTGTGCAGCTGATGTTTGTGATGTTCAGAGTTAAGCCTTTAGTAAGAGTGAGTCATTTCTGACTGGGACTATAAAACATGAAGCCGTGTGAAGTGCACATGCATGAAGTTGCTTTGGTTTGGAGCCTTTTAAACTCTTTTTGTAGGTAAGTAATGCATTCTTGACAAAAAAAGTCAATATTGCTGAGAAGAGCAGGTGGTTGTTAAGGTGTTCTGGCTCGTTTCTATGTGATTGCTTATTGGAGGAGGTCATAAGACCCCACCCTTCAGTCTCTGTGGTCACTTTGGTCTACAGATATCCCTGCTGAAAAAAACCCAATAAAATCCTGCCAAGAACAGAATAGACATTTTTATGGATACTGGTTATGATGGGAATTGTATTGGTTTGGATAGAAACTAGTGTCTATTGGTATGTGATGGATTATATTAGTCGGATATTAAATCCTACTGGAATAATGGTTAAAAGATAACACATAAAGGAAGTTTGTAGTGGTTTAATGGGTAAAGCTTATGGTTCGTAATGTTTTTTTAATGGAAGACATTAGACTTTCTATGATGTTTCTCTGTGTTTTTTTTTTCATAAGGGATGGCTCAGGTTCCTCCGTCCGTGCGAGTGTGTGGGATTTATTCTCATGTTAAAAGTAGGATAAATCATGTCGTTCACAACCTGTATGACAAATGAAGACATTTGGAGAAAGTGGGTTTCACACAATGGAAGTCAATGAGGTCGTGTTGTATGGTGTAACAACATTCTTTAATCATTTCTTCTGTGTTCTGCTGAAAAACAAAGTCATGCAGGTTTGGATTGACGTGAGGGTTGGTAAATGATGACAGAAGTTACAATTTAGTGATATTTGATAAAACTGTGGTTGTACAAGACAAGGTTTTTCTGCAACAAATAAACCATGGTTACTAGATTTATACTGTATAAAACTGGGGTTGTAAGACATGAAAATATAATATTATGTCACTATGCTGCTTTATACAGACGAACACTAGTATTTAAATCTGATACCATCACTACACAATGCCACATTGTGGGGGTACTGAATAGTTGTGAAGATGTGGAGATGTAATGTAAGAGTAGAGAAATGAGGGTTGTGTGGTAGTGATTTCAGCGAGCTTCATGTTAGAGTAATGAGCTCTGAGCAGATGTGCTGCTGAATCAAGCAGGGATGTCTTCAAGCATTTTGGCTCATTTTCACCAAATCGACGCCGCAGTCAGTCCTTCACACTCCAGAGGGATGTGTGAACACAGACAGAGTTCATCAATGCCAGAAACTCTCTCTCTCTCGCTCACTCGCTCTCACTCTCTTGTTTTCTTTTTCGGTACATTATGCATCTACACATGACTGCTTATGAAAACTGTCAGATTTAAATGGATCTAAAAGGAGGGGCAACATCAACACAATAATTGCAGTTTTGTTCTGCTCAAATGACTCTCTTTTTCTCAAAATACATTTCTTGCTTCTTTCGTTCTTTCTTTCTTTCATTCATTCATTCATTCATTCCTCTCTCTCTCTCTCTCTCTCTCTCTTTTCTTTCTTTGGTTCTCTCTCTCTCTCTCTCTCTCTCTCTCTCTCCCTCCCTCTCCCTCTCCCTCTCTTTTCTTTCTTTGGTTCTCTCTCTCTGTCTCCCTCTCTTTTCTTTCTTTCTTTCAATTTTCTTTTTAGACTCAAATATCTATTCTTTCTCTAAATTGCACAGATTCATGAGCTTATAAATATAGGGCCGACCACAGTTGTTCCTCTTTAACTTCCGTCGTTCTTCTGCTTGTGGTCGAGGGGATTTACTGCAGAACCGATGGATTGTTTCTTGTTAATAATCTCTAATCTTCATTCCTCTGCTTCTCTCTCGTGTGCTTAGCGCTGCAATACTGAGTAATGAGGCCGGGGGTCCCGTGTGAACTGTAACTAGCAGTTGACCAATATGGGTTTTTAATGGCCAATACTAATGCTGATATCTAGAGTTTTGCAAAGATCAAATTAACACTTTTATTCTTAAATGTTTGTAGTGAGCCTGTCAATAAATGGATAGAATGTGCATCCGCTGAATTCAGAGTAATCACATATATCTGTATTTGGGTAGTTAACCAATAATGTGTCGTATGGTGTGACAGCATAAATAATGTATTATTATCATTTTTGCTACAAAAAAGGGTTAAGCATAAAAAAATATGTGTAATACTGCTTTAAATAGTTTTCTGTTTAATTTAAATGAATTTTTGTTTTTCTGAGCAAAAAATAAATATCATACATTTCCCCTGATTTACAGAAGAAAAACACTAAAATGTCATTCAGTGTAACAATCTTGTCAGGCATATTTACAACAAATATCTTTTTAAGACTAATTACTTTCTCCCCAAATGCTAATTAGTTGTAATTTTATATTTATTTTAATTTGCCACTATCCTAGCTTTTGCACATTTGGCAATAAGAATTATTTAGATTTTACTCATTTAAAGCACAATAAAACGTAATATCCTCCCTTATCTTTTATATATTTTAATATGTACAAGTCAGTATAAGCATGTTGTTTGAATTTGTACAAACATTTTGTGTTACACTAATTTAGGAATGTAACATTATTTCAACCAAATCTTGACTTTATTCTCCAAAAACTTAGATGATACCACAAAGTATTTTACTTGCATTTAGTGTGCTTTCTATAGAGATAAAATCACGTTTGTAAATTCCTTTTGATTGGGACATCTTAACGTCTTTGACCCATGTACAGTATATTTGTGAATTTTCAGCTACCCATCTGCTAAAAAAAGCCCCAAACAGGCGATTGTTTAGTTTTGATTGGAAACATTTAGCCCTCTCAAAACAGATGATGTTTGTTATAAGTGGCTATAGATGTCATTGTATTCCTTATCATAGAATATAAGTTTATTAATCACATTCCACAGGATTAATTTAACAATGGAGTTTGTCAGTTAGAGGTCAACAGAATCCTTTTATTCCAAATTTTGAATTATTGGTCTTATTGGTGTTTGCTTTGTTCTTCAAAAGCTACAGATTCAAAATGTAATTCTCAATCATAATCCTGTGGAGTTTTTTTAGATCTGTGTAGACCCTCACCCTATCATAGTTCATGTCCATATGGGTTGTGACATAAGCACCAAAATCCTTTTGTTCACCGTCCTGAATATACGACACCCCCCATGTGTCTGTACTGATGGATTACGCGGTATTGTTTGTCCTTTAATCAATACCAGCGAATCGAAAACTCCTGCATTTTAAAGGAAAGATCCCAAACAATTACAAGCACGTACAGCCTCATCCAATATTCAGATTGGTGGTCAACCAAGATTTGATATATTTTCGTAATGGTTAAAGGTACAGTATGAAACAATTTTATAGTAAAATATCCAAGAGCAGTGTTATATATTTAGTTCAGCTGAGTACTTAAAATATCTCAAATGTTTCCAACTACTTGTAAATCTTTCGAAAATCGCCATTCTAAAAATGCCTGTGCATTCCTGTCAAAAGCGTCATATCCGTGTTCCCCTTTGTTACCACCTTAACTGACGTAGAAACCGCATGACAACAGTGTCGTGGACAAATGCAGAATTAGCGTCTACCAAGCCACTAGCTTTTTTCGAGCAGTCACTTATTTATGGACCACAATAATACGCAACATTTATAAAAATGTATTACTTTACCTCATCCGCTAACATACTTGTTCCTGTCTGATTGATGGCCATCAGCGGTGGAGTTGAAGACAACAGATCCCATCATTCCACGTTCCTTCGCAGCATCAAGCTATGCCGTTGTTGTTGTTTTGATCGTGCACCCTCTAGCGGCGTTTTTTACAAATTGAACACGTCAGATGGGGACGAGAAATCATGTTAGCAGATGAGGTAAAGTTTTATAATTGTTGGGAATAATTGTGGTCCCTAAATAAGTGACTTCTCCAAACAAGTAAGTGGCTTGCTAGACGCTAGACACTAATTCTGCATTTGTCCAAGACACTGTTGTCATGTGGTTTCTACGTCAGTAAAGGCGGTAACAAAGGGGAAGGTGGATATGACGCCATTGAAAGGCGACTGCACTGCCCCGTGTCGGTGTTTAGAAGGGCGATTATCTCACGATTTACAAGTCGTTGGAAACATTTGAGATATTGTAAGTACTCAGCTGAACAAAATATATAACACTAGCTTAGCTGTTTTTCGATATTTTAATGCAAAATAGTTACAAACTGTACCTTTAATGTGGAGGATGTGGTATTTTGTCAAATTTAACATCACCTTGACATAAAAGCCAGCCGTTTTATAAGATGCAGCCCACCTGTACAGCTAATTTTGTGAAATTTTGTTTGTTATAAGTTATCTTAAAAGTAAAAGAACATGTTCTGTTTCAATTTACCAAATCGTGTTTAAAGTTTAATAAACAGGTTTGTGGCATTCCTGATATCTGATATTTACTCATCTTTTTTTAGAAATATCTATTATTTGTATTAAATCTATAATCATTGACTCTTATTGAGAATCGAATCGAATCGAGAGCTTGTGATACAGAATCGGAAAACATCAGAATGGAGACCCAGACCTAATTGACTTCCATTGTATAAACGCTGAGACATTTCTTAAAATATCTTCATTTGTTGTTTTCAACGACATGAGGCTCAATAAATGATGACAGAATTGTTTTCTTTTGGATGAACACAACATTTTTTTAGTGGGATTTATATCTAAACTACGTCTTAAATGAAGAAAGTTGCACTAGGATGAGCTAGGGAAAGAATAGAAGTAGTCCTGAACTGTAATTGGTGTCATTATATGCGAACCGACGAGTGTCTGATTTACATACGAAATTGGTGATTATGATGCGCTAAATGAATTACTTACATCCAGAGTGTGATATATTTGACCCGCGTGTGATTAAGCCGCTTCCTGTGAGCGCCGTGGATCTTTAAGTAAGGACGGGAGGAGATTTTCATTGTTAGATTTGAAGCCTGATTTTACTTTCATTCAAACTGCTTAAATCTGGAGATGCTGAAGAGGTTACGTGTTTGACATTGACTGCCCTCCGTGTTCAATCTGGATTATAATGAGATTTCCTTTCCAAAGGATGAGAACATACACACACACACACACCAGTTTACCTACCAACCCCCCACTCCAACACATACATACACACACGTTGTACAAGCACAAAGAAGACATCTGTTAGCGCATTGTTAATCAGTTGTGTACGAATTCAGGGTTATTCCAAGGATCGCGTCTCTTCACAGAGAGCAGAAATTGACTCTGAAATTAAATTAATGAAGACCCTCATGATACGGCAAGGCTATTGGATATAGACCGTCTTCCAATGGGTCGATGTTCTCGAGAGCTTTGAACAACTGCCGTTGTTACGGCTGCTCACATGTGTCAACGGCCGATGTCACTTTGGTTACTGTTGTGCCGTTTGTGCTTGTTTGAAGAGCGCTAGACAACGCATTCATACAAGTATGCAAAGTGCCGCCGCGATGATAAAGAATGGAAATAAGTAGTGGAAGCGAGCATACAGGTCTGTCCGGTCAAACGGTGCACTTTTGTCTGTGTTTATGTTGCGAGTGTGTGTGTGCGCGCAAGAATGACAGCAGGGGGAGGGGGTGATCCATGCAACTTCCACAAGAGAAAATGCACGCTCGACACCCAGCAAGTGGCCAAAGGGCAAGAGGAGGAGGAGTAGGGAGGGAAGGGGGACAGATTTAAGCATGCTTGTGTGCATACACCTGCTCCAGAACAAGATTAACTCACCCTTGCTATTTAGTGTCTTATCCCTGAAAACACGCGAGCATACTTGATCCGTTTCGCTTGTGTCTGTGTGCATGAACGTCACATGTGTGAAACATCCCAGGGCAAAATTGGGAAAACAAAAGTCCTTGCCAGACACCAGACAGGAGTTTGTGCTTCTTTCAGGACATCACCAGGTTAAGACTCGTCTGAGTGCTTTCATGCGGTGTATTACTCTGATTTACTGACAAAATGAACTAAATCTTGTCATTTAAAAAACTAAATATTTGTATAGGGAGTATGTGAAACAAATGTATATTCTCGTATTTCGACAGAATATGAATAATTATCCCAAAATTGAATTTCTAAGATTCGAAAATGACATCACATGTAAATCGATTAGGATCACACCCGTAACCCTTTACGTTTCGTTTGTTTTACAAAATATTCAATCCGTAAAAGTGTTTAAAAGTTAGCATGCATCTTAAGAGCATTTTTTTGATCAATGATAACAATTAGTGATTTTCAGGAAACAGGGTTTGAGAGTTTGTTACTTAGAGGCCATCCTCACAGAGGCCGTATACGTGAAGATTTTGTATGGTATCTGCGTTACGTCCACACAAATCCTGCCTTTTAGAGCCTGAAACTGCTACTTTTTTAAATCCCTTGTGTTTTCATGTGTACAGCCGATCCATATATTTTTTTAAACGATGATGTCATCACCCCCGCGAGTAAAGTTTGTGCACATGCTCCAAGTCTTCTCCTCCGTTTTTAGCGTATCTCTGTGGGAGAATTACAGCGCCACATACTGATGTTCGTTGTATGCTACATCGTTTTGAGTCGGTTTAGCGGATTCGTGTGTATGCAGATATGTCTTGAGATGATGCCGTGAAAAGGAAAGAAAAGATTGGATAGGGAAAGCTCTGGCTTCGTGTGGATTTAGCCTAAGCCGGTTTGAGTCACCATAGACTCCCATAGCAGTCTTTTGTCCTACTATGGGAGTCAATGGTGACCCAAAACAGCTAAGTTACAAACTTTCTTAAAAATATGTTAAGAAATCAAAGAAATGCTTTCCTGTTGCACAGTGGTTAGGACATGGCACTAGCAACGTCAATTCATGGGATTGCACATATTCAAATGCAAATGTATGGTGTCATGCAGTGTAAGTCTCTTTGGAAAAAGGTGTCTGCCAAATGCTTAAAATGTAAAGTGTGAATGTATACAGGTTTGTAACAACCTAAGGGTGAGCAAATACGGACAAAAAAATAAAAAATCTTTAATATTGATCATTTTCAAGCTTACCCTCTGGTCACCATACACTTTTATTGTTTGAAAAAATAAACACCGTGCTAGAAAAAAATGTGTAATATGTTTTTCAAAAACGTGAAGGTGAGGGTTTCTTTTATTAGGTGAACTGTCCCTTTAAATCTGTTCCTTTGGAAAGCAAACCATTAAAGGAGAACTCAACCTGTGTGTCAATGTCCAGACAGCAAACAAACCCCCCGTCCTCCCCTGCCCCGGAAGCCTCATGAATTTCAGATGAACATCACTCTGAATCATATTTCCAGGCCGCTCCCTGATAACATCACACCATTGTGTCTCCTCTCAGATCTCGGTTTGTTTTGTAACCAGTTTTTGTGATGTCATAACGGGTCATTTGGTATCTTTGTGGATCAGCTGGGGCATGTCGGGGCTGCTCTGTGGTTAGCAGTGTTGTAAGGGCGAGGGGAGCGTCTCGGCGGGACCCCCGGGTTTCCCCCCTCGCGGGGAGATAAAGGAGAACCGGGCCTTCTCGCGGGGTTCAGACAGATTAGGAAGCTCACGGCTCAGACGTGGATCCTGTCAAGTGCGGTGACGGAGTCGCGTTCGCCTGCGTGTGAGCTCTTGATCACGCCAACCGCGGCGTTCCCTCCCGATCGCCTGTCATAATGCACCCGGCACAAAACTTCTGCCGTGATGTGCTCAAGGTGGCATTAAAAATGCATGATTTTTTTGATATCACGTGCATTTCCCAGCAGGGTTCCGGGAGGGCACCTCTCCTTTCCAAACAATAGCAAATCTCCATATAAGCTGCAATTAATATTGTGTTGGAAACAGACCTCTGTGTCTTTGAGATCTTACGGTTCGACTTGTTGTAATTAAGCAGAACTCTATTTTTATCGGATGTTTCTGGCTAAATTTACAACAAATCCCCACTGCAACTATTTCGTTTTATTCCCAGTTAATATGTAAAAAACAGACGCACTGACCAGTGGCAGCTGTTTTCCAAATCCCTCTTCCATCTGAGGATTGGAGATACCACACAGCCCAAGGATTTATTCAGGAATAATCTAGAATGCATTTAGGCGAAAACATGGTATTTAGCCCCCCGGTGGGCCGCCAAAATAGCAGAAATGAAAGCCCTGGCGGATGATGGAACAGTGTGCTTACAGTAGAAGCAAGCGGAGGCGGACGCTTGCATCTGTTTCTGTCTCTCACGGCAGCTCGCCCCTCACATGAAATGCGCTCTTGAAACTCTAAAGCCCTCCAAACGCTCTCCAGTCCTGCTGTAACGTCGCATTATCAACTGCAGCTCTTTGTTTGCACTCATTCGATTTCCAAGGCGCATAGATGCAATCACACAGCGCACGTAAACTGGGAATTTAGATTCCCCATTTTAGCTACTGGTGGGGGGCTTCTGCTGCCTTCAGGTCCTCCTGGGACGTCGCTGCTCAGAAGTTTGGAAGTAATGTGATGTGGATGAATTGATATTGGTTGGATGGATTGACATGGAATTGTGGGGCATTTTTCCTCAATTTGCGAAACTAAGAGCAAAGGATTCACATTAAGTTCAATTGATGCAATATGAGTGTATTTAAAGTGATAGTACACCCAAAGAGGAAAATCCTGTCATCATTTACTCACCCTCATGTCAATGCAAACCCGTATGACTTACTTTCTTCTGCAGAACACACAAGAATATATTTTAAAGATTGTTGATGAACAAATCGCCCCAGTGACACATTTCTCAAAGTATCTTCTTTTACCACAGAAGAACAAGTCATATCATCGCTGTCCTTCTGAAATCTCAGATGTCCTGTTTCAAAGTTGTTCAGGAAAAAACACAGTCATTTTAGAAGATTACACACTGTGTTGCTAAAGACAAGCACTATTTAATACTTTTTATTGGTTAAATATTCGCAAAACCTAGCGACAAACATGAATGATGACTATTAATAATAATAATAATATATGACAAAAAATGTCAAAACACGAAATATGGAGATACGAGGTTTGAGAAGGACACCAGACATAGGGTGAATAAATGATGATATCATTTAGTGTTTTTTGGTGAAAATTGTTGAGATGCTACACAGAATCATGGGAAGAAGAACTTAGCGACCATCTAGCTCCACCCTGGCAACCAGCCAGAACAGTTAGCCAAACTCCACCCCCACAGAACACCTTAGAAACTATATAGTAACACACACATCCCCCGTTGCGTTGAGGCGATGTGTTTTCAGAAACGTTAAGGCAAATGCCATTTTTTTTAAAATTATATCATATACAATATTGCTACTTTTTGTCTTTTTTTCACCATATTTCATTATTGTTAGTCACCTTTTATTTTTGTCTCAGACTCTTGCAAACATCAAAGTAAAAAAGCATTAAAAAGTGCTTGTCAACTGAAATAACAGGGAAATAAATCATTTCAAAAGTACAGCGTTTTTTTCCATTTCCTGAGAAACAGCAAATTTGGACGTCTAAGGACAGCAGCGATATGTAATTTGACAGTTCTTCTCAAATCAATTTGAAGTGTATTAAAATATATTTATATCTGCTGTCTGCATCCTCCCAAAACTTTAAAAAGTGTTTAAATCATTCAGTTATTGCGAATGATTGCGATATGTATGTGTGATATTTCAATAATTCAGATATATTGTGGAGCCCTAGAAAATGTATAAATCTACTTGTATATTTCCAAGGGAATTCACGGAGAAACATGAAGCAAAGTTTTTATTTCCTCCGGGTGATGATTCAATCTGATGAAGCTACATGAGATTTCACACTTACGTTACCACACAACACATATCAGAGGTCTTTTTACATGCTCTCTCTCTCTCTCTCTCTCGTTCTCCCCTTTCCTCCCTCTCTCCGTGGCTCATTGTTATCTGATGATAAGGCAGGGCTTTTCCATTCGCAGTGTTTAACAAAGCTCCGTCTCCCATAACCGCCCAGCCGGTTAATCCCAGGGCTGTTTTTATCACACGCAAATGCGTCCACACGCCCATAAACTCAGCCTCTGTTAGCCGCTGTTTATGGCCACGGCTCTGACGAATACATTTCGCAGCTGTTTTGAAGTGCTTTATTTGTTTGGGCTACGCCGGCCACATGAACATTTACAGTCAAACCGCTGTGTAAAACGGGAAAGGTCGCCGTCTGGGTGTGTGTGCGCCACACAAACTCTGTTCCCCATCAAACTCTCTCTCTCTCTGTTTGTCTTTTTTGTCTCCTGGTCTCTTCCTCTTCAGGCCTTCGGGTTCTTTTCCTGCAATTGTCTAGCCCCGTTTTCCTCTCTTTCTGTCTCTCACGACCGTTCCCTCTCTGCTGTCAACTGTTAAGTGTGTGTGTGGTCACTTCAGGCTGTTTGTCTATGAGGTACGAAACGCAATTTGGCTTTTTAGCCACAAAACAGGGTCAAGGGGGCACAAGGTTGCGAAGCCAATTTGCTTTGTGTTGTTATCTGCAAAGTTCAAGTGAACCCTTTAACAAATGAACAACTCTTTGCCGAAACCTAGTGTGCTGCCAGGCTTCCTACTTCTGTTCGATTCTATTCTTTATACTATTCTATTTATTCCATCCTATTCTGTTCTGTGTTCTATTCTGTTCTATTTTATTCTCCCTTACTAGACGGAATACTAAGGTGACTGATTTTTCTTTCACTACATGAGCAACAAATCGTGCAATATATTCCTGTGCCAAATATCAAATTACTTCTCTCAGCGTAAACCATTTAAGGTAATTTTGCAGGGCCTAATGTTTGCAGCTTTATCCATGAAGAATGCACGCGATGCCGGAATTCGTCCAAAAAAAAGAAGGTAAGAGGCAGCGTAATTATGCATGAAATAGCGTCTAGGTAGGCAGCTCACTAAGTTTTGGAACAGGCTAACACGGTTAGCGTGTAGACGGAGTCATTTAGAATGTAAAATTAGCACCCGTGACAAAGCTCCCTCGCCCGCGCTCTCTCTCTCTCTCTCTTCCCTGGAGAGTTGCAGTCTTTCGCCGGTGATTTACTCTTTGAGCTAAATTGGAGGCGTGCCTGCGGTTTGTTGGCGAGCGAGTGTTCATCTGAGCTGGATTGTGTACAGTATGTGTGTATTTACAGGAGAGGGCCTTCCCAAACCTCTCTCTCTCTCTCGCTCGCTCACTCTCCAGGCTTCTGCACACACAACCGGATGGGTTTCTCATGTAGCAGCCTAATGACAGTGATCTCTGCCTAGAGGGACCCACAAAAAAAAGTTATTCAGCCAAAATCTTCTCCTCCACTAGCCACTTCACGTCTTTCGATCCCCTCTTTCTTGTACTTCCTGTTTTCAGCCTTCCACTTCCTGTTTGTGGGTTCCTATGTTTCTGCGTTTCCACTCTTTTGAGTTCTCTCCCGTCCGTCAGTCTCTCGTCTAGTTTCCACCGTCTCTAAGCTCTCGTGTCTCTTTCCGCACGCTTGTTTTTCTCCCTCTTTCCCGCTCTCTCTCGCTACCCTTTGACACTGCGTGGGAGCGAGATTTGCCGGGTAGATTATAGAGTGTATAATAGTGTGTGTCAGAGCCAGGGCTGCCACTGTAATTGGTGCCTTTACTCCACAGCTGTCTGAGCGCGACGGCATCTGTTTCGCCGCTCGCGCACATACATATGGCATCTCTTGCACCCTTTGTGTTATTGATTTTTCTGAAGCTGAAGAATCCCAGTTATGTGTGTCAATGAAGTCTTAAAGGATGTAGAGCGTCTGTGAAACGCTGTTGACTACCACTTAAATGTTTTTGACTCATCGCTTTGTGATTATGTAAAGATAAATGGCAGTAAATATGCGATGGCGTGCTGTTTTGAGAGTAAAAATTTAAATCAGAACTCGTTAAAAAATGTGTTTAATGTTACAATACAAAAAAAAAACATGCTATGGTGATATTTTAATGTCAAGTTGAGATGGAAGTCCATATACCTTATGCATTGTATCCAAAATCATATATTTTGTTCCTTTGAAGGCGTAGCATCATATGTTACATTTCTTTTGTTATGTTGCACTTCTTCGCTTTAAAACAGTAGTTGAGATATGATACAAGACAAGAGAATGTGTGCACAAATCTTTTTCTGATTTGCTTTAATGAGCTGTTAAATCCGAACATTATATGACTGCACGTCTGGAAGTAATTGTGCATATATGAACGTCTTTCTTCATCTAGCCTGATTTCTCCACATTGAGATGAACGATTGCCTGTTCTTCCCGCAGTAAAACCCTCAAATTGTCTTCTGCTCCCGTTTTGCTCTTCTGATACAATCCGGTTGCAATGTGCTCTTTGTAATTGAATCCGTTGTGATTGATGACAACGCTGCCAGGGTCTCCTCAAGCACTTTTACGTTGCGTAATAAATAAAGATTTCCTTGTGTGTATGGTGGGGTCTTGGTGCAATAACATCCGCTTCCAAGTAATTGAGAGTTTTCAGGGATCAAATATGTTCTCGTGTTTCACTGCCATGTTGTTTGCCTTTGTTGTCAAACCCGTTTTGCCACGTTGATGATATTGAGGTGTGCTGTCAGCAATGCTGCTAGCTCCACTTATCCCATATCCCCCCCCCCCTCTCTCTCGCCCTCTCTGTCCGTTTCTCATTCTTTCACCGTGTACAGTATCTTGCCCGAGGCTTTTGGATAGTCTACTGAGGGTATAGAGAGCACTATAGTGTTTCAGGGTCTTTTTTCTAATATCCCTCATTCTGTCTTTTCTTTGACCAACTAGTGAGATAGCAGGTGTGTGTCTGTGTGTCTGTTCTTTTTGTCCTGGCTGGATCAGAGTAAGTTAAGGTCAGGCGAGGGCTGTCATGACATTGTTTTGGGTAAATAGAAATATGAACAGCATACATGTGAAAAAAGAAAAAATGGAACATCACTTTGCATGGTTTGAACGGACACCTGCATAATCTTATCAATAAATATCTAAACACTCTTAAAGGGACGGTTCATCAAAATATGAATATGATTTCATCATTCAGTCACTCGTGTCATTCCAAAACTGTATGACTTTCTTTCTTCTGCAAACCACAAAAGAAGACATTTTGAAGAATGAGCCCATTAACTTCCATTGTCTGAACACAAAACCACTGAGAGATTACTCAAAATGTCTTCTTTTGTGTTCCACAGATGAAAGAGTCATAAAATTTTTAACCACATAAAGGTATATAACTGATAACAGAATTGTTATTTTAGAGTGAACTATCCCTTTATTGTTTGTGACCCTGGACAATAAACCCGGTCTTAAGGCTCAATTTTTCAATATTGAGATTTTTTACATCATCTGAGAGCTGAATAAGCTTTCCGTTGATGCATGCTCTGTTAGGATAGGACGATATTTGGCCGAGATGCAGCTATTTGAAAATCTGGAATCTGAGGGTGCAACAAAATCCAAATATTGAGAAAATCGCCTTTAAAGTTGTCCAAATGAAGTCCTTAGCATAGCTAAGCACATTACTCACAAAAAAGTTTTTATATGTTTACGTTAAGAGATTGACAAAATATCTTTATGGAACATGATCTTAATATCCTAATGATTTTTGGTATTAAAGAAAAATCTGTAATTTTGACGTGCTACTTAAAGAGATACTTCATCCAAAAATGAACATTGTGTCATCTTTTATTCACCTTTATTCATTTGTGTGCAGTTTTCCAAATCTGCATACATTTCTTTGTTTTGATGAACATAGAGAAAGATTTTTGGAAGAATGCTTATAACCAAACAGATCCCAACACCCATTGACTACCATAGTAGGGGAAAAAACAATGGCAGTCAAAAGTGCCCCCAAAACTGTTTGCTTTCCTACATTGTTCAAAATGTCTTCTTTTGTGTTCAACGGAACAAAAAAATGATTAAGTAATTTTCCTACTACAGGAGTCAACGGGTATTGAGATCTATTTGGTGATAAGCATTCTCCCAAATATCTTTCTCTGTGTTCATCAGAACAAAAACATTTATACAGACTTGGAACAACTCAAAGGTTAGTAACTGCAAAACCAGATAAGCAAATTTTTCATATGAGTTTTTGCAGTATAATTCTTGAGTGAAGGACATGAACCACATCAAGATACCGGAACACCGGGGAAACCACCCAAAGACGCCAGCATCATGATGTTGGTAACCAACTTTTGCACGGGCATGCCCTTTGTCTTCAAGTTTGAATGACTGCTGCAATATGTTTTTCTAGCTAAATCCATCTTTTTTAGACAACTATTGTTTTTTGCACACACAAGTTCCATTAACTGCTGTTTTTCTCCTATTGTTGGAATTTGTTACGACACATCAATTATTCATAAATTTAATTCATAGTCAATTAACGTGTCCAAACTGCTGTGACGAAGCATTCCAAAAAGGTCGCTTTACTATCGTGTGAGAGGTGCAGAAAACTTCTCGAATGCTGTAGCCTCAGGGACTTCTGGGTAAGAGACGCAAACCGTATCGGGGCATCCTCAGAAATGCAGCAACGAATTATTATTCCTCTCAGGGCGGGCGCGCAAGAGATATTTGGCTCGTCATGTAAAAAGGAAACGAAAGAGGTCAGCAGTCATGTCGAGCCACAGAAGCGGCATTCAGGCCGCGGCTAGAGTCGTCCAACGTGCGGGGAGGTCACAGCGCTTCCGTTAACACACACACTGTCATCTTTATCAAGTCAAGCTTTGATATTGTAATAGGCATGCGGTTTGCGCATTAGGCGCCTTTCCGTGACTAGACTGATCTGTGTCGGATGGAAAGAGCCGAGTGGAGTGAGAGAGGAATGTGGAGTGAATTTTGGGTTTCTATTGATTGTGAGAGGGGTTTTGGGCAATGCCAGGCCTGCTGCAGGACGGACATGCATAATCACACTCACACTTTTTTTGCATTCTGCTCTGACAGCAATTATGATTTTGTTTAGCTTTGTGGGTGGCTTTTTTTTCAGTTCAACCACAGGTTCTGCAAAGTGCGAAACTTGTGATAGCTGAAACTTCAGTGAGTCATTTTGCATCAGCAAGAAACCACAAGTTCAAGGGTGCTGATACTTTTATTTTGAGCTACATCAAAGCTTGATGTCTGACCAAGTGCGCATGTTCTCCGGGGGTTATGTTTTTCTTCTTTATCTGTTCTGTGTTTATCTTTTGAGGTTTCTTAAACACAGATGCTCTTAAAGAAGCAATGAGCCACAAATGTTTGTCGTTACATCATTATTTATTCTCATGTCGTGCTTGTGTTTTACAAAAGTAAGAGTCATATGTAGATTTTGAACAACATGGTAAAACTAAAACATCCCTAAACAGGTAAACTATCCCTTCAAAACGGATCTGGTACAACTGTTCCTAACTGCATCATAAAAGCAGTCAATGTGATAACATGTATTCCATGTTTTCTTGTTCTACTTAAAGGGACAGTTCAGCCAAAAATGAATATTCTTGTTAAATTGGTTTTATTACAAACCTGTATGAATTTCTTTCTTGTACAGAACACAAAACAAGATATTTTGTGGAGCGCTGATGACCAAACAACACAGAACCCTAATGACTTCCATTGTATGAACACAAAACCATGGAGACATTTCTCAAAATATCTTCATTTCTGTTTCACAGAAGAAAGAGTCTTAAAAGGCATGAGGGGGAATAAATTATGACAGAATTTTTTCTTTTAGGTGAACAGTCCCTTTAAAGCTTGACAGAAAATAAACCTCATATATACGTATATATGGAAATATGAATTGTAAGGTTTCATTACAGTTGGTTGTCTCCTGTGTGAAAAAGAGTGAAAGAATGACAGAAGTTGAAGATTAGATCAACATTGTGCACCCGAACCTAAAACATTCACATTTTTTTGTGTATTTTTATATCTGTTGGTCTTGCTTTTAGTTTTAAACGTTCTGTCCACTGACCGTAATCATCAATCTGAATAATATTGATTATTGCTTTTAAGCATCCCTAACAGCTTTGCCCTCAGTTCCGGAATATTAATGCTCTGGATATGTATTGATGTCTGATTTAGTGTGTGTGTGTGTGCATTGGACGCATTCTTCTGCGAGTGTGTGCGCTCCATTCACTGGCTGTCTTTGTGTATCCGCGCGTATTTGGTCGTGAAGAGCCAGTTTAGAGTCCTCTTAACAAATCAGCATTGTTCTGTTGTAGGCCCAGTCCTTGGCTCCAGGAGTGTAAACAGACAACTGTTGGGCGCTCTGTTCGCTGCCAAAACTTTTTATGAGAACATACGCTCCTATCCCATTCCTCCAAACACGGCCCTCCGCAGTCTGAATGTGTCGCTATTTCTAATTCCGTGCCATTGTCATGCCAAACCGGTAGCGTTTTATTCAAAAGCAATTGTAATTAAATGAGAGCCAATTCTCGCATCTATTGCTCCCATGTTTCCTCGCATCTCCTCCCACCTCACCTCCCCCTCACTTCATTATTTCAGGGATGCGTCCATTTTTGTTCCACCTGCCAATAATAGTTTCCACCCACCGTTGCACAGATTTCCCCCCAATTACTGCATGTCACCCTTTCACCCCGCAGCCCCCTCCTTCCCCAACCATTCATTACACTTGCTGTCGCTCGGCCTGCATCACTCTCTCTCTCTCTGGTCACTCTGTCCGTCTTCTTCGCAGTCTGGTGCCTCCTGCACTGTGTCTTTGTGTGCCGGATTAATATTTTATGAGCTCCTTGATGACGGGTGTTCACTGCTGGGCAAACAGCCCCAGCTGAGCCCCCCAGACTCCCTGCATGCCTGCTCATCAGTAAACCCGCTAGGGAACCGTTCTCTCTCATCTCTCTCTCCCCTTCACTAGCTCTCTCTCTTTCTATCGCTTTCTTCTCGGGCACTAACTAAATACAATGAGCCATCTTCATTTCTTTGCTGTGTCGAGCGGCAGCCTCCTTTAGCTTTTGTTGAAGGCCCCTCGATTGGATTTACTGGGGGCCTTGCAGGCCTTTGCAATTTATCTTGGGAAATTGGAAAATGTACTGAAAAGGTTTACAGTAAGGTATGCATATGTTGTGTCAATGATCGGTGCATTTAACATACGTCCTTTTTAAAGGCATTTGCAGGTCGACACCGTGGGAAATGTCACAGGCGGGTGACATTTGACAAATGAAGCCCAGCGGATGGCGAAGAATCTATTAAAAGAGGTGCATTCGAGAGATCTGCGTTTGTTTCAATTGGCATTGTGAGAACTCGATAGTGTTCGTGTCAAAGCCCCGGTGCAACTGAAACACGCGGGGGTGACATGTCCCATCTGCTCCCTCCAGCTGCGGTGCGGAGAGGCGTGTCCCAAACCCCCCTCCTGCCTGAAAGCCATTATAGGTTCGATTCAGCTTTGGTTTAGCACCCAAACTTTAAAAAAACCCAAACTATATTATAACTTACATGTATACATTTCATTTTTTATATTATTGAGTATAGGTGCAGACCCTTTTGCTTTTTAAATAATTTTTCTGCTCGTTGTCAGAATAGTTTTGGAAAAGGTTGTATTAATTAAAAGGTCAAAAAAACGTGTTTTTATGAAATACTGATTTAAAAACTCTCTGACAGAAATTAGTATTAACAACCATCAAATCAAATAGTAGAATTAGAAAAAAAGAAAGTGATAATTTGTGTGAGATCATGACTTGTGATTAATTTTGCGTAAACAAGTTAAAACTGAAAATTAAAAAAGGTATTTTTTATTATGTGCAGATGATGAAAATGTATTATAAAAAAAGATATAAGCGAGACGTTTTAGCTTTTTTAACTTCAACCACACGCCTTCAAAACCCCGCCCTCTGAGACATTCCTACGTTCTCCAACCCGAAGGCACAAAATGATTGACAGGCAAAGAGCGCCTGTGAGTGGATACATTTTCTGGTTGACTTAAAAGGGCGGGGCGCCGCTTCTGCTTTGTTTTTACAAAGCCCGGAGCTGTCACAGAGGGGTGTGATTTCTCAAAACAGTTATTTTAGTGACATCCGTCATATATTAAAGTCATTACAAGTGATATTTTATTGTATTCTGCTACAAGGAAATGCCGCATTGATCTCTAAATCGTACGTCAACCGCTTTCAATGGTTCAATATCTACATGAAGTATAAAAACTTAGTTTTAACTTACTTAGAATCTGGATAGTCAGACTTGAAAATTCTCATCAGGAATTGTGATAGAAAATCACCTGTAGTTTCTTTCCTCAAGTCAGGCCAAGCCGCGCCCCTCCACGAGCGCTCTTGAAGCCCCGCCTACTCCCCCTCAGCCGCTTTGAGGTCCACGCGCAAGTCTGTGGTGCTCGCGACAATGTAACACGGGCATAATGGGATTTACCGGCTTCACTTTCAAACGCTTTTGTCGTTGTTGTTTATAAAGATAACGCGAGTTTCTTATTGACTTCATAGGGGATGAAACGCAGTGTCACTGACTAAAGTGAGTAAAATAATCCGCTGGGATCTTTTCTGTGCGTTTTGTTTGTTGCGCTCGCGCTGAATTGTGTTGCTGTTTAGATCGTTCACTTGTCACACCGGCCACGTTCAGTTTTTGATGTGAAATATAAACAATTGCGTTAAAAGTTGACATTCTTTTGTGTGATATCTTTAGAATTGTTGCATGAAGTTGCGGTGAAACGTCTGTGGGGAAGTTGACTAAAATCATCACAAGTTAATAAAACATTTATGGCAGTGATAGGGAAGTATTGTATTGTTTCTGTGATTTAATAAGCACATTCGTAGCGAGCATGTCCTTTGTAATTTAAATTCTTTGCAGAAGGTCTGCTAAAAGCCTTTGAAAGAGAATGCAAGAAAAAATTCAATGAATATCCTCAAAGTTCTAACAAGCTAGCAAAGATGTTGTTGAAATGTTGTTTACAAACCTTTAAAAGTAAATACTGGAGAGCTATTAGCCAAACTATTTGCATCTCTTCTTCTTTTATTATTATAAAGAAATAGTTTTTTTGGTCTACAGGTCTGGTTCTGTGTATTAAACTTTCACAGGTCTGTAATTCTAGATAAATAACATCAGATAAAAAGCAGCACGACAGCTTTCAAAGCGAATTCCCAAGACTCAAGTGCAAGGTGACATGTCGGAGACCCACAAATGGCACGCTAACCTGTTGTGGAGTGTATCTAATGTATTCAGCCTTAATTGGAAGATAACTAGATATTTAATCACACATTTACTCGGTGGTTTTCCAGTGTGTATCAGCAGCTTGTGGTTATTGTATCGCTCCCTCTGGGAGGCGTGACGTGCCTCTCTGGAGTCACAATTGGGATTATGTTTTGTTCACAGAGCTCTACCAAGTTTCAGACCCGCAGCGGTGAAATCTGAACTCTCTCCCTTTTTCTTTTCACGCACACACGCTCTCTTTCTCCACTCCCCTTCTTGTTATGACTCCATTGTCTCTCCTCTAAACGCCTCCTCCCTCGCGCTCCCTCAGGAGTGGTGGGTTTTCACCTTGCGTTCAGCATATGGGGGGTGTAATCTGCTGCTTTTTTGGCTTTCTGTTATTGTCTAGCGCGGCCCGTGCCCACAGACGAGTTTTCCTCTTCAGTCCTTAATTTGAAAATGCACGTCTGCTTATTTGCATTTTTTTTTTTCAGATCTTCAAAGCATCCCTTATCCTGTAAAGTGTTTGGCTTGTAAACGCACTGGGGAACCTTCATTCAAGCGATTACGCTTCCCAGCCGGGGCGGACAAAAACATACAGCTGTTTTCGTTGTTTCCAGCCACTAAAACAGCTATTAAATAGGGTGTGTAATGTAAGAAGCAGTCTGTGAATTTAGCGTCAGCTCCCTTCCTGTCGTTTTCGCTGGCGTGAGAGTGTTTATCTGCCCCCGTCACGTAATTAATGTTGCATTTTTATGCACGCAGATGCTTGTCAAGGTGGTGATGAAAGCGTTGGGCCGTTTGCGAGAGAGAGAGAGTCTGGCAGCGTGAAAATTAGAGCTGAAGGTGAAACCTAATAATCATCATCATACGGTTGATGGTTCCAGAACTGTTTTTAAAATTCACAGAGTGTAGACGCACTCCTCGCACTCATCCAGCTTATGAATATAGATGCGCCCCTCTCTAACCTGACGGAACTGCTGAATTCAATCACCGTAAAAAATGAAATATCGCTTTTTTTATCTAAAGGTATACTGTGATTGCTTTCAGAAAGTAGCCTGTGTTGTTTTCCGTAGTGATGAATGCTGTGCTTGAACATCATTATATCTCCCGTTGTAGCCATTATGGCTCATTACCATCAAAATAAGATGTCATCATGTTTGTTTGTTTGAAGAGGTGATAATTACAGGGAGTCTAACATGATTGGTTGCCTGACTCTGTTAGTTTGTCTAAAAGCGTGTACACCAGAAAGTACTGCAGGACTCGAACAGCGCGCCACAGCACCCCGCTAACCTCCGCGCGATGGCAGCCCATCCTTGCCGAAACGCCCCGATGATATCAGGCATCTAGCGTGTGTGAAATATGCGAGAAATATTCATGAGCTCAGTTGGAGAGTATAAAGAAGAGATGAAGAGGTGGTTTTGGAGGACAGATTGCAACAGAGAGATAAAGATAGTTCAGATGTCGTGGAGAGAGTGAGAGAGATGCGAAGGAAATGAAGATCGAGTAAAGCGGAAACTGGAATTCTTAGTAAAATAAAATAGTCGAAAATAGTCGAAATCCAAGTACCGTACAACTGTCAGCAATAAAATATGTAAGAGATTACACTGCTAATCGCTGTATTTTATCACGCTCCCCTTCTCTCGCCCTTTCCGTTTATCAAAGAGCGAGACGCTCTTTTGTTTTTTTTCTTTCAATTTTTCCTACCTTCGCTGTCTACCCACACTCCCGTTTTCATATTTCCCAAAGTATCACCCTCCCTTCCCACTTGGGCGTAGAGAGTATGGAAATGAGAACTTGCCCCCCCCTTCGCTCCGCACAGAGGTGGTGATTAACCGCTGCACACCCCAGGCATGCTCGCTCTCTTTTTTACACACATACATATACACATACACACACATTGACACTTTCATGCCTGGGATCAAAGAGACTTATAAATCCCAGTCACTCTCACTTTCAGTTCGCATTGAAAGAGGCGATGCCAGTGCTGTAATAATAAGCGGCGTCAACGCAATATGCCCATCTTCGTGAGATGGTGAATTGCGAGGCGCTTTGTCTTTGTCTCGCACATTTCCAGGTTTATTTCCTCGCAGATTCCTCACCCTGACACCTGCCTGAGTCTCACCTGCTGTGTCGAGCCGGTGCCACCCTTTCTAAGTCTGGATGGAAACGTCTTGCCTTGACAGTTCACACATTCAACCTATGAGAATGTGTGCGCAATTAAGCAATAATGTTCTGTTATGACTCGCTTTTTGTATTTGCACATTTCCAAGAATGGAATAATTAGCTTATTAATTCACTAATCTGCTGGCACATGCAGAATTTGCAATGCACCGCCACATGATCGCGTTTAAAAACTGCAGCCGGCTTTAAGAAAGAGATGTTTTGTCAGAGAACCTTGAGAGACAGCAATGTGTGTCTTCATACGCTTTGTCTTGTCTCTCAGCGTTTTTTTGTTGCTTTGTTTCCAGTCAGATTCTTCAGTTTGACATCTGCCTTAGCATGGGACCGTCTCTCTGCCCCCACACGCTGCGATGACCCGCCCGTGCTGCCCTCTTTGTGCGGCATGAATTGACACAACGTCCTAGCCTGGAAGTTCACCTTGACCTTATGATGAATTGACTGCGATCAAGCCAAAAATTGTCATGGCTGTCTTTTTTTAATTGGGCAAGAAGGAAGCGATTTAGCATTCGGAAAAATACTGCTTACAGATGCAGAATTTAGCAGTAAAGCTTTGTTAGAGGGAATATTTAATTAAATGCATTCTTTTTGCTTTCCTATTGCTTCCTCCTCAATGTCTCAGGGGTACCACAAAATAAATGTTTCTCGACCATATTGCCCCATCGGTTCAGACACTGTGCTTTTAAATTAGGAGTGACGTCTTGTCAGATTGGTGGTGAAAGCTCGCCAACGCGATTCCTTCCTCTGATAATCCAAACACACAGCATGGGTGGGGTTCACATGTCTGTCTGTTGGTTCCCCCCCTGTGGAGAAGTCATTGACTTGGATGCTTGTTGATGTTTTTTTTAGAATGCACTGAGAATTTTTGCTTCACGTCTGAATGCGCTGGCTAGGTGCTTTGTGTGATGTCCTTCAATTTTTGTGCGTGCGTTTTTCTTTCTGAAAGTGTGTGTGTGTGTCTGAGCAAGCATTGTGTCTGCTGTTGTGTTTACCGTTCCATTACATTGCGTAGTCAAGAATTAGACACGCATACACGCTATAATTGCTAGTGTTTGTGCTTGTGGCGTAATGAATGTTGAGTGAACTTGGCAACTTAATGACTATGTGCTTTTTGTAATATGCTGCTGTCTAGCACAGGAAGTGTATAGGGATTAAACAGGAAGCGGCAGGCAGATTGTGAAGAGATGAGCGAGTGCTCCAAGATAGGGTCAAAGGTCAACCTGCAACCGAAATGGCTTTTTCAGTATCGATGAACTCTGTTACCTCAATTTAAAGCACGTTTTCATATTGTAAAATCTGATATTAGCTGTATGCATTCATTATGACGGAGTTTTCTAACAATATTCTGCAAAACCAGCCTCCATTCGCATCTCCCCTTTTGTCAAATTCCAGTTCTTTGTGTGTGTGTGCAAGGAAGCGCTCGTCTCCAATATATATTGGGCTCTTTTTCCATTTCTTCGCACAAAGGCAGTAGCTTCTTCTCTCCCCTCAATAGAGAGTGTGTTCTCTCTCTCCCATGATGCCTCGAAACGGTTATTACCATTTAAGTAAAAAAATGGAGATGAATGCTGATGCTGCAAAAGCTCGACCTAAATTCAAGCTGTGAAATTGCCTGTTTTGACAGTATGAGAGACCTCCAGCCGACGCGATTGTTCTCTTCTCACCCTGTCTGCTGCTGTTGGGAGTATATGTGTAAAGGCAGCGCATGGGGTGCGTTTCAGTCGTTTGCTACCCGCTTTGCTTCTGTTTGGCATCCTAATTTCTTTTTTGGTGCAGATCTGGTGGTAAACACCCTCCTTTTGAATCAGTGAGTAGATAGCTCGCTGGGTTTTATGTATTCGAAAATGACACTTAAAGGGATAGTTCACCCAAAAATGACAATTCTGTCATCATTTACTCACCATCATGTAATTTCACGCCGTATAAATAACTTTGTTTCCGATGAACACAAAGAAAAATATTTTGAAGAATGTTAGTCATTTTTAGTTCAGAGAAATCATTGATTGTATACCATTGAAAGAATAAAATGGTAGTCAAAGGTGCCGAGAACTGGTTTTTTCCCTAAATTCTTCGAAATATCTCATTATGTGTTAAACAGAACAATTTTTTTTAAAATTAAAATCCTACTATGATGTCCCAGAACTGAAAATTGCTAACATTCTTCCAAATATCTTTCTCTGTGTTCATGTGAACAATAGAACAAAGTAATTTATACAGGTTTGAAACAACCTGAGGGCGTATTTTGGTTGACAATTTTTTCTGTGAAGTCCACGTATAATAGCAATTAAGATTTCTTACATTAAACTCCATGTGTTTCCTTGCTTAGACTTAAAATTAACTTGTTAACATACCTTTTACATTTATATCTATGTATTTTGCAGAAACCTTTGAAAAGTGTGCATCCAATAGTCTAAAAATAAAGGCTTTATAAGCGCAATGCTAAAGAGGAACCAAGGTCGGATAAAACTTTTCCCCATTACCAAGTATCTTTTATGCAAGTTTTTTGGACTCTAGAAACATTTTATTAATCTTTGTTTTTTAGGAGTGGATGTAAACTTTTTGAACCAGAATGGGTGTTTCCTGAGATTTTAACCCTGCAGCTTAGTTACATTGAATACACTCACTTAATGAAAAGAAACAAATCCAGAGTATGTTCACATAGTAGCCTTCATCAAACTTTTTTTTTTTTTTTAATTAAAATATCAAAGAAAAATTAATTTTTCATGAAATGCCTCTATATAAGAGTCGTAAAGTCTTTGCTGACTCTGGAATATCCGAAGTCCATCATTAAAGCGTCCACTCAAGATGCAAGTCGACATCATTGAGCTTTTCTTGAGCTGTTGTGCAAGACCTTGACGAAGCAGATAAAAATCCGCAAATGTCCCATAGCCTCTCCTCTCTCATTCCTTTTGATCATGTTCATTGAACGTGGCCAGCATGAGTCCGCAAGCCATCGAGTACAGAGCAGCGTTCTGCTTTCAATCCTCATAAACAAGGTGACGCGTGAACTCTCCTATGCAAAGCTTAATTGAATAGAAGTGGCTAATCTTGCCAGCATGTCAAACTGTCCTTTTCTCACCCAGCAGCCCCTTTGAAGGTGGAGACGAGGTAAAATGTTATGCATACTGATAGACTCCAAGCTTCTCTGGATTTTTTTCGCTCTTCTCTTCATCTCTCATATACGAGGCCCCCAAGACTTCTGCGTCTGCTGTGATATGAATTAAAGATGAATCTTTCTCACTTTCCCCTCTATAACTTTCTCGCTTCAATACACGGTGTCCTCTGATGGTTTTTCTCCTTCAAAAAATGAAATCATGTTCAGCGTATTGGCAGAAGTTAGTCAAGCCTGTATCTGGACTTGACTTTTTTTATTGGTTCTCGCTCGAGCATCGCTATTACTAGGAGCGGAAATCAGCGGGGATCTGACGAAACCGTATTACATCGTTATTGGCATCGTGATATGATGTATTTCGCTTTTTTATGTTTAGTGTCATAGTGTGTGGTTATTGAAAACTCTGATATATTGCCATATTTTCAGATTTTATTGCTTTGCTCAGTTATATTCTTGTCTTGTTCTGACTTCAAATTGTGGCGGAATTGATTGAGTGCGTGTTGAACAAATGCTGTGGTACGTGTCGCTTCTCAATCTTCTTGAGGTTTTTTTGGACAGATGAGCTATTGCTTTCGCGTTAAATAAAACGTTAAAAGAAATAGAAAGCTTCAAAGTATCACACTCATATCTAGGGACCAGAATAACAGAGAATAAATGTGCCACGTTTTCTTCTTTTGGTGTGGCATCAGACGTATTGTTTCTATGTTTTTTTATCTCTTTTGTTAAAAGGTTGATATGTAACATCTGCCGCTCGTGGCTTTTGATTGGTTGATTAAAGCGTTGACTGTGAATCAGCAGTCAACACTTACTGTTTTCTCAGCCACAGGCATCATGCATAATTTAGCACATAACTCCTTCACACCTCTATTACTTTTATCAGCGTCCTTAGATTTTTGCACACTCTCTCTCCCCCTTTGCACTCTCTATTTCCATCACCTTTTTATCTTTGTGATTTCAAGAAATCCTCGAATCATGTCGTGAAGAGTTAAGAGCAAGTCAAACTGCCTGAGACTAACAAACACTAGTAAGGATATTCATGATAACAGCGCTATCGTATGTTTCATCATTCACGCGCTGGCATTCTCACTTTATGAAGTACTCTTGCAAGGTTCTTGGTCTCAGGCACGTGCCTTTTATTGCACCGGACCAAAGCCGGTAGTCACAAGCATCCTTCACTGTGTGAAGGTGGCAGGACTTTGAAGAACAAAAGAACGCGTTTGAAGCTCGCACTCTTTGTGCCGCATAGAGATGTGCGGGAGTTGGTATTCTCTGCAGTGTTTTTGTTAACCTAACATTTGTTTTCTATCGTCCGCTTTCCCTCTTTGGCTCTCTCTCTTTCTCTGTTTCTCTCTCTATCTCCCTCCATGCACCCTTTGAATCATATCCTCTCTCTGGTTTCCACTAACGCCGAGTATTGCTCTTTGCCGTCTGACTCTTAGACTTCCTTCCTTTTCATGTGCAACTCAACTTTCCATGCCTCCTTCCGGCTTCCTTACTGTCTTTCAATGTTTTATCGTCTTCCCCGCTTTTTTCCATAGCACTCCTCATGCATTTCAACTGCTCTTATCTATATCTCGTTGAAGTTTTATCCCTGTAGTTTGCCGCTTTGCCTTAACTTGCGTATCCGTATTGTTTTTCTGGTTGTTTCTCTCCAACTGACCTCATCTCTCTCTCTCTGTTCTGCAGGTGACGGGGTGCCATGCCAGCTGCTGCTCCCCTGTTGCTGCTCCTCGCCATCTTGTGGTGGCCTCTGGTATTGCCTCCGGCCCACGGTCAACTTCAGGGCCCCCCAACGTTCACCCCCTTCAATGACTCCCGTCTCAATCACCTTCTCATCGACCACCCCTCGGGTCACATCTACGTGGGGGCGGTCAACATGCTTTATCACTTGTCAGCAGATTTGCAGCTGCTCTCCTGGGGCAAAACGGGACCCAAACTGGACAGCCCTGATTGTCTCCCACCCATCGACCATGTCGATTGCACCCTAGCAGCAACCACGGACAACACCAACAAACTTCTACTGCTAGAGCAGGTTCAAGGAGGGCAGCCTCTGAGCCTCATAGTGTGCGGGTCAGTCCTGCAGGGGATCTGCGAGAAGCGGAGCCTCGAGAACGTCTCTCAGATCCTGTACAAGACCGACAACCCCGTGGACACTCAGTATGTGGCTGCAAACAACGATCGCGTGACAACAGTGGGCGTGGTGGTGCAGCAGAAAGGTGTCCTGCTTATGCTCGTTGGCCGGGGATTCACCAACAAAGGAGGCATTCCTCCAATAACGATGAGACGTTTAGCCCCAGTCGCCCACCACTCGGCACCAGCGTTCTCTCACGAAGAACTCGGTAAACTGGTCGTCGGTAGCTACTCGGAGTACAACAATCACTTCGTGAAATCATTCCAACACAACAATTACATCTACTTCGTTTTTTATCGCCGTGACGTGTGGGGCAAACGAGAGTACAGGACGTACGTTTCAAGACTTTGTGCGGGCGACCCTAATTTCTACTCTTACGTCGAGGTGCCGCTTGCTTGCGGCGGAGGATACAATCTGGCACAGGCGGCCACGCTTGGCACGCACCGTGAACATCCCTACCTGTTTGTGGCTATGGCCACAGGGCAACCATCCACACCGACACCCAAAGAGAGTTCGGCTCTTTGTGTCTACAAGGTGGAAGAACTGGATCAAGCCCTGCACGATGCCCAGCTCTTGTGTTACACACAGGAGGGCAAGGATTCCAATAACCAGGAAAAGGCCTACATCGAGTATGAAGTGTCCTCTAGCTGTCTTAAACTCCCGCGGGTAAGCTGACCGACTGGGTTTACAATCATTTCTCATACTGCTTGATATTCATTAGCTTGTTTCCTTTGATGTCCATGCCAAATGATCCGTTGTTGCCTTATTTTGCTCAGCATAGAGAATGAAATCCAACCCACCATCCAGAGGAAATTCCTCTTTATACCACTTTATTTCTAGTATAAGCCAATCAAAGAGCAGCCTTTAATGCTTTTGGCTGTCGCTTCACTGGCTATCTACTTTAATTGCCAGTCACAACCAATCGTACCCTCCTACCTCAGCGTGGCCTCAATAGATGCTAGCAAACCGAGGGAGTGGCAGCACAAGTGTAGCGCTTTTAATGAGGGTTAAATCCATAGCTAAAGAGCTCTAAATTGGAAGATACAGCCGGCAAAACCGTGAGACATCGTGCTATTAGCGGGGTCGTGTAAGACAGCAGGGTGGCACAGTTTATTGGCGACAGATCAGGGTCGGCTGGGTTTTTGTGACGGGGGCTAAGTCCGGACGAGTGGCAGCTGCCCCGGTGCTGACACAGATTAGCGTCCAGATGTCTGCGCCAGTGCTAATCCACGCAACGCAACAAATGCAGCGGTAGTTCTGGAGAATAGACCCAGATGTCTGCGCATCGCAGGTTTTAGATCTGCGCTTTGTGAAATCGTGATGATATTTCGGGCTTCAATTTCTTTAATCAAAGTGTATATATTGATGATTTACACAACAGTAGTGAAGTTTTTTTAAACTGTGATTATAAAAATTTCAAGTGCGAGTTGCTTTGAGTCAAGTCCCAAAAGGTAGAATAAGAATAAAAGGTAAGGCGGTTATAATGGAGATTGGGAATGCTTTATTTTTGTCTCCTTTGTTTTGTGAAAAGGTGTAGTATTATTAGTAGAAAGTTGGGAATATATTGGAAAGGTGCATGTGCGCATGCTCTGGGAAAGGTTTAAATCCAGATTAGCGTAGCAGATGGTTTCAGTTCCCCTGACCCACATCCTCTCTGAGCTCTCATCATCACACAGAATCCCACTGAACCTGTGACCTCATAGTTACCGTGCCGCTACCACAGCTATGCATCTCTGTCCAATACTTAATGAACTGCCTACAAATACAGTATCATGCAACCATATTTGTAGGCAATTTGTTATGCACAATATAAAATGCCAGTTTGTTTCCTACATAAATATTTAAATGAGATTTGCAACTGATTTCAATAGTTTGCTGTTCAATTGTGGATAAACTAATGATGTGATAATCTTAAAAGCTTTCAAATATTGAGTGCAGGCAACCAAATATCGAGTCAAACTAATTCAATTACAAAGATCAATACTAATTAAAATGTTTTATAGATATTAAATGGTATAATTGACTTTTCTTTGACGTTCTCTGCCTGCTTGATGTTTTAACTGGTGCTTGTTGCAATGCATTGTGGCCTATGTGAAGGATACGCGCCTTCGAATTCAGATCGATGTTGCAACTGTTTTAATACCTTAAAGGAAGTGTTGCAGAACAGAAGGCTGTTTGATATCTCCAAGCATTAGATGCGTTTGACTTCAGTCATGTGTCGCTGCTCTCATGCGCAGTCGCTCCGTTGACCGATCCGCTGTGGTATTGTGTCTGTCCTTCCACTGACAGCTGCAGTTCCAGAATAGCATTAGGTCAGGAAACACAGACCTCTGGCTCCAGCGAGAGTGCATCTAAAAATCACTGCCAGCCACAGATAGATGATGGACTGAGTTTGTCAGACACGGTTATAAAAGCAGCGTGTCTTTTTTGGTATTGATTTTCGTGCACAGTGAGGACAGGATGTTTCTGTAACGTTACTGATCGTGGATACTTTGAAAACACTTGGACAGAATTTTTACTTGAGATTATTATTCAACATGTATTTTGGGGTATTTGTTTAGAACGCATCATCGGTCAAGGTTTTGCAGCCATGTGGGCACAGCTGTCTGTCTGTGTGATTTTGCACTGTGCTTGTAGCTCATTATTTCCAAAACATTTAACATTCATTAATTCTTAAACTTTTTATTCCGTTCGACTGAATGCAAAATATAGCTATGATACATTCATGGAAACGCACATGTGGTTCAGACGTTGGAAGAATCATTTACATTTCATTTACATTTGTACATTTGGCAGATGCTTGTATTCAAATCACCTAGCACGATTTTGGTCTGCAACATCACAACCCCAATTATTTTCTCTTTTTCCTTTAGTATGATTAAAGAACAATTTAATATCTGAAATAAACCTGCCCGCAGGGTAAAACTATATGGTGATGTCTATAATACAATGTTTCTGTGGCCATTTAGAATTCAGTGAATGAGTACCCATGTGGTGGAGAACACACGCCCAGCCCCATCGCCAGCGCAATTGCTCTCGAGACCACGCCTGCTTTCTCCTGGATCCCACCCATCACTGCTGTCACCACGGCGACTGAGGTCGGCCACACCATCGTGTTGTTGGGAGACAAAAGTGGACGGCTGCACAAGGTATGACTCAGATCATTTAATGCTTTGAATCGCACCTCATTGAGGCCAAACCTGCAAATTGTGTTTTCGCATCACACGCCCACTATCCATCTCTAAAAGCATAATGGCAAAATCAGCATGGAAAACTGACATTTAAAGACCGTTTACTGTCATTAAGGGTAATTTAATTGAAACACACGCAGCACTCATAATCTGTCATTAAGCAGAAACTCGATGGTAACGAGAAAATATTGTTATTTTAATATTAAAAATGTTAATAAACACATTTTGGTTTGTTCAGAGTTCAACAAAGTTTAGAGCTTTATCTTTTGGCCTTGATGTGAAAATTGGAAGATAACTTTTTTGGTAAAAGGTATTGTAGTGTCGTCACTTGGATACTTTTGTATTATGTTTTAACCAGACTTGGTATTCAAGGCCGCTAACTTGAGACTTTTAAAGTGGTTTGTAACAAACCTTAACACATGTGATATTCGAGGAAGTGATCTCACTTTAGCTTGAATTATGTTCGGCTGGATGGACAAGAGGGTGCACGCACGTCTTAAGCGTCTGTGCTCTTAATAAGAGGTGAGTCATGGGAGATGAAAGAAAATACATGATTAGCAACTCTTCTTTGCACGCTAGGTGTTGGTTTCAAAAAGTTTCATTAAAATGGTTGTTGACACAAAAATTATTGTAGATATATTTACCCTCATGCTTTAACTCTTTGCTTTCATGTTAGTGTATTTCCTTGGAACAGCAAAGCTGAAATGTCAAATTCTTCATGCTTCATTATCGCTTTCTCAAATAATTATACATTTTTGAATGACACGCCTCTTATGTATTCACACAAATTAACCCCCTTACAAAATGTTAGGATTTCCTTCAAGAGTTTATTCTTAATAAATAAATAATAAAAAATTATGCTTTTGCAAGAAACATGCAGGACTGCATCACATAGTTGTTGGTGTTTGTTAAGTCAGCCTTCAGTAGCGACTGCTCAGTAGGGTTTGAACAGCTCAAAGCCAGTCTGGGTTGGGGGGTGTGAATCGTGTGATCATGTGTGTGCACGTGGAAGTGTGTGTATGTGCGTGTGTGTGTGTGTGTGTGTGTGTGTGTGTGTGTATGTGTGTGTATGTGTGTGTGTGCATGCTCATCAGCATGAGAGGACTTGTTCTGATCGCTCATATTAGGTGCCATGGGGAGAACAAGCCCCAGTAGGACTGGTCACATGAGGAGCTCTCCTGGCCGGCTGGTTGGGTGGAGGACTGTTTTTGCCCAAATCCCCTCCAGTTCAGCATGAAATATTAACTACAAAACACTGAAACAGCTGCTTGTTTAGCGCTCCAAACTTTCCTCGGGCAAAACTCCTCACAGGCAGCCCACGATATCACTTCCTCCCTGGAAGATTCTGAAATGCACTGTCTGCAATTCACCTTAGCTCTGTGGTCAATGCGTGGGGTGTGTGTTAAAACATTCACTATTGCTGTTTGCTAAGGTGTTATTATGGCTATCGCTCATAGTTAGAGTTAGTGATGTGAAGAAACCTTAAAGCCAGCATCTGTTTGTGCTGCGGGCAGTGAATTGTAGCTTAATTTATGCATTTTTTGCATGCGTTTTTTTTTCAAAACCAAGGCTTTTTGTTTCACCTAGACAAAATAACAGATACAAATGATGTAATCTTCCTATTCAGAATAATATAGAAACAAGATGTTGTTGTAGTAGATGCTAAGACTAACCTATATAGGATCACCTGTTACTGTAGTTTAAATGATAGATCATTGTGTTAGCATTTTACATTTATGCATTTGCCACACGCTTTTATCCAAAGCGACTTACATTGCATTATACTATACACTATACATCCGTTTCTAAGTATGTGAAATCCCTGGGATAGAACCCATGACCTTAGCGTTGCTAACGCCATGCTCTAACCACTGAGCTACAGGAAAGCAATGCAAAGGGATTACATTTTAGTGGCATCTAGAGGTGAGGTTACGAATTGCAATCAATGGCTCACTCCACCCCTCCTATTTGAAGCACTCCAGTGGCTGACACAGAACTAAGATGTTGTCACGTTTTCGCACATATTTATGAAACGTGTTCTGTAGAGCAGATTTTTCGGTTTAGGGTTACTGTAGGAACAACATTGTGTATTCCATTTAAGGAGACCCGCTGTGTATGTAGATGTAGAAATAGCTCATTCTAAGGTAATAAAAACATAATCTTCATTATGTTAGGTCTTTATACACCTCTGAACACATAGTCAATAGATCTACTGTCAATAGATCCTCCAAAAGACGTTTATTATCAATAATACACACTGGACCTTTAAGCGTGTGATAATTATTAAATAATCGTCTGATCGCAGTTATTTCACTGAATCACAGTTACAGATAACCGCAGTTACTGCACACTTTTAAGAGATAAAACAGGATGTGTATCTGAAACGCCTCTACTTTCACCATTTCTAATTTCATCGTCTGAGTCTTATCAGCACAATTATTTAACAAAGGATTTAATTAAGGATTAAACTAAATGGATACAATTTTTAGGCATATTTAGGTATTAGATGATAAAGGAACAGCTGAAAGACATTGATACAGAGGTATGTTGTTGAATAGCAGTGAACGGATTCAATACAAATCTGCTGAAGAGACACAAAATGGTTTTATATAGTAAAGGCATTGTAAAGGCATATATAGTAAAGGCATTGATCAAGACTGTCTTGACTGTGAGTTTGTTGAATCACTTTGTATTTTTGCTCGTTTTGATGAAAGTCGGTCTAAACTTCAATGCATCTCATGGCAGAGGATGTTGTTCTCTATCTCGGTTTTAGTTTTGCTGCTCATGACTGAACAGTCTACGTCACTATCATCACAATTGCAATGAATTATTTGACAATTAATTGTCGGCCAGATTTTATAATCATGACAGCCTATATTTGACTGATAAAAATGTATGGCTTGAATGCACTGTAAAATGCTTTGGATTAAATGTAAATGTACCAAGCCAACAAAATAAGACCAAAAACCACTTAGCAATGTTTCCTAGCAACTCTATAGCAACACCCTAGCAACCAAGTACAATTTTGTTAAAATCTAATTCATGTGTAATGTTCTGCTTTCATGGACCTCAGAGAAAAGCGCTTGTGGAAAATATTTGAAAACCACATTGTCTCTAAAGTGGATACATTTCGACAATTATCTCTCCTCTCTCTGTGTGCCAGGTCCATGTCCATTTACCCAACGTTTGTTTTTTTGTTGCAGGTGTTCCTCCATGCAAACGGTACAGGCACCAAATACGCCACTGTGGAAGTGGATAGCGAGAGCGCCATTAACGCTGACCTACTCTTGGACAAAACCAAACAGAATGTCTACGTGCTAACTGACAAAAAGGTAAGAGTGACAAATCGTTTCCTTTCAACCGCACGATCTCTCAGAGGATTACACGTTTACTTTGACAAACATGGTTTGAGTGACAGTTGCTCTGCGGATAATGTTTATAGTTGAGCTGTCTGCTTTATGCGATGAATAATTGCCAGTGGAATCGTTTTGACGGCCAATCAGAATCTGAGGTTTTTCGGCACGCTGCTCGGTCGTGCAAAAGTTGCGCTCGCTTGCGTTTATCACTTTGCAAAGCGAAAAGTGCTCAGGGCCTGTGATATTTGTGCATTTCAGGTTACAAAGCTCCATGTTGCGCAGTGCGAGAAGCAGTTGGACTGCCACACCTGTCTGTCGAACAGAGATCCCTACTGCGGCTGGTGTTTGCTGGAGGGCAGGTAATCAAACACAACTCTACCGTTTCACCTTTTCAACACTTGTCTCCCATGAGACTGCACCCCTAGTTTTGCATAAACAATTGTCTTATGTTTATTCCCATAGATCGTTCGTGAATATTTGTCAGTTTATCTTTTGTGGGGTTATTCTAGGTACTGCATTTATATGTTTTAAAGTGTCAAGCCCTATTCGCATGGGTATAGTTTTATACCTCGTGTGATTTAGAAATTACCTCCCCACATCTGTATTTCATGTGATGCATTTGCACTGGATCAGTGAATCCTGTGATTCAATTTTTTACTTATATTAGTAAAATTATTAGTATTTTACTTGATATAACTTATTTCCAGGATATGATGGCAAGGCTTTGCGTACAGTTTGTATATAGTTGTATGGTATATAACGATATTGACCATACCTGTAAGCATTTGAGACCTGTGGCAGTGTTGGCAGGTGTGGATATGACCTAGCCCCCGAAAATGAATCTTAAATGAATCTTAAATTTTATTTGACAAATTACAGACATGGAAGATTTGCGCTGGATCAAGATTATTACAAATGACTAGAGGTCCCAAGGTAACACTAACCCTGTGCGAATAGGGCTTTAGTCGAACTAAAAATGAAAATTGATTAACCTCTTTCATGTGTTTCCAAACCCACAACCCACAACAGACAATTTTAGGATGTTCTTCATACAATTAAAAGAAAACGAGGGCTAAGTGGTCTAAATAGTATAAATCCCGATTCACTTTTGATGTATGTAGAACCATGGATATAATAAATTAATATGATTGTGGTAGGATATGATGGTGAGAAAATGGTTTTCGTTCCTCTTTAACACGGGCTGACCTTACACTGTCCCATGAAGCTTTGTTAAATGAAATCTCTAAATCTTGGAGGCCTCCGCAGCTCATTCAGTTGAGCTTTCATATGCCCAGTAACATTCAGCGGAGTCTAATCTTATTGTGTGTGTATGTGTGTGTCAGATGCACGCAGAAGATGGACTGTGCGCGACACGCTCAACCACACCACTGGATCTGGAGCTACGGCCACGAGCGTCAGTGTGTGTCCATAGAGAACATCACACCTGCCATCCAAAGCAGAGAAGAGCAAACAGAGGTACATAAAATGATCTCAGATCAACATAAAGTCATACATGTCTACACCACAATCGCACGGCTCACTTGGGTGTTATTCCGAATGTTTGTCTCAAACTCATTGTTGTCAAGATGCTTGATAGCTCCGCCCGCAGTGATGTATCATTTTGCCAAAATAACTTTATATTGGACTTTCAGATAGATTTTTATTGGCTGTTATTTTCATTTTCAATAGTGCCGTCTTGTGAACACTTTGTTGTAGGTGGACTAGTTTAAAGCCAGTAAACTGTTTGTGTGCAGTATGCATCATTTCATGAATGTCTGTGGGTTCTGTGGTCGTGTGATATGAGGCTGCGGTTACATTATAGGTTTACCTGTGTCTAGTCTTACTATGCAACACGCTTCAGTTGAATTGGATGTTTTAATTGTGATAAAACTTCATAAGTTTGTGGATTTTAGTGTGTTTAGCTTTAAAGGAACACTCCACTTTTTTGGAAGTAGGCTCCTTCTCCAACTCACCAGAGTTAATAAGTTGAGTTTTACCATTTTGGAGTCTATTCAGCCGATCTCCGAGTCTGGCGTTAGCACTTTTAGCATAGCTTAGCATAGATCATTGAATCCCAGTAGACAAGTTGCATCATGTTCAAAAATGGCCAAAGAGTTTTAATATTTTTAGTATTTAAAACTTGACTCTTCTGTACTTGTATCGTGTGCTAAGACTGGTGGAAAATGAAAAGTTGCGATTTACTTGCCAAATGCCTAGAAAATCGCAACTTTTTCATTTTTCTTAGGACATGATATAAGTACAGAAGAGTCACGATTTAAATAGGAAAAATATCGAAACTCTTTGGTCTAATTGAATTCAACAATCTATGCCAAGCTATGTTAAAAGTGCTATCGCCAGACCCGGAGATCGGCTGAATAGAGTCCAAAATGGTAAAACTCAACTTATTAACTCTGGGGGATTTGGAGAATGAGCCTACTTAAAAAATAAAGTGGAGTGTTCCTTTAAGGCATAGAAATGTAAGCAAACAAATCTATTACAAAAAAAACAACTCCATGTTAAAATCAGTGAACTCCTGGGTTTTTAACATGGTTGTGGTCACTTGTTGAAGAAAATCCTCATAACCAGAAAGGAATCCAGACAGCCGGGTTTATTACAGCACAGATCGGACACAGCAGATGTCTGTTTGTTCTTAACACAAGCACAGACAGTTTTGTAAACACAAGCGTTCTATATACACAGGAAGACTTTGGTCTTAACAAGCAAACCCAAAAAACAACTAAACAAAAGTATCAACAACATCTCGGATTAGTATTCACAGGACAAACCTTGGCCCGACACTGCTAAACTGGCCATTAATTGTGTCAAATGTTTTCCTTCTTTGCTTTTAAGGTCTCTTTCACAGTCCTTCAGTTGCCGGTCCTGTCAAAAGATGAGTCTCTATCTTGTGCTTTTGGGAGTTTGGCTGCTCAACCTGCGGTTGTCATGGAGAACAGAATCACATGTCAATCACCGGCGCCCAAGGAGCTCCCCCCCAGCCTGCCAGGCAACGGTGAGGCACGCTGACACAATAACATTGCCAAGTCACTTTTATCCTCGCAATCAACTGTTGATCTGAAACCTAAACCGCTTCTTTTGCACCCACAACACATCCCTGACCTTTTCGCGGTAATGTAAAACTGGTTATCATGTTTTAATCTGCATGCACAGCAAGATTCAGAGATAACCGCTTGTTTATAGAATATGTGATTGTGAGAGATAGGCTGATGTTGAAAGATATTTCTGCCGCTAAGCTGATAAATTGTCTTCTCTGAAAGTTGAAGATGCCAATCTTAGGAACTCCAAATGCCGACTTTAAGCGAACAACTCAAAAGTTGTGAATGTCCACTGTGAGAATCTCCACCGTTTGCTCTTGAAAATATCAGGGATGGTTAAATATTGAAATGTAAAGGAATGTTAAATATTCAAGAAGAAATGCTTGTTTTAAATGTGTTGGGTAAACGTGTCTCTTATTCATTTTGTTGAGCTGTTTTTTCTTCTGCCGGTTTGTTTGTAGATCACGTCTCTGTCCAGATGGCACTGAAGTTTGGAGACGTGACTTTCTCGCACACAAACATCACCTTTTATGACTGCAAAGCGGTCGGACGGCTCAATGTTACTTCACCGTAAGAACACAAACACATGTTTCTGCTGTTGAAGAAATAAAATGTAATTGCTGTATTATATAACAATAGACACTATTGATATTTATACATCACAGTATTGTTTGTTGTGTTGCTGTGTGAATTTATGTGTATAGTATAGTAGCATTATTTTGCGGCTGGTTTTATAAGTAATTCCGGTAACACTCTACAATAAGGTTGATTTTTTTTGCATTAGTTAGCATGAATTTGCCAACGTGAATTTACAACAATAAACAACCTTCTACAGCAGTGGTTCTCAACCTTATCATGGTCGCCTCCCCCGTATACCCATTTTAAGAACTTGCGCCCCCCCCAAACTGTACAGTGAGGATGGATAAGATAAATGATGTGTAAAGTATGTTAAATATATAAACTATATAAAGAAAAATACCTTTATATGACCGATTGATCTCAAGAGATTAGATTATAGATTATAAATGTAACAACCCTGCTGATAAAAACAAGAGAAACTATCACAGAAATGAATGGGATCCATTAAAATACCATTGTGAACCGTTCGCTTTTTGCATTAAAACCCAAATTCTAGTGTTTTGGGCATTATTCCAAAAGGATTAATCTGCCAGATCACAAGAACGGTGCGCGTTTCATAATTTTAACACAAGCGAGAGTTTATTCACAGTTTATAATACAGACGCGGTGTGGTGTCATTTGCCTGTCGATAACAGCGTTTAACATCTTTGATAACTGTCAACAGCTTTAAACAGCCGTCCAAGTTCAGAAATACATGAAAAGGCACTTTATTTACACATCACTCACTTTACAAAACTCTGAACTCATCGGGAGAGAGAGACACGCGCTTATTCTAAAATTACAGTCGGAAAGACAAACATAATTACATGATCAACCTGTTTCTGAAGATGATGTCGAGGTAATTGCTGCTGCTTCCTGAGGGGATGTTTGCCTACTTTCCTGTAGATATTAAGCTCTTGTGCGCAGCCTAAAATTGCACTGCACATTGCAGAACCTACAATGAGTCTGCGCGGCCACTCACAAGCGCAGCTTCAGACGGAACATTGCACTCCGTCAATTTTCAATCGCGTTCCTCCGTGCATTCGCCATAGAGTTCCAAAGGTTGGGGTTTCGGGAAAACCTTCATGCCCCACCTGCAGTACCTCTGCATCCCCCTGGTTGAGAAGCACTGTTTTACAGCATTTATTCATTCAGTTCATGTTCATTTCAGTGTTTACAAATGCGTTTTTAAAATCAGTTGATGTAACTGTTAACTTGAGTTAATGATAATAATTGTATTGAAATTAAGTAAGACTAATGCTGGAATACACTACAAGACTTTAAAAACATTAAAAACATCATTCACTTGCAGAGTTTTTGAAAGTTTCAGGTAGAAAGACACTAACTGATCAAATCTGCAGACTGCCACAGACTTTCTGCAACAGATCCACACTTGGCAAAATCTGAGCAAAAGTCTTGTAGTGTATTTTAACCTTAAAGTCCCGGTGAAATAAAAAATCACAATAATTATTTTTTCATGAAATATTGCAGCGTTTATAGTAAATAGCTTATCAATGTGGGTCATTATCTTTTTCATGTACCCTCATAATCTTCAGTTAAAATCTGAAAATGCACGTTCGACCTGAAATGACTATTCATCTTAAATGACGTAAACTAGACGGTTTGGGCGGAGCATACTTTAACTCCTCCCCTTCAACTGTCAGTCTGCTGCCAGTTTCATTTCAAAATCAATACAACAGCTCTTTTTACACATCCAATTAATTTGCAGTGAAACATGCAAGGCACCCCCACTGATTTTCTCCTTTGAATTTCTTTTCACTCGGAAATGTGTTGGAATATGGAAATAAACGATTGCAAATTCGGATTCAGGGGGACTTTAACAAAGATTAATACATGCTGAAAAACTAAATTGCTCAATGTTAGTTTGTCCATTTACAACTGTAAACAAAAGAAGTGTTGCGAGTGAGTGAAATGTGATGTAAGCATTTTTTCGGGAGATTGATCAGAGAGATTATGGAAAAACAGGTTAAAACTAAATGATAGTTGTATTTAAAGGGACAGTCCACCCAAAAATGAAGATTCTGTCATAATTTACTTTGTTCCAAATCTGTATAGATTTCTTAGTTCTGATGAACACAGAGAAATATATTTTAAAGAATGCTTTTAACCACACAGTTCTTGGCCACCATTGACTACCATAGTATGAAGAAATACATTGGTAGTCCATAGTGCCCCAGAACTGTTTTCTCTCCTACATTTTTAAAAATATCTTATTTTTTGTTCAACAGAACAAACGTGTTTACAAACCAAAATTTTCCTTTCATGGAAGTACTAGTGTCCATCAAAACAAAGAGATTTATACCGATTAAGAACAAATTTTAATTTTTGGGTGAACTGTTCCTTTAATGCAGGAAACACTGATTGACTTTATAAGTGAACTTCAAGGAAGAAAGGTTTTTATGACGACCCCCTTAAACTGGTAATAACTGTCTGTTGTGGCTCATGTGTGATATGTTGCAGGTGTATGGCGTGTGTTAGCAGCATGTGGCCGTGTCACTGGTGTGTAAAGGATGAACTCTGCGCTAATGAGAAGAGCTGTCCCAGCCAGCATATCATCTATAACAGCAGGGTAAGAGACTTTACCCAGGGCTTGCACACAGTCCACATCGGGGTCATGACAGTCACAGAGGTCCATTGTCATCTGTGCTTGAGCAGCAAGAGGCCACGTGTTCACCGAAGTATTTTTCACCAGCTTGTTTTTTTCAGCTGAGATGCTTTGGTTGCTATGATACAGCATATATTTATTGAGTAATGTGTTAATAGTATCTTATTACAAAGATAGTTTAATGAACCTGTGTAATGAACAGGTGCTAATATTGTGATACCCCGGGGATATATCGTCTAGTACACAAATTGATGTTCGAAAAACAACTTCTGCATTGTTTATCTGTCATGCTACACATATGATGCTGGTTGGTTTGTTTGTTTGGTATTCGTCCCACCCAGAACTGATCACAGGGGATCGGTACAACATTGTACTGAAAAACGTTGGACATTTTTTGGCAACTGGGAAAAAATGAGCACTTCACGTGGAATAAGCTCTCAGTGCCTCGCTGGCCGCTGCCATTTTTTAAAAGCGTGGTCCTTTTAATTCCAACAATTGAAAAATATGATGGTTTTAGGAAAAACGCTTTGGTGGACACAGCCTAACAGATTAATAGAACACCGTAAAGTCAAATAATGAGGTTGATGGGTTCATCTAGTTTTTTGTATTTTTTAGTGCTGATGATTTCAATAGACTTCTTACACCCTGTTGTGCTTTAGCTTTCGGATATTTTGCACGGTACATTTTTTTGTCAATTAGTCTGTCAAAAAGTTGACTTATATGCATATGTGACTGTACATTTTTTTTTACAAAAAAGATAAATCAGTATTTTGCTGTTTAGGATGTAAATGATCAATATAAGTATCGGTAATATAAAACAATGTAATGTTTAAAAGTTTGTTTTCAAAATTTTGTTATTTCACACCATAGGATTTTTTTCCGTCAATTACCCATTTACTTAACCATGAGAGATTCACAATATTCTAAACACTGTAGGATAGATGTATGTGAGCATTACCTGCATTAAAGTCCTGACATCTTATGTGTTTGTGTACAGGAAGAGTTAACGCCCCGTGGATCTGACTCTTGCCCCTGCGTGTGGGCTCTGGAGACCTCACCTCTGGTTCCTGTCGGCTTTGACACCGAGCTCTCTCTGCAGGGCAAAAACCTGGACCTATTCGAGGTGATTATCATCTGCGGTTTGACCCTCCGCCCCTCATATTGTACGTCAGTCAATATGCTGGCCTTGGTCATTTCATGTCCGTGCATTTAAAGAGGCCATTATTTTCAGGCTCTCGATGTGGGTGTTCATTTATGATAATGTATGTAGAGGGTGAGGGGGTTGGAGACAGCCCGTGATTAGCGTGTGACATACGGTCTGATATTCCAAACAGGATGAGGAAGATTACAAGTGCGTGCTGGTCATCGAAGGCCAGGAGCTCGAGTTAGCGGCCACGCTGGACCGCAGCGAAGAGACGGGGGCGCATGTGTTCAAGTGCGCAGCTCATCAGGTGATATTAATAGCATCCATTTATTGTCGCATCACGCCACATCCGCAGCGGCTAATATAGACTTGCGTGTGACGTCTGCACTGATAATAACTGTAATTTATGGCTCCACCTTGCAAAACACAGCAATCCATTTGTGCACATTATTTGTCGGTATGCACTTGGCTGATTACACATTGATTTTGTGTGTGTGTTTAGTTTCAGTACTCAGGGAAGCAGTTTGAATATTCTGCACCGATATATCTGCAATGGGGCACGCAACGTATAGATTCAGCGCCACATCTTCGCCGTAAGTACAGTGACCTTTTCTACATGATTATTTCATCCTAATACAAACATGATGGTCCAATAGAGGTGGTGGAAAAAAGAATTAGAATAATTGAAGTGATGAAGTTAAAGGGATAGTGCAAGCAAAAATGAGAATTCTTTCATCATTTCAAACATGAACACAAAATATATTTTGAAGAACGTCAGTAACCAAATAACATTGGCCCCCGTTGACTTCCATTGTATGAACACAAAACAACTGAGACATTTAACAAAATATCATCGTTTTTAACAACATGAGGGCGAATAAATAATGACAGATTTTTTTTATGCGATTCAAGGTCTGTAAATAAGCACACTTTTTCATCCTTTAACAGTGTTGTATCTGTTCTTTGTTTCCGTGTAACAGTGCAGCTGTACAACTGCGCAGTGGGGCAGTCCGACTGCAGTCAGTGTCACGCGGTCGCAGAGAGTTACGGGTGTGTGTGGTGTGCTGATGAAGCACCTGGTTGTGTGTACAACCAATCGTGTGCCAGTGGAACGGTGGACACCTGTCCTCCCCCTCTTATTACACAGGTGTGCACACACACACGGCCCGCCGGTTTGTTCCAGATATTTTGATCAGAGATGTGTCAGCTCATGAAGTTCTGGTATAGCAACTATATAGTAACTTAGTTTCTCACTAAACTTCAAATTGTAAAGTTGCACTGAGCTTTGTTTCATTGTTGTCAGTGATACAAATGATCTGCAGAAGAACTTCACTGACTGTATTACAGTATTTTAATTTGCTTACATCGTTTTTTTTATCTTTTCAAAACATTCTTATCAACAGTACAATGTACATCTGAATCTGAAAATGTATTGCTTGAACATTATTAGTCATTGGGAACTTGTTAAACTTGTTTTCTCTTTGAATTGTTTTTACCCACCCCATTCATTGTTTTACCATTTTATTAAATTTAAATAACCAAGCTGCAGTATCTTATGTCTGTTTGCTTCCAAAATAAATCCATTTTGTTTTCTCATCTGTCTTGGAAGTCAATCAAATACTTTAACTGCTAGTCCTTTATTGTGTAAACCAGTTAGTCAGAAATATGAAGCCTATATAATGGGAGTTTATTTTGGGCCCTTTCTAAAAGTTGATTTAGAAAACTGAATTCAATTTTGAGTTGAGTTTCATTAATCACAGTAATTAATGTTTCTCAAGACTTCGTTTGTTTATTGTGTGGTCAGGTGGAACCGCTGACCGGGCCACTGGAGGGCGGCATTTTGCTGACGATCCAGGGCTCGAATCTCGGCCAGAGCTTCCAGGACATCCAGGCCGGAGTGACGGTGGCAGGGGTCTCATGCAGGCCTCTCCTCGAGGCTTACCGGATTTCCACAAGGTACATTAACAGCAGCACATCCAACATCTTCTTCTCAGTTTCATAAAGGGATGGTTCACCCAAAAAGAAAAATAGCTCTCATGAATTATTCAACCTCAAGTTGTTCAAAACCTGTCTACAATTTTTTCGTTCTGTTCAGAAAGATATTTAGAAAAATGTTAGCAAGTCAGATTTCTGCGGCACCATTGACCAGCATGGTTTTCCTAAATTCTTCAAAATATCTAATTTTGTGTAATCCAATATTGTTTCTACTATAGTAGTCAATGATGTCCCAGAAATCTCAGATGCTAACATTCTTCCAAATATTGCTCTTTATGTTCAACCAAACAAAGAAATTTAGACCGGTTAGGAACAACTTGAGGGTGAGAAACTTAATTTTTGGGTGAACTATCCCTCTAAGTGACTGTGTTTTTGGTGCGATAAATAATCAGAATTTTGACAGGATGACAGATTAGCGTATGACAGCGTTTCTAAACCATTGCATTTTTTTCTTCTAATGTGTTTCAGCATCGTGTGTGAGCTGCTGGCGAGCCCAAACGTGTCCGCTGGGCCGGTCGTCATCACAGTAAGAGGCTCAGAAAGAGGAGAATCCCAGCAGACGTTCTCATATCAGGACCCACGGCTAAACAGGATTGTGCCTGACAGGGGACCTTTAGCGGGAGGCACGATGCTCACCATTCATGGATCTCAACTGCTGACGGGACAGAGAACGGAACAAAGAAGCGACGAAATCACAGGCCTCCAAGCTTTCGTGGGCTCACAGACCTGTCGCATGTAAGCGTCGATTGTGTCTTGAAGTAAAAAGTTAGTCATTTCTTGCATCACATTCGTTTTATTTGTGACGTGTGTTTTTTTCTTAGAGATGGAGTGAGTGACACTTGGCTGATCTGTCGAACCAGTCACTCAAACCACACTGGAAAAGTGCCAGTCAAGGTGATATTTGGAAAAGCAGAGAGGATTGTGGGCAGTGTCCTTTTCAGTTATATGGAAGACCCGGTTATTACTGATGCGACCCCTACAGAGAGTTTCTACGGGTGCGAATCTGTTCATTGCTCAGAAAATCATTCGTTCTACATCTACATTATGAGCCTGTGTTCCTCAAACATTGTTCGTGTCTGAATGCAGGGGGGGACGTGCTGTAGGTGTGACTGGACAAAACCTTAACGTCGTCCAGCAGCCGAAGATGTCGGTCTCCTTTGAGCAGAGACACGCTTCTGAAGTCAGAAAACGCAGATATAGTCACGTCTCTGTCAGGAGTCCCCTGAAAACGGTAAAACACATTTCACACGTATATCCAGCTTTACATATCAAACGCCACATTCATGTACAAATCAATGCATACAGGGTCTCTCAGAGGTTCAAATATTTATTGTAATTGAAGTATATTTGTACTCCCTCAGTCTCAAAGCTCATGAAAGAGAATGTTTTTAGAAATTCAACGCTGTACGTTTATCTGTGTCTTTAGAGACAGGAGCCTTGCACCAATGTTACCTGGGAGCGGATGATTTGCAGGACCCCCTCCGTGCCGCCGGACTCGCGGATCACGCGAGTGTGGTTTGAGATGGACAACGTGCACATCGACTTCAAAACCATCAAGAACAAAGAATTCGTATACTACCCGAACCCAGAATTATTCAAGCTGAACAGCGAGGCTCCGGGAACTGCCATTCGCTTCAAACCCGGCGGAGTCCTGGCAGTAGAGGTTTGTTTTATCTAGATATAAAAATAAACTCGAATAGATCGATTTGAGGATTGTGCCATTGAATGCTGATGTATTTGGAGTTTTTTTATACTAGAACTTTTGGAACGAACCGTTTGTAAAAAACCTGCGCCATTGAACCGATACTGATAGCGAATTGTTTAATTTGGATACTGATGCTGTGATGTTTGATACATTTGCTAAAATGACTAGAATGATTTTATTTTGGTTGTGACTAACTTCGTTCAAGTGAAAGAGTTGCAACTGTATCGGTTCAGATCAAATAAGAATATTTAAAACCAGATTCCGTGAGATACGGCGCTAAACTGAACTCGGGGTTTAGACTAAGCAATCGAGACAATATAAGCGCTGCTGTATGACTGAGTGTGTGTTATGTTTTTGTAAAGGGGAAGGGTTTGACACTCGCCATGAGCAGAGAAGAAGTTCGGGCTCGGCTTGGAAATGAAGAGTGTGACGTAAAGACTTTGGATAACACCCATCTGTACTGCGAACCGCCCGAGGTGCAGCCGCTCGCCCTGGATGATGACGACCAACCCAGACTCAAAGTTAGTGGTCTAGTCAAATGGCCTCGACTGGAGAGTTTAATAATTATCCGTGTGGTCAAGTAATTGTTTCATTTGGCAATTCGTCTATACACTTTAAGGGAGTTTGTCTGGCTAGTGGCTAATAATATAACTATTTATATTTCATTTATATTAATATTAATTTGTCATATTTTATTGTACAGTAATTGTATTAATTAACAATTTTTTGAATAGATTGCATAACTTTGCTGCATTTGAGTTTAGCGAAGTAACGTTTTTCTACTGGTAACCCAAATAACACTTTGTAGACATACTTATATCTTGCTACCCAATTATTTATTTGGCTTGTTTTCAAAAATAATCAGCATGGACTCTATTCTTTACGGATGTGTACCGGAAGTTACGTTTAGGCCATAAATGCGCGCACGCAGCCGTTATGTTTGATTATGTTGTTGCCTTGAAACCGTCTATGGAGTGGGGTAACATCACATTCAAATCAGATAAAACAAGAGTTTAAACTTCCTCCTAAGAAAAAAGCAAAATGCTAGCAAACAGCCAATCAGAAAACTCATTAATATGGAGTGAGAGTTTGGACCAACGAGATGTGTCAAAAAATGTCATTTGGTAAACGGTCAAAAAAATCTGATTAACATGACAAATGATCTGCTTGCCGCTTTATCGTGTCATCTTGTTTAAATGACGTTTTTGTCTTTATTTTGGCAATCAGATACAATGTTTTTATGGGTTTCTTTTAGGTTTTAATGGGAAAATTAGAGTTCGATTTGGGGCCAGTTGAATACGACAACGATTTGCACTCTCCGGTGCCTCTGGCCGCTCAGGTCGGACTGGCAGCGGGGGCAGCGGTGGTCGTCCTCATCGTGTTGGTCATTATTCTCATGTACAGGTAGAGTGAAATCACACGGCCGTCGTCATGACGATGAGTCCGTGAACTCCTGATCCAGCATTCAGAAGGATTGTAATGTCATCCATTTATACCTGACCCTTCGTGTTTCCGCTCGCTCTCGGGTTTATACAGGAGGAAGAGTAAACAGGCTTTGAGAGACTATAAAAAGGTTCTCGTGCAGCTGGAGACTCTGGAAATAAATGTCGGAGATCAATGCAGAAAAGAGTTCACTGGTATGTCAGCACTGCATTTTATCTTTATAGCTAATACCTTTGTTAGTAAAGTGATTTTTATTACTGTAAATGAATACTGCTACTATTCATTCTGTATCTATGATAAATAATGTGAATTCAAAATAGCAACAAGACACTTAATGTCATTTCTGTATTTTTAGTATGTTATGTATTATATAGCATAACCACCAGTTCATTTTCCTTTCCAGATCTAATGACAGAGATGATGGATCTGAGCAGTGATGTCGGCGGACCAGGCATCCCATTTCTGGATTACCGCACATACGCAGAGCGCGTTTTCTTCCCCGGCCAGAAGGGGGCGCCACTGAGTAAAAACCTGGACCTGCCTGACTCTCGCAGACAGACCGTACAGCAGGGACTGGGCCAGCTGAATAACCTGCTTAACAACAGACTCTTCCTCATACGGGTCAGTGAAACGCTTTTAGAGTTTTGCCGGCGCTATCTTACAGTAGAGAGAAAAAAGACAAATGAAATTACAATGTTTACGCCAGAGGCGTGTTCCGCACATCAGCGGCTGATGCAAGTGGGTTTTTTGTAGCCATTATTTCACCTCAAAGAGTAAACAAAAGATGAAACCGAAAGCAAATGTAATATTCATTTCACATCCAATGCAGCTGGATCCTTATTTAGTGCAGAATGCGTTTGAGGTTTCGAAAACCTCTCGATGAGAGAGTTTAAACTGCGAAACAATGCGGCAGACGTGTGAAGAATGATGTTGCACCTCAACATCTTAAATATTTATCCAGAGCTGCAGTCTGTACTTCGCAGACACATTCCGCGTGCTGTGTTTTGAAAGCTCGGGTGTTTGAAGGAAATTGGTCAAACTAGTCGACTCGAGTGTGTGAGATGAGAAACTTCTCTCTGTGTTTCTGCAGTTCATTCACACGCTGGAAGCGCAGCAGAGTTTCTCCCAGAGGGACAGAGGTTACGTGGCATCTCTTCTCACGATGGCTCTCCATGATAAGTTGGAATATTTCACGGATGTCATGAAGACTCTTCTGGGAGATCTGATGCAGCAATACGTGGCCAAGAATCCAAAACTGATGCTGCGCAGGTACAGTTTACCAAAAACACTTGGACAATAAATGGTATTTGAGTTTTTCCAAATCTGTATAAATGTCTTAGTTGCGATGAACATGGACAAAGATATTTGGAAGAATATATGTAACAGTTCTTGGCAACAATTGACCACCATAGGAGAAAAAATGACAACGGTAGTCAAAAGTGCCCCAGAGCTGTTAGCTTTCCTACATTTTTCTAAATATCTTCTTTTGTGTTCAAAAGAAAATTATAAAGCAGTATTTCCTGCTATGTTGTTTGGTTACAAGCATTCTTCCAAATATCTTACTCCGTGTTTATCGTAGCGAAGACATTTTTACAGATTTAAAAAACTCGAGGTGAGTAAATGATGACACAACTTTTATTTTATTTATTATATTCCTGATCTGATCGAATGAAATGTACTCTTAAACAATATTCCAGGACTGAGACGGTCGTGGAGAAGATGCTCACCAACTGGATGTCTATCTGTCTGTACTCTTTTCTCAAGGTATCACGTCATGTGATGGTTCACATCTTGACACATAAAATCTATGAGGTCACATTTGCTGGGAGTTTTGACTGGGATGAGCCAAATAACTGACACGCTTGTGACGCACATCAAATGAATTCTCAATTTGTATGGCTAAACATTGGTGTGTTATCAAATTGCTTTTCATGTGTTTGTTCATGTAGGAGGTTGCCGGCGAGCCTCTCTACAAGTTATACAGAGCTATTAAATACCAGGTGGATAAAGGACCCGTGGACGCAGTGACGGGCAAAGCCAAGCGCACGCTCAACGACAGCCATCTGTTCAGAGAGGATATAGACTACTGCTCACTGGTGGGTCTCAGTAATGCCTCCATCTCGCCGCCTGCCGCCGGAAACACTTTTTATTTATAGAGAGCTTTGTGTTTTAGACTCTGACAGTGCTGGTGAAGAGTGGTGTGGAGGTCCAGCCCTGCCCTGTGAAAGTACTGGACACTGACACCATCACGCAGGTTAAAGATAAAATCTTGGACCAGATTTATAAAGGTGTTCCATACTCCCAGAGACCAGCTGCTGACTCGTTGGATCTCGGTACGTATTTTTTGTTGTTATGGGGAACGTGACATTCAAAACAATCTCTGAGCATTTCTTTATCATTTGTTCGAATGCTGTGACTTTTAACACTACTTGTTGTGCTCTCAGAGTGGCGGTCAGGTCAAGCGGGTCACCTGACTCTTTCTGATGATGATGTCACCGCCATCGTTCAGGGTCGCTGGAAACGAATTAACACTTTACAGCACTACAAGGTACCGTGTACCGTGACATTTCCGAATCGTTAATATGCGAATCGTTGACCCGTTTGATTTTATTCTTTTAGTTGAGCATCTTTCATTTTGTGTTTTCAGGTGCCTGACGAGGCCACGGTGGCTCTCATCCCTCGTTCCCAGAGTTCTCTTGGAGTAAAGCAGGTCTATCAGACAGGAGAGAGTAAGTCCGAAACAATTTGGTCCATCTGCGACCTTTTCCAGTTCGTTAGCGTAACCTCTTCTGCTAATCGCTTTAGAAACGCCTATGCTGGAGGGCGAGGAAGAGGAGGGTCTTCGACTGTGGCATCTAGTGAAGCCGAGCGAAGACCCCGAGATCCCCAAACACAGGAAGAGTAGCATGAGAGAGAGAGAGCGAGCAAAAGCCATCCCTGAGATCTACCTGACACGACTTCTTTCAATGAAGGTACGACACACTGCGATTGAGCTTGAGAAAGGCCCGGACAAGGTCTGGTGACTGTCTGTATGATTGAAAGCTCATCTGTGTTTATAAATACGTTTCTTCAGGGCACTCTGCAGAAGTTTGTGGATGACGTGTTCGTAGCCATACTGAGCACAAAACGGCCTCCACCGATTGCCGTCAGATTCTTCTTTGACTTTCTGGACGACATGGCAGAAAAACACGGTATTGACGACCCAGAGACGGTGCACATCTGGAAGACAAACAGGTTAGCAGAACCGCCGCGATCACTTGGATCTACAAACGTGTTTTTGAGATAAAGGATCGTTTTGTTGAAAAGATGATGCTGATTCAGAAAATGTTTTTTTATTCATTGGTCAGAACACTTGTTCATAAGCACCCTTGTCTTCTCCACCTTCAGTTTACCTCTGCGTTTCTGGGTGAACATCTTAAAGAATCCTCAGTTCGTCTTTGACGTGCAGGTGACAGATAGCGTCGACGCTGTCCTCTCCGTTATCGCGCAGACCTTCATTGATTCCTGCACTACATCTGAGCACAAAGTGGGCCGGGTCAGTACAGCAATTAACCTCGTGACCGCTCCAGCTGTGACCTCATTATGAGTGACTGTGTGTGTCCGTGTGTGTGTCCGTGTGTGTGTCCGTGTGTGTGTCCGTGTGTGTGTCCGTGTGTGTGTCCGTGTGTGTGTCCGTGTGTGTGTCCGTGTGTGTGTCCGTGTGTGTGTCCGTATGTGCGTCCGTGTCCGTGTGCGTGTGCGTGTCCGTGTGTGTCTGTGCGTGTCCGTGAGTGTGGAAATAAGAAAAGAAAGTGTGGTCAATCCAGAGACCCTATGAAAGTATTAAACATCGTATTGCTGCTTCTCTGTCCTTCAGGATTCGCCTGTAAATAAGTTGTTGTACGCCAGAGAAATTCCACGATACAAGCAGCTAGTGGAGAGGTGAGAAAGCATTTTTCATCAAAGCAAAACATTTATACTACGCGTCAAAGCAAAAACAGGAAGTCACATAAATCACGACCTATCATTGCCTCATATATTTTATATTAACGCGTCACGTATTTTGCAGGTACTACGGTGATATTCACAACGCTGTGTCCGGTTGTTACCAAGAGATGAACTCCACTCTCACAGAGCTGTCAGGGGTAAGCACTTGGACTGTTTTTTAACCTTTCTCGTTATTTTAGAAGTAAACGTAATTGTAAACTGGAAGCAATTTTAGCTGGGTGGATGTTATTATGAAAACGATTTTGAGCTTTTTTTAAACAAACTAATTTGTGCCAGGACAGTGTTCATTTACAAGGTCTGATTTACCTTTTTTACATTTGATTTACATTTGCTTGTAATACCAAGAATCATCATGTGTCGCCTGGTGTTTTACTATTGCTTATAGTTAGAATTTGCCACAGACATGAGTATCGTTGCTCTATCTGATATTTTAAAACTGACTTATTTCATTCTTGTGTTTGTAGAGCTTTGCATCAGAGATGAACAGTTTGGTGGCTTTGCATGAGCTGTACAAGTATATCAACAAATATTACGATCAGGTCAGTGTGTGAATCATTCACCTTTTCCTGTTGTGTTAAATGTCTGTATTTCTCACATTAATGGATGTTTGTGTGTAGATCATCATGTCTCTGGAAGAGGATGCAGCGGGGCAAAAGATGCAGTTGGCTTATCGGCTCCAGCAGGTCGCCGCCCTGGTGGAGAACAAAGTCACTGACCTTTAGGCCTTGACCTCTAGGCTCATCAATATCCCATCTAGGAATCCAATCAATGCTTTTTCTTAAGTATTGACTGATCATTCAACTGCAAACTCCTCCCTGCGTGCTTCCACAACATCTCACATTCTGCAAATTCTTCAAAAGGGAACAGGAAGTGATGTAAATGTCACTTCCTTCTAATTAAACTTTCAGAGATGGAACGTTTTTTAGACTGGGGCTTTGGACTGCTGGAAGTAGTGTCAACTGAATGAAAGTGTGTGTGTAAGTGCATGTTTGTTAACGTGGTGTTTTTTCAGCTGAAAGGAGCTGGCGAATATGTGAAGTTTACTTGATTCGAACTTTCTGACCCCATGTTTATTTTCATAATGCTACGGAGACATTTTCTACCGTTCTTCTGTTCAAGCGATCAAATCCACGGCATTGATTTCACAGACTGCCACATGAAGACCTCCGTTCAAGCGTTACAATCATGTCGGCCTTTGTTTATTGGTTTTTCTGTGTTAAGTATTTTGTTTCGGAAATGTTCATCTTAATCCATATTCTTTCATTTTCAAATCTCAAGACTCAAAGAGTGTCCATGGCCGTGCGGTATTGACCTTTTATACCTAACGTTTCACATTAGTATAGCAGATCAAAGTACAAGTATTATATCTGCAACTTTTACATTGGAACATTGTAGAGTTGTAATGTCTTCGTGCGTAAGTGCCACGAGTTAAAAGAGCACAAAAGTTGTCTTGCACGCCGTTGTGTAGCTTTATGTGTGCATGCAAAAAAATGACTGATCACAATTTTTGGTTTTCGGCGGTTGTTAGAATCTCAAATGTCTAGATTTTCACACGCGGAGATGAAAATGCTTCAACAGTATGACCTTTGGGACTGAATTCTGGTTTGTAGCACTATATTTATTCTCACATCAGGGTGCCTGTTTCTATACGGTTTCCCAAATGGTCCAGGTCCTATTTCACAGAAGAAATTGTCTTTTGAATTAAGAAAAGGGCATTTTAAGAACCATTTTTACTGAAATCAAAGTAATACTCAAAATAAGCCTAATTATATCCTAGATATATTTTTCATTTCTCTTGATTTTGAAATATGACAGAGACATGTTCTTGACAGGGTTTGTGAGATTCTTGTAACGTCTGCTCGGTATTCGATTGCTAAAGAGAGAACGCTGCTGTAAGACACAATGTCACGCATTATGTGACTCAAATTAAATTCAAAGACGCGCAGCTGGGATGTGCAGAAAATATTGAAAGGAAACTGGGACAGTTTGTATCGGTGGATTTTAGGGTGAAAAGCGAAGAGATCTTAATTGCGTTTCGCCCCGTTTCAGTGATTTGAAAAGCAGACTTGAGAGATGTGTATATCGTACACTGAATAGATACTAACTTATTATATTGTAAATATTGCTTATTTATACACCAATGCCAAATGTGCCTTCTTTGTTACGTTTTATAATGTCTGCCAATTCAAGTACACATGCTTGACATTACTTGCCAAATGGAGGAGTCGATGAACTCTGTTGCCTGTAGATTTGTGAAGATCAGGGTCACATCTGGAGATGAATTGTGCCGTGTTGGGCGAAAGCGCGTGTGTCTCAGGATCACAGGGCCCAGATTCAGGACAAAGCGCTCTTATGTAGCCTGATTCATTTTTACTTCACCACACTGATCTGTTCTCACCATGACTTATGTCAAAGGTGATGACGAAGACGTAAATTGTAATTATTTTAGCGTTGACATTAAACTGTGTTTTGTGACTCTTTTCTGCTTGTTAAATTTGCTCACGAATTGTGTTTGCCCGAAGCACTTTGTGTTTACATGTTGGCTGACCCATAATGTTTTTATTTCAACAGCAGCGTCTTTAATGTAAAAAATGGGGGGATGTTTTTTTCTCATTTATCTTTAAAAGGGTCTCCGCTAAACCCCTGATTGTTACTTTATACGGTTGAGATGCTATCCGGACATTTATATCAAATGTATTTCTCTGATCCTGCATTTGTTTATGCGATTCTGAGCTTGTCAAGCTTCATCATACTAATGTATGCACGGGGTTGTGTTTTTAAAACGGTAAACAATAACTCTAAGCGTATTCATTTGCTTATCCTATGTGTGTTTATTGGCCTCTTGATATTTTGTTGAGGATTATGGACCGATGCATGCTTGAGATTTGATTGGATTTTTTGATTGACGTGGTTTACGGAAGGTTCGCTCCACAGTCTGCATTATGAGTGCATGAGTCTCATAAACACAAGTGTAGCCCTCCGTGTCTGTCTACGAATGAGATGCGTGTGTGTGTGCGTGCATGTGAGTTTGTAAGTATTAGTCGCGCTTTTGTAGATGATGGTGAGGTTTTGAAATCTCCTGTTGTTACACTCAATTCTCTGAGAGAAAGCAGAGGGACTGCTTAACCCAGCGAAGCAACGTTTTGTACAGACTACAACAATTTACTGTTTGACCTGTCGTGTGAAGTACTGCTTTTTATCTTTGCAGATATACAATTAAGCCCATTGTGTGAAGGATCGTGGGTGTGAATAAAGCACCGGGTTTTACACAACTTTTTATACAAGGGTAAAAAAATACTGTATATGATCATTTTCTAATGAAGTTGGGCTTAAAAGAGAACTTGGACCCAAGACTTACTCTTTTGTATTTGTATTGTGTATAGTTTGCTAACAATTGTGTATATGTGATTGTACATATTGTCAAGAGAACATGTTCTTTTTCTGTCTTTTTTTCAAATTGGATAGATTTACTCCCTTCGTTGAGGAGTATTTGGGAGCCGATTTGAAACGTTAAAATGAGTGAAATGAAATTTGTATCTGGAAAAAATAAAGCTATAATTTTAACAATGATGACGATTGTGTTTTTATTTTGTGCATTTGTTGACCGTGCACCCACATTTTTGCTTTCCTAAAAAAGAATAGACGCTTGAACTTGAGATCTTTATTTTATCAGTTTTGACTCGATATTAATACATTTTTGGTTGTGTCTCGGTCTACACTGTCAAAAATAAAGGTTATCTTCACAATGTCATAGAAGAAGTCAAGGTTATCTTTATTTTCCCAAGGGCAATTACTTTTACAGCCAGCAATCACAACAAAATATAAAGATAGTGTCCATCTCATTACATTTTGGGCAAATAAACCAAATATGATTGCTTGCTTGTTTGTAAAAAATGAATGCATACATTTTTGGCTTCAAAACATCTGAAGTAGGAATAAGTAGCATTAGTGAAAGATAATTCTTTGATATATTCGAACTGTTCTTCTAAGATATAAACAAATATGTATACACATATTCATAATATGTATTGCAAATAACTTTATTATGAGCCATAAAGCTAGACATCTTCCTCCCTGAATCTCCTCGCGCACACACGGGCTGCTGTCAGTACGGCCGCAGCGCGCATGCGCAGAGCTTCCTTGCGTTAACGTGCGCGCGGTGACAGCTGTCCCGATGATATCGATGAACGGTGAGAATGTTTTATATTCAAATACTACCAAAGAACCGTCGATATGTTCACATGTTCATAATTATGCGTGTTGAGTATAAACAAAAGTGTGTCGTCACGTCAGGCGGTTTAAATGACGCTTGTTTTGATAACTGGAGCCCGTGTTAGCGACTGAGCTAAGCGCGAGCACGCGTACAGAATCTCATTTCCAGTGATTTGTTGTTTCGTTTGAAGTATTTAATGGCTCTTTGATGAATGCATGACTTTAATACGCTGCTGTCGGAATAAAACCCTCGATGTGGTCATGCATGTTGTTGGATTGCCCTCCATTACGTTATTTGCGTATATTTAGTGACTGGGGGTGGGGGTGCGTTTGCTGGAGCGCCGTGTCTAAATGTGTTATAATGTGATATATTCTCTCTGATAGTAACCACCAGTAATAACAGCCTTGCTCAGCACAATCACGGCAAAAAGCCCAAGAAGAAGACTAAGAAGCACCGTAAAGGGGCAGCAGTGGGGGTCTCTGGTTTGGAGCTGGGGTGAGTGCGTCCGATCCTGATCTGAGTTTCTGCTCTGAGTTGCTGCTAAAAATACAAAGGAGGGTGGCCATGGGAGTCACTTCTTCAGATAGACATATTGACTCATGGCCCTCCTCTCTGCACATGCATGTCGAGCTTATTTTAACACATCCGTGAAAACAATGTGAAAAATAGACTTAATATATCGTGTAAAAGTGATAGTTAACCCTAAATTAAAAGTTGTCATTATTTATTCACCCTCCTGTCATTTAAAATCGGTGCATGACTCAAAAGGAACACAAAAGAAGATATTTTGAGAAATGTTTTGTTTTTGTATCTATACACAATGGACGTCAAGGATGGGGGTCCAATCAATTTTATCAACATTTTTTCGAAAATATCTTCTTTTGTGTTCTGCAGAAGAATGAAAGTCATACAGGTTTGGAATGACATTGGGGTGAGAAAAAGATTACACAATTTTTGGGTGAGCTGTCCCGTCAATGATCAAAAAAAATGGTCTCCTATTTTGATTTCGAACACACACTAAATTTGTCTGGTTAGTTTAAATAAAACGCAGTTAACACAAAATAAAAACTGTACGTGATGTATTTGTGGTAAATGATAACAGGTCATACAACATTTCAGAAGTATGCAAATGTGTAGAGCAGATGTACAGTATACTGTACGTGTTAGGATCATATTCTAAGAAGAAATTATATTTACAGTAGTTGCTTACATTACATTTTATGTCACGTAGAACAGAACAAGAAATGACACGCATTTAAATGGTGTGCTTACATGTTGCTAAATGTAGTTATTCATGTCAATCTTTGATGCTGTTGTTTATTATTAATAAATAAATTCATTGGTCGATTACAGCGGCTTTACATTAAGACTGTATGATGATAGCATAGACTTGGAGCATAGACTCTCATTCCAAACCTGTCTGACTTTCTTTCTTCTGCAGAACACAAAAGAAGATATTTTGAAGAATGTTGGTAACCAAACAACACTGGTCCCCATTGACTTCCATTGTATGGACACAAAACCAACACATTTCTCAAAATATCTTCTTTTGTGTTCAGTGAAGAAAGAGTCATATGCGGGTTTTGACTGACCCGAAGGTGAATAAATATGAAAGAAATTAAGTTTTGGGAGAACTGTCCCTTGAAGCCATAGGACCAGACACCACAACTGGAGACGGCTCATAAAAAAACTGCTCATTTATTATTTATGGAGTGTCATCTGCAATACTTGATTATAAATAGTAACATGCTATACCTCATGATTACATTTGTGCTAGACTACAGATATCTCACACGCTACATTTTGTAAAGGGTCGAACTGTTTATGTAAACAAGTCACTGTGACGTGTAAACGTTTTCGTTTTAATTTATTGCCCTACAGATCCCAGATCCCTTCCGATGAACTGTGCCACATTCTCACCATACACAGATCTGCCACGCCTCCAGATTCACCACCGACGCCCCCGTTAAACCTCTCCCAGAGCCCCCCAGACCTCCAGCCTCCGGCTCCCCTCCCACACTCCGTTGCCATACCAGTGGTTTCGTCAGCCTGCACAGTCTCATCCGCAGGAAGCCCTTCAACTCCCATCGCACATTCACCTGGCCTTTCTTCGGTTCTCTCCACAACTCCTCCCACTCCACAGGCCCTGTCCAATCAGACAACGCCACCGCAGGCTTTGAGCCCTCCCCCTCCAGACTTTTCCCCGCCGCCGGTTGAATTACTCGGGTCAGATGATGAGGAGCAAGAGAATCCGTCAGATTACTGTAAAGGTATGATTTACATTGGAAAAAAAGAGGGATGAGGGTTGGGAGGATTTTACGGTTTATGTTTTTTATTGTTTTGCAAGGCATAGATTTTACGACTCGGGAGCATTATAGTCTGGTTAAATAACTTTGTTTTAGGTTTATATAATCCGGTTTTGTCTCTTGTTTAGGAGGCTATTATCCCGTGAAGATTGGAGATCTGTTTAACGGCAGATATCATGTGGTCAGAAAACTGGGCTGGGGTCATTTCTCTACTGTATGGCTGTGTTGGGATCTACAGTGAGTACTTTACATGTCAGAATCTGTTTTAATCTTAATCTCCGAGGTTAAACTGCTGTCCTGGTACTAGATGACTCTCCATCACCCCATTATGCCTTGATGTCAGATTATGCGTATGAATGAGCTTGATGATTTTGGTGTGTTTGTAGACGGAAACGATTTGTTGCACTTAAAGTGGTGAAAAGTGCCCAGCACTACACAGAAACAGCTCTGGATGAGATTAAACTACTGAAATGTGTAAGTGTGAGAATCTGATCCATGAAAACACGTTGATTGCAATGGTATGCATCTTGGACCAATTTGATTTTTATTTCAGGTGAGAGACAGTGACCCCACAGACACTAAACGTGAGAGGATAGTTCAGCTCATCGATGATTTTAAAATCTCTGGCGTCAACGGTGTTCGTATCCTTTGTGGTCATCATTCTTTTTACATTATCAATGTCCCTGTCGCTTTGTGCATGATTTATGACTGCGTGTTATTTTACAAAAAAACATTGGTTTTCATTAGGGCTGTCAAACGATTAATTGCGATTAATCGCATCCAGAATAATTTTTGTTTACATAATGGGCCTCATCATGAAACACGTGTACAACATATTGTTGTGTAGATCGTTCGTAAAGTCATTCTTACATAAATGTTTTGATTCATTAAAATGTTCGTATTTTCAAAATGTTGGTTGATGCCAAAAAAATGTACACAAGCTTCATACCATGTGTAAATTGTGCGTAAAACCGCACATGAGTCATGTCGTTCTGTAATCTTCAGACAAACTGATGACACTGCATTTTGATGCACTGTGTAATATAACAATATTTCACAAGTTTTTTTGCCGTGTCTTTTATTTTTGATTATTTTTTAACTTTGGGTAAAAAGCAGAGCACGTCACTGTGCTTTTTTACACAGTCGTCCAATCACAGTGGAGAAGAGGCGGGACAAACACTACATTGGCCAACTATTATGCTAATTGTCAATGAGCGAACATGCGCCCTGTTAAGGAATGATTGGTATTCATTAACATAAACATATTTGACTACGAAATCATATGTTTTCGAAGTATTTGTGACTTCAAATACGTGTAGGTCCTTTTTACGCTCAAATTACTCGGAATTTCATATTTACGAATGTTTCTTGAATGAGGCCCAATGTTTGTATGTGCACTGTGCATGATAATTTAGTATGTATAATACACATATACGTATATTAGGAAATATTTAGATGTATTTATTTTAGGGCTGTAAAACAATTAATTGCGATTAATCGCATCCAGAATAAAGGTTTATGTTAACATAATGTATGTCTGTGGAACTGTGCATATATTTAGAAGAAATAGTACATATAAATGTTGTTTTTATAAACACATACATGCATTTATTTAATAAACCTTTCTATATAATTTGAATTATTTATAAATATAAGTACGTATACTATTTTTAAAAATATTTCCTTGATATGTTTACATGTATGTGTTTATAAGTACAAAATTAATATGCACTGTACAAAGACGTATATAATGTAAACACAAACATTTATTCTGGACGCGATTAATCGGGAGTCATCGTTTTACAGCCCTAATTTATTCATATTTACAAAAGTGTATATTATATTTACATATTTATTCAATAAATGCATGAATGTGTTTACAAAAAAAAGGAATATGCACAGTACATGAACATATAGTATGTAAACATAAAATTTTATTCTGGATGCGATTAATCGTTTGACAGCCTAGTTTTCATGAAACACGTTGGAATATACAAGTGTAACATTCAACAGCTCTGATATAACAATTCAATCAAATACAGTCTCCCCATCCTACAGTATTTTTTTGCATCTTATTCAAATCACTTTTATCTAATACACATTGAATTTTCATTCATGCACTCGATTTACCTTTTCATATTCACACTTTTAAAGCAGCATGTGTGTTTGATCTGCACCCGGAGCTCTTTTCTTCCTTGACTCTCTGATATGTAAGATGTGTGTATGGTACTGGAGGTGCTCGGTCACCAGCTTCTCAAATGGATCATTAAGTCAAACTACATGGGTTTGCCCCTCATCTGTGTGAAGAGCATTCTCAGACAGGCGAGTCTCAAATACAGTCAGATTAAAACCAACAAAAGTTCTGCATTAATTAGATATCTTGACTAATTGGATTATACTTCAGCCTTTAAAAAATTTTTTACAATTATTTTACTCTTGCACTTGAACACACTTGAGCCTAAAGCAGCGTTTCAATGTTTCATCAGATATGATTCGGACCTCATTTTTCCTTTTTTCTCTCCTCCAGGTCCTTGAGGGTTTGGATTACTTGCACACGAAATGCAAGATCATCCACACAGATATAAAGCCAGAGAACATCCTGCTGGATGTGAATGAGGTGTACGTGAGACGGCTGGCCGCCGAAGCCACGTTATGGCAGAAAGCTGGAGCTCCGCCTCCTTCCGGTTCCTCCGGTATGTCTATAAAATTCAGTTTGGTCGTGTGACTCAAGTCAGGCTTATGTAAGACATATTTTTGCTTACATAATAGATGCATTACAAAATAGACGATATTGAAAGTGTATAGATTATATAATGTGTGGAGAAGTGGCAGAATCCAGGGAGACCCAAAAACCGGACTAGCTTAAATACATTAGAAGTGATTTGAGTATGCATGTACAAATGTTAATCCAAAAATTGCAATAGTGTCTTCTTTGGAAAGTATCTTTAGTTCGCTGAAAGAAATTGAACCTCAGTGCGTGTTGACATGCTTTTGCAATAGTCATGGACATATGCTAGTTGAACAAATAAGATCTTGTAGATGAAAAATCTGTCGGATGAGTTTGCTTAGAAATGTGCTGATGAATGGATGTGCATGCTGGTGGTCATTTCTCCTCTGCTTCTGGTGAATATGAAGCCCATCATTTCTCATTTCTTTGCTGTTGTCCGTTTGGTTTCTAACTGTGTCCTATCTTTTCTTTCTCTGTTTTCGTTTGTAATTATTGTATTTATTATCATGGTCTTCTGTCCTTTCCCTCTTTTCTCTTCTGTTCTGACGGCAGTTAGCACGGCCCCCAGGGAAAAACAGGTACGTTGAGAGCTGTGCCTGCTGAAATACAGAGAGGATGTAGTATTGTCCTGGTGAAATGACACATGTGCCTGCTGACCCCTAACTCACCCCCGCCCCTTTAGATATATGGGCATGAAGGACTGGGAAAGGTGCGGGATGTACACGGCTGAGACCAGATCCACTGATGTGGGAAAGCGGTCGTTTCACATTTAAAATGTGCTTTTTTTTATTGTTGGATTTTGTCTGGTACTGATAAACATTTTATACGCCTGATTTAATGAACACATAAACACACGAGCTACATATGGAGAGACATTTACATATTTGCTTGCAGTGCATTCGATTTGATTTTTTTTTCTTCTTTATTCACCCCATCAGTGGATTTGGTGTCGAGGTCTGTGCCGCCCCACACATGTGCTGACTTTACACTGTGAATTCTTTACTAACATCATAAGACCTTGTTAAAGGATTTTGCATGCTGGGGAATCAAACAAGCTCCTTCTTCAGCCTGATCATCTGCCTGTTATTTCCCCTTTTACTCTTTTAAAGAAAGGTTTAACACGACATTATCGAGAGTAGACGTCTGCTGTTAGCTTTTCTCAGACAGGAACGTTATCTTTCCTCACGTCATGAATGTGTTCCCTGTGTCCTGCTTTTACCTCAGGCACCTCCTCGTGGTTGAGCGCGATTTCAGGAATGACTGTCACTTTTTTTCTCTCTCCTGAATATAAATGAGATGAATGACATAAAAGCAATTTGCAATTGGAAAGAGGAAAAAGATAGCTGAGATATATTTTCATGGAAGGCTGGTATGTGAAATATGAATGGTGTCGTGGTTCACTAAGCCGTATTATGTTAATGTGTTATCGTATTTTAAGTGAAGAACTGCTAATGTGCCTAAAGTTGATCCAATCCATGATCTGCTGTATGTTATTCATATTCACTTTATTATGTCTTACTTTGATGTAGTTTTCTCTGCGTTTTGATTTACTCTTCACCTGTGAAAGTTCTGAGATGTTCTAGCAATGACTTATAAATGATTTGCGTGTTCTTTCTATGTAGTGTTATATGATAAAGCATCAACCAGCGCAGAGAGAGGGAGAACTTGCTGCGCCGGAGTAAATTTCTGAATGAAAGCGTCTTTATTGGTCGGTAACTTGTGTAGTTCAGACTGGAGCGGGCGGTCTGTAGCCCCGCTGCTCGCGACATCCTTTGACATCAGGAAGTTGTCGCGTGCACACAATTCCATGTAACGTGACCAAACAACTTATCAAAGTATGTTCTGTGCATCCCAACCACGAGAAGACCTTCTGAGAGAACAGTGACAGTCAGCTTTTGTGGGCGGGTTTGGAAGAGAGACGTGACCTGAAATGGTTGTCGGTCAGAATTTTTATTTAAATGGATTGTTTTCTTTTTCTTTAAATCATTTTGCAATGTAGCCGATGATAAGTTGTCGTTTTGTCATATTTTTTGTTTATAATGTTGAATGACACTTTTTAATGAAGTGTTTTGTTGTAGTGGTAAGGAGTACAGTACAGTCTTTCAGCAGTCAGTCATAGGCCTAATATAGGCTGTTCAAGAAGGGCCTACTCGTTTTGCTCAAGTTTTAAGTTGTATTGTAATATGTTGGAAATCAATACAAAATATAAAAAGCATTTTGAGCATTCGGTTCATGCAAATAAAAAATTGGCCCAATAAAAGAAGAAATACGAAAAGCCATGTTTGGTATTAAGTGTTTAATTTTTATTCTGCATCATTTCGGTGCATCGCTAGTAATTTTAAGAGGATCTATTGACAATGAAACAATATGTTTTTATTATCTTAGAATGAGCTATTTACATACCATGTTGTTTATACAGTAGCCCTAAACGGACAAACTGCTCTACTGAACATGTTTCATAAATGTGTGATCACCTTCGGCAAAAAGTGAAAGCATGACTACATCTCAGTTCTGTGTCAGCCACCGTAGTGCTTCGAAAGAGAGGGTTGGAGTGAGCCACTGGTTGCAATTCGCAACCTCTCCACTAGATGCAGCTAAATTTCTAATTTAATGCACATGGCAAATGCATTCTAGATTGTAAGCAGTAGCCTCACTAGAGGAACTAAAGATGTTATCGGTCATTGCTCTTTACGTGTTAGTGACTTCAGCGTTTATAAAAGTCAAGGTTTAGAAGTTTTGGACTTATTTGATGTACAGTAACGGAAGCACAACACCTGGAATAAAGTCCTGTTCCACTAATAAATATATTAACTCCAGGAGGTGTCATTTATAACTCTCAGCACTGCTTTTACAGACAGTGCCAGACGTTCATGAGTTCATGAGGTCAGTCCAGTAAGCTTTAGTAGGGTGGACGGGTCACGGGTCCATCCAACAACAGAGCTGCCATCCCAAAATAGTCCCAGAGCAGGAAATGGCACAGCGGTGTCAGATAACCCCCTCTTCAGAATTCTGTATGTGCTGCATCATTGTATACTTAGCGATGATGTGAAAATGACTAGTTGAGGGGTTTACAGCTTGAACTATAAACCTTATAGCTACACCACACCAACCTTATTCTACAGTAGTTTCTGTAAGAGCAGTCAAACAAAACTACATTTGTGTGGATGGCTTGTCCATGTTAACCTCACTGCCATGATGCTAGGGTGCTGTAGTTGGTAACCAGGGTGTTGCTAAGCAGGAATCTCACTCATATTCATGGCACAGGTCCTCTCCTCAATTCTGTGTTATGTTTAAATAATGAGTCATCTTTAAAAACGTCCTCCATAAGAATGTTTTAATAAGGTATCATTTATGCCTAACGTAACATCAATGATAGACCAATTTTTGCACTAATATCTGCCACTCTTGTCTTGGCAAACACCACAGTAACAACACCTTCAGATCAACCGTAATCCTCTCGAAGTTGATGAGATGAGTTTGTTCATTCAACTTAATGAGAATCCTAATTGCACGTGTTGATGTGGCTTCCTGCGAGGTGTTATGGATCTGCAGTTTGGTTTTGTAGTTTTGTAGCTCAGCACTTTGATGCTGTAAATCTCTCCCCTGACTCTCTGTTTCCACTTGTGTGTGTGTGTGTGTCTAGACGGGTAAATTGTCAAAGAATAAGAAGAAGAAGTTGAAGAGGAAGGCAAAGCGGCAGCAGCGTCTGCTGGACGAGAGACTGCTGGATCTTCAGAGGATGGAGGAGCTGGACTCTGGACCAGCGCCCTGGAGACTCGGCGAGGATGCAAAAGAGGATGAAGAAAACACACAGAGTAAGCAGAATTGCGTGATGTTTCTTTACTTATTTTATAATGATGAGAAGATGGCCAGTCACAGGCTGATGAGAAACACTTTGTCTATACCTATTGGTGTTAAATGTTCCTGCATCCTTCAGAAATGATGTTTCTCTGTGTGTTACAGTGAATGGTAACGGTCCGTCTAAAGGCAGTCCAGAGTCGGGCTCATCATGGCTGGAGGAGAGCTGTAATGGCTGTGGACCGCTGGATTTCTCCAGTTCCGGTTCTGCTCTGTCTGGCTTGTCTGGATCCCTCCTGTCTGCTACCTCTGAGTCAGCTGTGTCCGCTCTGTCGGGATACTCCACAGAACGCTCGCTGCTATCGCCCAACTGTACGTGATGCTGTCTGCTGAAGGATCTTGATCAATTACAGTTGTCAGTTATGGGCAGTTGTGTGTTATCGACCCTGAAATGACATTTTGTTAGTCTGTTTGGTTGCAGCCCTGTCTGAAGTGAAATACCATGGGTGAAATTTCTAGGGGGCATCCTTTATTTTGGCTCAAGCTCAAGTTTGAAATGTGTACGGTGTTGCTTCTGTGATATGATTTAGCTGATTTTGGGATTTCGTACAGTGTTTTACTTTACAAACGTACTGCTGCCATCTTCTTACTACACGTCACATCACAGCGTTTGCGTTCCTCTAGAATAAGCAGCACATACATGAACTTCTTTGAGCTGATGTGAGTTGAGCCTTACATCTTTATCGTCGTCACTGTTTTTTTCCCAGCGTTCTCTGCTGCTGATTTCTTGGTGAATCCTCTGGACCCTCAGAATGCGGACAAGATACACATTAAGATTGCAGATCTTGGCAATGCATGCTGGGTGGTAAGCACATCTTATTCCCTGCTTGTAAAATAACAAGCTCTGAAATATTTACACATATTTGAATTATTTTAAAAAGCTGTGTTGATGCCGGGAAATCTTTTGTCTCTCAGCACAAGCACTTTACAGAGGACATCCAGACTCGTCAGTACCGAGCTCTGGAGGTGCTGATCGGAGCAGAATACGGACCACCTGCTGACATATGGAGCACTGGGTGTATGGTATGAACTCATTCATCTCTAATCAGCGTTCATCAAACTAACCCACTGCAACGAAAAACCTTGCAACCATTGTAACCGCTGTTACTTGTTGTTTGGCATATCCGTATCTGAACAATTCTGTTTACTCTAAAGGTGTTGCATGTTGTGATTGTTTCTCGACAGGCGTTCGAGTTGGCGACCGGTGATTATCTGTTTGAACCTCATTCAGGAGAGGACTACACTAGAGATGAAGGTCAGAGATCCTGGCTTGTAAAATGATGAAATGAATTTGACCTTAGAGAGATGACAGATAGGATAGCCAAAGTAAAGTCAATATTGTTCTGCCTTTTCGGAGCTTCCAGATATAAAAAACATATAAACTGTCATCAAGATATAATATTTTCATAATTCACTGTAATAAAAATTGGTAATATTCCATCACAAACATATTCTGCGCTCCTAAAAGTATGAGATTTAAGTTTTAAGTCATTTTAAAAGTTGATTCTGTGTCGTAGTAGATTTCATGAAATGAATAGAGTAAACTTTACTTAATAAAATTGTTTTCTTGCTTTTTAACCAAAATTTAAGTTAAAATTATAGAAAAAAACTTGGAATTCTAAATGCACAAATTATTGAGCGAATTCAACTCTCAATTCTTTACTTTATGATTTTGTGGTGGGACTACATTCATCGTTGGTGGTGCTAATGCCAGTAGTGAGACAACGCTTAGCTTACTTGTACATTATATATGTTTTAAACAAAAATAAATGTTAAACTGAGGTTAAAAAAGAACAAGAAGTTAACTCCAATGCTCAAATTAGTATTTATTTTTTTAAGTTTATCATGTGACGTGCCTAAATAATTGAGGTAATTTTACTTGATTTATTCACAAAATATTGCGTTAAAAATACGCTTTAAATTATGTAAAACGTGTCTTTTTTACAGTGTTTTAAATAAATTTAGTAAATAAATGTTAAATTGTTACTGTATTTTTAAAGTTGACAAGCACTTTTGAATACTTTTTATTGGTTAGATAACCCCAGTGACTGATAGAAAAAGATGACTAATGATAATGATTAATGGCAAAAAATAATATCACAAAATATGCAGAAGGACAGCAGCGATATTTATAATGATTATTCACAGTAGTTTTTAAAACGATTTTTGTGATATTGTTTCCTTTTTTCTAGATCACATAGCTCACATCATTGAGCTGTTGGGCACCATTCCTCCACATTTCGCCCTCTCAGGCAGATACTCCAGAGAATATTTCAACCGCAGAGGTGAGATTTACTGAAATAAACAGTCTAAAAGTGTACATTTATGAGATAAAGTCACAGATATGACTATGATATAAAGTCCTGTCCTGATCAACAGCAGGTAAACAGGGTGAATATTAACATGAATATTATGAACTGAAGCAGGATTGCACATCCCTGAACTTTTGATTTAATTACTGCCATTTGCTGGTTTCCTTCAAGTAAAAAACATGTTGTTTGTCGTGTTAAAGCAACTTAAAGCTGTAAAGGGCATCAAGGCTTTGTGAACACTTTTATGAGAGCAGCGGTTATTCTATCACAGTTTTCCAGTGCCATGATGATATGTTAGGATATTATTAGCTCAGCGCAGCCGTGAAGAAGATCAGCCCATTAGCAAAGTGTCTGCGTTTGGTTACTAATCCGCTGAGAAATGTGGACGAAACACTTGTGAGCAGCAGGACTGTTGAAATGGTGTCATATATAATTATAGTTCTCATCTGTTTTTTCTCATCTTCTCCAACATCAAGCCTTAGTTTAACTGTTTTAACTTCAGTGATAAGTTTTAATGGCCACACTTCAAATTGAATTTTTCTGTGGTGAATCACCAAATTCTCTGACCATAATCCTCATTCTCTGTTTACTTTCATGCAGCACCGAGCAATTGTTTTACTATAATGGAAAATAGGCCACCTTGACGTTTGCCAGTTGTGCCGTCCTTGAGTTTGCATGAGTTTGAATTGTGTGTGTTTGTGTAGGTGAGCTGCGACACATCGCCAACCTGAAGCCTTGGGCACTGTTCGAGGTCTTACTGGAGAAGTACGAGTGGCCACTGGATCAGGCGGCACAGTTCAGCGACTTTTTGCTCACCATGCTTGACTTCTTGCCAGAAAACCGCGCCACTGCGGCCAAGTGTCTACAGCACCCCTGGATGAATTCCTAACCCTCTCCCGTAAAACACATTTTCACTGCATTTGTGCGGTCTGCATCCTTTAGGTCACACCCGTTACAGGTCTACAGCCGTACACGTCCAACTTCCAGAGCAAAAGCTCAAAGATGGCGAGTATTCTGAGCACACACACTTAGCTAGAACCTCAAACTTTTGGTTTTATACGTATATACAGTATATAAATATATATTTAATGAGGCTTTGGACTTTGTTCATGATGGGGTAAAATGTCTGTAATCTGTCAGATGTTTTTATTGTGTTGTCATCTAATCGTGTAGAAGGGTCACATATTTATATGTTAAAATAGTGCCTTGACATGCCATCTGCAAAAACAGAAAAACGAAACGAAAAAAACCACCCTCACCTTTTTATATTTGTCTGCCAATATGTGTGAGGAATGCTTGTTGTTTGTGAACATGCAGAACTCTGAACGAATACTTGATTGAATTCAATAAAGACTTGAGATCTTAAACCCTGTACTGAAGAATAAAGAACCACTATGATATAGAAATGATGTCAGATTATTTGGTCTCGCTATAATATACACCAGCAATGCTAAATATGTCAATAATTAAATACATAAATGTATATGTACAAAGAAGGTTACTATAATAATTCAGCTATGGATTTTCTAAAGCTTGAAAAGTTGAGTCCCAGTTCCTTCGAATCATTTATATTTTTTCTACAGCACTTTTTCCCAATGTATATTGCTTTACAGAAAATGTTTCACAAAACAAATCCACAAAAATATTTTATTTAGCCATCAAATAAAAAAGTCATGAGGTGCAAATAATGGATTTTGGGCTCTCTTCTGATGAGATGGGCTAGACAAATTGATTGTTTTAACCATTTTAAAGAGTTATTTAGTTTTAATTCGTTATAAGCTTGAGCTTTTCACATCCTCCTGTCAACTGTGCAGCGTCCTATTGTTGGTAGAATGCTTCCGACTAATGTCATATAAAGTTTGAAATAAATGACAACAGCAAAACACATGAAAACTATTAAAAAGTAAACGATATCAACTTAAAATGGTTCACACTTCCCATTGATTGGAGTAAATATGGCACAACCATTCTGACCAATCGGTTTCCATGAATTCTTTTATAAATTCTGGACATTTTGAGGTGATCTAGTCCTTCAAGATGAGGATTGTTAAATCAAATTAAGTCAATTGCGCACAGCATACAACAGAAATCATGACATTAAATCAAAATCCACCAATGAATTCCCTGCTTTCTCCAACAGTTGTGGTGATATGTAACATATGGCCACAAGGGGGTGATAAAGGACCATGTTATAAATAACAGGGATCCATCAAATCAGAAAGACAAACAGGCCAGTAAGTTGTCATGGTAAATTACCTAATAAGCGCATATAAATTGGGTAAGACCTGACTACAGCCAATACATGTGTAACTCGGACTTATTTGATAGACACTCATGAAAAACTTCCCCACCAGATGCAGTGAGGTAATAAAAACTTTTGCACAGAAGCTGCAGTGGCTGAAGTCAGTCCGAGCTTTTAAACTGACAGGACGTCAGTCAGCTTAATCATATCATGAGTTTCACAAGAATCCAAGAGCGGCAGAAAATCCCTTAAATGTCTTTAACAGACTCGTTACACATTCCAAAAAATCGAGTCATTTTTTCCTGCTCACAACCGTCCATCCATCATCCTCTTCATCATTATTCACGGCCTGAGGATGAGACTGTTCCTTCAGCGCCGTACTGCTGACTGACGGTCCCTCTCCATCACACTCCATAGCCTGAGAAAAAGAACCAGATTATTTATTCACATTCTCAAAGCGACTGAATATAAACAAAAAAACGTGAAGTGCACACACCTCTTCATCATCACTGGCCTCCTCATCATCCCCTGCAGGTGCTGCTTTTGCCCGGCCAGCAATTTTTTTCTGAGAGAGTTGGCTGATGTGTTCTCTGACATCTGTCAGTTTACCTCGCTCGCACAGCTGGAAGATCAAACACACCTTCTGTGCCACCTGAGGTTGGACATCAGAAAACAGAAATCAATCATAAAAAATACGTGAAAGATGTGACGGGCAGTCTGCACACTCTCAGTCAACACTCACCTGAGGCAAGCTGCCATCATCTACCATAGTGTCAAATTCATTATTCATCAGGTCGGAGATAAAATCCTCCACTTCACACGGCTGCAGGTCAACTGCAGAGAGAAAAACACAGTCGTTGTCTGTTGATATCATCATGTCACAGAAAGATGTCTGAAAGTCATTTGACAGCTCTAACCATTATCATTAAAATACTGCTGAAGCACATCCACCATCCAGTCTGCCTTCTGCTGACTGTGAGCGCCACCAAACCCATTATCCACGGCGATCTGAAAGAAAATATAGTCAATTATTCCCGCACTTATTAACTCTATTATACTAATACGTTTCATCTGCATTCACTTCTTGTTTATTTATACGTTGCGTAGCTAACTTGCTAACCGAATAGCGGTGTGGTTTCAAACTCATAAACTAATCGATTTAATCTCTCTTAAAAGGACACATACAAATACTGTCATAAAAATGCCTTTTTGGGGACATGAGATGACAATTTATTCACTCACTTGCAGCACCGGCCACGTTTCTAATACCGCCCGAACTGCTTCACAGAACAGTTCACGTGTTGAAGATGCGAGCGGAGCCATCTTTAAACCACCAGACATGAACAGTCGAGCGAGCGCCTCTGAGATGTCACCAGGCAAATGCAATCAATCACAGAAACCGTTGAAATTGGATAAAGTCCCTTGAAGGAAAGTCTCCGCATTCGGCGGAAATCACAATAAAACAACATATTTCACACCAACAATTGCAAATTATATCAAGTGTACTGAAGCTTAAGCTCAAATTGTGCTCGAAAACGTTTGATCCAGCTATTGCAAATGAACAGTTTAGCAGCAGTCTCAAATAGTATTTACCTCAAATCTTATTTAAAGAGTGATGATTGGCACTTTTTACCGGAAGGCGGCACTTCCGGCGCTAAAGCTACCGTACTGAGGTTGCACTTTTCACTAGAGGTTGTAATACAACTGCGGTGTCTTGTTAATGTCTTTAGTCTTTGTGGTGATCTGACCCGAAACACCAAGGATTTAGTGTGTCGGACCTAGCGCTCGGAAATTCGATACTTCCCACTTTAACCCGGAAACATCTTCCGGAACTGTTCTCTTTTAATGTTAACAGATAACTGTTATGTTTAATGTTTATAAATACTTTTAAATACTAAATCCAGACTTCCGCGTTTGTGGTGGAAAGTATCCAACTTCCGAGGTGTCTTAAACGAAGCATAACATTACCTCTCACTCATACAGGTGTAAATTATTATTCAAGAATTCCTTTACTTAATTATTGTATACATTGAATACAATTAAATTTTTTACTTTAATGTTAATGTTTGTTTGTGTGTTTAATATGTAACACAAGCTTGCGTATGTATTTTACCTGCTATGAAAACAAAATACAAGTACAAATTGTTATTCAGAAATGTACATACCTTTATTGAATTGTATAGCTTTGATAGGATTAATAAACAGAATTAGGCCTTATGTAACATTTTCAAGGATGTGTCTAAGAATACTGGGGTTATAAGTATGAGATTTATCATAACAGTAATTCACAGCAGTAAAACTGGCTCAGTAAGAAACACAAAGCAGGGTGTCAGCATTGTAACATTCCTTGGAAAAATTAAACACCAACCCATGCAAGGCTTCAGATAACTTTGGCATTGACCACCAGCAAAAGCTAAGAAGCAGTCACCAAATCACGTTGCTGTAAAATACATGTGAAAGCGCGTATCTACGGTTTAAAAATCATGATATGGAACTGCTATACCAAGAGACAGAACATCAAGTTAAAATCCTAAAAATATCACAAAATATTACCAGTGTGTAATGGAGGGACATTTGGATTTTAAATGAAATATGAAATAACGTGTGAAATGATTTCTTCTGTATCCATTTTTAAGGTTAACCCTGGTGTTCAGTTGTTCTGGTTACTGTGATCTGCCTGTTAAAAATCATTAATTTATGATTTCACTCAAGAAAAATATAAACCCTGCTTTTATAAGTAGAAAAATGAAGAGGACTTATTGATGGGTCAAATCGACTGTGCCATTCATGAGTTATTTGAAAAAATCAAATGTGTTTGACATTGCAAACAAAATTTCACATCAAAACTTTAATACTTTTGTATTGAATTTGGAAGGCACATTTCAACCTTGGACCGAAATCATTTATCATACCTCTGATTTGTATATAAACCTTGTAGGGGTTGCCAACAAGTGAATATGATTAATCAAACATATCAGGATAAGATTAAATGTAGGGCTTGTAAATAAATACAAAATTGATTAACATGCAGTTATAGTATAACCCCATACTGACTTTGTACTTAAACAGATTATGTGTGGACTTGTAAATGAGATGCGGAAATAACTGTAATTACCCAATGTACATGTCAATTGAATGTGTGAATATTTCTTATTACATTTATTCAAACTAGCACAAGTCCGTAAACCCAAAATGAATCATAAAATTAACTAAAACATAACTCAAGTTTGGGTCATCGATTGTATTTCCTCAAAATATGATTCACATTTGTCTTTATGCACCTGAATCCTTTACAGCTTGTTTGTGCCATTATTCAAGAGTTTGTCAAAGATGGATCAAGTTTGTTGGAAATGAGCTCCATACAAGCATCAGGAAATAACAGTCAGCAATATTTCTGCATGAAATTAAAGGTTTTCCATTTTAACATCTGAACCACTTTTTTTTTAATGAAAGAATTAACTATTGCATTCAAAAGAATATAAAAAAGGAGCTTTGTATTAAACATTTACAATTGTTATGTGGAGTAAACATCCCCTGATTTATTCAGAAAGAATGACCACTCATATGTGCATAACTTAATTTTAACCAAAAATATACTATGGCCATCTGAGAGTGATTCCTGCATAAGATACCCATGAGATGTGAGATGTGCATTTACAGTGAGTATTGCTTACGTGTTTGCCTATACTGCTTTCAACATATTTATAGAACAGCGGACTGCAACTCTAATTCCTCAGCATTTCACACAGACCAATGCCAGCTAGAAAACAACAGTGACAAGGCTGAAAATCCTAAAACTTTAGGATCTTGTAGAGAACGCTTACAAAAATAGGAAAAGAAAATAATACTGATCAATGATCAAGTTTCTTCTAGCACAGAATGCCCATTCAAGAACATCATAACCTTACACATTACAGAGAACTGAACATGTTTACTGGCTCAGAACGTCTCCATGTACAAATGCATTCAAAGTCACACTTATGAAAGGGCCAAACAGCCATGTGTTCTTGCACTGCTTCTGGTGTAAAATGTGTGTGGATCCATTTTATTTGGGGGGAAATTAAAACTAGGACAATTTCATAAAAAAATAAACAAATCGATGTTATTGCGTAAATTAGCTATTATTGCGCAGTAATGAAAAGTTGGCTACCACACAAGCACATATAGCCACTGAAGCCCTTTCACTTTACGCATTCCAGATGAAAGTCTAAATCAGTGTGAGCCATTTTCATGAACTAACAAACATCAAAACCAAATATCTACAGCACGTAAATCTCCTAGTAACATAATTCGGTTACTACATCTCATAAAAAAAATGAGAACACAATTAACAATGTCATCAAAGAGAAGTATAACAAAAAAGATATTCTTCTTTCAAAAATTATACATTGTTATGAGGATCGTTTCATTGCACTCTTCACTCTTCTGATCAGAAAAAAAAAACATTCTAAGGCTATTTACAATGTACCAAAGTCTAAAACACTGCCATGCAGGACCGCATTCCCATCATCTCTCTCAAACACACACAAATATAGCAAACAGGTATTCACAGGTTATCTCCAGCAGGGAAGAAGGGAGGTCACGATCTATCACCACATGACCACACATTTTAGAATTGCTTGAAATATCAAATAAAAAACTATAGATTTACTAAAAATAATAGAAACCTCCTCAGCATTCATCTTTGATATGGCGCATTTTACGAGGCTTGGGTCACATTTCACCTCAAAATTAAGAGACAAATATTTTCCAAATAAAGAAAATGAAGCTTATTTTGGAACCAATACAATTTGATGTAAACCCCTAAATAAAGCAGACCAGACAAAGTATCCGGACATCTTTAAAAGCTTGTTTTGTAATTCTCGTTATTCTCATATATTATAAATAATATACAATTTACAAACAAAATGCATCATACTTAAATTAACAACATTGAACATCCTACTTTTCAAATTGCTATTGTAAATTTTATTTATTTATTTTGCATTACAGTAATAAGAATTTGTGGGGAAAGTTTGAAATTAAAACTGCCGCTTAAAGTGGACCTCATTTTCTTAATGTAGAATAACGTTTTCTTTTGAATTTGAGGTGTGACATGACCCAGACACCCAAAAATCACATTTGTGGGACTGTAGATGACAGATATTGTGCACCGAGGCCTTGGTTTGCTCATCCCTGGTACACCTGTGTGATAAATTTGCAGCGTGTAACGCAACACCAATGCGCTCCAAACCCTGCAGAGTATGAACAACCGGCCCGACATGTGGAACACTATCCAGCCCGCTCAGCTGTTCGGCAGAGTGACAGAAACCTGAGCCCTGTACGAGTCAACCCGTTCTCCACACAAGCCTTGGAATCCCATTTATAAGTCCTCATCTCACAGACTGAAGCGAGCTCAGTCTTCACCCAGAGTGACGGCTCTAAGTGCTGCAGTAATGGAAGAATTATCAACATGGCGTGGACCAGGTGTTCACGGGAAAAGCCTGGAGCACATCGGAGGCTCAATGTTCGTCCTCGACACAGTGCAGCTGATTCTTCGGTGGGTGAATGGTGGACCTGGAAGCTCAAACTAGGTTAAACCAAGTGGGAGGAAACGCGGGGTCTTTGGTGAAATCATTTTCTAGATTATCAAAATGTATTGCATGGCAAAAAAAAAAACATGTTAACAACAATTAAAAATGAAATGATTTTGCAAACAAAAGTAAAAAATGGACAGACTTCGAAAATCTGATGAACACAAATAAAGCCTGTGTGCTTAATGATCACAGAGAACATATGTTGGCATAGTACTAAAATGTTGGCTTTTGGACGATTACACTAAAGGAGGAGGAATATTGTTCTGGAAGACTAAAGTGATTTCCATCACTTTATAAACTTGGCTTATTGTCGATTGATATTCCATTTATGCTTTGTGACATATTCCTTCATAAAATGGCCTTCTTTTAACAGGCATCACACTTGAAGAGTATTGCAAAAAGCGTCTGTCAATGAAAGAAGAGGCTACGCACAGGAAAGCAGCCGATATCCAACAACATTCAGCATGTGATTACAGTGGTTGGATCGACACAACTCCGTTGGTAAGGAATAGCAAACACGTTTATGCATGAAATGTATAAGGGGGCAGGGTGCATCATGATCAAAACTAACAAGTACACAAATCAATGAACAAAACATGACATCGTCGTCAGCCTCTCTATGTAAACAGCTACAGTGACCCCTTCTAAGCACATAATGCCACAGAACTAGCAATGAAAAAACATCCCTTCATCTTCACAACAGGAAACGTCTCGGCGTATCTTCTGTCTTCCTGTCTTTCCGCCCCGTGGGTTCAGAAGAGCAGGCTCTGTCGTTGAGATATGCTGTTGACTGAAGAGAGAGAGAGAGAGAAATTTACTTCAAATGTTGCAAAAGGTTCGTCCATCCTTTACAAATCATGATTACTCAACTTACTCACAAAAAAATTCCTTATTGGACAATTAGGGGTCAGGATTCATAATATTAAACTTGGTAAATTGAAAGACTGAAAAAAAAGTACAATCACTGTTAGGGTACATCCCAGGGTATATGGAGTCCCAGGAAGGAGAGAGAAAGAAAAAACCAGCGCTCACTTCATTTAGAGAACTGGGCATGAGCTGTGCGTGAGGTCGGCAAACCCAAACACCCGGCCACACACAAGCCGTCATCCATGCTCAGTTTAAGGCTCTAGAGAAGCCCGGCTTCTTGTTTGATGAGTGACGACAGGTTTTCACACAGGAAGCAGTTCTCCTCAGTTTTTGTCCTCATTACAGCTACAGGCTAAAAGGCCACATTAGCATTAGCGCTCCCCTGCGAGCACAGTCGTCATTCACGGCGGTAGGTTGTCTCTACCATTATTTGTCATGGACAAATTTGTCCTCGAGTGTCTGTTATTTCCTTTCAAAATCATTAACCTGCACCCAACTACAAAAAACTCATCTGTCTCAAGACTCTCAAGCTCTACCTCACTAGGATCTGCTCACTTGCAAAAACCCAACATGTTCGCCAAAATTCACATCTCAATGTTTACATCTGCTTTGTTGTTGGATGATTGTGGCTTTCTCATTTGGACACAAACTGGTACCCGTTGGTTAAAAACCAACCTTGCAACCTGCTTTGACATGCACATGCAGAGCGTCACAGGGATCAATAAATGAGTGATATCATTGTACAAAAAAAGGTGATGGATGCTTTCGGGGGAACATATGACTTCAAGCAAACTAAACAAATATTCATTCAACAACCAATGAGAATAAGGGTACTAAAGTAAATTTTGTGCAGTGATGTTTTGATTTCTCTTTGATAGTATTTCCAACTTTATTTCTGACGCAAAAGTTCTCATTCTAAGGAACATCTTGATATACAAATCTATATATTTGATTCAATACATGAAAAAGGTAACAATGAATGTGTATATCTGCTGAATTTATCGTGTTTAAGCTTAGGAGTACACTAGCATGTACACACATGGACTACAAAACACAAAATTCAATACATTTCATAATGTATTTGTCATGTCATTCATGTGGGGAAAATCCAGACAGTAAACACAGATGAACAGAAAATGAGGGGAAGAAATTGTTTTTTTGTGGTTTGTGACCTTCTGCTTTGAGCAAAGGGTGACAAATATGTACCTAAGGTGTGACGGAACCTTAGACATCTTTGCAAAAGCTCTGGAGCGCAGTGAAGTGATGGTTTAAATCGCAAAGCGTGTGGAAAACGCCACAAGAGCACATACAAACAGACAAAAAGAGAAAAGACTGAGAGATCGTAGCAAGGGCAAAGTAGAAAACAAAGTTAGCAGTGAATAATACATGGAGCTAACAGGAACAATGCGGCCTATTCATCTGTATGACTTTCTAACATAGATCACAAAGGTGAATCTTTAACTAATATCTTTGATGCCGTTTTCTGAATAATTTGGATTTCTGAATAAATGTAATTTTATTGAAAAGATTTGACTTTTGTGACAGTTGTCTGGTCCCCTTTAATGATACTGATTTCTAATGCTTTGTCATTTTATGTTAAAGAGTGACCAGAATTTTCCTAAATGCACCTTGTGTATTTCTCCCAAAAAGCACTTCCTCCTGAGAACATCGGACACATCATCATCATTGTAACTGTGCCTTACTGACACAAGACATGAGATGTATAGAGATCAAAGAGAGAAGAGAAAGAATAGATCGCTTTACAACTGAAGTGGACAACCAGGTGTAAATGCCCATCCGTCTCACCTGACCTCAGATCACATCACCGCCAATGGGTGTTAATACCAGCTGTAAATAGGCCCAGAGAGAAGCAGCCAAAAAATAGCAAGTTACAGAGACCTCAAGATCTCAGACAACAGCCGCTAGACGAGATGAGAAATTCAGTAACAAAAAACTATCAAGAGACAAGATGAAAAATGTGAGTGCAGAAAAAATGAGATGCATCATGATGAGCAAAAGTTATCTCTGGTATGATAAATACGAATTCGAATGTAAGAGTAAATTTCTAGTCTCTCATGGACCACGGAACATTGGAGTTCCTCAATATAATCAGTGGTCAGTATTATTCTATAACATCGCAGCTGTGGTTGGTTCCTCAACATGTCAATCACTTCCTCCCTACCCAAGTAGGCGGTACTTAGCCAAAATAAGCATCAAATCAAACCAAACTTTACGTTTATGGTCTAATGTCTGGCTATAAGAAACTACACACACTAAATCTAATGATCTGCTCCACAAAAACATTAGATCTCTCGTCATCATTCATTGTGTTGGTTTACCTGATTCTGACAGAGAGTTCGTCCTCATGCCCGGCTCCCTTTCCAGCTGAATTTCTTGAAGTGCAAATATTGATGTAGCTGGCAGGGAGAAACGTAACGTGACATTAATACACTGAAACAAACTTGTGCTGAATGTTAAGATCAGAGTATCTGTGTAAGCTTATTTAAAAAAAAAATAAAGAGTAAATACAGATCAGCACATCACGCCTCTGTAAAATGAAACGTCTTTCACGTTAGAAGAGTGCAAGATCGGTCTGGCACTTTAATAATTCTAACCGTCAGTATATGTATTTGTGCAAATGCATCTGTTATTTCACAGCATCATAATTCCCATCAGTGTGTGTGTGAGAACTCACTGTCTGGCAGAGCGAGAACTCTCTCGCTCAGGCAGTGGAAGTAAAGGTGTCTCATGCCTTCCTCTGCCGCGATTCTTTTCTTCCCCTCAAACTGAACAAAACAGAAGAGTTAGTCAAGCGGACACACATGGACAACATCACAAAAACAACATTACATATATTGGATTTAAGGTAAACAGTACCTGTTATGAGTATGTGTGAACTTTTTGCTAATGCAATTCTACCAGTTGATAAACAAACAACTAAACAACACACAGCTCAGAATAATGAGGTGCTTTATTGGCAAGCTCCCTCACAAGTTGAAGTCAACATGAAATGTGTTTAAAGACAACTTTTGCACAGCAACATAATGTGATTCTGACATTCCAAGATGCAAAAATGAGAAAAATGTAGGATGAAGTTTTGTTGGTGTGGGTTTCTCTAGCTCCGCTTGCAAAGTGCTTAGCAACACCAAGATCATGGATTTGATTGAAAAATAACAATTATACGGATGAAATGTATCTTAAACTTTTTCATTGTAGGGCCACCAGAGTGCATTGTTTTTTGCCCCCCCAACTTATGATCTTAAACTTGTACTTCTAGAACATCCATTATTTGGGTTGGTGGTCTTATTTTACAGATAGATTGGATACAATATAAGATCAATTTCTATATTTCAAAAAATGCCACAAAATCTGTGGCCTTAAATGCACTGTAACAGTTGCTTTGGATAAAATCGTCTGCTAAAGGCAGTAATATTAATGGAATCTGCTATTTCCTGTTTTTGCCTTATTATTTATTACATTATCCAACATTCTGGCAAAACTGTAGCTTGCTGGTTGTCAATCATAATGAAACAAGTTATGTTTTCGAGAAAGATTACAACAGCATCTTTCCTTTAGAATAATAAAGTGTGTCTCGTAAGGCAGTAAACCCGTCTCCGTTTGGATTTTATGTTGACTTTAACAATGTTGACTGTACTATTTGTTAGGTAAATGTATGTGGCATTACTTATCTCTATGTACACTCATAAAAAATATACACGCATTCAAATAACTGATATACGCTGTTTTTGATAGATAAGCAGAGAAATGAACTTTGATACGGTCTTCTTTTTGAATAACAGGCAGATTACCTGCAGCAGTTTGGACAGAAGCTCGACTCCATCGCTGTCCAATCTGTCAAGAGAAATCACAAATACAATAAGTCACCTCCAATGGCGTATGGCTTTTTAACATAAGGAACGGGGACAGTTTCGGGCATCAGGCCCTGTGAACAGCTGTTTTTACCGTGGAGTGTGGTTATGGAGACAGTCGGCGCGGTAACGGGGGTAGTTATAGGAGATGAATTCCTCATTGGAGGTTATTCCAGGCCAGGTCTCTTCGGTGGGCGTACCTATGAAAAGATACAGGGGGGTCTATAAATATCGCAGGGACACACTCGGAGGCACAAACTGTCAGATCTGGAGCCAGATAGAGCGGGAGGAGGAGAGAGTGGGAGAGCGCGGTACCGAGCAGTTTGAAGATAAAGTGAAGCTCCTCCTCTACTGTGGAGCCCGGGAACAAGGGCCGACCCGTAGACATCTCATAGAAGATACACCCAACACCCCTGCAAAGACAGACAAACATTAAAACACATCCCACACTCATCTCATCTCTACACAGCATGTCATATAATAAAGGAATACTTGATCACTATTTTTTGGTTTAGTGTTTTTATATAATGACAGCAAAAGCAATATTACAAAAGACATGTTCAAATTGGTTTATTTATATCAATATATTCAAGTTCAGTAGTCGAGTTGTACACAACATAACAGCAGAGGTCGACATACTGAAGTCACATCTCATATTCTGACCGTTACTTCATAAAACACATATTAATGTACAGGATGTCAAATGCTCACCACATGTCAATCTGAGTGGAGTAGTCAGTGCTGCCCAATAGGATGTCAGGTGGGCGGTACCAGAGCGTCACCACCTCATTGGAGTAGGTCTTCGTGGGAATTGACTTCGCTCGTGCCAGACCTAAAGATTAAATAACAACCCAAATTAAAATAGTTTGCAATGTCTAAAAATATAGTGCAAAAATCTCATAGTTGTGAATTATCCAGACCAAATCTATGGTGAATTTGCGTGTTACTAACCGAAGTCGGCCAGTTTCAGCTCTCCACGATCGTTGATCAGAAGATTTTGGGGCTTGAGGTCTCGGTGAAGGACTTTGCGCCTGTGACAATAGTTCAGACCGCGCAACAGCTGAAACAGGAAGAGCTGAGAGCGACACGCACGCAGGTTAGGACAGCATCTTTGATGTTCGTGTGCAGCACACAGACACAAACGATATTTGTCGTAGAGGATGTACCTTGACATTGTGCATATGAATGCAGTTTCCACAGTCATCTAAATACTGCTTCAGGTCTTTATCCTAAAAAAAACACACATTAAAATAGAGAAAAAAAGATGGAGACTAAAAAAATCTAAAATATAAATGTTTAGAGCAATTGAAAATTTAGATGACATTACCAACTAAAATGTAAAATATTTTTCAGTAGTACGACCTTAACACAACCCAAATATATTTTTAATAGCAAGCTACATGTACTAGAGTCCTAGATTGTCTCCTCTCTAGCCGGATACTTATATCCGCAAAATGCTTCCCATTACAATTACTAAACTAAATACTGCGTATAATGTAGCTTTGTGTCCTATGCTTAGTGTTGACTGTTCAGACTATGTGCCCTATTTTAACGATGATCTAAGCATATGGTCTAAAGCGCATGGCGAGTGGTTGTTTCCAAATCCACTTTTGCTATTTTAAGGACAGGAAAAACTGTCAGCGCGCCAGGGGCATGATCTAAAAGGGTTGCTCCTATTTTCTTAATGAATCCTGGGTGTTATTTGGGCAGACGTGCAGTAAACCAATCAGAGTCTCATCTCCCATTCGCCCATGCGCCATGTTGGTTTTCTATTTACATGATGGCATTTGCAGTGGAAAGACCGGACGCTTCTCCAGAGAGGAAACGCATCTGCTCGTGCGCGAGGTTAAAGATCATTAGCAGACCATCTACAGGACAAGTCAGATTTTTTTTACATTGTAGTCCATTAATTACCATGTTTGTGTGCTACTGCGCATCCCTCTGTGTGTAATAAGCAGATCGTATGAGCGCGTGCACCCTCATATAGGCGCATATTACTAACGCCCCCTTTAAACAACCAAAAACATATTGTGCCTTTGACTTTAGACCAGTTTTCAGTTGGTCAGTGGCCCAGTGTATTTCAGTTGCATAAAAATAGCAACACGCCAAAATGGGCCTGAACCATAGACTGTATACAATATGGACGTAGTGTCTGTCTCGTCACCGGTAGGTTTGTGAAGAGAAAAAATACAGCCTAAAGAAGTGACTCACCAGGTACTCGAACACGAGCGTCAGAGACTTCTGAGTGTGGATTATGTCATGAAGAGTCACGATGTTGGCATGTTTAAGGTCCTTCAGAAGAGACACTACAGAGACACAGACAGATAAATTACATTTTGAACGAGTGACCTCGAGAACTCCACATGCTTATGTGGGGATTCATTGAAAACTGAAGCTACACAACAGAATAATCTCACACTGATGGGTGAATGGAATGGAAGCAGTCATGTCATGTACGGTATGGCAAATCATTAAACAACATGAAATGAACATGTGACAAAGTCTGCTGGTTCATCTAACACACGTGGCGCAAATGTCATCCACATGCTTGTGGGTAATTTGGGGGAGTCTGTATCTCACCTTCTCTAATTGCAGTGCATGGAGCACCTTCCTCATGCTCCAATCGGATCTCCTTTAGAGCCACCAGGTTATCCGTCAATTTACTGCGCCCTTTATAAACTGTAGCGTAGGTACCCTGAGGAAACACACAAACTTTGCTTTCTGATGTTCTGTGTGTCAGATGAGACATATTTCCCAACAGATTTATGTCAACAGAGACATTTATGGAATCACAAGCTCTGTACCGAAACTTAGTGAGCGGTCTTGTCATCTATTGCTAATTTAAGCGCTTGTACAAAATATTAGATTAAACTTCAGAAATAAATTTTTTAATCTCAAATAAAAACAGATCCGTTGTAATGCCTTATGGGATTGCCTTTTCTTTAAAGGAGACACGCAATGTCAAATAAATATCGTTACAGAGCATACTTATGTTGCGTTTGTATGTGGTGTGGTAGAGAAACGCTGAGTTTTGGAGCAACTCAAGCATGTAAAGAATTGACTTGTACGTTACCTCTCCCAGTTTATCCAGTTTCACATACGTTTCTAACTTCCCAAAACCGATCTCAGACTGCAAACACAAGTACAACAGCATTACAAAAAACCCAACGGTAAACACATGCATACAATTCAGACCGTTTGTGAACTGATGCCCAAATCACACTGTTCCTATATTCAGACGCCAGTGCCGCACTCTGGACATAGCTTATGTAACCCATGCAGCGAAGATGAGCCAAAATATCCTTCCCTAAAATAATCTGAGAACAATCAAAGTGTGGTCAGCACTAAACAACCTCATGATCTGGGATACGACATGTGAGAGGCAAGTTAGTTTTGTTTTATTTACAGTAAAAACATGAATGTGATTTTATGGATAAATCCTACAAAACTTAAATAAAAATAAAAAGTGGCTTGCATCAACTGCACTGTAAATCATGAAACAAAAAAATCCCAATTTGATTATCAAAAACTAACCAAAAATCATGTAGTAAACTGTTCGTTATAAGGTTCATAATTGTGTTATTTATGGTACTGAATTTACGATTGTCATGAAAAAGCAATAGTCCTAAAATGACTTGTTTTTACTTAATATTATGTCTTGGTTCATACTACGGTCATAAACATTAACTGGGCATTTCTGCATGAGGTTCTGCACATTTAACGAATAAAACAGCAGTGAGAAATGCTGTGAAAATTTGTCTTGTCCGCACATTCACAAACAAAGTAGACAAAGTACTTGTACTGGTTTCAAAACTCTGATAACGAGACCCTGAAGAAATAAGACCAGTCAAGGGGAAGAGAAATCACTCAAAGAGAGAGAGAGAGAGAGAGAGAGAGGGAGGGAGAGAAATCACTCAAAAAAGAGAGAGAGAGAGAGAGAGAGAGAGAGAGAGAAGGAGAGAGAGAGAAATCACTCAAAAAAGAGAGAGAGAGAGAGAGAGAGAGAGAGAGAGAGAGAGAGAAGGAGAGAGAGAGAGAAGGAGAGAGGAGAGAGAGAGAGAGAGAGGTCGAGCAAAAGAACTGCAGGCAATAAAAACAGTAGAAAGTAAAGGAAGAGAGAAGAGATAAAGCCAGACAAAATATTCAAATTGCAGCTAGAGAGAACAAAAATATGTTGTTTTTTCATCTGAAATCAGATTCAACCTGCACATAATGAAATAAATGTGAACAGTGAGGCCAGAATTAATCTTCACTGTTTTATTATTGTGTACTTTTACAACCTTACAAAATAATGAATAATGAATTAAGAAAAGTCAATAAGATCGGAGAAAACAAATAGCACTAGACATCTGCATTGTGAACACAGCAAAGGAAAGGTAAGAACAAAAAATACAGAAAGCAGAAAAAAGATCAAACCAATAGAGACACAGGAGAGGCATTACCAGAGATACTCGGCGTAATCTTCGGCTGAGCGGTTTGTCAAACAGCGGACTGTTGAGGTTGAATTTCTCCAGGTAGCCATCAGGAAGTCGTATATCGGCTGGCAGAGAAAGACGCTTGTTTATGTCCTAAGAATGAGGAAAGCATTATTAGTTCAGGCCTGGAGGTTTTGTTACTCTCCACAGCAGTAATAACACATTCAGCCCGCAGGCGAGTCATCCAACTGATGGCTACCATGCTGTGGAGCATTTATAGTACCCACAATGCACCATCAGTCATGCACAAGTCATGTATGTTCAATAGCAATCAACAAGCTAATGGTTACTATGCGGCACCCTCTTAAAAATAAACAAATCCAAAATCTGGTCACAAACAGCCAGCCCCCCGTGCAGTGTATTTATTTGCCTACATCATGAAAATAAGATGATAGTACCTCTGAGGAAATCTTGCGGCCGGGGTTGTTTCTCAGACGCACTCGGACGGGGCTGTGCACCTCATCGGAGGACGTGGCCGAAGCCTGATCGCTCTCTCCATCCGAACCCATCTTCACATCCTCATGGACGATCTCTGTAGTTACAAGCACACGCACACACATAAGCATCATCGGCTTTCCCGTGCTGACGTCACTCTTGCGATGCTACTGATGCAATTTAGTGAATAAATCAAATATAATGTTTCTACTTTTAAACCTCCATCCATCATCCCATTTTAAGAGGAAAAGTAATCATGTATAATCTGTGAGGCTGCAACTTTTCCCAAATGAATCTCTCACACATTTATATGTTCATCTCTCTCTCTCTCTCTCTCTCTCTCTCACTCTCTCGAAAGGGTTATTTGATACAGATCAAAACATAGCTCATGTAAGAAACTACTGTGAAAGGAGATGCGTCTCGTACCCACACAAAAGGAAAAAAATAGAAGTCATTATCTTTGAGTCATTTATACACTCGCTGCCCCCATCCCCCCCATTAGAGCATAACACAACCTCCCACCCACCTCTCTCTCTCTCTCTCTCTCTCTCTCTCCATACACACACACACACACACACACACAGTCTGTCTGCCCGTGTATAATAAAGTTAATATCTATGCTGGATTATATGTGAGCTCAGTGCAATAGGGTTGGAAATACAGAACTGGTTCCGTTTTTAGAATTTTAAGAGATTTGGTTTTGTTTGAAGAGTTCTGAAACTTCTGCCAACGCATATGGACCAAAAATATATAATATGAGTCATGACGATACATAACAAAGAACTTCTGAGAAGGGCACAGATTTATTTTTGCAATAACAATGGCTGGTCAAGCCCATCTTTTAATTAAAAAATAAAAAATAATACATTTAGCATAAAATGACCCAACGTACATCTGCGGTAAAAAAATTAAGAGACCGTTCCAAATTTTCATGTTATCAGCATTTCTAGATGTATTGTGTTCATTTCAGTCCAGTGTCTGCTGAATTTCAACAAAACCAAACCTCAGGAGTGACAAAGTCATCCAACATGTGAAAGACTGACAACATGATAAGACACGTGAAATAAAAATCCAGGTTTGCAGTATTTGAGGTCTGAAAAGATACAGAGCATATTTTCTTTTCACTTCTTTCATCCGTTTCTCCAGTTTAAATTTTTTGATAGTACATGTAAACAAAAAATATTTTTTATGTGAAATTTGTAGGAAAATATTGTTTGTTTTTCACAGAATGAAACAAAAATTATCCATTTATTTAAACGTATATCCATAAATAGTAAATAATAATATTGAAATGGTCTCTTGATTTTTGATGTTGTTTTATATGTTAATTATATATATATATATTCATGGAAGAATGATTTATAGCTAAAAATTAGGGGTGTAACGATTGACTCAATGCACAATACTGGGTTCACGATTAATATAGTATCATATTATATTCAACAAAATGAAAAGTTAAACCTCAAACAAGAGATTTATTTCTCAAACGTTAATCTGTTTGTCTAAACTTTCAGTGTGTAAATTAATAGAAATACACGAGTGTTATTGAGAAACTCAAACCGAACTTTAACAGAAAATAAAGGAATTAAGAGAAAACCTTTTTAAAGTAATAAAATACTTTTTTTAAACATTATACTACAGACATGTCACATGCTATCAGCTCAACCAAAAGGATTAGACACGAGATGCTTTCAACTTAAATATCGATCTAAAAAAATGTCTTAATCGCAATATGAAACAGCACAATATATCTTTACACCCCCAATAGAAAATGTATCCTTCTTAAACCACAATGTAATTTAAACCGGAACCAGAATTCCCAACGATTCCCATCCCTACTGCGCTACCTCACACACACACACCACACTCTCTCTCCCCTCTGTGTGCATGCGTGTGCGTGGATGTACCGAGGCGCGTGGTGTGGTTGAGATAGGAGCTGAGACTGCGGCCCAGGCTGCGTGGTCTGCGCAGAGCGCTGCTGTACGACTGCAGGAGGGAGTGCATGCTGAAGGAACCCCCCGAACCTCTCACTGAACCCCGCAGACCGCCACTGTTGCCAACTGGCATGGCCTCTGGGAGGGAGGAGAGGGGAGGTGTAGGACACACGGAGGGGGGGGAAGGGCAAGAGAAGGAGCCGGGGGGAGAATGTAGAAGTGGAGGGATGCATAATAGAATAATGCATTATGGGTAGGATGTAGAAAAAGAAGCGGAGTGAGTGGAATCATAATTGTGGGGGTAGAAAAGTGAAGGGAATGAATAAAGATTAACGTATTAAAGGACGAATAGAAAAGACACACACATGTAGGTTAGTAATGAGTGATGTGGTCGTGGAATAAGGTGGGTGTGATTGATAAGGAAGGAAAATAAAAAATAAGGAAGAAAAACAAGGTTGGGAGATCAGAGGATGAAAACAAGAAAAGAGGAAATATCAAATTAAAAAGAGAAATCAACAGGGAAACAATGCATTCAGTTTTTCAAAACAAACCAAAGATTTGAAGGATGAATTTACAAGGAACATCTTCAGTGTTAGTAAATGAGGAACAAGGGCTTCAATTATTGAGCAACAACACAGATAAATTCGTCATCTGGCTGCCGTTAATTGTTTCTAATGGTACTCTGAGCTGTGGCGGCGATTAAAACGACACACAAGGGCATCGATTCATCAGCATATCAAAGCCAAAAGCATTTCAAAACTGGGCATGGTTTGGAGAAATGCCAGAACACACTGGAAAAGAAAGAGATGGATTTTTGGGGTCATTATGTTGATTTATTTTCACATGTAATGCATAATGATTTTTTTAGCGCCAGCTTAAGGTGAGACGGTTGTGGAGATAGATGTCAAACTGAAGCTGTTTTGCTGAGACTGTCGGATTTAAGAGATGAGCAGAATCGTGCGGTTAGCCTGAAATGGGAGCCATGCTGGAAAACACATGCTGATTGGTCAGACGGGGTAAAGAGCAGGCAGGATACAGGAGCTCAGGAGCCATAGTCAGCCCTTGAATCTGATGGACAGGCTTGCTTTTAAACTCATTTGGATGTTTTGATGAAGTGATTTAACATTTTTTTTGCATACTAAATCAAACTGGCAGGGAACAAGAAGGGAGAAAGAGGTGAATGTATGCGTTGAATGACAAACGATAGCGGTTAATGCCTGAAAAACTCTTCCTGTGTTTGATGAAAAAACCTGGTTGAGTCCATATACTGACCAAGGCACTGCTCACTTTTGTAAGTTATTTATGTAAAATATTATACTCTTATATACTATTTACAAATTAGTTTTTATTGTCTTTCACCAAATTACTAATCATTGCATTTGCTAAGAATAACATATATATCGATATTAACAATATATGTGATGTTAATAACTGGGATCTTTGATTTCGTGCAACCAATAAACAAAACGACAATATTGTAAATAATGCGACGCGACGAAAAGAACACATTACAATTCGGAATATTGTCCACACGGGATGTGGTGCAATCCAACACGACAAATGCCCTGTTCTTAAAGAACTTGTCATGTCGTTTGGCACGCATCTGGTTGTAGACTGGGTATCACTTTGACACTTAAACTTGGTAGGTAGTGGGATTACACCCATTTAACAAGTTTTCTTAAAGATCGGGTATCATGTCATGCATTCTGACTTTTTTACACTGTTAAACGTCCTGGCTTCTCATGCTTAACATGGTCAACTTGTTTAAAAATTTGTTGGACGTATGATGTAGTATTTCTGTACTTGATACACTCCCCCAGCACTCCAAATTGGTTCGGAAAGTTTTTATAATTCTGGATCCTGAAATATTCCTTTTATTGGCCATTCTCCTGGAAAAGCATAGCAAGGCGAAAGAAATAGCCCGCCCACGAGGCAACCGACGAGCCAGACCCGCTTACCATCAAGGTTATCTGCGCTGTGTCAAGATGTGCTGCGCTGCAGCTCGTTACTCTTGCGATAGTGATAGCATATGATGTTATATTAACGGTGGATATAATGCTGAATTTGGAGATCCTTTGAAACTGATAGATGGCGCGGTCCCAGTGATAAAAGAAGCTGGAGTTGAACCTCACACTGTAAGTCTGTGTTCTGTTGGCTATCGGCGTGTATATGCATAATGTACAAAACACGATTAATGTGATGATGTGTTGCTTGCTTGTGCTGTTGTTCTATCTCACTCACCCCACTAGTCCCACCTCAAGCAAATTGTGTTTATCCGGAAATAATTGTACATAGATTTGATCAAACTAAATACTCTTCGAAGATACGACGTTTGCAATACTACTGTATAGGCACTCGAGATTAATATGAGATTGGCAGATATGCGATTGTTTCTTTGTAATAATTGTGTATTGTGACAGACCTAGCTGACATACTCACAAGCAAATTTTTCACAATCATACTAACATTGTCTGAAAATGACTCCCAAGTTAATTTAGTAATCGCTTTGACTCTTTTGACTTGATTCACAGAAAGAACTACTCCAATCGACTGTTCTCAAATGTATTACAACAATTGCAACACTCTGTAAATTGTAAGTTGATGTAAATTCTGTGTCAACACAGCAGTGACGCCAAAACACCATCTAAGAAACACTGCTATAAAGTAAATGCTAAATAAATCTCAAAGCTAGTCCGTTCCAACTTTACAGTCGGGTAGAGCTGAAGTCAAGATATCGCCCTAATGGCCTAATCCATAAGCATAGGGATAAAACAAGTATTTTATCTCAAACATTTTCACTCACTGAAAATTACAACACTTGTAATTCACATAATACCTATGTTGACAGACTAATGCATTAGCATAAGCAACAATTCTGGCAACTTTCTCAATATCATTACATAAAAACACAGGAACAGATTGTACAGATGGCGCTGAATATGAGCTCTTTTTAGTCTCTCCGACAAGGATGCCTTTACACTCACACAAACACACACACTTGTTTAGAATGCTGGAAATATTACATGCAAGTTTTCATGCACGTCCCAATATATGTAAGAAAGGATTTACATCGTGGCGGTGGCGATCAAAACGACACAAAAGGGCATCAATTCATAAGCATATCAAAGCCAAATGCAATTCAAAATTGTGCATTGTTTGGAGAAAAGATTTTCTTTCTCAGAATATCTTGAGTTCTATAATCAACGCAAATGAATGTTAACTGAAGGAATGCTTGATTAATTATGTCACACAAACTCTTATCTTTTTAACCTTTTCATACTTGGGTCATTACGCTGATAAGAACGCCCAGCTGTCTGTACTGACTAGGCCGGCTGCATAAACGTCTAATTCTCCATGCACATATCGGGATTTAAAAAAAATAAACTTTTACGCAAAGACCACACGGACACACTTGACGGCGCATACACACACCCCAAAAATGAACATTCTGTCATCGTTGACTCACCCTTTTGTCATTTCAAACCTGTATAACCTTCTTTCTTTTGCAGAACACAAAAGAAGATACTTTGAAGAATGTTGGATAATTGGTTTTGTGTCCATACAGTAGGAGTGATTAAGAAACGCTGTTGTTTGGTTACCAACATTCTTCAAAATATCTTCAAGTCATACAGGTTTGAACTGACAAGATCGGAGTTTCTTTATTTTTGAAAATAAATTATAATTTTTGGGTGAACTGTCCCTTTAAGGATGAAATCGATGTAAAGTTTTGCACATGAAGTCCAATGTGAGACAAAATACAGGGGATGGATTTAAACAGGGTTAAATGTGTTACACAAAAGCTTAAGAGTACAGGTTATGCAAAATGATGAATTACAGGCGAGCAGATTCTGTGGAAAGATGTGGAGCTTTCTTTGGAAACACAATACAATGCATACATGTTTCTGTGCTCCGTTGATAGCGACGTGCATCTTATTTAAATTGAGTTAAACATATTGTTTTTTTGACCGTACTATTCTACTAAGTATCACAGTTGTGTGCTAAAATAAAGTGTGGCCTTCGCTGCGAAACGTTACCGTACCGGAATCGCTGTGTGCTCCTGTGTCCTGAGAGCTGATGGTCTCGTTCATGGTCTTGTCCCCGCTGTTACCCCCTCGCAGCGTCAGGGACAGCTGCCTTTTGATCTTCCTCATGCGGTCCATCAGTGGGGGGAGGGGGGGACGAGATGAGGGGGGTGGAGGGGCTGCCACTGTTTAAGCGCCCTGTAGACATAAAAACACAACATCAGGACGTTAAGTGCGGCATGTTCCGTAACCTGCTATCAAATCATCTGTAGTGCAATGCGCGTTAAAAATCCCAGGAATAATATTAGCTTAAAATTACATGTCAACACGCAATTACGTATCGAGACGTACTTGGAACAGGTCTACAGCAGGGAGGTGATTCAGAGGACAAATCTGTTTATTTCATAGGGCTTTGGATGTTATTGGAACGGATGACGCTCTACAGAGAACACATCTAAGTGAGATACACTAGATGAGTCTAATAGCGAGCGGTATCACCTACAATAAACAAATAACCCAAGCCAACTTTAATTACTCACATCAGCAACACTGTCATCACACTCATCGTTCCATGTGTGAACGTTTGCTTTTATAAATCAAGCGCTTGCAGAGTGCAGACGTTTTACATTCCAGTGTCTTTAGGCCGGAAATGCGAGCAATCCAACTGGGACGCTCTTCCAGAGCAAACATGCTAATAATTGCACGATGAACTCCATTAAGACACTTCAAAGAGTCTAAGAGTCTGTGTGGTGAAAGCAGACAGACACTAATGCAAGTTTAAGATCATGGTACAGCAGATTTGAACCATGAAGACTCATTCTGTGAAATAATAAATAAACCAAATTAAAAGGAAAGGAAAGGCATCCCATACTACCCGATACTATCATTGCATTTTTGAAGTATTTTTAGTTTAATCAGGTGGCAAGACTTACCAAAACAAGCATTAAAACCAACATTAAGAAAAAACAACTCTACAAGACATACTAACATATTGAGCTCAAGTCACAACACAACCATGCTTGAAACATTTATCGCTGCTTTTTGTTGCACACTTTGTTAAAAAATGCATGCAGTATATACTGACCAGTATGCAGTAAACAAGTATTCCATTCAAAACACATGCTCCCTCCCCATTCGCCTACTTATACTATGCCCTTAAAGTATGTACTGTTTTTGCTTTGAAAAGGTATATACATTTTAGATTTACATTACATTTATGCATTTGGCAGACGCTTTTATCCAAAGCGAATCACATTGCATTTTCCTTTACATTTTACATAGTTATTTGCAATCCCCTGGGATCGAACCCACAACCATGCGTTGTAAACACAATAGTCTTACCACTGAGCTACAGGAAAGCTTTTTAGTGCGTAGCACAACTGTATGTACGAACTGGGACATACTAACGTAAGACGGAAGTGGCCGTTGTTGCCTAGACGACACGTTGGTCCTTCACAGTCGCGAACATCAAAATACCGCTCTTCCTTACGTTTAAGTATTTATTAATTTATTATTTTGTACAATGTATAACGTATAACGTATACTTAAATTCATTAATTTACCCAATGAATCTTTTATTTCGTGTTATTAATGCAGGGTAGCGTCACTAAACCCCGCCTCTCTGGCGGTGAGTTGTGGGTAACATCAGTCGGAACGTTTCCATGGATTCACACTTCCAATTTTCACCGGAAACAGTTGACCAACTGGGTACTTTGAGAATACTCATTTCAGCATACTATGATTTGGGATATACTAATTCTATTTTCGAATACTATTAAGGACGAATAGTATGTGAATTGGGACGCAGCAACAGAGAGAAAAATAGACTCTAAAAAGTCTTAAACTCATTGCTTTTGGGAAAAACTGGGGCTTCTCTATGGAAACAGCCAAAATGCCAGAAGGTTGTGCTTTTCCTTTCAGTTAATCACATGGTTTGGCAAAAAGATGAGCACCAATCTCCAGCACAAATCCAAGCTTTGGGTCCTTCGATCAAAGGTGACCCACTAATCTAGATGCATCAGGCCGGGATCCTACAGAAGCGCCGGAACACAGGTTTCCAGGGCAGCAAGAAATCACGGTTCAACTTCACACGAAAAGAGATTTAACATTATGACATAAGTGACAGAACACAGGCTCTTTTTATTTGTGTCCAGGCTTAATAGGTTTAAAGCCTGCTAAAGACGATTTCAGCGATCTTATAATGTCATGACAGGTGGTCAAACTGGGTGACATGGATCTTATAAACTTGGGTATGACATGCATGTACACTGTACAATGATTACACCTACTGAATCTTAGTCTACGGCGAACATAAGAAAACGTCATCAGCATGTGCAAATTGTAAAAAAAATTGAATCTGTGGTATTTTACTTTATTGCCATGTAGTGTTGATTAAAACGTCATTTCATGTTGCAATTTTATTGGCTACTCCGTAGGCGTAGCTTGCACGATCAAGCAAAATTTCTGACACTGCCAGAATATTATCGCAAGCTGTCTTTGATCGCAAGACCCTGAGAACAGCCGTCTTTCAATCGCTCTCACTGTACCACGTAGGACCGGCGATTAGGAGCCACGACCACAGAAATGCCACGGTTATCATCCATCGTCTGGGTCGGCACAAAATCAGTCTGAACCTCGCTTAAAGTAAAACTACTTAAATGCCTGTTAGTTATGATGTTAACAACCAATTCAACAGCCACTATTAATTAAATAACTTTATTAGAGATAGAAAAAGAAGTGTATATAAGTGGAGGATTTCAAGAAAAACAAATAACTTGGTCTTCCAACATGTCTTGACAGTAAACTGCAATTAAATGGATACTTTACTCAACCAAAAAAAAATGCTGACATAAATGTTAAGCATTATGGAATTCAAAATCAAGAAAAAAATTAAAATATTTTGAGAAATGTCTGAGAGGTTTTGTGTTCATAGGTCAAATGGCTCCAATATTGTTTACCAACATTTTTCAAAATACCTTCTTTTATGTTCAGCAGAAGAAAGTCTTACAGGTTTGGAATGATATGAGGGTGAATAAATAATGAAATAGTTTCCATTTTGGTGGGAAAGACGTTTTGTTATTAATTAGGCCAAATTTTCATATTTACTGTGAACTTTATTTTTTCTAGTTTTAACAGCATACAGTCATGTCATCTCGATCTAAAGCCTGAGGTGCTGCATAATGAAAAGATCAAAGTTCCGTAAGGAAAACTGTGGAAAGGCTACAGCAAAAATACTACAGATAGTTAAAATTCTGGAAATAGTTTGAAGTATTTCATTTTTCCATGAGGGATGAACAGCACAAATATACACGTCTGAGAGCAAGCGAGCCTTTTTAACATCCTTTGCATATCACAACTTTATTTCGTTTCAACAAACAGAGTCAAATAGAAATCAGGGTAATGGAACGCTTTGGAAAAAAAAAATTGATTTATGTTACCCAAAACAAAAAACATTTAATGAGGACAAACCATTTTAATATCAGATACGTTTAGGGTGGTAAGCAAACAGATATAAAAACAGTTCTGAATAGCCTGACTTGAATAAAACTGTTATTCAAGGGTCAAACCAAAAAATGTGTACAATTCAACTGGCAAAAGAATCCATGGTCGACTGGAAAACAGTAGAGCAAGCAGCATGTTAAATCTGAAGCAACGACAAAATGGATCTGCTAGTCCGATAAAACTAATAGCTAAAAGACAAACAAGAGGCCATGCGCGAGCATTAACCTGCTGCTCACCCTCCACCACTTATTCACTCTCTGGTGATAAGTGATTGCGGCCCCAGATGCGTAGTGCAGCGGTCTACACCACGTCAAGGGCCGCTCACAGCTCTTGCGAGCGTCTTAACAGTGTTTAATCAGAGTTGATGACTCTTTAAGACTCCCTCACTTCATTACTGCCCGCAGTGGTCAAGCATCAAGCCTGTGACACCAGTGCTGTGCTAACCTACGCAGCACTATCAGCCATTTCACTTCCCAACATACTGACGGACAAGGTTTGGTTTCAGAAGCACAATGTTTCTGTAATTGACCCACACCGATTCAGCACAGATTGAGGCTCATTTATCCACTTCACGGGGTTCCGGCGGCTGACACTGGTTGAATCAAGAGCAAGCACAAAGCACCCTCACTCACGTGGACGAGTGTATAATCTGACAGGCCAAGCGATAGACGTGAGACTGTTTTCTGCAAAACATCATATTAAATCCGCCATTTTTCAAACAAGTCATTCGTCTCGAAGAACACAGGCCAGGCAGTAAACAAAGCATAGGTTTGTGCTGGCCATGGGCCCCTGCATCCTCCTCTAAACAGACTGACACGCATCCAAACACAAGGTGACACAGTGACGGGGTTGACCTTCATAGGGACTGATTCTGGAACGCCAGGTTCAGGCAGTGCTCTAAGCGCAAATGCTGTCATTTCTCTGTTGTGGCTTAAAAGTAATCTGGAAAATGTCTGTACGCTGCAGCACTTTCTTAAAATGGTGACACATGGCAGGTCTGGAAATAATTCTGTTTAATTGGAAACTGTCATTTGTTGAGATACATCAGGGTACTCCCGTTCTCACAAAGAACAGTGATCACTTTATATCTGAAAGATATTTTAAACTAGGCATGCACGCTATAGGCTTGCTTTGGTGGCTTGCTAGCCCAGGTCAAAAAACCAAACTACAAGTACATAGGATTTTCTAGTGTCTAGATTTTAGCAGAAATGGGAGAAGTTATGTATCAACATCACTAATACGGCTGCTCCCCTTTAACAAGATTCCTATTTACAAGTACCATAAAAATGGGAAATGGGATGTGTTCATTTAAGCAAATGTCAACAAAACAATTTTTTTTATAAAATCCCAAAGCTAAACAAAAATGTCTACCGGTGATCCAAGCAAGCACTCCCAGCGCAAAAGTCAAAAGGTCAAGCTCTCTCCCTAATTCTCTTCAAGCAATCGATAGCCACCAATTAAAACGGTGCAATGAACTCTGGGTTTTCTACTGCACCAAATGCATGAGTGCTACAACATTGTGCTTGTTAGAAAAAGAACAAAAAAATTCAAAACCAAATCCATTTATCTTTTTAACCTTATATTCTCTAAAACCACCCACCCAATGTTCACCCACACTTTCAACGTGCCAATTCTGAGTCAGAGCGGCTCTTCATGACAACTGTCAAACGTGCCGCTCCATTTTACCAGAAGCGCAATGAGTCAAATATGAGGCGCCAGCATCTGACCTCACATTATAGGATCAGACAAAGAATTTTTATCAAGTTGTTCTGGATCATTCCTCTTTCTTCCCCATTCCAATTGCTTGACTTAACCACTAGTAGATTCACCTGCCGGAGACACCAGGACGGTCTACCTGACAGTGCCAGGAAGGGCCCAGCAATCACTCAAGGCTACATTAGGGCACTGATAAAACTCATAACTATGACGTAGACTTATGTAACATCACGCAATGTGTTGAATGGGTGGCGTCACGCTGTCATAAATGACATACGTCACTGACGACGTTTCCCCTCTCACAGGCTTTCAACGACACGATTGCGCTTTTAAACAGGAATATATGTACCGGAACAACCTGTGGTTAACCTAAACTTAGATAAGCATCTAACGTTATTCAGACTTGACATTTAAGTGCACCATGACTAAATAAAAACATCCCTCCCTCCCTCAGGCTAAAACTGCCTAATTCTTCAGGCAAGCCATGAATAAATAAAATCATCACGGTTGGTTAAATTAAACATTAATCGTGGCACGACGGCTGGCTAATCCACCGTTAACCGCACATAAACAAGCTAGCCAGGTTAGCTAGTTAACGTTAGCTGGCTTTAAAGAGCGACATTCAACGCCCGTTGTGTGTTAAACATGCACAGGAATGCGGGCATGTCTTTTCCTCCATCCCGTTCCCTCCTTCTCTCTTTTCTTGTCTTTCTTCGCATTTCTTCCACGTCAGTCCCTGGAGTTTTCATTCAGACTCTAAAGCGACCCGAACTGGATTCCGGTCACACGGACCCGTCCGGCTCAAATAAACTCACTCAGAACGGCCCCACGTTATCCGCTTCATCTAACGCATCTTGCTCGACTTTAAACGACACGTAGAAGCGGAACAGGTGGATATCTGATGTGGTTTTCTTACCTGTGGACTTGAAATCCTGTGCGTGTGTATGTGTGTCGGTCGTCTAATCTCAGCAGTAATAATATCCCGAATCCGCCGTGCACTCCCAATAGTCCTCGGCCATGATCCTCTAGTGCCGTTCCACCGGTCTCCGGTGCTGCTCCAGCGACTCTACCAGAGCCCTCATGTTCCGCTGCCTGTGTCTTACCTCCTGAAATTGCTCAAACGTTGCAGCAGCTGTTCCTATCCGAGCCAAATCCGGAGTGGAGTGGATCGTGGAAGCGACGGAGCAGCTGCGAATAGATTCAGGAGTCACTCACTCGGGCTGTTAGGTGAGGTGAAGGAAAGCGTGATAACGGTTGTTTGAATAGAATAGTTATATGTTGGACCGATGTTTTGAGGTGATGTGTGCTCGATCGGGTTGATTAGTGGTTTGCGTCGTTGCTGTCGCGAAATGTCAACGCAAACTAAAAGCATACCCCCCTGCAAAATTAAAACCGATTTACAGTGGGCTGACCCGAGTTCTGTGCGAGCAAGGCGGGCTGTACCATTCAGGAAGAATGCGCGGGGGTCGCCGGTTGGATTGACTGCCGCACAACGCTGTCAGCCAGTAACGCTGAGCTTTTAGATTTTTCATTTGTCATTGCTTAACAGATAAATGCGGTCGAATTAGGCTGTTCTATAAATGGCAAAATATTTTTTCGGTGTATCAGGTTACATTGACGTAACACACAGATTCACCATCTTTACATCCTAAGAAATACAATGTATCATTTTATGAATAAACATAATTCGGTGTATTTAGTTATGCTGTAAAAGCGTCATATTAGATAGTAGATATGTGTGGTTATTAGAGAATGTAAGTGTAATTCATAATTGCAGTGGAAAACATGAATTCATGTGGTAATTAAGAGTGATGGGTTCAAAGAGCTGAGGGGGGACCTAAACTGGAGCAGTTTAGAGGAGAGAGTGTGTGTGATGTAGAGCAGTGGAGCCCCTCCGTGAGTCATCTCTCTGGCATGCATCATAGCCCCCAGCAGTAACTTCGGTACTGGAAACCCTCTGAATGGGGTTGTGAAAGTGTGCTTTGGATGCAAATTAACATTTCTTTTGTTCATTTTCTACTTCACATTATTTAACCTCACAAGTAAAGACATTCCAGTCTGGAAATTTGGATTCTGTGCACGAAACATGATTGCAAAATAAAGCTCACTGGAAATGTTACCAACCAAGCAATTCTTATTATTAAAGGGATTTTTTTAATACACAATGTTGTATAAATTTGATCTTTATATGTGACCCTGGACAACAAAACAAAACAAAAAGAAGTCTTATGGGTCGATTTTTGGAAATTGAGACGTTTACATAATCTGAAAGCTGAATAAATTTAAAGCTTTCCGTTGATGTATGAGTTGTTATAGGACAATATCTGGCTCAGATACAACCTTTTCAAAACTCTGGAATCTGAGAGTGCAAAAAAAATTGAAATATTGAGAAAATTGCCTGTAGCAGGCCATCCACTTACAAAAATAGTTTTTATATATTTAATTATATACTATATTTATATATTTAAGGTAGGAAATTTACAAAATCTATTCATGGAACATGATCTTTACTTAATATCCTATTGATTTTGGGCATAAAAGAAAAATGAATTATTTTGACCCATACAATGTTTTTTTGCCTTTACTAAAAATGTTCCCGTGCTACTTAAGACTGGTTTTGTGATCCAGGGTCACATATAAGGTATGTTTTTTTTCACTTTACCGACATGCAAAGCACAGAAGTGTGTTGATTTTATACAACCATGCTCAAGTATTCTTAATTACGTGTAACTAGCCATCGGCAAGGGCAGGCTGTATATCTGACCTTGATTTACAGAAAATGCATCTCATGGCCACCAGTAGCCACTGTTCGGCCAGGTCAAGAGACTTTAAAATCTCATGCTTATTAATACTTCGTATGACAAGTGATCCTGTGAATAATACTGCAGTCATTAGGAATTAAATGAACAGAAATACACTTACGCACGCATGCATGTGTTGAATACGTTAGTAGAGTCACATACAAGTGTTTAAAGATGGGGTAATACACGCAGTTTCTACAAATATCATATTAATCTTGAGGACCCATACAGTAGTATTGCATACTTCGTATCTTTGAAGTATTTTCTTTGAGTATTAGTGTGATCAAATTTATAAAAGAGAGATACAGGTGTATGACCGTGCCATCTATCCATCTCCAAATCCAGCTTTATATCCACCGTTTGTGTAACATTCATCACCGAAATCCACTGAGCTAACAAACACAATTAACTTTTGGTCAGCCTAGTGAAGCAGTATTGATAGGCGTGCTGTGACTGGCTGACGCATGGGTGTGGTCTTTCTCTCACGCTCGAGTGTGGGCGTGGTATTTCGCTCGGTGGATGACACGTGGGCGTGACACGCGGATCCAGACATATAAAAATCTTTCCTAACCAAGTTGAAGAGCTCGGGAAGGGGATTGCACACAAATATACTATAAGTCCAACTAGCATTTTTAACCATGTTGACCATGTTAAGCACGAGAAGCCAGAAGGTTTAACAGTGTAAGAAAGAATGCATGAAATAGCATGGTACACCATCTTTAATATGTCAAGAGTGACATTAATCACAGTTGAGATTTAGAATAGCGTTCCAGCCGAGCTCTGGTATACTTGTGTGCGGAGGAAAGCAACAGAAGCATCATTGTGTTTGTACAGGGGCGCGTGTGTGGATGATTTAGATTAAGAATGACATGTACGGAGGAGATATGTAACCTCTCTCTCTCTTTCTCTATCTCTCTTTTGAGCATCATGCCAGGCTCATGTCAGCGTGTTATGTATAATGGTTTGAACACCCTTCTGATGGGATAAATAAAATGTGACATTTATATGGTTTTGGAACATTGTGCTTCCAACGCTTCATTTGTACTGAAATGCTGCATGCACATTTTAATCTCCAAACTATGTGATCATGTAATAAGTAGAGAGACAAATGAATCTTCCTATTTGCATTATGCAATGAATTCACCGCACATATAGCCTATGAAGAGTTTTTTTATTGCGTATTCCAATCAAACTGCAGCTGGTTTGTTTTGATTTTAGCAATAACAACTAAACAAAAAACAGCTAACTAACACAATATAACACACAAAAACATGATAACATAATAAAAAACACGATTTTTGAAAATGTTTAAAAAAGAAAAAAATCTCATTTTGAAACCAAACTCTTCATATATTGTTAATCATATATAATTTAAAATCATAGCGATGTAACCAAAATATCTTCTTTCGAATATCTTTGGGGTTGCAGGAAAACATGCTACGTTCTAAAGAACTCAAGACATCCCTGCATATGCTGGAGGGGGTTGATGCGGAGGCCCCTCTTTTGTCAGCATTATCCATTCGTCAAAGTGTGTGTGGGGTGGGTAGCTGGGTGGAGCGATGCGAAGAAATGGGAGAAAATACGTAGAGGGAGGCAGGAAGGGGGTGGAAGAATGCAAGAGAGGGATTACAGCATGATTGGCTAAAGGAGGATTTAAAACTCAGCCCATTTGGCTCAGGTTCAGACATGTGACTGTGCATGCGTGTGTTTTAGTGCCTGTGTGTAAGAGCCTATATGTTGTTTATTGCATGTATGTATATATATACACATGTGTGTGCTTCGTGTCTCTTTCTCCAGCGTGACCTGCAGCTGCACATAACTCTCCGCACATATCAAGGCTTAGCAGGAGAACGGGTTAGAAAGAGCAAATAGAGGAGGGAGGGGAGAGAGGTAGAGAGAGACCGACAAGAAAGACTTGTTCACAGGAAAGGCAATAAGCAACGTGGAGTGCGAGGCGAAAGGGAAGCTCATCTGTGTGACACCTTCGATAGGAAGTAAGATATTGCTGTAGATTTCGTTTGGCACAATAATGCATCAGATTGTTCTTTGTTTGCCTTATGCACGAATGCATGCTCTAAATATTTGAATGTATTTGTTATGTATTTCACTCCTTTCTTGTGATTGTGTCTCGTTAACTTTAGACACAAATTACTATTATTCTTTATAGCACACTCAGCACACAGCATGTGAGCGTGATGTCTAAGTGTCAACTTATTGGATTAGCACTTCACAACATTAAAGTCTTTAAATATCAGCACCACACCAGGATAGTTAAATATTCATACATCCTTGTATTTTAAATTCAGTCCTGCTTAAAGTCCACTCGTCGTTGGCAGGCCGTGCGATCAATAACGGCTCTTCTATCAACACGTGCGAAGGAGCAGCTGTTTCAGAACAGAAGCTGTAAAACAGAGACTCGTCTGTCGTTTTGTCATGCAATGCTCTTCTCTTTAGCTCTTTTTGCAGTTGCATGTCTGGGGGGTGATACCATCTTTAATTTAAGCTGCACTGACAGCGCAAAGGCCCCCACTGTCACCCCTGTGTGTCTCCAGTGGATCGTGCTTGGAGTTCTCATGAGCACCCCATTGTGTTTGCATGGGACTCGGAGCACGACCTGCAGTCCTTATTATGAGCTTCAGTCACATTAGTAATAGGATTAATATCTCTTGCCAGTATTGTTGTACTCAAGGAAACATTTTGAGCTGTGCATGGTTGTACGGAAATCAAAAATGTGCTTGATGTTAAATCGTAGGTTCTTCAGATCACTTTATTGATTTCCTATACTGTGTGTAGACATGTACTATTGGATAAGCAGTCAATGCTTTACCTATAGTGATGATAAGAACTTCAAGAAAGCTACTATAGAGGCCAAAGTCTGGAAGACTTCCAAGGATCAGCCATAAATTTGAAGGCATAAAAAGTTGGCTAGTGGAAACGTACATAAAAATATCTGAATCATCAATTTGCCAGTAATTACAAAGCATGCTGTGTTTGTGTAAGTGATAAATCAAACGTTGGGATGAAGACGTTTATTTCCTTTCTCCGGGCATGTGGCCAGTTCTTTCACAGTTGAGGAATAAACACTGTTTTGAGCTTCAGTAAGGCTACAGCATTTAAATGTGAATGGAAGGAGTATTGTAAACCATCAAGAGCGTGTTTTACTCCTCCCATTCGCTTTTTAATTGTTGTATTCCACGCAGTGTGTAATTCTTATGTTGCGTTACTGATTGTGTTTTAATAGATTGAACATTATCGCTGATGATATATATGATGATGTTGTCATCTTGCACTATATTGTCACAGCTTGAGGTATTTACACAGGTGCGGCTGCGTGTCATAAAGAGACTCAAGTTAATCAATAATTTAAGCCCAAAGGTTGTATTTCATTGGGTTTAGGTGACATTTGTGTTGAAATCACTTTTGATTTTGTGCTTTGGGGAACATCACAAAAAAAGGGCTGGGTATTGAATCAGGAAAATGATTTTTCGGACCATTAATGCTAATTAAGTAAATAATGTCAAATAATGCAAACGGACACTTCACCCTATGGATGTAATTGTTAAGTTTAATGCATTAGCTAACACAAACTAACAATCCACAGCATTTAATAATCTTAGTATATATCAACCTAGTACATATTGAAAAGCTAAAGTTGTTACTGTTATTTACATAATTTAACATAAACAATTGTGTTGTCATTAACTAATATTAACAAAGACTAATGCTTAAATTATTAAACCATATTGCTCATTTTTTAAATGTTACATTTACTAATGTCAACCAGCCTGATTGTAAAACAAATCCTAATGGCACTGAAAAAAGGGCTCATTTCATCATTCATATCAGAAATAAAATTTAAAGAAATAGTTCACCTTCAAAATGAAAATTCTGTCACCATTTACTCACCCTGTTGTCATTTTAAATCGATGTGGTTTTTCATCTTCTGCAAAACACAAAAGGAGATATTTAGAAAAATGTTGGTGACTAAAAGCCCACTTCTATTCTAAAAAATGTACTTCTTATGTAGGGACACAAAACCAATGCAAATCAAACGGTTCTCTGTTATCAACATTTTCAAAATCTCTTTTATTGTGTTCTGCAGAAGAAAGAAAGTCATAGGTTTGAAATGAGGGTGAGTGAATAATGACAGAATTTTCATTTTGAAGGTGAACTATCCCTTTACTTTTTATAAGTTTCACCTTCTTTTTTATGCTAATGTTAATCATTTATTGTGTAAATGACCATGGAAGCCTCCCTCACTCACACACGCTCTCTGTGTCTCCAATCTAAGGATGCTGTTGAATGTGCTGGCTGTGACTGCGGTTTCAGCAGCTGTGCTGTACGTCCTGTATAAATGGTTGATCCCTGCAGCTGTGCAGAACAGTGGCTGGCTGGCCCTCATCTGGCACGATGTCATCGTTGAGCGCTTCCTTAACATCCTGACGGGATTATCACGACCTCAGGTGACCCCTTCTTACAGTACGGCTCATTTATGCAGAATTATTTTATGACAAGGATGCAAAGACAGCACTGAAAAAATAATAAAGTATTACCAGATTTTACCTCTGCCATGGCAGCAAATAATTGTTTTATGGAACATCAAAACGGTAAAGTAATACCATATACCAATCATTTGACCGAGATATATCAAAGTACCTGTTTAATCAGTCGGCATATCACATTTTATCACCACTGCAATGTTTTGTAAGGAACTGTTGATTACTGTAAACTTCTGAAAGCCAGAGTAAATAATTAATGGAATTTTGTTAGTTGCATTTTTATCTTGGCGTCTCAGTATTGTTCTCCTGAATGACTGCAGCGCATGTTGAAAGCTGTTCAGAAGAACGCCACAAAAGGCGACCCCCAGAGTGTCATCGCAGCCATTGACTACTACTGCAGACACAAAGAGTGGGCTATGAACGTGGGTGACGATAAAGGTACCAGTCTCCCAATCTTTATGATATGTCTTTTGATTCTCTCACCCTGTGCCTGACTCTTTCCCAAATATATCTCTAATGCGCTCTTGAGTACATGCCTGCAAGGCTTTTCACAGCATGTTGTTCTCAATAAGATATGATGGCAGTCTCTGTCTTTTGGTGCACGCTTTCCGCATGGCTGCACACGTGTTGCATGTTCGTGCCTGCACGAGGCACAACTGTCACAGTCAGATGCAGTGATGCATTATGGGATAAATTCATTTCAGATGTGTTCCCTGGATTCTTTGACATCCATTCGGTTCCGTACATTAAATGAATTAAAACGAGTCTCAGATGAGTTAAAACATAAATCACAGATGAGATCTCTTTAATTTCTCTAAGACATCAATGAGATTAAATGGAGAGCAAATGGAAACGTTTTCTAAGTCTCAGATATTTTCTTCATGGTAGAATAGAGATCTCACAATTGTCTCCATAAGAGTTTCAGAAGAGACCACTTGAGCACACTCTTCTTTTAAATCATCTTAAATTGTATTCAAGCTTGTATGATTTTGTAAAACAATCGGGTTGTACCTCATTGCACGTTGTAAAAGGTTTGGGAAGCAGATCTAATAGAATGACATTCACATGTCCAAATGCTTTCTTTGGGGGCCATTACATGAAACAAAAGGATGAAGATTGGTTTTTCCATATTAGCAGCTCAATTTCATCTAACAACAGGCAGTGATTATTAAATGATGACACAGAGCTGCTAATGGGTCAGAAAGGCCCTAATGACGTTTCCACTACACCATTAGCCACCTCATTGATCAGCTGTCTCGACTGTCCTTATCCAAATTCGTCTGTGTGTCTCTGAAGGGCCCATATTGGATTCAGTGGTGAGCGAGGTTAATCCCAGCACGGCTCTGGAGCTCGGCACGTATTGCGGTTATTCCACTGTTCGTATCGCACGGCTGCTGTCACCTGGCTCTAAACTCATTACTGTTGAATTCAACCCAGCCTACGCTGCCATTGCACGGCAGATCATCGCCCATGCCGGACTTCAGAACAAGGTAAGAGAGAAAACAGCTGGTAGATACATAACCTTAAGAATACTCACGGTTTATACTGTACACTTTCTACTATTAGAAAGTATATGCAGTTTTTCCGGAGTCAAGATTTTGGAAATATCTTGCTATTTAATCCAAATAATTGTACATTTAAGCATTCTGCACTTTCATCCAAAGTAATTGCAACTCAAACCAATTAGTTTACGTTTAGTCATTTAGCAGACGCTTTTATCCAAAGCGACTCATAGAACGTTCAGAGAGCAATAGCGATAGTCACTTTACTGTTGCAAGCCCCACTAGTATAGCTAGATGCTGTAAGAAAATGCAATTTTTCGTATAATGTACACATATTTATACTGTACATGGATGTTTTTACACTTCTTTTTTACCAAAACAAATCTTTCTTTACTCTGTTGTTTTAAAGGTTACTTTAGTTGAGGGAGGCTCCGGTGATCTGATTCCCAAAATCAAGGAACAATTTGGAATAAAATCTCTTGATTTTGTGTTTTTGGACCACTGGAAAGATCGCTATCTTCCAGATATTAAACTTCTAGAGGTAAGAAGCTCAAAATACACGTTGTTTAATTAGAAACTTATAACATAAAAAAAAAATACAACTTTGGTCTTTTACATTTTAGACCTGCGGTCTGCTCAAAAAAGGCTCTGTCCTGCTCGCAGACAACGTTATTTGCCCCGGAACTCCAGAATATTTGGAATACGTGAGGAACAGTCCACGGTATAAGAGCCAATACTTCCAGTCCTACCTGGAGTACACCAAAGCAGAAGACGGCCTGGAGAAATCTGTTTTCTTAGGATGAGATCAATCTTTATTCACCATTATGATCAATGCACACTAGAATGTTTCTCCATTGACCAAATGTTTAATAAAATAGGAGGTCTTGACACAGGCGGTGATTTCTCTAAAATGCCCCAAAAACTTTGAATCATGTGATGCCATACCTACTAGGATAAGATATTAAAGCTGATTTTTTTACCAAATTATATATTTAGTTTAATAAAAAAAAAAAATCTACTCATACACCATTACTTTAATTTCCACCCTCATATAAAACACTTCAGATTTTTTATAATATAGACTGATGTTTTGTATTATTTTACAACATGTTTGTGTTGATTGATAAAACAGGGACATTTAATCCATTCAGTCTCTGTTTTTTTAAGCAAAGAATGTTCCAAATGGTCCTTCATATTGTATTTAGATTAATGAACTATTAAATTTATGTTGAGATCAGTTTGGCCACAATAGGGAGGAATTTCAGTGTAAGTCTACATGTAGTTTACAATAAACAGAAGAAAATCTAAGAACACTTATTTTCTGAAATAAAGAAAATGATTGTTCACCCAAAAACTAAAATTCTGTCATCATTCACTCACCCTCTTGTTATTTTAAACCTGTATGACTTTCTTTCTTCTGCAGAACACAAAAGAAGATATTTTGAAAGATGTTGGTTTTGTGTCCATACAATAGAAGTGAATGGGGGATATTTCTTCAAAATATCATATTTTTTGTTTTGCAGAAAAAAGAAAGTCATGAAGGTTTAAAATGACAAGAGGGTGAGTAAATGATGACAGAATTTCCATTTTGGGTGAACTATCACTTAAACAACAGTTCTTAAAGCTATAGTTCACCCACAAATAAAATTCTTTCATGATACCAAACCAGTGATTTCTGTGGAACAGAAATAAGAGTTCATACGTTTCATTTATTTGTACCGTAATGCATTCTGGGTGTTGTGGATGAGTTTTGTACTATGGAACCAGCGTGCAGCATGAAGCTTTTAATGTTAGACATTACCATTGTTGAGATTCATATGCTGATTTTTATGTCTCTGTGTTTAAATGATACAAAGCTTATTCTATTTGTACATTAGTGTTATCAGTTTCCAGGGTTGTCGAAGAGGGAAATGCATTAATAAAACAAATAAATCTTCATTTAGACGAGAGCATCAAATCATTGTCCCATTAACAACAATTTGACATCTATATGACAAAGTTTTACATAAATATCCTCTGCCAGAACAAATGAGTTTTACAAACACAGTTCTAATATTTATAGTAGGCATGAGTCTGTAAGAGCCTAGTGTCCAATAATGACAACACAAATCAACATAATGGTGAATTAAACATTATCCATTCATTCTCTAGATAGAAGAGCTTTTATTTATATACAGTATGAAAAAACAAACAAAGGTAAACTGGTCTGTTTTGTTTCTGTTAATCTCTTTATTCTGTTATTTCTGTTCTTGTTTTTGTTTGTTTTTCAAGAATGTTGGTAACCAAACAACAATGGAAACTATTAACCTCCACTGGATACAAAACCACTGACACAGTTCTTTAAATATTTTATTTGGGGTTCTGCATAAGAATGAAAGTCATACATGTTTGGAATGGGTATGTAAAGGATGCAAAGGTTTTTATTTCTGGGTGAAATGTCCTTTTAATACTGCTGAACAATGATCTCAATCCTGAGCCCTGCCACGGTTGAAGATCTTTGCCAGGAGCGACACATTGGACTGGGACTTCTCCTGAATGGCTTTGCTCTTCTCTTGAGCCTTTTCAGACATGCCTTTATCCTTGATGCGTTTCATTTGGATTTCCATTTCTGTAGGCCGCTGTTTAAAGTTCCAGCTCTTCTCTTCCACAACCTCTCCCTTCTTTTCCTTCTTCTTTTTGAGTTTCTGAATGTTCTGGCTCTTCTCCACACTGGCCAGGTAAAAGTTTGTCTCCTTCTTGGCCTGAGATATTTCTGTCCTCATACGCTGGTGAAAAACGGTCTGTTCATAAGCCAATTTCTCGCTGAGATGGCACCACTGGAACCTGTGTAAGTACTTAAACAGAAATACGAGAACATTTTAAACAGTCCACTTGAAGCCATGTCTGTGTAAATGCACCAAGCCTCTAATACTCAGCAACTGCCATTCCCCTAGTTTGGATATTAAGACTAAAGAAACTTGTGTGAAGTATTTAATCATTCTTCATTTGTCATGTGCGACTGTTGCAAACAAAAAAAGATAAGTATTTCTACCTTTATGCACCACAGGTCACTGCTGAAAGGGCTTCTCTTCCTGTTGGCCATTGGTGTGTTGTGCAGACTGACTGCCACTCTCTTGGCGATCCGCTTGTCTCTGAACTCCACCCAGCCTTCTGTGAAACTGGTTGACTTACTTCCAGCTTTCTTTTTCTTTCTTTTAATACAATGATCTGGAGGAATCAAAACAACAAAATATTTAAAAACCAAGAGCTTGGCCTCAGGTGTTCCAGGATTTAAGACTGCTAACTAGAAGGATGTAGGTTTACATGAGTATTTTGTTTTTGAGGCATTTTTCCAAAACAGAATGACTCTTTAAAACACTGTCTGTCTACTAAATGTTTGTTTGGACAAAGGCCACACTACCATGTAGGTCTTAAAAGTAAAGTCCCAGTAACAGAAGGTACAGTATTCAGTCTAACCTTCAGGCTGGAGGAATATCCGACCAATCTCCCCATACAAACTCAGCATATTCCGTACATGTTTGGGTCTCATCCTAGGAGGAATGTGCCCCAAATACAATATACCAGGAAGACATTTTTTCTTTTTTTTCTCAAATCCATCTTCTGTAAAAGGGTCCAGTTCAATAGCTTCAACTTCACGGTTCATCTTCTGGTTTGCGTCCTCCTCCTCTCCATCATCTTCAAAAATTGGGTTAAAGTCATCCATCTCTTCATCAGCGACCATAGGTTTTGATTCCTGGTCAGTTTTATTTTCATTAATCTCCGGCAAAGACATCATCGACAGTACATTCAGTCTGAAAAAAAGAAAGCCAAAGATATTAAGTAGACATTTGATATTGTATTTACGAGGTAATAAAAAAGGTCTATGCGGAATAAAATACGATTTAAAAATCAATATGTTGAAACGGTGTTAATTGGTTTAGTGCAATAAACAGACACCTAAAACCACTAAGTTACTAGTTTTAAACAACACAACCAGAAATAAACCATTTTTACTCGATGTCATTCTTACCGTAAAATAAGGTTAATTAAGCCCTGAAACTATTAAAATTCCATATAAAAATCATCAGTGTATTTCACTATAAATTTAGAAATAAATTCAACTACTCGTAACACGCGTGGTCCAGCGAGCCCCGCTGCAACGTCATAATCACGCGACAAGAACCGACGAGGCTTTCTTAAAGCGAAAGACCTCTTTTTACAACAATCTCACTAAATTGTTTATTATTGTTCTCAATACATTTAAATATTCGCGATATTCTTTATATAGTAGTGTACACCATGTTTTATCTATCAAGCATGTATTATATCTTAGACATAACTAAAGGAATAGATTGTTTAAGGCGAAACTTATTGTAACAGTACCTAACACTCAACAGCAGGTGGCGACATAAACCAACGATTTTTTTGGATCTATGAATTACTGTACTATCTCGTCTGATGTAGGGCCAACATATCAATTCAAAGCAGACAAAATTCACACCACAACCTTCAAAAAGTATTTACAATCGAATATACTAGACAAAAATGAAGACATGTGGTACTCATTCATCATTTAGCAACAAAAAAACGTGTTAGGACATCACCCACCACTGATCCACTAGTTGTTATACATGAAGAATTGTTACAGAAATAGCACAGTGAAAAAGGTAATATTGAGAAACATGTTTAGAAATGTGCACTCATAGATGCACATATTTACCCATTATTATCACAACTCAGGAGTGTGTTTCTGCCCGCAGGTTCCTCTGCTTTTAGATGCATGGCCCTGTGCACGACACATGTGTGTTACTCCATTATTGAAAAGGATGACTTGGTTTTTCTGAGAGCTCTGCGGCAGTTCTGTCACAGGCACATCTGTCTATTTAAATCTAAACCCAGGAACCAGGGCCACAGGCTCCAGGGATCCATCAGAAATTACATCATCACAAAGTGAGGGAACATAGCAACTCTCTTTACAGCAGAAGTGACTGCTGTAAACTTCGATCGTGTCAGGAGAGAGGGCAGTGTTTTAATCAACACGAAATGGGGGAGAGGGAGCTATATATTCACACTTTGTTCTCAGGAGGCATTTCAGTTTGGAAAGTTGTCATAAGTGTTTTAAGCGTCCAGTTTTTTACTGTATAATGTATTGTTTTGTTCAACAGCTTTTACCATTTACATTAAGTAGACAGACTATTAGTCTTTTGAATAGCAGTTTCCATTGTGACAACATGCCCTAGTGTTGTGTGAATTGTATCTTTCTTTTAAGGAAATAAAAAGAGCCTTCTTTTGTAAATAAAGCTTAAAGGTAATTCATAAACAGAACACTACTCATTCTCTCCCATTATTCATGCTATCGTATTAAGACCGCAGGATGAAATTGACTGTATTCCATTTTTTTCATTAAAACTGTATGAGGTTTGAAAACATAACATAGTGTTTTAAAGGGAAAGTTCAGAACAAAACTCCAATTTGCTGTTTATTTACTCACCCTCAGGCCATCCGAGATGTAGGTGACATTTTATCTGAAGTAGAATCATAAAGAAGATTGTTTGGTAAATCGCAGTCCTCTCTGCTTCATATAATGGGAGTATATGAGTTCCGCCGTTCTAAGAGTTACTAAAGCACATAATTCAAAAAGCGGCTCCTGGCGACATGTTGATGTTTCGTGAAGTGACTCAGTCGATATTTTCGTAAATTTGAAGGTCATTTTTTATAATATTAGCCATACTGTACAGCCTCAACGCTCCCTTTCTGCAGGCGGCGCTAAACGTACCAGACGCTGGTAGCCATCCGCCATCAAATACTACAAGAAGAAGAATGCGTGCAGTGGCGGCACATTATGGCTAATATTATAAAAAATGACGTTCAGTTTTATGAAAATATCTAATGATTCACTTCACGAAGCGTCAAGATGTCGCCAGGAGGCGCTCTTTTGGAATTATGTGCTTTAGGAACTCTTAGACAGGTGGACCCCATTGACTCCCATTATGTGAAGCAAAGTGGGCAGCGGATTTACCAAACAAACTTCTTTATAGTTCTACTCAAGAAAAAATGTCACCTACATCTCAGATCTTGGAGTTATTGGGTGAACTATCCCTTTAAGTATTTAAGTTGGGTTGATGAGATGATACGGTCAAAAAAGGAAGTACATAATGATTTGAGCACGTAAGCACACAGTGTTTGCAAAAGGGAAATGTTCACAAACAACCCTTTATACAGCAGAACTAAATGAAAATACAAATATAACATCAGAGCCATAACAAATAACCTACTTTGACTTTTATGTTTCAGTCTGAAATTATACAGGAATTATTATGAGTCATCTTCATGGATAAAGTCCATTTGGGTCATGGCCAGCTGAAACGCCTGGCAGATGTGAAATCCTTTGTTGGACGTGTTTGTTTTATGTGCGGGGTGACTGACAACTTAAGATATGTTTTTGACACTACACTGTCCATCTAATTTATACGCACACCGAACGGTTTAGGGTTGGTTCTGGTGTGAATAGATTGCGACAAGCAACAGTGCTGAACAAAGAAAACAGCAGCTGATGTTATCACATTATACACAACTCTCTGTCAAATGCATTCGGTTCATACATCATATATAGATCTCCAAAAGAAAAGTCACTGTTTTGATTCCTCTCAAATCCCATATGTGAATAACGTGGGGAACCCCAAAGAAGCAGACCACATAATTTAAAGGGGTCATATGACACGGCTAAAACAAATATTATTGTTTGTTGTAGATGTAATGCAATGCGTATACACGGTTTAAAGTAAAAAAAATGCTGTATTATCCACATACCGTGCATGTTTGTATCTCCTCTTTGCTCCGCCTCTCTGAAACGTGCTGATTTTTAACAAAGCTCATCGCTCTAAAAAGCGAGGTGTGCTGTGATTGGCCAGTTAACCAGTGCGTAGTGAATGGTCGAATACGTGTTTGACGGAAATATAATGCTTCCGTCCATAATTGTAACATTTTGTGCCAAAGCAATTGTACTGACAGGTATGCCCACCTTACTTGCGTATGCATTTGGGTGGTCTTAGTCAAATCATACCACCAACTGACGTAGATTTGTGGGGGTGTGGCTACATGAGGCATTTCAGGCAGGTCTGGGTGATCATTCGCTTTTAGATAGAATGCATCGTTTGTTCTGACACTTTAACTTTTGCAATTTTACGTGTCTTATACATCCATGGGCAACTTATAACAAACCAAAGACACAGAAAAACACATATTCTCGCCATATGACCCCTTTAATGTGAGGATAATAAATGGAATTGCAAGCTTTGACTTTGTCAACGCAAACATCAAACAGCATTCATAACTGCAGGCATAACCACAGAGAAAAAACACAGAGCCATCTGTTCGGACCCCCACGATCACACACAGCACCTATTGCATTTCACATACCGTTAGGTGTATTGACCTTCTACACATGCACTTACTCGCACGCAAAGGTGAAGACGCTGAGCAATGCGAAAAACAAATGCACAGATAAACACCACCAACTCTCTGCTACCTGAGGGGCTTCATACATGAATGATTTATTTACATGTTTTAAATATTGATAGGGTGGGGGGAGCAAATGTGAAACTGAACTGCAGGAGGCACTGTTCAATTTCATATAAATGCGAAATGTGCCACAACATGAGGTTGCATCTCAGTGTGAATCAAACTTTGCGTGTTTAGAAAGACTGAGTGTGATCTTGTATTGTATTTGCAAAAGTTACTACCCACCAAAATGATTGAACGTAACACAGCATGCGTGAGATCAATTGGTAGCGCATTGTGCTGGCAACACAAGGGTTGGGGATTTGATCCCAAGGAACGCACATACTGGTAAAGGCATGTGTATGCACTGTAAGTCACTTTGGATAAAGGTGTTTACCAAACGAGTAAATGTAAGTTCATTCTTCATCAAGGGTAGCTCAAATCCCCAAATCCACTCCAGGAGTCCTCATCCAAGCAAATGTGACAATGTTCCTTCACTAATATCTGCTTATGTGCTTCACCATGTGCATAAATAGAGTTTTTCTTTTGGGGTGAACTATTCTTTCAATGTTTAACGATCTAACGAAACCTGTCTCATGAATTATTCTGATCTCCAGTAAACTGGTATAGGTTGATGCTGCGTAATGCAACCTTAATGGCTTCAGATCCTGCAAAGTTCCCACTTCACTAAAAATACAATGGTAGATTTACTTATGCATGGAAGAATGCAGGTTCTTCAAGCTGACCTTATGGAGCCTCAATTAAGATATAGATTATATAAACTAGGCTTTGTTCCCACATTTAAATGATCTATTATAAGTGTGTTTGATGCTTCTAGTTTTCATACACGGGCCAAAAACATTCATAATTCTATCAATGATATATGTCATTGCAAAGAGTCAAAGACAATATATCACAAAATGTTTTTTTAATGTATTTTGGGACAAGCTCTTTTGAAATAGATTTAGGGAACATACAGCATCAATGGCCTCACTGAGAAAGGCAATTGTAGGGGAAAACTGAATTAAGTTTAGGAAATCCGACTACGAGAATACGCAGCAGTCCGCTCTCGCGGTATTTTATTGTCATTTGTCGATCCGTTTGCGCACCCCCGCAGTTTTCAGTCACTGAAGTAACGCAGGACGCATCGTAAACTTGTAGGCCAGGCCTGTCAAACTTTCATGGGCTTTATTTCACACATATGTATATGTCATAAAAGAAGACAAAGATATGAGAGCAAGCGTCAAGTTTTGAACTCTTTCGAGCGTAAAATCAGTAGCCTAAAGTAGCCTAACGTCACCTGTCAGAGCTTCATCTTTGGCGATGTTTGCATCTTGGAGGATCCCTCTCCTTACACTGCCGCCTAGATGAAAATGTATAAAAGTACAGACAGTTCATATATTTTAGTTCTGGATAGTCCAATAGTGTAGTGATGCAGTTTGGGATGTGAGAGTTCCGCCAGCACCTGTTCGGTATACTGAAGTTGGGTGGCAATTGTGGAAAGATGTAAAGACTAAAACAACAAATTAAACACGCTGTGTTTAAGTCACTTCATGATATCTTGAATACACATTTTTTGTACTTTGAGGGTTGCCATTCTTGCACTGCTTAGGGACGATGGCACTCTCACGTCACGATTTTTTTCCATGTTAGAACACAGGCTTGTCTCCTCGTTCGATTAAACACTAAAGTATTTGCATTTTGACTTATCAAACCTGATAAAATAGACAAGCAGCACTAGGAAGAATTAAAGCCTTCGAGTGGGCATTCCCAAAAGAGCGTGACGTCACGCGAAACCTACTAAACCTGTAGGCAGGTGTGCATGCATTCGTGGATCCAGATTTTTAGGTATTTATTTTATTCGAAGGGGTTCCTAGTTATTTAAATATACTTTTTAGATTAACATTCTATCTGATTTTCTTTTTCCATAATATGACAATTTTTTTCTTTGTGTTTTACCGCATGTTACTATAATCCCAACCTGATAAATAACGTTGCTCGGGAGAATATATATATTGTAAATGCAATATAAAAAAGCATTTACTTAAATCAAATGGTGGTTAAAGTGAAAAGCGCAAAATGTAACAGAGTGCGTTGAGCAGTGAGAGAGAGAGAGAGAGAGAGAGAGAGAGAGAGAGAGAGAGATGTGGTGCTGGGGGGAACCGAGCTTTTAAGAGATTTGATAGAGATTAGAAGCGCACAGTTTTGAGAAATATTGTCTGTTCAATATGAATCTCATTTCATGCTGAAATCACAGAGCGCGCGCGCACGGAACGGAAGACTCGATGACGCGCAACATTGTAACAATATGAAGAAGAGTTTCGCGCGTTTTTACACGGATCTTAAGTGATCTGAACAGGTAATAGTTGAAGGAAACACGGGACACAAATCTGCTTTAAATGACTCGTCATGAGGGTTTGATGAGAAACTGTGGATGTCAAGGCAGACTCCGCGTCTTCTGGAGAAAGTTCAACATCAGAATGAATAGGTAAGAAATGACACATTACGGCTATGTGTTACTTATATTTGCTTTAAATGTTTTTACCATATGCCGTGTCCTTTCACGAAAGATTTATCAGCAGACGTTCTTTGGTAACATGCACAGCAAAATGGCATTGCCATGGACATTCGGAATGTACAAGGATATTATGTTTCTTCTTCAAGTACAATGTAAATTGCTTTGAGGATTGTAGAGTAGTGTCTGGTACTACCACTTTACTTTTGCCAAATATACAAAAATGACAAAATAATAGGATAACAATACAAAAGCATCTAATACCTTGAGTTTTATGCAAACCCATTATTCTGTCATTAAAGCATCTTCATTCATGCGGGGCTTTTAATGTATTTGGGAGCCTGTATTAAGCAAAATTGTGAGCTCAAGATGTGTATATAAACATTTAAAAGCCCTGAATGAACCCCCAGGCATGCCTCATTTCCTAATATGGATTGTCATAGACATTGACTTATCCAGCATCAGTCAAGTACCTCCTGTTACGCTTTAACAGCCATTGCAAAATACACAACCTTTGTGCTTCCCTTTGTGAATTTACCGAATTACCGCTGTTTTATCTGCTTTCGGTGTCCTGACGAATGGATTCCTAGTGTCTTAGTTCATGCTATGAGATCTGTAGTGCCTCTTTGAATTATTGTAACCGCAAACCCCCTGACGGCTGTGTCATGCTTCCATGCATGAGAGGTCAGCGTTTAAGAGGCTTCCCTTTGTGTGAACAATGTCATGTGTCGGTAGAAATGTTTGCAGATGTGTAGTAGCTGCTCTCTGTGTCCTCTCAGATAATGTCAAGGATCCAAAGTGTCTGAGGTCTTCTTCTGAGGATGTCTGTGCCCTCAGAGATGGCACAGGTCCATTTACTTATAAAAATGCATAATTTTGCTATTCATGTTTTAAATTTTGGTCTAGAAATAATTGGTAAAAGTAAAATATATCGTTCTACTGTATGTCAAACACATTTTCTTATTTTAACACAGATCCTTACTAATACTGATCCATGTTTTTTGTTTAGAGATCGATGGAGTTCTCAACTGTGTTTCATAAAGGTTTTAACTTAGTCTCAGATTTTCCTCAAAATTGCCAATTGTTAAAAGCATGACGTATTGGAATTAGTGTAGATAAAGTAATCAGATTTGAATCTGATTTGAGTTTTATTTTGACATTTTTAATATGAGATCTTTTGAAACTCTAGAGGAGATTTCTGGGTCTTTTTCTTTATAGAAATAGCCGAGACTTAAGGATAAGTTTCCATTTGCTCTACATTTAATGTTATTAGAGGAAATTATTGAGATATAACAGAGATACAGTATGTGCTTTTTTCTTTTCTAATAGATATTGTATGTATCTCGAGCTCAAAAACCAAAAACACATATTTTTTCCTTGTTTAAGTTATATGATATTTGTCATAGTCAAAGTATGGATAGAATAGCTTATTTTTCTTTCACATAGAATAAATTGGGTTAAAAATGGGTTTCGAACAACATGGTCAGCAGTAAATAATAAAAGAACTTTGCGTTTAGGTGAACTGCTACCTTTACTCTATCCAAAAGCTGTGTGTGAAGCTTGACTTGCATTAGAGTTTTTGCCTTTCTTCATATTCCCTCTTGCTTGGTGCACAATGGGGGTTTGCTAAATTCATCTCTCAGATATTATCCTGAATGTCGCCTTATATCCAGGTAACAAGAAGATGGATGAGGTTTGAAAAGACTCTATGTGCTCTATTTAGACTCTATTTTGCAACAGTTATGGACAGTCCATAGCAAACACACCGAGTTTACAGCTGAATTGCTGACCTTTTTATATCAGACCATCTTAATCCAGATATGGATGACACCTTTTCTGCTGGGTCACTTTGTTAATGTTCTGTATATTCGCTCATTTCAGAAGGAATTGGATATAATGGATATCAGTTGCAACATCCAGGTCTAATACAAAGGACCAGAAATCCAGCGATTTGTTGTATGATCCCTTATTCCAGCCCTCATTTGTAAAGAGCGATTACATTATTTTTCAATTGAAGTATGTCGTGATGAATGACCTTACCATTTGTCACCAGCCCAGACACACGAATGGGAATTAATAGTTTCAGCCGATGAATTAAAAAAAACGAACAAGGCTTCTGTTCGCAGACTAGTTAATGAAAGTGGGAATTTGGTTCGGCATGTAAAATATCAGAGAGGGATTAAAGAAATGCTTAAAATGAATCATTTTTGCAGGGGCCAATCCTAATAATTAGGTTTCTGGTTTAATTCAAGTCCTTATAGTTATATAATAGTCATATACTTCAGTTAATTGCATACTGTTATGGAGAAATTTGTCTTGCGAGATGAGACAGAAAGGATCCGCCATCCATCCAGTGTTATAGCGTAGACAGCATGACTTTTACCGCTAGTTATATTAACATCCCCTGATGTGCAAATGACTCAGAAAGCGTTTAGCATTGCCTTTGAAATATCTCAAACACACAGCTATATCATTTATTTGGGAAGTTGGTATGAGGGGGTAGGGGGGTGTAGAAGGTGGGCTTTCGGCTTTAATCATGTCTTTCTTTTTTCAGTTGGTGTCAGTTTTGGGAGGTGCCATACCAACAGAAACCTTTTGCCCATCACTATTTAAAACATGTAATGTTTATTTCATTGTCACATTATTGCACGTGCAGCTTTTGTCCGCAAGCTGTGATCTCGGCGATGAGAGAATGCCGCCACGGATTATTGAAACAGCCCATTATGTTTAACAGCTTCAAATGATGTTTTATCACCGTGAAAATGATATTTACCAGAGAGAGTGCTGGGGAGAGCTTGTCTCCTCCGATTACAATCCGACGTTCTGCCTCTGCCACTTTACTGCCAACTCAGAATCAAATTAGACCTCATGAAGAAATGAACCCTCTTCCCAAACAATTAGTTTGCAATATTAAATATGTCTTTTAATTTGATGAGAAGCAATGACTAGCCCTGGCACACACACACACACACACACGTAGTCACGAACCCTTTCAGCTCGTAGCAAGTAAGATAACAGCGCAAGAGACTTATTTCTTCACATTCCATATATAATCTGATTTGTGTTAGACGAATGAATTTAAAGGAAAGGCGAAATCAAAACCAAATGGCAAGCTGAAAGTGAACGGTTCAGGATTTGATTCGATTATTTGCAGCAAATTTAATATCCAGCTCCTACTGTAAATGTAGTCAAGGCTCCACGTGAAGAATGTTCGGTTGACAGGAACTACTGTGTTGGATATCTGAAGTTGCAGGTGTACACCGAGTAGATTAGCAGTTTTGAGCTTGCAGGAAGCAACTGCAGCAGATTATTTATTTTTATGCATTTCGTACATTCTTTCTGCACACTGCGTAGTATGTATATTGCATACAGACTTTGTGAACGTGTGTGTAACATGGACATTTCCAAATACTGTACATGCTAGATTATTCTGACATTATAAACAGTTTTAAAGCAACAACACAAACTTAACTGTGCATGCACGTTTTTTGCCCAAACTTAAGCAAAATAAATAATTACATTAGCTTGCAAGTTAATTGTATGTCTTGCCAGTATTATTTTGGGTTACCAGTAGAAGACCCGTTACTTGGCTTAGCTTCAATGCGAATAATGGCTGGAATACACTACTAGACTTTTAAAATCTGAACAGATTTTTTTTTAACTATACAACATACACTTGCAGATATTTTGAAATTTTCAGATAGAAACACACTTACTGATACAATCTGCAGACTGGCACAGACTTTCTGCAACAAGTCCAGACTGAAAATCTGGGCAAAATCTGAGCAAAAGTCTTGTAGTGAATTTTAGCCTTAAGGGCATTTTTCAAATGGCATTTATGAGCCCTTGAAGAGCAATTCTTGAAGCGGACACCGTTTGTAGGGGCGTTTCAAACTAAAGTGTTCAACTGAATCCCTTCGTGAAGGGCAGTTTCAGATGTCCGGTAGCGAAGGGTACACTTCAAAGAAGTGAGTTCCATTTGTGATCACGTGATCTTGGATTACAATGTCTCGCGAAGCATTTTGAAGCAAATATGGTGCGGCACTTTAACGTTACCTACAAATGTAAGTACAATAAGTTAGTCTTTTACACAATTTTTGTCAGTAAATATTATTTAAGATGGTTCAGATATAGTATAAGATAATTTAGTTTATAGATAAGTTAGTTTAATATGTTTAATAATAGCTACTTAATAAAAGATACTTTCCTTTATCACATATTACATTTTTTAAGACCAAGTAGAGTGAAAAAGCAAGGTGATTAAAAGACATAACTAAACAATATTCAACAAGAAATCGTAAAAATATTGTTTATTTTAAACAACCGAACGCTGGATTCAGGGTGCACATATGGCGTAGTCAAGGTAACATTTGGCTAGTCATTCCCTTTGTGACAGGAGTTCTAAACTTAAACAAGAGAGACAGACACCCTTCAAAGAGTTCACTTCAAGGGCTGAGCCCTTCGAAAGGAGTAGGGCATAGGGATGCTCACTTCCGTTTGGAACTTACACGACAAAATGTTTATTTAATACAATAAAAGTTATAATGTAAATAAAAGAAAATATAAATGGTTGTATTTAAAACCACTAGCCAGACCAAACTACGAACACAGACTGGAAGTAAACTTCAGGCCAGGCACATTCGTCTAATGAAACCGTCTATAATAGAAACATAAAATTTTCATTGTACCAAATAATTCTGCCAAATGATACAGTTGTTCCAGAATTGTATAAGATATAATGTTCCCAACAAAATGACATTAAACACAATACCTTAGTTTGAGATTTGGTGGAAATGATGATCATCTTTGGATGACTTTATTGTCATACATCTGAGCATCATTTTATGCACCCGCAACATCACTTTTCTTCTATGTAAATTTTAGCTACTGGCCAGTCCTTCACAGGCTTTTATTCTCTGTAGTTTTATCTCTGTCTTGTGTGCTCTCTCACTGCTCTCTGATCAAATCCAGTCTTTCCTCTGACCTTTAAACCCTTTCGAGGGGCTCTCGTTCCACAGCTGCTCTTGCAATCGCTGCACATCAGAGCGCTTGGTGTTTGTGGAGCTCCAGCACATGCCAGCTCAATGCACTCTGAATGAATGAAACTTGAATCAATTTTGATCGGAGTAGAAATTGAAGCTGTTTTATTCATTTTTGCAGGATGGTCTGTAGAGTTTACATAGTCCGATTACAAGAGATACATTAAATGTGATTGGGATGGTGTGTTAAAATGAACGGATTAAACAAAAATAAAAATGATGTCATATAATATTTACCCACATTTCATTCAATACCCGTATGGCCTTTTTTCTTCTTTGGAAAGCAAAATAAGACATTTGAGAAATGGCAAATACGGAAAACACACATGGTTTGTGATATCACAACGCCATTCTTCTTTATTCTTTATTGCTCACAATATTATTATTTTTATCTCTGACAGGTTGGTCAGGTAGTGGGTGAACCCCTGAATGTTGGAGTCCTTGCCATCATGACATCACACACACTTCCGTTGTCGATAGGCCGTCTGGTCGGGATGATCTGGGCTTCAAGCTGGATCTCATGGCCACACCTCCTGTGGATGTTCTGGGCGTGGCTGAGCCCATGTTCCTGGGCCCACCAACAAACACACCCACATTCTATCAAGATCCCTGGGGACATCACCTTGGGGGGGCTTTTTCCAGTCCACGCCAGAGGCCCTGCGGGAGTCGCGTGCGGGGAAATCAAGAAGGAGAAAGGAATCCATCGTATGGAGGCCATGCTGTACGCACTGGACCAGATCAACAGCGACCCCGAACTGCTTCCCAACATCACGCTCGGGGCTCGGATTCTCGACACGTGTTCTAGGGACACTTATGCGCTAGAGCAGTCCCTCACGTTTGTCCAAGCGCTAATTCAGAAAGACACATCTGACATTCGCTGCTCCAACGGTGAACTGCCAATCATACGCAAGCCAGAGCGCGTGGTGGGCGTGATAGGGGCATCGGGCAGCTCGGTGTCCATCATGGTGGCCAATGTGCTGCGGTTGTTTGAGGTGAGATTAATGTGTGTGAGTAAGTTAAGTGAAGCTCAAAAGTCTGCACATTCAAAATGTAATTTTAGGTTTTGATAAAGGTTGTGACATAAAAATGTAACATAACAAGATTCTGTACTCTTTCCAGATCACTTTATTAAGTAAGGAAATTTGTGACAGATTTCCTTTTTAGTTTTCATGTCGTTAATTGAGACATGCTCTTTAAGACGTTCTCAGATCATGCTGAGAAAACATCATGAGATTTGTCAGTCCATGCAATTCAAAATGCTGCTGTCATTTATGCAAATGAAGGAAACATCAAATATCTGTGATGTTATTAATTTTTGGTACTCATAATATAGTTGCCTGTAGTGTCATATTTAAGGAAGAAGTTAAATGATTCAAAGTCTATAATTATATTATAGACTTGGACTTTTAGCATTTTGTATCTGTACATGTGAGTGTTTTCTAAAGTGTACTGTAATTTTGCCAAGTAGAAAATATTTCTTGGCCATTTCTGGTACAATAACACATCAGCTGTTCAGATATAAAGGTTAAATTAGAGATGATTTCAACATCAACCTACTCTGGTTGTTAATGGATAGGTTAGAAAAGCGTGTTTGACAGGAATGTTGTTCAGCCACAACAAAAGATGTTGAACAGGGAATATGTCTGTCTTGGCAAAAAACAAATTGTTTTATTTCAAAAATTAACGGTTCACTCAAAAATCACATAATTTACTGACTTCCAGCAGCTTATTTTTAATGCAACCAAAGGATTCTCTCTGTCTGACTTTCCTGATGCCAAACAACATTGCTTTTTATGAGACCATTCATTGGTGGTGTGTGTTGTGATTGAGCCATATTGAAAAGAAATACCGCATATCGCCAGTCAATAATAACTTTCTCCAGTGTTTTTCTGCAAATAAATGCAAATAGAAACAATCTTTTTACCTGAAGTTTGGGAGAGATATCGTTAGTATTTCACAGAATGAAACAAAAATGATAATTTTACCAAACCACATATTGGTAAATTCAGAAAAACGGCTGTATATTCACGATTTTTGTAGGGACGATTTTTTTACAGCTTGGCATTTAAAATGACTCTCCAACAAACAATACAGAGTTGGCATAAGAGTAAATGATGACAAATGCTTCAATTTTGGTTGAACTGTTCCTTTTATTATGTGTTTGCTCCACCATACTAGCCAATCTGCTTGGAAATGGACGCTTGACAGGATCTTGACGCCTGTGGGCCAGGACAAGCAGTTAATTGACAATAAGGATTTAGAGAGAGCAAGTAATCATGTTGTCGTCCTCTGGCTCTCTTCTATCCTGTAGGTCTTTGAAAAATTAGTTCAGCTTTGTCTTAAATCCAGCATGCATTTATGATGATTTTTATTCCCTAAAGCGCTCTGTTATGTTGTGGGGTGTTTTGCCAAACTTTATTGTTAAAATTTGCAATAGTAGTTTGTGCAGATTGTTGCTGCAGTTCTTTGTTAAAGGCAAAGGTATGGTGGTTAATTTGCCCTCATCTTCATAATTTAAATATGCTATGATTATGAAAAATCAAAAAGGAATATATTATTCTCCATACTTTTTGAATAATGGTGACTTTAATCACAATTAAAGTGAATGGGGACCGGAGCTGCTATAGAAATGTTCTGTATAATTCCTATGATTTCCGTAATATATTTAAAGTTTTCTGAAGTCAAATATCACTAATCTCATTGAGTCATTGAGTTGAACAAAATTTGTAAACTAATCATTCATCCATTCAACTTGTGTAAACTATAAGTGTCAAGTTTATTTATTGTCTGATTCATTCAAGGTGCATCTCAAACAATTTGAGCAAAGATTTGACCTTTGTGATTCACAGAAAAAAGTCATATGGATTTGTAACGACATTAGGGAAGGTAAATCATGACAGAAGTTTTCTTTTTGGATATCCCTGTAATATCAAACTGTGATGGTGTTGAGTTTTAAAAGGAAGGCTTTGCGAGCGACTGGACCAAAGGAGCACTGGGCAGGCCGTTCAAAGCTCCACATGTTGTGGCGACAAATGTTTCATCTTCATCTACAATGACGTCCGCCATGTTGGTCGAAAACTTTAATGCCATATTCATTAGCAGTGATCATTTAAATGATCCACATGCAAACATGCAAAGCTTCAACACCCCCTGCTATTCCATTCCAACTTCTCGAATTGTCTATATGGTTTTTGAATTTCAGTCAAATAATACATGCCTGAAACTTTGGCGAGTGTAATTGTTGATAGATCTACAGTTCAGGCTTTGGACTAAGATCACTAAATTCATGTATTCCCATATTCCCAATTTTTGGGGGGTTTTGGCTACAGCAAAAAAACAGAAACGATTGGCATGGACTTGGTTTCGATAAGGCATTATTGACAACTAGAAGCATGCATCTTATAAAGCTTGACCAGAATTGGACCCTATATCCCAACTGGAAATTACTTTTGGCAAAACTAGGAGTTTTGAAAAAGTATTGTTTTTGTACATTCTGAAAGAGCTCCAAGTTTCTCCCAAATGGCCAGGATTTGGTGTCTCCATCATTCAGCTCAGCTGGACTCTTTTCTCTCTGAGAACACAAGTCTCGCTGGCATTTGGCACTCAGAGAAATAAGAAATCTCTGTGACGAATGCAGTGATTTTCCTCCCGAGTGTAAGCTCATTGAAAGGGCTCTCGTTGTCTATATCCTACGGTTCTGCGAGACTCAAATCCCTTCCTACATACTGTAGTTCTTACAGCTGGAGAGGAATGAGAGGCTACCATATTGTTCATAGCACATATAGAGGGTTTATTTTTCTCTTGTGTGAGGTGAAATGAGAAATAGATTTTATTAAAGTCGACCGAATGAGAGATTAATACAGCTTTTTTTCGTTCTTCTCTAATAGAACAGGACAAGTGAGTGAGATGGCTTTTCTGTTTAGTGTTTTCTTAATACAATCCCAAATAAGCTTAAGTGAATGTTGTGTTGCCATGTGAGTTCTCACTGTGCATTATTTAGTATTAAAGAGCTTTGGTGATCCTGGATTGGGACCCATGAATAAAATTGTTAAATCGCAAACAAGATATTTAGAATTTTTGAAGCACTGTTTGTAGAGAATAATATCAAACAGGGAGCTGTGGTGTGAATTTTAATTTTCTTACATTTTTAAACCATACTTTTTTGCATTTGTGGCCAGATATGATGTTCAGAGGGCATATTTGCGCAACATTGCCCCTCAGATCAAAAAATTAGGTGTATGGTACAAATTGACAAAACACAATTTTTTACGGTATTTGTTGGAAACAATAATTTGGCAAAATAGCAAACTACAGCGTTCGGATATATGGTTTTACACCAATTTACAAAAGAAAATGAATATGCAAACATTTTTTACACTTTTACCAGTTATTAACAGGCTGTTGATAATCTTTTGTAGTAATATTTTCACTCTCTTGTGCCTTGAATTATTTTGTTTGTGTGTGTTAATTTACACTCCAAGCACAACTACACAACACGCACAGAAAATTTCTAACACGTCTTTAATAATAAATCGCTGCTGTCCTTCTTATAGCTCGTAGCTCCATATTTCATGATTTAGATTTTTTACAACAAATCATTATTATTAGAAACTCTTTATGTTTGCCACTGGATCTGCAAATATCTATCAAATAAAAAAAGTGCTTGTCTACTTTGACAACACAGTATTTAACAAATTTAAAAGTGCAATGTTCCTTTCTGAAAAACAGTCATAATTCATCGTTACATAATCGACCCGCTAATGCCTTAACGTTGCGTGCATCCACGTTTATAATCACGTCCGCCCCTGGTCGCGGCCGTCGGTGGTACAGAATCTCCGACTGGCCATCGGTGGTACAGAATCTCCGACTGGCCAGTCCGCCCCTGGCCACTAATGTACATTAGTGAGACCAGTTAAATCATGGTTGCCTAATTACAGCAAGAGATATTGTATAAATATTGCACTCATACATTACCATGGTATTTTTTCATCTCTCATTCTATCAGTGTACCATAATGCTACCACGTATGGTTTTCTAAATGTAGCCAAAAGCGATCAGGTTAAGGTGTCTGTATACATCTCGTTTTTCAATTTCATTTGGAAAACACAATATCCCTTTCAATTTCACAGGACTTTTTCCTATTGTGCTGTTAAATGACAGGAAGCTTTGAAACAATGTGCTCAGTCTGTGGGGACAGCTGTCGCTAGTCCACCCTCTAATTAAACACATGTGGAATAGAGTCTGAAACGGATGCAGAACAAAAGCACAGGTACAGCGGACCTGCGCCCGTGTATCTTCATTAAATTGACTATTTTGCGTTCGTATGATGAGAAGCGTTGAACCACTAAGACTGATTATTCCAGTCTACAGATTGCTCAGTGAAGCATGTACAAAGGTTCGACAGCCGCGTCTTTCCATTTGTCCTGTTTTGTGCTGCTTAAATATGCCTGGGACGGTCTCAAACACTCGAAACGTTCATTTAGCCCATGTTTTGCATACGAAAAGGCTGTTATTACGCAGATATTTTTACACGGCGGATTGTAACGATGTTGTTTGATGTGTCAGAATATCATGAAAATATCATGAGACAGATTGGGAGCACAAGTTCGGGAAATTTCTTTGATGTGTCTGATGGCAAACACCTGTCCATCGGTCTGAGGCCCTTGTGTTCTGTGACGTTGTAGGGTTGTCTTCATGTTTATTTCTGTGTGTCTGGAAAGGAACATCGGGCTGTGTATTAAATAACACACTTCCACTACGCTGCAAGACGTATGTGTTTTGCTGGTGATGGAAAAGCATGTACTTTTTATAAAGTTTCAGAGAGAGTCAGTGTCTCATTGTGTGATTCACATCTTGTAAAATAGTTAAAAATTCCTGTGAGAAAAAGCTGCTTTATACATATGCCTTTATCATGTGTGATTCTCAGAACCACACACTCTCATGTGCATTGCAGACCTTGTTATGAAAGAAGTCTCAACACTTAAGCTGTTTGGCAGGTCGCAGTTGTGTTATAGTGAAGGTCTCTGTGGCCGCTCCGGCTGCATGGGTCCCGGTAGCAAACCGCATGTTTTTTTAATGATAAGACTTAGTGCTTAAGTTCATGAAACAGCTCTAGGTACTTAATTTTTTAACATCTTGTCTTTATGTGGCATAAAAAACCATCTTTAACTCCTGGTTTTATAAGGCATACTGAGATGTTTGTCTCCCACCAAAGGTATCGGATGTGACAGTGAATGTTACAGTATGTGAGACGGATGTCCATTTGACATTGACACAAGTGTTTTTTTTATGTACAGCCCGAAGTATATTTCTCTGAGCCTCTAATTATCCGAACAGATTGAGGAAACAGGGTGGAAGAACTGGCGGCACAGAAATCCGGGCAGCATTAATATTACACGATTTTTCTGTGAACACCAAGACTCCCCTGTGAGGCATTTTTTTTAGTTTTTTTAGTCTGTCCTAAAACCTGACACAAATTATTTAAGGAGTTTTTTTGCATGTTTTGCTTTCAAAGGAGGACTTGTGGTTTGAAATTCTGTGTTTTCACCAAACATGTACAGTAAAGTACGACACAGCTTACGGCAGAAACATAAACCAGACACAAATGCGAGGTCAGTGCTTTTTTTGCTTGGTTACAAACAGCAGTACATCAGAGAGCAATAAACTCGTCCTTAAATGCTTGTGTCATTAATCCCAAATATAAAATCCCTTCAAAAGGCCTTGATAAGAAAACTTAATTATGAGAAAATGAAAAAAAAGAAAATGCAACTTGTGCCGTATTTGGGTTTCGTTACGAATGCATTCGGACATATTTTAGCGTATTACAATTGTAAATTTGAGACTCTGTGTGTCTAGGAGCATTAGCATTTACTTACTTCACATACTTTATTTGGTGTCTAAAACTTCTTCAGCCTGAGCCATTAAGCAGACTCGCGGTGTAGAAAACACATCAAGCAGTTCTTTGCTGCACAATTACAGGACCTTTTGGTACAATAAGCCTCTGGCATCCGTTCAAAAAGTGATAAAGAAAGAAAAGCACAGGACCTTTTCAAATCACAGTGACGAATGTTTGACAGTCAGAGTTTGCTCAAGAGCAGAATCTCTTTGTGAGGCGGCCGTCTGCAAATGAGTCATTTTAAAGATGGTCAATGTGGGATTATGTTTTGATTAAAGATTTCTACAGTATTCTTTGTGAATAAATAATCATCATATTAGTCGTTTTTTAGAAACACGATTTCCTCAGGAATCTTTTGTGGTCCGAGTTTCCTCTAATTGGCGTTATTTGGAGGTAAATGGTCAGTAATTGCTCGGATGTCTGTAAGGCAGTGAGAAAACCGTGGCTATTTATTTTTGATCTTGAGGGAACGCTTTTGTGCAAACTTTCCTGTGTCACTTGCTATTATTATGAGTTGAGACACTGCATTATCTGGCTGTCAGCTGTACAATTTTCACTTCTCTGTGTGAAGTGCTTTGGTCTTTCCTACTTGCAGGAAAAATGGCTAACTTGAAATCTTCCTTTCGTTTGTTGTTTGCTAGATGTGCATCATGCCTTAAACACAACATGTGTGTATTTCCTGGGTTCAATTAATGTTGTTTATTCAAAAGCATCCAATGCTGTCAGGTGTAACAGACAAACACTTCTTTTAAAGTGTAAAAGCAAAAATCATGGTTAGAACCACAATACACAATATTTGGCATATGTTTTATAGTAGATGGCACAGCACAGACTGGAGAAAGAGCTTCACTTTGGTAGTCTGGAATGTTTTTTTTAGCAAATGATTAAAAATTACCTTGACTGGGGAAAGTAGTTGCTCAAAAAGCTAGCCATATGCATGTCTGATTTAGGAAATTTATGGTAAATCTGTGTCATTAATTTTGCCTCTATACTGAGACAGAGAGAGAGGGGAGCAGTTTGTACTTAGTCACACTACTTAGGGACACATATACCCTAGAGATGCAAAAAACTGTTAGGACAAGACCTTAAATACAAGGTCTGCCCAGGAGACAAACAGACATCATTAACACATCATAACAAACACTGCAAATTATGAGATGACCTTTGAGGATTCTCATGATTCAGTTCCTTGTGACATATTCAATTGTATTATAGCAACAACAACAAAAAATCTGGGTGTCATTTACAATAAGTTAAATAACATAAATTATTTTTAAGGTGTTATATGATGTGAGTGTTTTTGTGCATATTACCTATCAGTGTTTGCATCTTTCAAAGTGGTCTATATGTTGCTATACAGGTGCTAGGGTTGATTTTGGTTACTAATGTTTTCTCAGTCCTTGTGTCCGAAATCGCCTTCTTTCATACTATATAGTAGGCGAGAGTCATGGAAAGTATGTCCGAAACCTCAGCATGCACAAAACAGTAGGCGAGAATTTGTGAGTGTGGATCGGAGGGACACTTCTCTATCCCATGATGCCACGGGAGCTAAGCAACGGTCAAATGTCAAAATAAATTAAAAAATAGCGGAAATCTTTAAGCAGGATGTCCATTTTCAAATGCAAGTACCCAAAAAGGAATTTCACTTGACTAAATTAAGTTTTTATTTACGCCAACGCAAAGGTTGTTGTTATTACATCATAGGTCAGGGAACATACGTGTCACTTGACAATAAAACATGGTGGATCATGCAGTATGTCCGAAATGTATTCATACTACCCCCACTCATACTATAAAGAACGTACGGTTGTAACGGTCGATAGTAGGTACTTCTTCAAATTTAGTACGAACTGACATAGTATGCGATTTCAGACGTGTTTTTGTGCATGTGCTTATGCAGTTGCTAGATTTTGGGCTGTTGTCTCTGTTTGGTGCCTATACTTTAGATCATTCTTCATATGGAAATTGTTTTCCTATTTTACTTCATTAGGTTACATAATCACATTTTGTGTATTAAATATTTTTAAGAGCAGTTAATTAACTAAATGCCTGAACCAAGAGTTTAAATTATAAATGTGAATATTTCATAACAAATATTGTACATTTCACTAGCTTTTGGTTTAAGATTAATATGTTTGAAAACTTGTTTTTGATAAGCATGTTGAGAAATGTTTTTATCAAATGTTTGTCTGGGGAGCCTCAGTCTTGGCTCAAAGCTTCTCATTAACTGCTGTGTCTAATTAATCAACAAAACCGTAGCTGTGGGCTTCAACCAATGATTCAGAAACACGCCTTTGGCGAGGAGCGCGTGTGGGATTTAGTCGTCTCAAACTTCATTTGAACTGCTCTCGGGTCATTTGAAGAAAACCTATAATTACATCAGGATGGACAGAGGATGAACTCCCAAAGGAGCATTTTATTGCTCAAAGGTTGATCGTTCTGAGCTCAGGAGACTTATTGGAGATAAGTTAGTTATACCAATTGTGTTGAATTAAAGTGTCAAGTTTGTTTTATAACATTTCTCATCAAATATATTTCTGAGAAGAAAAACGGTTGATTTACAGTTACTTTGCGTTCAGACCATCGCTGTCGAGAGCATCAAAAAGCAGCTCAACGAAACTTGATGAAAGACAATAGAACCCAAGAACCCATTATGATTTAAAATTTGGCCAAACTTGTCGCATCTGGTTTAGATACGGTGTAAGAGCATAATTTGATCTTGGAGGTAAATATTTGAGGTCATATCTATATGTTTTGACTTCCGTATACATTTAAAAAGTATTTTTTTTCTGGACATAGTCTCTGGCTTTAATGTCTCAATAGTTTCTCCTAAAAGCTTAAAGAAATCTAATGATTTAATTATCATATTAGTAGTATTTCATATATATTTACATTAAAAAGAATTAATGAGAAACGTTTGAGTTTATATTTAAATCTTTGACTTTTGCTGGCAGATTTATCTTGTCCTGGCAGGATGATTTTCGGGATTTATTCTGGACTAATAATTTCTTTCTGGTGAAGCAAGTTGACAAGTATGATCTCTCTGGTGAAGCTGGTTGACTACGATGGATATTCCAGTAAAGCTAGTTGACCAGGAATGTCTTTCTGGTTAAGCTGGTTGACTAGTATGGTCATTGTATGGTTACTCAAGAAGAGACAGGTGATTGGGGTCTTTTTTTCATGAGTAACATTTAAGGAACAGACGGCTGAATCAGAGCTGTCTATTTGCTTTCCATTAAACATATTTCTGAAGAATCCATTAGAAAATGAATGATATCTAATATGTATATTTTCATGTTACCCACTGAGCGGTATGGTAAGACACGTAAGCACTGGCACATAATCACACACATACTACATGCATGGGCTAAACACACAGGCACAGATCAGGGGCAGGCAGGAACCATTACTGTGATTAAAAGATTGGATTTGGATCATAGAGTCTCTGTAGGGTGGCAGTGAATATTCCCATTACAGTAGAGTCCTGATGTGCACGAACAAGTGCAGAATGTTAAACACCTTTGTGTGTCTGAACCTGCATCCCATCCAGCCGGGGAATCAAAGTGTTCCCCCAAAGGGGGGTGGAGTAATTTACACTATTACTTTTAAACTTGCCGTTTTGTTGAGGCAGAATCTGACTTGTTTTGCCTTTTAGACATGTTTATTTATAGATTGAGGACAGAGTATCAAAGTTTTCAAAGTACGTTGGCATTACTATTTTATACAGCAACTGCAAGGCTCTTCATTTTTAGTAATGGTCACTTATTTAACACACCACCTTCAACTCCTTGACCTGAATTGCGTGTGACACCTGAAATGTGCCGGATTTAACATTGAGCTTAAGTCTCATTTGTGAGGGTTGTGAGCAACGCAGCAGTAAATCAATGGCTGAGAAACCCCCACCCTAGTCCCCGCTGTATCTGCTTCTCAGCCTAACTTAATATACCTAAAACCCCTCTAATCCTCACAGATAATCTGTCAAATGGTGTGTTCATTCATCCATCTACCTGTTGTAAGTCTGCTCCTGGAGCTCAGCCACATGCCAAGACCTTATAGTTCCAGTTCTTTGCTAAAAAAGAGCATTATAAATCCAGGTTTATCAATCCCTTGGTGAAGCATATGTGAGGGCAAGCGTCCTTATAAGATATTATAGCATTAACATGTTTATCTAGACCAGTGATTAAAAACGATTTACTGTTCACTGGTTTTGCTGGTGAGGCTTGTTGACCAGTATGTTTTTTCTGGTGAAGCTGGTTGACCAGTATGGTCTTTTTGGTAAAGATGGTTGACCAGTACGGTCATTCTAGTGAATCTGGTTGACCAATATAGTCTTTTGGTAACACTAGTTGACCTGTATTGTCTTTGCTAAAGCTAGTCTACTGGTATGGTCTTTCTGAAGAAGCTAGTTGACCGGTATAGACTTCCGGTGAAGCTGGTTGACAAGTATTAACTTTCTGTCAATGCTGTTTGACCAGTATAATCTTTTGGTGAGGCTGTTCAACCAGTATGGTCTTTATGGTGAACCTAGCCGGCCAATATGGTCTTTCTGACTGAAGCTGGTTGACCAGTATGTCCTTTTAGGTGAAGGGACACAAGCATCAAATATAATGTTTATAATATTATCCAAATCTCTCCTCTTTGTCTTCTAGATCCCCCAGATCAGTTATGCCTCCACAGCTCCTGAACTAAGCGACAATAACCGCTACGACTTCTTCTCACGGGTGGTACCGCCAGACTCGTACCAGGCCCAAGCTATGGTCGACATCGTGAAGGCGCTGGGCTGGAACTACGTGTCCACTTTAGCATCAGAGGGGAACTATGGCGAAAGCGGCGTTGATGCCTTCGTTCAGATCTCTCGAGAGGCAGGTACAGTCAGCAAACTTTCAATTCTGATGTGCTTCAGACGTAAAGCAGGCTGATGAAAAATCAAGCACAAAGTAGTATAATTATATAGTGCCAGATTAGACATCCCATTAATACGTTATCTCTCAAAAAGTTTCAGAGAGGAACAGGACTAGGACAGCTACTTGCATTTATACCCATCTGCTGCCAAAAATTCATGGCGGTCATTAATATAAATAGAAAGCGAGGCACATTTGGAGAGAGAAAAATTTCAGAATGCATGTCCGTCTCTGTCTCTCTGACAAAGGAGGTCTGTGCATCGCCCAGTCTTTGAAGATCCCACGAGAGCCCAAACCCGGAGAGTTTGACAAGATCATTAGGCGATTAATGGAGACCCCCAACGCCCGAGGTGTCATCATTTTCGCCCATGAGGATGACATCAAGTAAGTGATGGATAAAAGTACGTTTGATCACCAAAGTCTTGAAGAAATGTTTTGGGTTGAATAAAATTTAAATAAGGAGTGCATTACCTAGAAAAGCTTTCTCATCTAAAAATTACAATTAAAATGGTAGCACAAAAAACCCAAAGAGTTTACATTTACAATTGTCTGTATATTTTAACACAAAATAAGAGAAAAATGTCATAAATTTGAATTAACCTGGAATATTGCTATTTTAGTATCATTGAGCTCTTTATGTGCGTAGGCGGTGTTGCATTTTTATATGAAATGTCCAGAGAATTTGTTTTGTAGCAGCTGCATTTGAATATATCTATTCCTTTTTCATAGTGTTTTTTGTGTCTGGAACACTCCGTTCATGTGTTGGTTCGTCCATCTGTGTCTGTGGTGTAAACAGACTGATTCCACAGATTTGATAACGGTTCGCTGGCAGCGGGGACGCATTTGGATTATTTGATATGATTGACCTCACTTTTATTTCTTTCAACAGTTAGGGGTGATTTTACACAAGAATAGATGCAAATGCAAATTACGGCACCGCAAAATGCAAAGTGCGCCCGGTGAACGGAGAACAGGCATCTGTGTTCAGAATGAACGTGATTAGAGGAAACAGCCTTTGATGTACCAATAAAACAATATGGGATGCTTGTCTTTTGATGTGCACTGCATCACACATGCTCTGTCTGCATGTAAATAGAATTGGCTCTAGACCAACAAACCTAAAAAGATACGATGCCCGTGCTCTCAAACATAGAAATAGAAGGATTTTAGGGTCTGATGTCATCACAATCACAATTAAGTCTGTTTAAGTGTCTGTAATAGTGAATTTGATTGTGGAACAACGCAGAAAGTTCATTCCCACCCGCCAGTATTTTTCTTCTCATTATGTGATTTGTCATTTTCCATCTTTGACCTCATTCAGAAGAACCATGAAAGCCCCAGCAGTGGAGACAATACTTTGCTATCAGCGTCCGCTCTTGTGAGTGACAGTTTCGTCTTTGTGTTTGGGTGTCACCCTCTCTCTAATCCATATGGTTTGTGCCGACAAGCTCATTGACGGCTCATGATGAAGACGACGTCGGCGCAGATGAAGTTTCCCTCATTAAAGCGGTCCTGTGAACAGGAGCTGTCGCCCGCACCGCTTGAACTGTCAGAACTGATTTCTGTGGCTGAAATCAAACGTATAACTGAGTGACTTATTCATTAAACTTAGTTAAAAGTCACTAACTAAAACATTTTGATGTATTGTGTTAGCCAAACTTATGATTGGCCGACTGTCAAGATACGTGTGAAACAGAACCCAAGTGATGAAAGCTCTTTACAAAAATATTCTTTATTTAATAAGGACAAAACACAACTCAAAACCGGAACTATATACATGATGAAAATAAAACATATGAAATTAAACAGGTGAAGACAGGTGAAGGGGGTGAAGTAATAATCGGCTAATGAATAAGGAAACAAGGGGGCGGGGCTTAGACAAAATACATGGGGCTGTCCAGAGCCATTGAGAGAGAGAGTCGCGTCAGCTCTAATGGAACACATTTTTTCACAGCAATGGCGGTTCATGGAGGCTCTCAATAGAGGATATGCATTGACGTCACTTTCGCATGTGAACACGCCCGGACACACCCCCCTTAAGCGCCAGGACACGTTCCCCTGAGGGGTTTACACGCAGCAAAATTTAGGAGGAGAAACAAAGAAACCGGGACTAAAATACACAATTATTGTTTGTTGATATGTAAATGACATGTGAACATCAGCAAACATTGAACTTTATTTCAGAAGACCTAGAAAAATGTATGATTCATCCTACTTTAACATCCCATAAGAAAGAAAAATCACAGGACATCTTTAATATTTCCATTTTTTCTCCTAGACATCAATTTCGGTTCAGTCAATATTGTTGAATATCTCAAAATGAACTTTACCCAAATCCAGATTATTTTACCTCATGCGTTCTTAATTGTCATAGGCAATTCTAGGTAAAACATTTGAGACTAATTTGAAACTTAAACGAAACACAACTGATAACTCATTCAAATTTCCTAAACCACCAAAGAGCAACATCTGAGCATTATCATTTTCCTCTGGGGTTAACTGCTGTGTTATGATTTTGCTATAAGCGTAATTTGGTTATTATTTGTCCAGGCAGGTTTTGGAGGCAGCAAAAAAGTCAAATTTGACCGGTCACTTTAAGTTTGTGGGATCAGACAGCTGGGGGGCAAAGAGCTCTCCAATCCTGGACCAGGAGGAGGTTGCAGAGGGTGCCGTCACCATTCTGCCCAAAAGAGCATCTGTTGAAGGTTTGAAATTCATTCGGTGTCCTAAAGACCATGTGTACTCACTGAACATTTTTGTGTAAAAGACAACATTAAACAGGACATGCATATAAATATATTCTGTAAATATAAATACATTTCTTATCACTTTCCATTCAGGATTTGACCTGTACTTCACCTCTCGATCCCTGGAGAACAACCGCAGAAATATCTGGTTCGCTGAATTCTGGGAAGACGATTTCAGGTGCAAGCTGACACGTCCCGGTATCAAGATCGACCCAGAGAAGAAGAAATGCACAGGTGAGAGGAATGTAAATTACATGTCCAACCGGTAATGTGAATTCTTAAGCCACACTTTTAAAAGACTTCAACGAGTTGTATCATAAAATGAAAAGCCTCCTTCAAAGTCCCAGTGAACCGAATGTGCAGCATTGTTTGATGTGTGGACGTAATCTCGACTGAAAAATGCTGAGAGTGCGAGACATATCGAGTGACCCCGCCCCCTTTGGAAATAACCAATAGCGTTTAGTTTACGGCATAGTCTGCCTGGCAAAGTTGCATTTAACAGCGTGGAATAAAGCCACAGTTGTGTAAAAGTCCATTGAAAAGAATGGGAAGATCAGTGATACCAGTGATGTCATTTGACATCATGTTATTTACATGGTGCCTTAATGTTAAGAGCCTTAACATTGAATATTCTGTGTAGACTTGAAACGAGTCAGATACCTTTTGTTTTCTCAGCGGATTAGCGTGTATGATCGGCGCATATGATTAGTGCCGTGCTATTGTGTCTCTGAACCGGAGGACCTCACCTGCAACCGCTTGCGTGACACTAATGCGAAATGAAGACTTTAATGTTAATGTTACCATCTCCCATCTTGTGCATTATGTTTCATTCACCATGTAGGACATAATCAATGTGCGAACAAGTGGCTGATACGAGGCGCCGCTTCCGCAGCTCTCATAGTGAAGGGGGCTGGACACTCGGGTTTCTAAAGTGGATTTGATTGGACTAGAACTTTGACGAGAGTAGAATGGGAATTTTGTCATCGCATAGGAGCATATCATTTTATTGACGTCCTTATGGCTAACATATTTTAATAAAAGGAAAAAATCAATTTCACGGGGGCTTTAAGATTTCTTATGTCATCCACAGACCTTATTTTAGTCTAAAGCTAGTCCCATCAGAGTTTGCAGGGTGAACTCATGGCATCAAATTGTTAATATGCAGGTTTTATCTAAATAAACTTTTGCATTTGAATCTCTCGCTTTCTCTGTTTCAGGCGAGGAACGCATCAACCGCGATTCCCATTACGAGCAGGAAGGAAAGGTCCAGTTTGTAATCGATGCAGTATATGCCATGGCTCATGCTTTACACAACATGCACCAGGATTTGTGCCCGGGAGCTACGGGCGTGTGCGATAAGATGGATCCGGTGGAGGGACGGATGCTGCTCAGTTACATCCGCTCAGTAAACTTCAACGGTGAGTCAACATCACATCGTTTCAGTAACTCACTGTCATAAACATTGGCATCAATCTGAAGATCACCTGTAGAGATGGTTTTTTTTGAGGTTGGTAAAGTATAGTGTTTTATATAATGTACATATTCACATTGATGTTTCTGAAGCTCAAATCAAGTCCCGGCTAATGTTGACTGGTCATGCATATTTTTCGGATGTTTAATATCGTTTTTTGGACATTGGAAATATATCTGTGTTTGTTCTGATGTTTTGAAGCGTTCCGTGAAGGGATTCCCATCAGCAGTCGCACTTCGACTGTCATTTTGAAACCATTTCGTTGAGTGTTTGCCTGGAGGGAACCATCTGAACAAGCAATATGCGTTATTGTGTTGCAAAAAAATGACAAAATATGAAAATAATGTCCATATTTTTACCCCAGAGTTTCAAATGAAGTTTCTTCCTTTCATACACAGGAAGTCAAAACAAGAAAAAAACATTTATTTTAGGTCTTAAGGGCTTACTGTAGCAGGTCATCGGTTTTAATGTGATGTGATATTGGGGGGCTCTTAGAACATTCTGGAGGCCTTCTGGGGGTCCACGTACCCCAGCTTGAGAACCCCTGGTATAGACTACTTTTATTATGCTTTTAAAAAGATGTTTTGAGGAAAGTCCTTATGTATGAACGAACCCTCGTCATACAGGTTTGAAATGACAAACGAGTGAATAAATGATTCCCGTATGTTGGTTATTTTTCGATTCCTTTCAAATCCTATTACGGACTAAAACAGATATCACCACATGTAATATTCAGCAGGATAAAGTATGCATGAATGGAGCGTCTATACGACAGATGGTTTTAGAGCAAAGTGAAGATGTTCGGGAGTCTCTGTGGAAAAGGAGTGACAGGAAGAGGAGGTGATCAGAGTTTCTAACACTTGACGTCTCCTCATGATATCTCTGGCTGTGGTCACACAAGATATCACGTTCTTCATTTACTGTTCTTTTTATACTCTGCCTAATCATTTCTAATAGCATCTTGACAGTATCTCATGAACGGTGAAGTGTTTTATTTCTGTAAGTGTTTGTTTGTCTTTTTTCCCTGCTTTGTCTCCTACTGTTCAAATGTGAAATATCAAACAGTGATAGGATTTGATTATTTCATTAATTCCGGTTTGTTTTGGGTTTGTCAGGTAGTGCCGGAACAGCGGTTCTGTTTAATGAAAACGGCGATGCTCCTGGACGTTACGACATCTTTCAGTACCAGATGACCAACACCACCAATCCAGGATACAGAGTCATCGGCCAATGGACCAATAACCTGCGACTCGATGTAAATGTACTTCTATTAAACAGCGCATTTCACGAAAATTAAAATATGGGTTTAGGTTTCTTTTTAAACCTTGAGTATAAAATGAATACTATTTTAAACATCTTTAAAGATTTTTGGATAAGGTGTGTGAAACAAATGAATCATGTGAAAAATACTTAAAAATATTTAAAATTATATTCTAGGTCACAAATCAAATTTCCCATTAACCTTACCCATACATTTGAAATAAAACATAAGGATTTGTTAGTCATCTACTCATGTCATTGTTTTTATATATCTTGTTTTCAGGTGGAGGACATGCAGTGGGGCGATGGATCCCGTCAGATCCCGGATTCCGTGTGCAGTTTTCCCTGTTTTTCCGGCGAGAGGAAGAAGATGGTGAAGGGTGTGCCCTGCTGCTGGCACTGTGAACTCTGCGATGGCTATCAGTACCAAGCCGACGAGTTGAACTGCGAGATGTGTCCCTTCGACATGCGTCCGACCCCCAATCGCACGGCGTGCCGGCCCACCCCCATCATCAAACTAGAGTGGCATTCGGCCTGGGCCATCATCCCTCTATTCTTGGCCATTCTGGGCATCCTGGCCACGCTGTTCGTCATCATCACCTTTATCCGCTTCAACGACACGCCTATCGTGAGAGCCGCGGGACGCGAGCTCAGCTACGTGCTCCTGACGGGAATCTTCCTCATCTACCTCATCACGTTCCTCATGATCGCGGAGCCTGAGACGGTGGTGTGTGCTTTCCGCAGGATGCTACTGGGTCTGGGCATGTCCATTACGTACTCCGCCATGCTCACCAAGACCAATCGCATTTATCGCATCTTCGAGCAGGGCAAAAAGTCTGTCACGCCGCCAAAATTCATCAGCCCCACATCGCAACTTGTGATTACCTTTGTACTGATCTCAGTGCAGGTGAGGGAATGTGTGTCTGTTTTTTATGATAATTTTCGTTTTGCTTTATGTAGGCTGCATCCTATTTCACATAGTATGCTTGAAATAGTATGTGACATAAGAATCAGGACGTCTTAAAGGAACAGCTCACCCAATAAATGAAAATTCTTTCTTCATAAGTTGTTTAAAAACTGTATAAATAATTTTTTTATGAAGATATTTGGAAGAATGCTTGCAACCAAACAGTTCTTGGCCGCTATTGACAATTTAATGTTTTGGTCAACTGTACCTTTAATAACTGTTAAAATCTTAATGAATATTATGTATATTAGATAAAACCCATATTCACTCATACACTATTGTTTGCCTTTTTGCCAAATACTTCTCAAATACAATACTTTGTACTATATACTCACATTTTAATCAAACCTGAGTAGCCAATAAAAGTAAAAAACATTGGATCACTTTTTGCCACTACTGCATTTTACAGTTTAGAAAAAATGGTTAAATATGAATGGATTTGCACAATTTGAGTATAAGTATTAGAAGTTACTTTTTATTAAGAAATTTTATAAATTGCTTCAGTCCAGTTTTTTTTAATTGTTTCACAAAAACTGGTTAGACCCTTTGCACCCTATCATTTTAGGACTCATCCTGCACACTAAATCCTTTTGCTGGCATATGGACTAAGACAGTATAGTGTTGGTCCATACTACCAAATCATAAAATTGCATCTTGATCCCATGAAATTTATTACCTTTAAAGACTATTTAAAAATTGCTGCGGTTGCTTCCACAAGGCAAGCCATTAATATTTAACCAGAAGACCTCAACAGAGACCTCCTATAAACTCAAATGATATGTTTAACCAAACAGGTTTGAAGGGAATATGGAGGCAAGTCTGGTTGTATGAACTAAAGCTACGATATCGTGAATCCACTCTGAACATGTCTCTGTTGATTAATTTTGAGGTTTTGTCAACCACAGCGTCCAGACAGGCCGATTCTGTTCCGTTTGGACTCTGCAGATGCTGATAAGCTTCCTGCACACATCATCATGTTGAGTGCTTGGCTTCATTTCGCCTGTGCCAGCAAACCCGGCAGCCACGCTAAATGTGCAAAAGCGACACGTTCAGCTTCAGTAATGGCTAAAAAAAAAATTGTGGGTGACGATAAACACCGCCTGATTTAAACTCACTCAAAGGAATATTTGGAAAGCTTTTGTAGATTAGCCCCAATATTATGCGCATGACTCACTTGGAACAGCGCGCGGGGGAGGCGACATTAACGGGACGTCAGGGTGAGAATGATTGACAGCAGGACGTTTCTCCTCCAGCACCTCCTCCAGCGCTCGCTGGCAGATGCGTCACCGATGCGGTGTGGAGAGCGAAACTCCACCGAGCTTCTTGACAGCAACATCTGTCTCAGCGGCAACACACCGGCCGTCTGGCTGCTGTTCTCTTCTCCTACGGCACGCAGAAGTTTAGCATAAAGTTTCGCACCTTACCTGATGGGGATGAGTCACTCTGTTTTATGAGATTTTTGTGAAGAGGTGCCATGGATGATGTTTCATTTGAGACGTTTTTTGCTGAAGATCGAATCGAGCTAGTGCCTCTGCAAAACAAGTGGGAGGCAAACATATAATACGATTTTTTTTTTGAGGATAAAACTGAAATAAAAAGTATAAACCACTAATTTAAAGTAATAACATCCAACAATTCAATATAATTTAATTAAAAAAAATATTATATTATTAATATGTATTTCATATTGCAGCTTTACATGCATTATAAATAATAATATTAGTAATAATAGATGAATAAATCAAATAAGGACGAAAAATGGTACTGAAATACATGGTTTATTGCCAGTTTGTCTTATTCAATGATATCAGCACACCAAAAGTAACATTTTATTGCTTAGAGAAAAGTAACAACATAGCTTGAATAACTTGCACTTGAATTATTTTTGGAAAATGTTAACATTTTTGATTAAAGAATTGGCAAACACGCTTTATAGATCATATCTGAAACCTTACAGCTGCCAAGAATCTGAGAAGCTTTTTTGGGCGTTTGGCAAAACAGTTTGTTTTTTAATAAATGGTATTTTAATATAAACATAGTATAAACCAAATAAAATTCACTGTAGTAATGGTTCCTTTTATAACTGTGTAAATTGTGCCAATGAGCCTTAAAGTCCCAGTGAAATTTAAAATAACAATTCTTATTTTTTCAAAAAATATTGCATCGTTTAAAGTAAATAGCTTATCAATGTGGGTCATTTTCTTTAAAAAATTCATATACCCATATAATCTTCAGTTAAAATCTGAAAATGCAATTCCGCCCTGAATTGATTTTCCTTCTCAAATGAAATAAACTAGACAGCTTGGGCGGAGCATCTGTTAACTCCTCCCCTTAAACTCTCAGTCTGCTGCCATTTTTATTTCAAAATGCAGCAGTTGTTTCTACACATCCAATCAATTCGCAGGACAAATGCAAGCCCCGCCCACTAATTTTCTCCTTTGAAATTCCTTTTCACATTTAATTTCAGATGTCCACCCAACGCCACTGCTAAACAGCTGCTTTCACCCGATGACCCTCCACAGCTACACTTTGCTACAATATAAAGCAACAAGCCGACGTAAAAGTTTCTTTTGTTTTCTCAAAAAAGCACTTTAAAGCCTATCATTAAGAGCAATTGAGCTGAAAGGTTGCCTATTTGAACCGGTAATCTTGTACACAGTCGTGCCTGGAGAAGATCTTAAACACAGCTTCTCTCACAGTTTACTCTCCATCAATCTAACAGCAGCAATCCAATCTGTTCCTCTCTCTTCTGCAGCATTAATAATAATCTCTTCATTCTGTCTCTGCAGGTCGTGGGTGTTTTTGTCTGGTTCGGCGTGGTGCCCCCGCACACCATCGTGGACTACGAAGAACTGCGGCCTCCCAATCCAGAGCTGGCGCGTGGCATCCTGAAGTGCGACATGTCTGACCTGTCACTCATCTGTTGTCTGAGCTACAGCATCTTGCTGATGGTCACCTGCACTGTCTATGCCGTCAAGAGCAGGGGTGTGCCCGAGACCTTCAACGAAGCCAAGCCAATCGGCTTTACCATGTACACCACATGCATTGTTTGGCTGGCGTTTGTGCCTATTTTCTTTGGCACGGCACAGTCCACAGAAAAGGTCAGAATTTGATATTATACTAATTTTGTGTTTTCTGTGCATGAAATTTTATTGGTTTAGCATCCATTGACCAATCAGAGCATGTTATCACCGGTGAGATCTCTTCAATATCTCCGTTTTTGTCTCCTGAACATCAAAAAGGGGGAGAGAAAATCAGATTCTTCTTTAAATCTCATCTTCGTCTCGGATATTTCTCCTGAGAAAAAGAGGCAGAAATCTCACAAATGTCTACATGTCTACAGTTTCAGAGTTCAGAAGAGAATTTGGTGCTATTCAGTGTTGCCTTCGTCAACGAAGACTTTGACGAATTACGGTCGTCATAAAACCTTTTTCACTTGACAAAATGAGACGAGATGCAACGTAAATGCCGGTCATGTGACGATGACTATAATTAAATGTACAATGCAATATTGTTGTCAAATAAAAACGAGACTAAATGTGGTTTAGAAAAAAAAACATTCTAAAATATCTCTTCATTTTCGTTGGCCAATACGAGATGAGCCAAAATGTTATAATGCTTTCATATTCATGTGAACCCCGCCACAGTTCGAGAGCAACCAAACTCAGACCACCTCCTTCAGGTAGTCTCGGGTTCTGTAGCCAGAGTTCGTTTGACAGCTTTCACATTAACGTCTTTTCATGTGAACCGCGCCCCGTTCCGAACTAAACTTCTAGTGTGAAAGAGACCTAAGTTGATGCTTCAAATAATACTCCATCAAATTTCCCAAGAGCAATAAAAATGAGAATATGACTCAGATATTTGATGTGGGAAAATTATTCCCGTTGTGCTCATGCATTACAATAGAGAGAAATATTGCACATTCAAGTTTCAGAAGTCTTCCACATCTAAAAAGCTAAATATAATGCGAAACTATATGCGACGGGATCTCTGTGTTTACTCAACAGCATGCGCTCTGAGTTCCGCTCCAATCCGTCAACAAAAGAGTGGAGCTGAGTCAACGCTTAACTCCTCTAGTAGAAAATGATAGGAAGTGAAGTCATTTTAATACGAAGACATTGAAGTAAGCAACAACCTGCCGGTCTCATGATAACAAGTCCAAGTTGTATTACGCACAGTTTCTGTTTTGAAGAGCCGTTTGATATGCGAGACAGTGAAAGGGATGAGATGAGGAAAATAGTCTTTTTTCCCCTCTATCTCCCAAAGACACACCGTGACACAGAGACAAAGGCGCCTCCGCCCACCAATGAGGTTCTGAGGGGTTTACTGTGGGAGGTGGCTGATAACGGGAATGTTCGGAAAACCTGAAAGACAATGTCTGCTCTACATCTTAATTGAGCCAGAAGCCTTGTCAGCAGGAATTAAAGCTTTAGCTGTTCCTGAATAGATTAAACGGCCCAGGTAGCTTCCCACTTAGGATACTTTTAAATACATGCTGCTAATACCGAATGATGTGCTATTTCCGGTTTGACAATGCCCTCTTTGTTGGCAGGCTGTATTTTTTCTCTTATGGCTTTGGCGTCTTGATATGCAACCATGGCCGGCCCTTAAGGAACATGGGATTGCTCACTATAGGAATTACAAATAACTGAGATAGGAGATCCTGTTTGTAAACATAGAACTCACCTGAGCGTTTTAATGGTAATGCTTTTGTTTGTAACGTAGATGTTCATCCAGACGACGACACTGACCGTGTCCATGAGTCTCAGTGCCTCCGTGTCTCTGGGGATGCTCTACATACCTAAAGTCTACGTCATCGTCTTACACCCGGAGCAGAACGTGCAGAAACGCAAGCGCAGCTTCAAGGCCGTCGTCCAAGCCGCCACCATGTCCTCGCGGCTCTCGCAGAAATCCCTCAATGACAAGCAGAACGGAGAGACCAAGATCGAGCCAGACAGGACTCAGTAGCAGGTAACAGAATTATGTTGGAATATTTTATCATATCAGATAATAACGTTTTATAGTATCATATTAGGGGAGCAATAAAACAGAGGTCTCAAATATAATAGAATATTGTTTATAGTAATATATAATGATTTATATAATAAAAAATCATATTAGATATAATAATATATTATTCTTAATTATAAATTATAAATAATTATATAAGTATATCATACATTTATTTTTTATTTAATAAAATATATTTTAATAGATATTGCACTATTAGTATTCTGAGCTACAATACCCTCATAGTGAAAATCTGGTATTGTGACAGCCCTGTGTATAACATATGTTATGATGGATACATTTATATAATTTATTTATTCTTTTGATGCAGTTTTGGGAATATGGATCATTTTTAGACTCTACATACATCTTTAGCACCAGAATCACCACTGGTGAGTCCCTCGCCTTTAAAGGCCCAAAAAGAGAAGCAAAGTTAGCCAAATTATATTTTTAACCTCTCTACTGCCCAGTCCGTGCAACAAAGAGTGAATTCTTGCACTGGCTCAATTGGTTTACAGCAAGCTGCACTCAGATGACTTCTTACAGTAAATCTGCTGAGAAATGTCGTTCAGTAATAAATTTCATTGCAATATACTGTCCTCAAAGCTCCGGAGATGGGATTACTGGAGGACTCAATGCCTTAAAATCAATATTTAAGGTGCCCTGAATCCTTTTAAGTGAGTTGTATTGAGTGCCCGTTCCAGATCCATAACATCTCCCTCTCTCTTTCTCTGTCTCTCCATGGCTCTTTGGCCTATTTTTTTGCAGAGAAATGCTTTTGGATTTCTTTTCTACTGGTTCTCTATCTCTCCAGCACACATTTGCTTCCACAACACAAAGTCTAAAGCAACACATCTCCCTATTACTGAGCTTTTGGAAGTAATAAATCAGTAAAGCTGCACAAAATTCTTAAAATGATGCTGGCTGTTTTAGATACTTCTCCAGGTTGCAATGAAATATTGCTTCAAAGAGTTTGCATAACACTTAGTGTTATAAGCAAGTGCTTAGAATAAATCACATTTAATACGACAACTAATTAAAACTCTAATTGATATTTTAATAAACTGTTGAAGCCATAAGAAATTAGAAATGTAGCTTTTTTATAGCAAGTTATAGGTGTATAAATGATCATTACTGTATGAATAAACATAAATCAAACATTTACTAAATAAAATATTTTTTCTTTTTCCAAACCAAACTTTTATTTTTGACAGACAGTATTTTGAGTTCTCTCTTCCTTTGTAGTTACATTTTTATGTAGGCTTACATTTTAAGCTTAGATAAACTAAACTTGGCTCTCTACACTGTAGTAGGCTTTGTGAGACATGTTTTTATTGCTCTTATGTTTTTTGTTGTCCTAATGTTTGACCCAATTGCTTCCATTGTTTACCCAACTTGTAAGTCGCTTTGGATAAAAGCGTCTGCTAAATGACGACATGTAAATGTAAATGTATGTAGGTAAATATACAGTCGGGGGAAAGGAGAACAGTTTACTATTAATATGTTTAGGTTTAATGATCATTTTTGTTTCATTCTCTGAACTACTAACCATATTTCTCCCAGATTAAAAAATATTTAAATATTTAAATTATTTAATTTATAATTAATTTATTATTAATTTATATAAAAATATAAATTATAAAGAAAGTGAAAACTGAAGGAACACGTAATAATAACAGAAATGATGCTCTTTATTTTCAGATCTATTCCTACTCACACTTAAGCAATAAAACAGTCATATTTGTACATGTATTTTGGAAAAGTACAACAATTATTTTTTGATGCGTTAACCTGTGTGTCTTGTCACGCTGTCAGGAAGACTTTGTCACTCCTGAGGTTTGATTTTGTTGAAATTCAACAGACACTGGACTGGAATGACCACAATACATCTAGAAATCCTGTCTAAATGAAAATTTGTAATGATCTCTTCATTTTTGTCACAGCTGTATATATCAGAAACATAAGTAGTGATCTGTGTGTTGTGAGCTCTCACACTAGTTGTATCACTCCTGTGTCCTTAATCAAGTCGTTTTATTTCTAAGCACAGCGAGACAGTGTCTGATGTCAGTATATGATGAATCACTCTGGACAAACAGCCAGCTGGTGGAACTACTGCTCAAATAAATAGCCATGTGGACTCTTTTTCAGCTTCAAATGCTTTTTGTGATTTATGTTGAGTAGTATTAGTATGAAAACAGAGTCACTAGATTTGTTTAATGTAGGGGTTAGTTGAGCACTCAGAAAGCTGCTTAGCAACACCCTGGCAACCAGCCACTGCACCCCTAGCATCACTGTGGGCAAACAATTGCTTTCCTGTGTTATTTTCTCATTGTCTGAGATTTAGGATTTCAAAATTCTTACCATTTTATCCTACCGAGACTGCAAAGAGGTAGAACGTTGAATCACACGTAACACTTTTTCTCAGAAAAACATTTTCTATGCCTTAAGCAGCATTTTGGTGGTATTCCCATACTGATATAAAAATGACTATTACATAAAACAAGTACTATAATGGCTGTCTATTCGTAAAAGATGTAGCCATGAGAGGACTGTATTTGCCTCCGCTGTAAGATACTGCAGTCATGGGATATGTGACCAAACCTTCATGATTCACTTTAGTAATAAGAGAAAACACCCACGTCCACCATGAGCGACTCCAAGAAGCGTTTTTTTTTTTTTTCCGAAGGAGCATTGAACAGCCTGATGTAAAAACAGCTCTGATCTGTTCCAAGCGGACACATGAGCCGTGATGCCACGTCTTGCTTTCTCTCTAGATCTCACTCGTGGGTGTCACTTCCAAGGAGGAAGTTGTTTGGAAGAATCAGTGTGTCGGCGAGACTTTTCTTGTCCGGAAGCCAAATCTGTTTCACTTTGTCTTACAAAATTGTAGTCGTTGCATGACCTTTTGTGCTTGGACTCGTGTTAAAAAGGCCACAAAAGAGCTCTCAGATGTTGGTAAGGAAACTTTTGATGAGTCGTTGTGAGACTTGTAAGCATCAGAAGGAAACATGATGCAGTGGCCCCAGCACGTATAAAAGCATGTATGGAATAGGGGGGGGGAAGATAACAAAATATCAACGTTTATTTATTATAAAATAAAAATGCTCTCTTAAAACTGATGGGTTGTTTTACCTGTGATTGGGTGAAATATTTTTGTATTGGGTCAAATTCTTTTGCGGCAAGCCCAAAGTGCCAAAATTGACAAAGTGCCAACCAACGTTGTTTGCTGACTTTTGCTGAGTTTCTCATATTTACGTAAGTGTGTTTTTGTAATTACAGGTGACCCTTGGAACAGCTGTTTACTTTCAAAACACAGAGGAACTGAATCAAAGGGAGCGTTTTGCTGGGTTGTGTTTTGTTTGTTCCAGGTGAGGATGGTAAGAAAGGCAACATGCTGTGAAAAACACATTGCAAACGCTGCGAACATAAAATAATTCATCGAGCATCTTTGTTTAACACTTGAAATACTTCATAGATATAATGTGTCCAGAAGCCTTTCTCATACAGGGGATTTTTTCCGATAGCACAGTCATATGTCATATGAATTAATATCTCTTTTTCTCTTAATATCTCTTTTTCTTGATTTTTTTTCAGTTTTTTGTGTATGGTTTATTTATTATGTTACTATAGTATGAGATGTTTACAACTTGCGCAGTTGTTGACCTTAGCACCCCAAGGAAAGTTTTGATAAATATACTGAAGACAAACAGACCCTCTCTTATAACCATATGGCAAAGTCACAACTTTTTTAGCTCAAACTTTCTCATAATTCACAATTTTATTACAAACTCAGATTATTTTAGACACTTGATTCAGCTGTGTTTTTAATAGCCTGTGTATCTTATATATCTAATATTTAATTGCATTGTTATAACTGCACATTATCTATGAGCTCTTTTTCAGACAATATGTTACTGTATCAAAATCTGAAAAATGTTCAGTACGGCATCCAGAATGCGCTGAGGGAATACATGAAAACTGCTTTGCTTTGTAAATAGAAGAATTTAAAAGAAGAAAAAGACTTTGTAAGCTATGATTTTGTGTGTTCCAGGTACTTTGTGTTTGACAGTTTGCATGGGAAGCTATGAAGTCTTATTGTGTTACGTGTGTAACATGATTGCTGTATGTATTACCACTTTACTTTAATAAGGATTTGACATATGTATATTTGTTTTTTAGAAGGTCCATTCTGAGTTGGTGTTTATCAAGGAAATGTACTAAAAGCATTGGAAGTGTCTGTATGATGTCATTGTTTTGATAAATAAATTGTTCTGAATTGTTTGGTAAATGTTAAAACCACTAACAGACGAAGCAAACAGACATGATGTAAATGAATAAACTGTTTCCTGAAATATGGTTCTGTGTTGTAAATAAAACATATTGTTCTGAAATTCTACAGGTTATGTTTTTTTTATGTTTTTGAGGTCTCAAAAATAGTTAAATAAAGGTCTACAGCAACTTTTAGACATACATTTATTGACACAAATTGTGAATCAATGATCTATTCATTGATCACAGTATGTTCACAAATATATATATAAATATATATATATATATATAGTTCAGTGAATGCAACATTTGCATATATTTATTCTTTATAATACCATACGTTGGTATTTTATGGTTTTATAGATAAAGTAATAGTTGAGTCAAGGTGGGTGTGAAAAATGATAAGTAAAAAAGTATTTATTTTAATACATGCAAAATCCAAAGGTCCAAATTCATATGCTCTTATATTGCATTGCTGTGTGATTTCACAAATCACTTAACCAATAAGTATTCTATGGCATCGAAAAATCTTTTCAAGCTATTTTTTTAAAGAGTGTAGTTGTTAAAAGTCCCGTGAACCAGAAGTTGCGATCATTTTTACTTCCGTATTTTGACGCATTTACGAGTGAATTCGAATTTGCAATTGTACAAATTGCGGGCGTGGCTTTCGTCTTTTTCTGCGATTTAATTGGATAAAAACAGCCGTTGTATTTTGAAATGGAAATTATAGCAGACTGACAGTTGAAGGGGAGGAGTTAACGGATGCTGCGTCATTCAGGATGGATAGTTATTACAGGAAGGACGTGCATTTTCAGATTTTAACTAAAGATTATGAGGGGACACGCATTTTGAAAAGAGAATGACCGACATTGATAAACTATTTACAATAAACGCTGCAATATTTTATGAAAAACAAAGCATTGTCATTTTTAATATCACTGGGACTTTAAATCATGTGTGACAGAATATGTTGATGGAAACATTATGATCTTTATGACAATAGCCTTTCTCTCTCCTTCAACACAATTAAAAGACGGCGTAAGCTCAACTCACGCCAGTTCTTCCTATAGGCATATGAAACCCCTTTGAGGTAAAGAAATATGAAGACAGCATATCAATTTAACCACTGCTAAAGATTGACTGAAATGCGCAGCAGATTAAACATTTAACTGCAGTTGTTCACTCATCAGTCCTGCTGGGCAGTTACACGGAGCAGTGACTTGAAAATATGAAGTTATCAAAATGATATATTTGCTTGTCCAAAGGTTCAAGGGCTATCAATTCAAGGCCTTTTTTGGTCTGAGAATAGAACAGAAGATCAGAAATAACTTATTTTCACTGTATTTAATCAGAGAAGCGTTAATGTCTCACACAAAGTTATGAACACTATCATTATAGTCTTTATCTAATGTCAGGAATGACAGAAATATAAGCGCTTACATTATTTTTAGGAATTAAATAGACATTTTTAAATGTATTTTAAAAGCATGTTTTATGTGTTTAAGATCAATTAGACTTGTAAACAAGAGCAAATCTAATAGCTGATTTGAATAAAACTCTCATTAATTCAAGTGGCTGTGCATTGTTGGCAAACACCGCCACATGGTGGACCGTGTATTGTTAAGCAAAACATTGAACTGGATACTCGTATTAAATTATTTAAGTTTTTTTTTTTAAACTGACCTATTTGGTACTTTCTGGTGAATGTATACGTTATTTAACATTTTAAGTGTGTCTGTATAAAAATATTATTATTTAATAAAATGATAAAATATTCGTATATTTAAACTACATCTATAATATTATTGTATTAATATTAAAAAAAGTAACACGGAAGGTGTTTTTAACACACAAATCTTTCTAATAGCGCCTTCATAATCAAATCAAACGACGATCGACATCGTCGCCACGCCCCCGCAGTTCCGCCCCTCTCAAGCAGGGCGGAAGTCATCATCCCAAGCGCTTCCTGCTTCCTGCGTCAAAACATTCCGCTGTTTCTATGCGGCGGTGGGCTCAAGTGGCGCTTTTAGGATCTTTATGAGAGATGATGGCTGCTAACGGCGGCACCGATTCGGCCACCGAACCTCCCGGACTAGAGACCCAGCGGCGGGAGATCGAGAACCTGAACCGGAACCAGCAGCTGCGGGCTGGGGACAGTTGGTGAGAGAAACTTCACCTCCAAATTATAAACAAGCAAACAAACAATAGTAAACAGTTAACAAATAGTAAATAAACACTTGTCGGTGAGAATAACTAATAAAACGAGATAAACGAGGTTGGGTTTTTGAAGCCTGAGGTCTAGAGGTATTTTTGAGCGGACAGGCCAATGGCAACAGAGTTTCATATTGTAGAGAAATGAAGTAACGTAAAAGAAAGTAAAAGAGCTTTTTTGTTTTAAGCTAATAATAGGTATGTTTACAATTATAATGAATGCTTTTACTCGATTTACGTTTGACAGTTGTGTCTTGTCAGATTTTAATATCTTCACCTGTGCTCGAGTCTCTTTCGGTTTGTTTTCATTGAGCAGATCGTCTTATCGTCTGGTTTAGTTGGTCTTTAAAATGTTGTAATGTGGCATACACTTCACTTTCACTTCCAGCTTTGGAAGGTGTGTCATTCTGCTGTGGAAAAGTTACTTTCGATTTGTGCTCCGGACAGGAAAGACAGAGTTTGATTAAATTCCTTCTCTGAAAGCAGTCGACATGCTTCTGGTGTCTTAATCCATGTCCCCATCACAGTCTGCTCAGTTGACATGAAAAAGATTTGACCTGAAACCCATTATCTTTAATGTAAACAATGAATTCGTTGGATGGCTTTACAAGCAAATAATCGTCATCAGGAAAGTGCAATTCATGAAGCTGCGTTGATGTGTTAACTGTTATAGGTTGCTTATCTGTATTACAGGTATTTGTTGGAGAAGAGATGGTATGACCAGTGGAAAGAGTATGTTGACACCGGGGACCAGAATTCCTCCTCTTATCCGGGAAAGATTGATAACGCTGAGCTTTTTGAAGGCAAGTCAGTGCCCATGATGTTTACAGTAAATCTGCGCTTAAACTCTGGCTGCCAACGCTGTTTTAATTCATTTGATGTGTTTTCTGCAGATTTGGATTCATACCACCTGAAGGAACGACTGGCGGAGAATGAAGACTTTGTCTTGCTCCCGGCAGAAGCTTGGCACAGACTGTTGTCATGGTATGACATGACGGATGACCAGCCTGCCTTAGAGAGAAAGGTAGTTTTATCATGAATGTTTGTGTGAAATGTTTATTTTTGTGATGTTTTATTTATCAAAACGTAATAAGCTCAAAAACAATGTGTGAAGTTTCAAATGTGGTTTATTTCAAATATCGTTTCATTTCCAGGTCATTGACCTTCCCAGCACTGTCAAAGTAGAGATCTACCCTGTGGAGGTCCACCTCTGTCTCTTTAGCAACTTGGAGAACACTGTGTTTGCGCAGTTCAGTCGTGCAGACAAAATACGTGAGTGAAGGATTTTAACTTGTACAGCGGCCCAAAACATAATTAGACACGCATCACATTCATAAATGGCTGTATGTTTTAAAGCAGTTGCACTTGCTTTTAAATGACTGGTGAATTGATGGTTATGATGTCACTTCCTCTCATGTTCACACAGGTGTCTTATCACAGATGTAGTTTATCACAATAGCTATAGACAGGTACATCTGACAACCACACTTCTTTAAAGAGCACATAACTAGGGATTTTTAAGGTCCTACTTTGCTTTATGGAGTGTCAAACAACAAGTTTATGTACATAGAAGGTGTACTAAAAACACTCATATTTCGTAATAATAGGCAGTTTTTCTTACCTTACTTCTTGACTGACTCTCAAATGATTCTTTCCGTGATTCATCTGTCTAATCCCCTCCTTTCCGCTAGCCTAGTCTGATCTGGTTGGTCAGATGGTCTAGTCTGCTGTGATTGGTCTACCGTGAATGAGGCTCACAAGCTACAGTGTTTGGGGGAGAAGGGTGAAGTTTTTGCGGACAGTCCTAGCTAAACATAGGCGGGGACTATATGTAGTGATGTAAATCCGCAGCGGTTTGCGAATCGGACTAGGGATGACTCATTTGCATAATTCAGAGTCGACTCCCTTTTTTCCAATCCAAAAACTTTGTTATTGATTCACCTTCAGATTTACAACTTGGCAAACTGCTTACTTTCAACATTACACACTGCAATAATTGTAATTAATGCTTATGGACTCATTAAAAATGTTTAGCTTGTTTTGTATGTGATGTCAATCTTCGGAAGTGACCTCATTTGGTTTGACACTTGTTGCAGTGACAAAAATTTTGTGGCTAATAATTTTTTATAGCCACAATCTGAGTTTACACTGTTTGTGAATGATATTTAAAAGAAGTTAACAGACAGGTAGCGTTTGGCATTTTCTAAATGTTCAAGTTGATATGCAGGTTTTCTTAACAGATCTTTGTTTGTGTTTGGAATGTAATTATGGTTACACGGTGTGAACCCTGTCAATCAGGTGTGTTGAATTATGTGTATGTTTGTGTTTAACAGATGCCATCCAGCAACATATACAGCAACAGTTTAAAGTGTCCGAGTCCTCTGAGTGTCGGCTGTGGATGAGAAATACGGATACAAGTTCTGAGAGGTTACGCAACCTTAACATGACAGTCCTGGACGCCTGTCTCAGCTCTGGCATGGTAAACACACACCTCCCAGTTTAATTCAGAACTCTGTAACAATCTAGTACAGTCCCAGCAAAAAAACACGCGCAATCGCACCGTGACATGTACATACCCACCTGCTTCACACTGAAAATGACTGTTCTGAATGTTTTCATGTGTATGCTAGTGTGAAGAAGTTATCATGTCCTAACAAGCATTTCCTACTCTTCAGACAGTGATTATGGAGATAAGGAATGCCGATGGTACGTGGCCAACTTCCAGACCTCAGATCATGTGAGTTTGTAGATTTCGGCTTCCCTTTGTCACTCACAAGAGTAAAATAGTTTTTTGTTGAAGGTCCAGTGTGTAATTTTTCTGAGGATCTATTGACAGGAATGCAAAATAAAATAGATTACAGTCTTTAGAGGTGTATAAAGACCTTACACAATGAAGTTTTTATTATCTTTACATCAACCGCATGTCCCTTTCATGGAATTCACAATGTTGTTTGTACAGTAGCCCTAAACGGACGAACTGCTCTACAGAGCGTGTTTCATAAATACGTTATCTCCTTCGGCAAAGAAGCGAAAAGTTTTTGTGTGAGTCACCGTAATGGTTCGAAAGGGAGGGGGAAGCAGTGGAGTGAGCCATTGGTTGCAATTCGCAACCTCACCACTAGATGCCGCTGAATTTCAATCACTGGACTTTGAAGGCAAATGAAAAGTCATCTCAATATTTAAAAACCCAAATTGCTGAAGGAAATTCACTGAACTCAAAGACTAATTTAGGATTTATGCCGTGAACCTAAGCATTTAAACTATGTTAACATATAACATTTTAATGTGAATATGATGTACACGGTGTAGACAGCTCAGTTGGTAATATGATATTGTAAGTAAGGGATAATGTACAGGCCTTCTGTTTATATCGCAGAAATATTATATGTTGTTATTCAACTGAAGGGGCTTATTTCGCTATAACAGCCGGCTCCTCGAACATTATCCCGCTTGTTACACGGCTACTTGCCACATGAGAAAAAACTGTGAATTTGAAATATTTTATTAGCTCATTTTTACGGAATGCAGTGAAGGAAAGCCGTTTACTTTCGGTTTTAAGGTAAGAAACGGCGTTCAAATGTCACAAACAGGCAATTTGGTTTATCATTTGTAAATATAATGTTATTAAAAGACGTATTTTAATTTAATTTTCTCAACAAAAAAAAAATGATTTGCTGCATCCGGGTTACCCTGCATTGTTAGTTTTGAACAGTTGTTATCTTGAAACAACGAACCTGCAAATGTCGCGACTGGCCAATCAGAATCAAGCATTCCAACGAGCCTCGTAATAAGATGGTTTATCTCCAGGAGGAACTGTACTGAAGATCAGGACTCGTATCGAGGGTCTCCTGGAGTGTGCGGCCTTACCAACCTGGGCAACACCTGCTTCATGAATTCAGCCCTACAGGTCAGAGGTTATGAACTCATGCACACCCATTCACAAATATCTGTGACTTTTGAAGATAACTGTGTAGGTTGATTCTTCCCTTTGTTTAACACAACAAGCACGAAACCAACCTTACCTTAAAAAGCATAGTTACAGCTAGCAACTTAAACAAACCCAAAACTAACTTGGTCACTTAACTTGCCCAGCAACATATGCATTCTACCTTAAACCAAATATCTAGGCTCTAAAACTTGCAGTTGGGCACCAAACGTTGAGTGGTCTTTTCATTTTTTACAAAGCCCTTTTAAAGCCAACTTCCTCTTTATCTTTAACAATGTAGTGTCTGAGTAACACGCCGCCACTGACCGAGTACTTCTTGAAGAACCTTTATCTGGAGGAGCTGAACTTTAGCAACCCACTGGGCATGAAGGGAGAGATCGCAGAAGCCTACGCTGATGTCGTCAAACAGATGTGGTCAGGGAGGCATTTTTCGGTGGTTCCTCGGGTGTTTAAGGTAACGTTATTGTGTGACGCTCACAAAACGTTGTTTCTTTTTATTATTTAGAAAAACTATTCAACTAAATGCTGATCATATGCAAATGTCTTTAATTTGTATAGTGCTTTTCACAACGTGCATTAACAACATTGCTGTGTGTTCGTGCAGACTAAGGTGGGCCACTTTGCATCACAGTTCCTGGGTTACCAGCAGCACGATTCTCAAGAACTTCTGTCCTTCCTGCTGGACGGTCTTCATGAAGACCTCAACCGGGTGAAAAAAAAGGAGTATATTGAGCTGAGGGATGCAGACGGCAGACCTGACCAGGTGCTTATACACCTGCACTTATATCGACGTAGTCTAGATCAATCAAAACTGTACAAATTAATTGTCGTATTCCTTGAGAGACAACTAATAACAACTCGGGAAAGAAATAACCTACTGTCCTGTCGATAAAGCCATAAGAAGATTGGTTGCGTTGATGTATCACAGGAAGTAGCTGAGGAGGCGTGGCGCAACCACCTGAGACGGAACGATTCAGTCATCGTTGACACATTCCACGGGTTGTTCAAGTCAACACTAGTGTGCCCGGAGTGCCGCAAGGTCTCTGTGACCTTTGACCCCTTTTGCTACCTGAGCGTGCCGTTACCTGTCAGTAAAGAAAGGGTTTTGGAGGTGTTCTATGTCTCGCTGGATCCTATGGCCAAGCCAACACAGGTGTGTATCGTTCCATATACATTTAAAGCAGCTCAACTGGTAGAGGATGGCACTAGCAATGCCAAGGTCATGAGTGCGATCCCATTGAACAGGAATAAAGAATATGATAAACGTATATCTGAATGCACTGTGTGTAGCTTTGGAATTGTGACACAAATGTGAGCAGTCATGCTTTTTTGTGCTTAATCTATTTACTTCCTGGTAACTTGCTTGTTGTTATTTTATTGTGGTTGTACGTGATGACTGATCATTCATTTGTATCACACCCTCCTGCAGTATCGCTTGACCGTCCCTAAAGCTGGCCGGATATTTGATTTGTGCTCTGCACTCACGCAGGCAACCGACGTCCCACCCAACCAGGTTTAAAAAGCCTTTACAAACACATTCACAAATGAATAGAATCTGGATTTCGCTTCATGTTCGTGTTCTTAAGAATTAAAACCTTTGGGATTGAAGTCATGTATGTGTTAATATTTGATCTTCTCTGTTCAGATGGCTGTGGCTGATGTTTTCAATCACCGATTCTACAGGGTTTTTCGGCCCGATGAGTCCTTGAGCTGTATATTGGACCGGGATGACATATTTGTGTAAATATCTAACCTCAGTAAACAGCCTCAATCGTATAAACACACACACATTGTTGTCATGAAGATGGCTGCAGTTTGCGTTCTACCAAATTTAACTTTAAATAACACAGTATTTATGCAGTTTATTATTATACAAAACTGATGGCAGCCTTCGTATGAAATGCATGAATGTTGTGGGTTGTCACTGCAGGTACGAGTTAAGCAGTGGTATTCTGGATCAGGGCAGTGAGGAGGTGCTTTTGGCCGTCTACATGCGCGAGCGCTCTCACTACAGAGATTACGGGTCAGGAAGCAACAGCTACGGCACGTCCCTGTTCGGTCACCCGCTGCTGATGTCCATATCGCGCACACGATGCACAAGAGATGATCTATATGAGCTCTTCCGTGAAAGACTAACGTAAGTCACACCGTGTCTTAACTTGTATAGTGTGAAATGGACTAGTTTGTCTTAAAGGGACAGTTCATCCAAAAATAACGATTCTGTCATCATTTATTTGCCCCCATGTGGTTTAAAACCTGTATATGAATCTTTCTTCTGTGGAACACAAAGGAAGATATTTTGAGAAATCTGGTTTTGTGTTCATACATTGGAAGTCAATGTGGTCCAGTGATGATTGGTTACCAACGTTCTTCAAAATATCTTCTTTTGTGTTCTGCTAACAAAATAAAGTCACAGGTTTGCTTGTTGTACAATTGTGTTATTAATAGGCCTTAAGAACTTTGCACATACAGTCCGAATTTTATATATGCGTTGTTTAGTACTTTGATCTCGTTTGTCTCTGAATTGTTAAAAAGGCCACTCAAAATGCTTGAGGGATGCGAAAAACGCAGAAAATCGAACCGGTCCGAATTTTTTTATGACGGACGGATGCAGTGTGTAAATGTGATTGACACAACGTGAGGACGTATTTATTTTTTAACGTGAAGGAATTTCTGATGCAAATTTCGGAATCAATATGCAATGGGCTTAACAGTTCTTTTTCCTTCACAGGCGGTATGTTCGACCACTTGACCCTTCAGAAGAAGTAGAAGAGGAAGAGGAAGATGAGGATGAGGAAGAGGAAGAGGAAGAAGAAGAAGAGTTGTATACGGCTCAGACCAATGGAGTTCGTGATGGTATGACTTGGTTTTTCATCAAACTGGACTCAAGAGAGTTAGAATTTAACACTGTATTTACTAACACATCTGTGTGAGCAAGTAAACAAGGTCCCTTTTCCATTCTCACGATCGCCGAAAATAACATCTGCAGTCATAGTGAATAAAGTAAAGTTAAGGAATCTGTGAGTGCAGAAAATACAAGTTACAAATTTGCTGGCACGGAAAGATTCTTGGTAAGTGGGTCCTGCCTTTGTGTGACTCTGAATCCACTAGATGTCAGTAAAAGTACACATTTCTGAGTGCATCCAAATTTATTCTAAATCATTGAGATCGAATTTGTTTTTTCCTCCCTTGTCTGTCTGTTCTCCTTTGTGTTTTGTTTCAGTGTGTGAATGCACGATCAAACTTCATCTCTATGTTCTGACAATGTTTGATTTGTTGGTGCAGATGAGGTTGAGGAAGATTTGAAGGAGGCGGGGTCTTCAAAGAAAGAGGAAGAAAAACCAGAGACTGCTCAAACTGAAGGACACAGCAGCGGCCAATTGGAAGCCAGCCCGAACAGCGAGGGGGAGGAGAGAGCGGAGGACGAGTCAAGTAGCGAACAGGACCGGGGCAGCAGTACGGAGGAGGCCCAATCAGCATGCGGCAGCACCGACACCATTTCCCAAGATGCAACTGACGGGGACCAAGGTGCTGGAGCGGAACCTTCTGGAAAGGAGGAAGAGGAGGAGGAAGATGGAGAAGGTGCAGCAGCATACTCTAAACCAAATACGAGACCTGTGGGAAGACGGCGATGCGCTGAAAAACCCAAGAAAGCCCTCTTTACCATTCAGATGGTAAACTCGAACGGTACCACAGAGCGAGGAACTGCGGATGTGGATGGCAGCTTCTCTTTTAGCTGTGAGTAGACTTCAGAGTTTAGAGAAATAATGCAAAGGCTCGAAAATATACTTTTTCCTTTCATATTGTATTTCTACATGATAGACCAGCATGTATTTTTTTTCATAAATGCATGAAAATGTTGTTTAAGTATTCATGTTTAATATATAATGTAGTATGGTATATTGTACAAACATATTAAAGGGGTGTAAAAAACATCTCAAAATAACACATTGTAATATGAGAAATGCTGTTAAATTTTGGCGATTCCCATTCGTGTCTATTAAAGACCTTTCCAAAGTTCTGCCTAAGGCGCTTTTGTATACCTCTAGACTAGTCATGTATGGACAAATTCTAACACTGTGATATGGAGTTTCATCTCTATGCCTTATTAATTTCACATTTATTCAGAGTGTAGTTCTTTATAAAAATCTTCAGCTAATGATATGAGTCACTGTTTCTCCTCAGCTCTGACATACATCGCCATTGACTGGGACCCTGACATGAAGAAGAAATACTACAATGAGAACGAGGCCGAGGTGAGTTCTGTAATGAGCTCTTTGATCAGTAAGAATCGCTCTGTCTGCTGTTCCATTTTGGAATGAACAATCTCTTATAGACCGTTTCATCAGATGCGCGCGCGGCTGAGCCCCAATCAACTTCCTGTCTGTGTTTGGCTAGTGTCTAATAACATAACTAATTATATTTAATTTATGTTTACATTAATTTATACTATAATTTGATTGTATAGTAATTGTATTAAATAAACAGTTTGTCGAATGGGTGCTGTATTTAAACCCATTTAAACAAACTATATGGTACATTGACATCTAGTGGCCGCGCTGGGTATCGCAGTCTAAATAAAAAATATTGCAGAGACAAATTTAGCAAAGCAATCGGATTCTTTCGATTGTTATCAGAAATAATCTACAGGCACTGTTGATTAAGTTAAGTTCGGGTCACAAAAGTGCGCATGCGCAGTACCGTTTGTTTATGTTGTTATTAAGGTGAAACAGTCTATAAAGTGGGCTAGTCAGATCTATGATTTACTGCTTTAGAGTCTTTTCTGCTGGGCCAAAACAAAGAAAGAATTGTTCAAACTGGCTCATAATTTGCACAAGTTATATTTGTATTTTACTCTAATCACTCGAATCTAGTCAAATGTTGCAAAAATTTACTGAAATTTTAGTGCAGTGTTTGTATCAAAGCAACAGTTTGCACAAAAGTAGCAATTCTTTATTTATTCACTCCTTTCTGTTTCTTGACTGTGTTGACTGTATCTTTTCAAGCTCCACCCACATGATATTTGTGTGTTTATGCAGAAATACATCAAGCATCCGAGTATGGACATCCCTCACCAGCAAACCGTAGTGCAGCTACAGGAATGTATAGAGCTCTTTACCACGGTAGAGACACTGGAAGAGGAAAACCCCTGGTAATTCTCTCAAATAGTGCACTCGATACAGCATTGCATTAATCGTATGTTCGATCCTCGGTATTTGTATATACTGTATGTGTTATATGCGTTTATGTTTCGTGCAGGTACTGCCCAATGTGTAAGAAACATCAGCTTGCCACTAAGAAACTGGATCTGTGGTCCTTGCCAGAGGTGCTCATCATTCATCTAAAGCGTTTCTCCTACACAAAGTACTCGAGAGAGAAACTGGATACCGTTGTGGATTTTCCTCTGCGGTATGATGCGGTCCTCTCATGATTGATTACGATTCGTAAATGTCCTGCTTTTCAGGTGAAATGATGTTATAGAGGAAAACGCCTCTCGTTCTGTGTCTGCAGGGGTTTGGACTTCTCAGATTTTCTCCTGAAGAAAACAGTCAACAGTGATGATCCTCCCTGCACGTATGACCTGATCTCTGTGTCGAACCACTACGGCGGACTCAGGGACGGACACTGTATGTGTCACTAAAGCCACTGCAGCATCACATCAATTATAAGAGTGTGACTTAGTATTGGAATCAATTGACAGTCCTTTTTTTTTTATAGATACTAGTTATGCCCGGAACAAGGACAACGGCCAGTGGTATTACTTTGATGATAGTAAGGTGACCATTGCAAGGGAGGAACAAATCATGGTAAGATTAATGTGCCTCAGTTGTTTCATTTGTTGAAGATTAGTTTTCATATTTGATATGATTTCCTTTATATGCTATTATTAGCATGAACATGCAAGGGAGCTTGGTGATATTGTCATAATATCGTGTCCTTACGCATCAGAGTTCACTCTCACGATAACACCTTCATCTTCATTTAATTTTTTTCCAGTTCATTTCTAGCTTTTTTTAGCGTTGTTACTTTAAAATGTGCAAAAATATATAGATATTATTTTTGTCACCTATAGTAGCACGCTCGCATGCAGATGATCTTAAAGTTAAAAGATATGCACACAAACCACATACAAAATCTTTAATTATAATGTTTTTATATTTAATTTCCCTCATTTTTTAGACCAATGCCGCCTACCTCCTGTTCTACCAGCGCCAAGACAAGATCCGTCAGCCCAGCGTCCCTCCGCCCGAGCCCTCAACCACCCAGCCAGTCAACCACATTACTGCACAGACCCCCGATGACGTTGACGGAAACTCTTCCTGTGTCAGCATGGAGACGGACTGACTTCTGTCCTATCATCAAATTCTCTTCTATCATCCACCTCTATCCGATTCAAGAGATTTTTTTTTTTGTTCATCTTATTCTGCGGACACTTGAACCTCTGCCTCTCCTCTGTCAGGAAGCGGGAGACGGGGGCAACTCTCTCAGGCTGGTGCACGAGCATCATGGGGTGGGAATGCTGGGTTTGTTTTCTTCTTAATGACAAACTCATGAAAACGGGTTAGGCCGGCGGTGGTGGATTCAGAGATCGCACACTGATTACTTATTTCAACAATGCTGAGAATGTAGTGAATTAGGTTACATCGCAGCACACGGCGTTCATTCGGGCAGTCCAAGCGCACTGCACTCATCTTTTCAGGCTTTCTTCTCTGAGCTGGCCCAGCTGCTGTCTACAATGATGATGCTTGATGTAAATGCACAACATTGGTCTCGGTAGTTGCGTTTAGCGTGGTAGCTATTAGCCGGGTGGGACAGATGGGTGCTTGCCCTCATTTCTCATATCAGGGACATCAAGGACAAAAATCCAGCTATTACTCTGTGAAGAGGGGGAGACTTTTCCAGGGTGGAGAAAAAATAGCTTTCTGTTTATTCAAACTATTTATTTTCTTAATTTACAGATGTGCAGTTAATAAGAGAGCTATAATTCTAAAGAGCAGCGTCTAAAGGCCTCTACAGATCTTTCATTTTTATTTTCAGCATTTTCCAGCTTCAGTCACCCTCTGTTGCGGGATACAAACAGAGGTCTTTTTTTTATCTCAGATGAAAGGAAACTACACAACAGGATTAAAATATCACATTCTTTTTGACTGATTGTGTGCAATTTCTAACGAACTCTTTGGAGTAGTGAGAATATTTCAACAAAGTGCTTTCTGGATAGAGAGCTTTGCATGATGATTTTTAGGGCGCCTCTGTACAGTATTTTTGTATTGTAATAGATGTTGTATTATCTTCGGTCATCTGGATCAGATGCTGGGAAGAGGGGGGCTTGCATTTTATTTTGTTAATAATTCTAGAATAAATATATATATATATAATTGTATACACAACCTTTGATATGAATAAATGATGACTATAAAATTGAGCTTCGATCGGACAGATTTGGCTTCCATTACGTTTCACCTCTGAATAAAGGGGCAGAAATGCATTTTCATGCTTTGTACTGATTTCATATTGACTTGTCGGCTGTTCACAGTCTTGTTTTAGTTTTAGTAAATTAGTCTTTTCACATGCACTTTTCTAAATATGCAGTTAGTTCTAATATACACAGGATACTGATGCACAGGTGAACATCACAAAACCTGTCAATTACATATACGTGTCGTATTTCACCCCATCCAGTTTATTATGCAGATTTGCTCAAATGATTTGGACAATATTTATGGTGTGCCTTGCAGCAGACTGTTTTAAATAGTTTTTCTCTGTCCACTTTGTTCGAGTCTAAATGAATTCAACCATTCAGTTAATGCATCAGTTTTACTACTTATATTTATAAGTGTACTGAAGTTGATTGTTTTAATGAAAAGGTTTAACAATTTCATGCATTTAGGAAAAACTAAAAAGCTGTAAGAAACTTAACTGCTTTCCTTTATTTTAATACTTCTAAGATAAACTGTGTGAAATGTACAAAATCAAACTGAATGTAAACTCTATCATGAGATGGTTAGCTTAGGATGAGTAAATGGAATGTTAGAGCAATTTATTTTGTATAGACTCACAATTCGTACAGCATACACGAATTCGCCAGTAAATACAGATATTTGTAACAATATTTTAAAGCCTGTTTAACTGCCAGAATGAATCCCAATAGGTGCCGTGTGGACACTGTTTGTATAGAAATTAAATACTGTAAATAAGTGACCTAATAAAAAAATTGCATTTTGTGTTGCTTCCAGTTTAGCTTTAATAAGAATGTTTATGTACTATGAGTTTGAGTAAAGTCAACTTAAAAGTTATAGTTAACTCAATGAAATTGATGCAAACATGATGTTGACTTATATTTCGGGGTTGACTTCACTCAAAACGCAACCAGATAACCTATTTTTTCACAAGTTATAAGTTTAAACATTTGATTCGGCTGTTTGAACTCAAGCTCAGAATGATTCCTCAGATGAATCATTTCCTCTCGGGCACAAATTAATTTCCTTCTCACCTCAAGGTTCCATTTAATGTTTATTACATATTTACATCACTTATTGATCTCTCCATCTCCTGCACGACTTTCAAAAATAGTATCCGTCTGCTACATTTAATTTGCTGTTATAATTGTGCATCTGAAAGATGGTTGAAGTGCTTAGCGTAACCAGCACAAAAGAAAATAACAGCCTTCAGTTTTTCAGCCACATTGCAACTATGCAATCAAAAACATCAACAAAATCAGGTTGCTTTATTAACTGTTCAAACAGCATAAAAACGCAGAAACAAGGCACATATTTAGCTCTCTTTATTACATTTCAAGCTCATGTTACAGTTCACCTCAACAATTTTTGGGTAATCATGTATGCATGCTGTCTTTTACATTTTTAAATAACACTTCCTTCGTAAGATGTTCACATAATATTAACTAAACACTGTCGGTATCATTCAAGTGAACACTTTGAGCAGAACCTTTAAGTCTTGTTAACAGTCTCAGTAATTAGTGTGCTGGCTACAGTAATAACACATCAGAACATCGTTTTAACTTGATGGCTGAAGAGTCCTGTGAAGTTCAGATCATGGGACACGAGTTCCTCCTCAACATTCTCCAGAGCCCATTTGTGCTCCACAATCTCCAGGGCTTCCCACTCGCTCTGTAGAAGAAAGTCAGGGATCAGACATGATGGAATGAGCATGAAGCAATGATTTACACACCTGGAAAATAAAGTCCAAATGAATTTGATCTGAACAGAGTGCAATAAGTCTTCCATAATGCTTTACTACTTATAAAGTTTCCTCCAGTTCTTAGGATAGCTCGAAAAGATTATAGTTTATCACACATTGAAGTTCATGTATTGCATACCTTAAAAGCTTTATTAGGATCAGGGGGCATAGCCATCGCAGCCCCGGTCATTTGCTCCTGCATAATTCTTGACTGATCTGCAGCTAAAAATAAATGAAACCCTTTTAGGAAGGTTTCAGTTTCTGACAAAGTCATTGAACGCACACGTGCCTGGCCCAAAGTTAACTTCGGGTCTGTGTTTGGTTATCAGCCCGGCTAGCGGCTACAATATAACAATTTAGTTTATATTTACATTAATATTTACTAATATTTATTGTGCATTCATTGTATTGAATTGTATTAAATCAACAGTGTTTGCAGAGGTCTACCGGAGGTTAAGTTTGGCCATAACGTTTGTTTGTTGTTGCTGCTGAAACCATCCATAACATGTCTATTATATACTGTACATTGAAAAAAAACATGCATGTAATACCCACAAATTATTAATTTACTTAATATCATGGACAGAGTCTACCAACCATTATCTTGTCCAAGGATGAGAGTGTACATGCTTCGGAGCCCAAAGACATTGAGAAAATACCAGGAAGCTGAACTCACCCTGTAAGAGCGATAAAAACAGATTTTATTTCACAACCTAAATCAGGTGATAAAACAAGAAGATAAGAGGGGAAACATGTGAACGGTGTACCAGGAGGCATCCAGCGATAGCAGGTCGATGCCTCGCTGTAACATTGGCTTAAATCTCAGCGTCAATGGAAACGGAACCTTAGCTGCAGGGAAACATATAACAACGTTAAAACAATATTTATAAGAATATGATCCAATTTATTAGGAAAAAGGGGTTTGGACGATGATAAATGATGGTAAAATGAGAGTAAATGATGGCCATCTGCCTTACTTGTGACAAAACCAGAAAAAGCCCAGTTGATCCATCCTCCAATCAGAATCATTGGCAGCACATTGGTGAGATTGCCTTTCATCATGTCAGTTAACATGCTTGTATCTGCAAGTGAATATTCATTACGGCAATTCATTATTAATCATTAAACAGTGTGAATCATGAAACTGGTGAATTCCCTGTATGCTATAGTAGCTCGTACCTGTCATGGGGTTTTTGGGAATCACCTTTCTTTTGACCTTCTTAAAGAATCCAGTTTCAGGGTTGTTGAAATAGTGTTTTCTCATGGTAAATGACTGAAACAGGACAGCATCATTGACATATTATATATTCAATGCACAAATAAGGCACTGTAATTCAAAATTCAACAATACCTGTTTGGGAATGTACTTTCCATTTTCTCTCAGTATGCGGCTGCGCAGTAACACCTGACTTTAAATGAAAATCTTGGATTCATTTCTTCTGCTTGTATTATTTGAACATGTACGTTAAACTTTTAAGTCTAATATGTTAGAGATTTTATTTCATAAACGTTGTTTTCGCGGAACATTATGTGCAGCAGTCCATTATTAAAAAAATGATCTGGGTATATTACCCAGTCCTCATTTATTAATCTGAATATGTGACCCTGGACCACAAAACCAGTCTTAAATTGGACCGGAACATTTTTAGTAATAGCCAAAAAATACATTGTATGGGTCAAAATGATCGATTTTTCTTTTATGCCAAAAATCATTAGAATAGTAAGTAAAGTTAATGTTCCATGAAGATATTTTGTGAGTAATATGCTATGCTTAGGACTTCATTTGAACAACTTTTAAGGCAATTTTCTCAAAATTGAGATTTTTATGCACCCTCAGATTCCAGATTTTCACAAAATTGTATTTCCCCCAAATAGTGTCATATTCTAACAAACGCACATAAATGTAAATCTTATTTATTCATCTTTCAGATTATTTAAAAATATCAATTTGAAAAAGTTCACCCTTTGTTGTCTTACCTGTCCGACACCTGCTGCAGATCCACTTTCTTCTCACTTTGAATAAGTTGAGTGACGTAATGACGCAGGACGCCGACGAAGAACGTGATGAAGACTATTGGCAAAACAACCCACAAACGAATACTCGAGTCTAACAGCAGTTCTGGACCAGACATGACTGCTAACACTAACCTTTACTGTCTTACGTCAAAAACTCGTTTAGATCTTTAGAGCCGAAGACAGTAACTTAACCACGTGGTTAACAATCCAAAGTCTCGGCTGTAAATAACTGTGCATTAGCCCGCTCTTGTTTTTAAGTTAAAACTTTAAACAACGTGTCGAAGAGAAATCAAACTATGTTAACAATAGTGCACTTTTCACGACGGTTAAGTTACCGCACATGGCTGCATGAACATGCGCCGTCTGCGCAGTTGCTGTTTGACCTTTAAACCTTCAACATGTAAACTATACTTCACGTTTTATTTTGAGGATATTCGAATTGAATAAAAAACTACGTATCAATACATATATAAATATATATCACGTTTCGGAAAAAGGATTTTAAATAAAGAAAGTTACGTTAATGATTTTAAAGAAAGAACGCTTTAATGCTCTGACGTAGCTTCCGGTCTCTGCGGCGTTTCCGGTTAATTGTAAACAAGTGGAGAGCCACATGAAGACATTCGCCTCGGAACGTTTTCATACTGAAACTATTTAATCGAAACATATTGCGCTAAATAACGTTAAATGACATTTTTGTAGTTTAGTGCACGTTAGGGTTAGATACGTTGAATAACACTCAAGTCAATTTCGCACTTCTACCATATTTTTCTGCTACCATATCATGACTTCTGGGAAAAACAGTATTGAAAAAGTATTGCAGTATGAAACTTTTATTAATGACGTATTGAGGAAGGACTTACAGTAAGTATAACTTTATATTCTTAACGTTGGAGAAACGTTCCCGTAATGCAGTATAACACCATGCTTTATAAATCAATGTACAGTCATAATAACTTCTATAGCATCATACTATCATTACTCGACTTTATCCAAACAGGAGTGTGTTGGAGCAAAGAGATGGTGTGTATGAAAAAATAGCACAATACCTGCAGCTCAAGAATACAATTAAAAACATTCAGGTAACGTTACAGAGACTTGCAATGTTTCTCTTTTAATAGTCATTTCATTTGGCAAGATGTATTAGCACTTCACATACGCTCTCTGTAACCCATATTGTTAGGCTTCGTCTCTGTTTCATAAGATCTCTGTATTTTATTTATATTTAGGAAGCTGACAGCAAAGAACTCAAAACAGATGTTGACCTTGGATGCAATTTCTACGTACAGGCTCATGTGTGAGTGATGTCTCGTAAACATCTCTGCATCAACGTCTAGTTTAAACAATAATGTAAGGGCAGATTCATGAAAACGTGATCGCTTTTCAGACCCGATACATCAAAAATAAATGTGGCAGTTGGATATGGATTCTTTGTCGAGTTCACATATGCTGAGGCTTTGAAGTTCATAGAAAAGAAGACGAATCAGCTCACAGAGTGAGAGAGTATTTACCTTTAATGAAGTGTCCTTATTTATTCATTGATTGCCATGAGATGCTTATCAATACTTTAATCTTTCAGGTATACTGAAGTTCTTACCAAAGACGCAGCAAAAATAAAGGCCAATATTCGCATGGTTCTGGAGGTACAGATGATTACTGTGCACTTATGTAAATGCTCATTTCAGTAATTTTTGTGATAGAAAGTTGTATATAAATCTATTTTTCAGGGATTAAGGGAGTTGCAAGACCTGAAGGATCTTCCGGAGACCAGTCGCAGAGAAGTGTTTTAGTATATAACTAATAAAAGTATAAAGTGGCTTCTTTTGTTCCGCACTTATGAGTGTCATCATGTTTGTAATAAACTATGTAAGCAATCTAGTTCAGGGGAACTTTGCCTTTTTAACAGGTTATACTGTTGTTTTGCAAAATTAGGTGAATAAAATGGCGATATTTTCAGAAGATATTTTGGAGCAATTTGGTGATGATTTTAATGACTAGAACAAATTCAAGAGTTTAACATAAATACACAAATGTTAAAAATATCTACAGCACAAAGGTTTTGTCGCAAAAGCTTCAGTAACCTAGAAAAAATAACTAAATTGTTGCTCTTCCTAAATATATATGGTTCTTGTTTACTCTTGTGCTCTCTAGAGTATTATGGCACTGGATCAATTGTTTGAATTATAAATATATATTTAATTATAAATCATGTATATAACGTGTGTAATACTGTCTGGAATTATATATTACTGCTTGCATTTACAATCAAAGACAGTAATGCAATATCTAGTTTTTAGATAAGAGTTTAATACAGTCATCATTCGTTTTAGTACACACAGTACCACAACCACAAGAAAGTTGAATACACTTTATTTGTAGATCTTAGTACAAAATGTTGAGAAAACTTAAAAATGTGCAGTTGTAGACAATGTGTTAGCATAAAATGAATCCGTATACTTCAAGGTATAGCGTGTGCGTATAGAATATAGCACAAGCAGTTTGGTCAGTATGATGCTTGTATAATGCTCACAGACCCGTTTCAACCTGTCGTATGCAGCCGTGGCGATTAATTGGACGATTATTAATTGCACTGCTATTTCGGCTCTTCTAATTGAAGACGGTTGTTCATTTTAAGTTTCTGCAGTATCCGTGTGACGGCTACCCTGTCACACTAGTAACAGTTACCATGGAAACTGGATGTTGAATTGTGGCAGCAGTGTTAGACTTGCTTCCTGAAATAGATTTTTCTTTGTACAAAGACTGCCGCATTTCAGCACAATGATACAATGCAATCTTAATGTGAAGCTGTCAGCACTGGCATTGCAGATCGTGGTACTAAAGTGAATAAGAAATTATTTTAAATATACCTTCTCGCATAGGTTTTCAATTTTCAACATCAAATGCAACGGCAGTAAAATTACCTGTGCTTTACATTTTCTTGTTATTGTTATTTGTTCTGATCACACATTGTTAAACATGTGCATTATAAGCAACATTTCAAGACTGCAGCTTCTGCAGCAGACACCTGTGGATTGCAACCGTCCGCGTGCATGAGAGAATCTGCGCAAAACGATGAAGCTTGTGATCATTTTAATTGCGCAACGACCTTTTAATCCGACCTTGGTGATGAATGAAAAAGCGCACTCAAACTCTAAACGCAACGGCACAAAAGTTTCCCCTCTTTTCATTCATTTCAATTCTGCTCTAAAGCCGACCACGTCATGCCTGCGCAGTGACGTCAGGGCAGCACAGGGACTCGCGGACCTGAGAGAGAGGTGGAAAAAAAACAAAAAAGTGTAACAGAACAGAAGAAGTCGAGGCGTTTGAGAAAACAGGAAGCAAAGCGGTGTAAAGCCAATCAGGGGTGGTTGTTGATAAAAAACTTAAGGGGCAACTCTGTCGTGATTTTGCGCTTTGAAACTGTCAACACTTGCGGTCGGTTGGAGCGCGAGGACTTTCTGTCCGTTGCCTGGACACCGCTGAAGGAAGGAAGCTCGCGCTGCGCGCAGAAGTGGACGGAACAACGGCTACCAGTTCAGGGGTCTCGGTTTATTAATTCTCCCGTAGAGGAATGGACCCCACCGCGCTATTTTTTTATCACGTTGAAGCCAGGGCGTGATCCTGTAGATTTTAAACGCGGCCCTGCTCGATTTAACAGGAGTATTTTGACGTTGAAGAAGTCCTCGCTCCTCCTGACAGCCACGGCGGACGGCAGCGACTAGCGAGTGAATGCACGAGCAGGCAGGCTGAGCTAACGCGAGCTAGCGACTTAGCTGCTAATGTCAACTAACATGGAGGGAGAGGTGCATGTGTTACATAACAACCTAATGCAATTAAATCGCCGACTTTTGACACCTCTCAAGCCCAGTTATGGACGCGATTTAATCGCGAAAGAATAAGACAATAAGTTACGTAAGCACGTTGTTTTACGAGAGATGGAGTCCAACTCGCTTATCAGTGGTAAGTTTTCTCTTCTTCTTCGAGGAGGTTGGTCGTGGAGGAGTAATTGCATTAGGGATTGCAGAGCAAATTTACATATTGCTCTTATCGAGTCGCTTTTGTAAATTAGCAGAATGATGCAGGTCTATGTGTAAACCAGGACGTTCAGTTAAATCCATGTGATAGGAGCTCAATTTAACTGAATGGAGCGTTATTCAGGGTGGGTTAACGTGACCCCCGCCTACCTGTTGGAAGCACAAAAAAGGTGTGTTTGTTTATGAGTGTTTTGCAAACCAAATGACGGGTTGTGTGTCTTTACGTTCAGTTGTTTAGAGAATCGTAAGATGACACAAATGCCAAATGGTTGCAGACTTTCTTTTCTAATCATCCACCAAACTGAGTGAATAATATTTTTATTAGAATGGAATTGGCTTCAGTACATATACAATATAGTTCATGTCTCTGTATACCTGTCACTTAAAAGAAAGCAGTAGTCTAGCCTCCAGACAGGCAAGGTAAAGGTTTGTTCTTTTATTTATCATGTTTCAGCACCTTTGCTGTCCAGCTCTGTTACCCAGAGAACCTTAGTGATACTGGAATTTAAAAGGTTTTTAAAATAAAATCTCGAGTTTTGCACCGTTACATATAATAAGGACCTGCGTGTAATGACTGCCTATGATTCCTCAGCAAATGTGCATTGAACAAGGTTGAAGGAATGTGCCTACTGCAGTCATCTGCAATGCCTATATCAGCATGTCCTCCCTGTTTGTGTGTGTAAATGAAACCAGTGTCATATCTGATATGAACCAGCAGACAGCACCCAACCCACAGGCGGTGTTGGCACCTTGTTGACAAGCCATTCGTTTTGAGAACTCTTTAATTGCGAATTAGGCGACGGAGTGCATGTGTTTATTAGGGATTTATTTGATATTTTAGCACTGGATTAATTCTGCTCACATCACAGTTCTGTCTGGTTCTCTCCTCTTTTGGGAAGGCAATTCATTCATTCATTCATCATAGGCGTACAGCGTAGAACTCAAGATAATTGACTGTTGAGCATTGTGGTCCCCAAACAGTCTTAAGGCAATAAGGTCTGACGGGGAAAAAACAGATCTGTCTCTGTTTGCCTTTCTCAGATGTACTGGCTGTGATTTAGGATGCATTATACCAAGGCAAGCTGTGGTGTGTTAGTCCCTTGATTAGTCATGCTATAGCTCTGGTGCTTGAATGTTACACTGCAAGGCGAATTAGGGAATAATCGAAGTGTAAATTAGACGAATGCGAGTCGGATTTATTTGGTTCTGGCTGCACTTTAACAAACGATTTTTGTGTCTGGTGGCCCTCTGGTGATTTCGCCTTTATATTCTGGATCCAACAATTTAATGAAGGTGTAGAAGTGTGGCGTTTGTCTCGTTTGGTCCGAGTACACCACAAAATTGCTGCATGAATCTTTTCTTCAGCAAACCAGTTGAATGACCATAGAAGTGTTTGTTCTTTATTATGTATTGGTTTGTATCGTGTATTTGTTAAAATACATCGCTGTGTGTTTCAGTATATCAGCCTAAACATTATTTATTCTCTTTATTCATTATTCTTTGCATTCATTGCATTTTTAAATATATTAATTTTATACCATTTAATGAATCTGTTGCATCACTTGTTTTTATCCCATGTTCTTGATGATTATTTTAGGATAATAGAGCTACGATTACTAATATTTCTCATTTATGAAACAAGCACATTTTTGTTCACAGGTTAAATTAATGTTTATTTTGATAGTGTATATTTACACAATTACTGAGAAATACTTAAAAAACTACTCATGGTTGATGTATAATTATATTCTAGAGTCTCTAGTAATCACGCATGTAGAGTGTTATGGACATTTAAGCAGTCACGAGGTCTATAACGGCAAGGCAAGGCAAGGCAGGTCAGGGCAAGGCTAGGCAAGTTTATATAGCACATTTCATACATAATGGAAATTAAATTTTTAAATAATCATATACAAATAATCACACCAATAAAAACAAGGAATTAAAAACTTTTTAAAATGATTTAAAAAATGGAATTAAAGTGTATTAAAACAGTTTAGAATAAAATTATTATACATGAAATACAGTGTAAAAAGTTTGGACAAAGCACAGTGCTCATTCAGTAAATGCACAGCTAAACGGATGAGTTTTGAGTCTGGATTTAAATGTTGCTAATGTTTTAGCACATCTGATCTCTTCTGGAAGCTGATTCCAGCTACGGGCGGTATAAAAGCTAAAAGCTGATTCCCATTGTTTAGAGTGAACCCCTAGAATCAAGGTATGCATTCACCTTGAGAACTTGCAATGACTTCAGTTTTCTCCTTATTTAACTGTAGAAAGTTTTGGCCAATCCATCTGTTAATTTCATCAATGCATTGGCAGAGAGAGTCAATGGTGCTGTAGTCATGTGGCGATAAGGCTAAGTAAATCAAGGTGTCATCTGTATAGCTGTAACATGCAATTTGGTTCTTTTCCATTATTTGACTCCGTGGGAGCATATACAGGCTGAACAACAGTGGCGCAAGAATTGAGCCTTGTGGGACTCCGCATGTCTTTGATGTCCAATTAGACATGCTCTCCTAAAACCCTATAAAACCCTCCGCTGTAAGATGTTGGAAGTGTTGATTTTAGGTTTACAGGAAAATATGACATTTCAATCCCATTAAAGACTACATCTGGATTGCAAGGACCTTTGTTTGTCTGATTTATTGTTTAGTTGTAAAAAAACACTACTTGTAATTCTCTTTTGTCTTTTCAGTCCCAGTATGACACCATCTGTTGACAAAGGTTTTGCTGTTAATATACTTTGAACTCATTAAACATGGATATTAATTAATGAGATTTTGCGCGCTGGTTAAAATGAAAACAGTTCTCGTCATTGTCATCAGTAATTCCCTGTGATTTATTTGGTTCAGTGTGCTTAATGGGGTGGGGGGAGTCTTTTCATTCCTTAGAAACTGTTGCTTAAACGTTTTTACCATGGTGATTGCTTCTAAGGTGTTGGTTATGAGTTACGTAAATGACGGGGGGAATGGTAATAAGGTTAATTTGCATTCTCAACATGTTCTTTCTGGACTTGTTATACACGTCCTCTTCTCTGCTGACTGAAGGACCATTAATTCCTTTCTGTTCTTTGTGATTTCACTGCAGATAAAATGTTCACATCTACTCATGTCCATAGTCCAGCGCTTACAAATGTCTAAAGAAATAGAGTTTTTACTGTATTGTGGATGAGAGAAACAATTTTAGAACAAAAGTCCACTGACAAACAAAGTTGCTAGGTATTTAAGCAATGTAATACAACCTCGTCCTTCTAACATTGAGCATTTTCTAGCTTTATACATATTGTTTTTTCTCTGTTTTTGCACTGATTATAAAGCTAAAGTTGTACAGTATATCATTTATAAGAGACTAGAGAAGTGTGTACTTTCTGCTTATAGCATCTGCTCAGAATCTTTTTTTTTTTTTTCAATTCCCCCGATATTTATTGATTTGTTTGAGCATTATTTAGCTTGCATTTCTCATTATGACAAATCACATCAAATACAGAAAGACTTTTTTTAACATTTGGATAGTCACCATTTAGCGATGTGCCTTTTAGCACATTCTTTTACATTCAAAACGCCCTCACAGTGTACCAACTGCATCTACAATAGGACCTTGTAATAAGGTTTTGAGTCTTGCTCAAACATACCAAATAATTAAAGTTATTGTGATTACGTTAAACTAAAGCTAAGACCTTAAGATTAGCACTTTAGCCATTGTTTTACCACTCGTTGGTTAACTTGGTCAGATATCTGTCCCCTGTAGCAATGGATCCGTCCATTACACTGTGGCAGTTCCTGCTACACCTTTTGGATGATCAGAGTCAAAAGCACCTGATCTCCTGGACGTCTGGGGACGGAGAATTCAAGCTACTGGATGCTGAGGAGGTGGCCAGACTCTGGGGGCTCCGAAAAAACAAAACCAACATGAACTATGACAAACTGAGCAGAGCACTTCGATATTACTATGACAAGGTATTAACGGTGTAACTGGTGATATATTAGTATGAGATACATTTACGCATTGTTCATCCAGCTGATTAAAGGATTTTACAAAATGACAATGAGCAAAAGCTTGAAATAATGTCTAGTGCACATTGATGTTTAGTCTCTTATTTCGTACACCCACAGAACATTATTAAGAAGGTTAGCGGCCAGAAGTTTGTCTACAAGTTTGTCACCTTTCCCGACCCCAACTCCGCTGATGGCCTGAGAGGGCCAGAGGATTCCCAAATGGCCAATGCAGAGAAATTGGAGCTCTCCATCCAGACCAAACCTGTAGGTGGCGCTAACACCACCAACCCTTGTCTTTCCAAGAGCCTGCAGGTCCAGCGCACCTCGCCCAGCTCAGTGCAGCGCAGCTCACGCAACGATTACATGAAGTCTGGTCTCTACTCCACGTTTACAATCCAGTCCCTGCAAACACCCTGTAAAACCACAACTAGATCCATTAAATCAGAGCACTTCCTGAGTGACGGCAGCCCAAACGCTGCCTCAGCGGACCGTACAGTATATGAGGTCAGTCTTGTTTTGGATCTCAATGCTTGGGACATTCCTGTGTGTATTTATTCACTGTTTTCATGCGTGTTTGCATTTGGCAGGTGCGTGTGCGTCAGACAGAGGCCCAGCCGACTGTAGAGAGCAGTGGTCTGCAGGTGATAGTGACCCACCCGTCTCCATGTGCTACACCCGCCCTCAGTCCCCAGACACCCGCTGGCACTGCCACAGCAGCCACGGTATGGATTCTCTCATTAATGCTCATCATATAGTGATAATTGAAAGGCAGTAAAGCAGTCTTTTTATGTTCCTGTTAATGGTGTACAATGGTGTATAGTCTCACAAAGCCCCTCATGGCAGCAGTTTACTTAATGGCATGTTGCTAATGCAGCGACATGTGAAGCGACCACTATAATGAGCTTTATCTTTGATGTTTTCGACTGTGTAAATGCTGTGAATCAATACCACAAGAATAGTTATTAAACAAAGTGGGACCTCATTCAGATAATAATGCCGGTGCTTCAAATAATGGCTCATTGGAAGGCCCCACAGACAACAACTGATAATATTAGTGGAAAATGTTTGTAGACAGTTCAGAATTCGTGTCTATACAAAAATAATAACAATTGATTGTTTTATTGATACTGCTCTGTAAATAGAGTGCAATATGAAGCTGTGCTTGACTACCTCAAACACATTTTATTTGATCTTAATGTGCATGATTCAACTGTGCACATCCCCCCCAAAAAATGTCTTTGTAATATTTCATTAAAACCAAATTGCGCTGCCTTGAATGATCGTCCTCGTCCTCTTCATCTGAAGTAATGAATTCCTTCTTTTCTCCAACGACCTGTCATATAGAGATCATTTCACACCATCCAATCAATTCCCAAAGGATAGAATCAGGTCCTGTATTACACTTTTTTCAATCTGAAAAATATTACATTTGGACATAGTGAGTTGTGAATGCTGTTTTATGTTGACCTTAAATATCTGTTCAGGATTCAGTGCCAAAAAATCACAAACATTTGTGCAGATTGTCAGATTCCTTCTTAGTCGTTGCTTTAAATTGCAGCTGGCCGTAAACATGATGTTGTCTCCCGGTGGAAAAGTGTGTCAAAGCCAGCTAATCAGCTTGCATTCTAACACCCATGCTTTAACACAGTGATTATTAAGTTGTTCATAATCTTTCATCTATTCATCCCACAGAACGCTCAAGCACAGAAGAGCCAGAATTTGGGTGACCCGCCACAGATCTACTTGTCTGATCCCAGCTCTCTTAACTCCCTCATTCCTTTGGCTCATGGAGAATGTGTGGTCCCCCCTCAGCAGGTCTTTGTGGTCATTAAACCTCCACATGTAGGGACGACCAAAGACTCCGGCCTTTCGCCTGAGGACGACTTGCTGGAGATTGTGGATCTGGACGAAAAAGCAGAGGTTGAGGTGAACAGTCGCTCGAAATGCATTATTACAAAGAGAGAATGTGTTCAGCAAGTTATTGACAGTGCGGTTTTATTTTAATTCAGCCGTCTCTTCAACAAGCTCGGTCAGTATCTGCAGTTCCTGGAGTAAAAGAAGCACCGATCCCTGTGGACGCCCCGTCACCCTGCGTGGAGTCTGCGGTCCAGCCCGTCGGGGAAGGAGAGGTCAAGGAAAAGTCAGAGCTGTCTGGTTAGTTAAATGTGTTATAGTTTCTGCAATAAAAAAAACTCTTAGCCCAGAACACTTGGTATTTTAAAAGAACTGTGTCATTTCTTCATAAGGAAAACCCAACAATAATAAACATAATACAACTCTTAATTTGAATTAGTCCCACATACTCTTGTTTATAAAACACTTCACCACTCTAGAATCTGTTTGGGTTAGCCAGTCAAAAATAAACAAAATGCGCACACCTGTGAGTGCACTCCATGTGTAAAATCACTAAAATAGCTTGATGTAACCCAAGAGAAAATCTGACTCTGATTCAGCTCTCCGTTATTAACTGTTTTCAGAGGATTCCAGCACAGCATCAGCCTCTCCCCCATTGAGCACACAGGAAGTGCAGCCTCCTAAATCAAAGAAGCCACGCGTGCTTGAGCTGCCGTCCTCGTCCACCCTGCTGCCTCCTGGACTCTCACTGGATAAAGTTAATGCAGCGGTGAACAGTCTCCTGGCCACCGGCAGTGCTGCTAATACCCTAACACCTACAGTTATCACCTCACATGCCCTGGTAAGCCAATACTGTGTTACCATATCATCAGACAGAGACACTTAAACTCATTAGACCGGCCTTAGAGTCGGTCGTCTTGGAATTCACTCCTGTTTTTTGAGTTTTAAAATGCGTAATTTGATGGTTTCATTTTTTTTATTTTATCTAGTCTGTTTTGACATCACAGTTTGATTGTTTACTGTTTAATTTGATGAAGATTGGCCAGAATAAAAGTGCCAGCACAGATGGGCTGGTGGTAGATACACAGTAGATACACAACAATCCTGTAGGTGAGTTCTTGTATCAGTAAATGATGGAGAACGAGCTTCTTAATGGGTCATTTAGTTATACATCAAATCCAGAGTGTATTTACCTAAAGTGAACTTAGAGGTGAATTTAGGATCATTTCTTGTTAATTCACTCATGTTAACTACCAGAAAATCACTACATTTATAGATGTTAATTCCTAGATGCAGCTCTGGTTTTAAAACACTGCATTTTTTGTAAGGTGAAGGTAAGGTTATTAGTATTATTGAACTGTGTTCAAGGTAAAAAGAGATTAAACAGAGTATTACTCTCCTATTAAATTAATGATCGCTTCACTCATAAAACACTCAAAAACATTCAGCATTATCCTACAATCTCACTTATAAAAGCTGGAGGTCCAGATCTACCATATTGTAATTATTAGCAATACCTTGTTCTTTTTTATGGTGACAGTATGTTGTGCAGTATGAATAGATGCTTCAGTTGTTTTGAACTTTTGTTCACACGGTCATTGTGATTTTTATAAAGGTCTCTGTTGGTGCAGCACAGAGAGATGAGTGCTTGTGTTACCAGATTACCAAGAACAAAGAGATACAGCACAGTGACCTTGTAAAGCAGTTTACACACACACAAAACCTCCCTCTGTCTCTTTCTCTCTCTCTCTCTTAGACTCCAGTGCTGTTGACACCGAGTCCGCTGCCATCAACCATTCACTTCTGGAGCACGCTCAGTCCTATCGCTCCACGCAGCCCTGCCAAGCTCTCCTTTCAGGTGACACTTCCTGTCCACACAGTTTCTGTCCACAGCATGGCAGCAGCGCACCATCTGTCCCAACAAACACACTCTGCTCATCAGAGGGCTGAGATTTCCCTCCGTTCATATTCATAAGCTTTTATGAATATGCAACTCCAAGTTTACAAATAATAATAATTATTCATTCTTTTCTATTTCTTTATCTAGAAAATGTTACTTAACGTAGCAAACTCTGTCTCTATGTATTTTAGAACGTGAATTTAATCAGTTCCCTATTTAAACACAGGAGTATATTTATCTATATATTTAAGCCAATTTTTTCATTATATCATCAAACATTTTAGTTACCATGTTTATAAAGCTTTGATGCAAACTAGAATTCAGTGGTCATGTGACTGTTGATGCCCCAGTTTCGGTCACAAATGTAAAGATTTCGGTCACAAATGTAACCATTTGGGTTAATTGGGTTGAACAATTACAGTGCCAGGTTGTCGTATATTTCTTGGCAGAAATTAATTGTGTTATTGTTTTAACTATTTAGAATATAATTTTTCATTGAACATTGATATCTTTTATCATAGTGCTGTTGCCATCCGATTATTAAATTCAAGCTATTTGAGCGTAAGCATATGAGCGCCCTCTGCCGGACACAAACAGCATTGCAGTTTGTCAGGCACAGTTGTTAAGGGGAAAGGGTGATCTATGCTTCTTGTTTATCATAATTAGGTGATGGACTGAGTGCTCTACATTGACAGTAAATGAATATTTCTTTAACAGATGCACTTTTTTACTTCCTGTTATTCTTACAGTTCCCCTCTAACGGAAGCAATCAGATCCAGATTCCAGCCCTGAGTGTAGATGGCTTGTCCACACCTGTTGTTCTCTCCCCTGGACCACAGAAACCATAACCTTCTATTAATTTCCTTGCCTTGCAACATGGTGATTGTTTCCCTCCCCAGCCAATGAGATGCTAACGAACAGAACATGAAAGAATCCGTTAGTTCTGCTTGGTATTAATGGGGAATCTGCTCCAGTGATGACAAAGCACAAGGATTGCACTCTCCTTATGATTGGCTGACAGAGCAGCCCAGCTCTAGGCTCGATGGTGGCATTATTAAGACTATTTACACTTTATTTTTCCCCTTTGCCTTTTTTATATGTTCGTCTGTTTATTTATTTATTTTTGTTGTCTGAAAAGATTCGTAACGCATTTTGGCTTTCTTCAGATGCACTTACCAGAATGTTCATAATGATATTTTAATTTGGAACATGGATATATCACCTTTTTTAATTTGTCGTAACAACGATTTATGGACCACACAAGGAAACCTTTGATTGAATAGAGGCATGAAATGCCCTTACTTACAGACAGAGTATTTCTTTACCTCGAACTGCATTTCTTCTTTTGGTGTGAATGGAAAGCATGCATTTAAAGTCTGAGAGAAGACGTCCAGATTTAAGTGCAAGTTCAGTTCTTTCTTTGGCATTGCAGAGACACAATTTGTACACAAACGGATTTGTCAGTTTTTAAAGGACATGACGCACTGTTGTTTTATAGCATTCTGCATTTTTTCTATGGACAAATGAGTCAGTTTTGCTATGGAGGCATTGAAAATGCCCAAGGAATGAAATGATAATTTCTAGGACCGAAGAGGCAGAAACAGGCTGGACACATTTCAAGAGAGGAGTCATGCCAAGATATCAAGATCTGGAATGTATCAATACTCTTTTTTTTAAAAATCTGGGACATTCCTTTATTTTAAAACTTTCTTTTTGTAAATATATTTTGCACCCATTCCAGTTTGAACAGATTCAGTTGTTGTTCTAGATCTCCTGTTTTCTTCCCTGACTATCAAGGAACCCTTTCTCTAGCAGCAACCTAAAAGAAGATGTGGATTTTAGAAGCGCTTCATCCAAGCTGTTTCGGTTTCATGTTTAAAAACAAAAAATGCCGGAGGAGACCAAAGACCAACTGTCTGCATACAATCCATCGATGTTTCCTTTTGGTTCTCACTCTCTCCATCTTTCTCCAATTCTATTTTTAATCTGCCACATTAAAGGGCTACAAGAACCTTAACGCTACCAAAACGCTCAATTTTTTAAACTGTAAATATCGGATACACCTAACTCGCCAGCTATAAGTGTAAAATTCAATAACAATGTAAATAGTTGAAGTTATTTATGGAAGAACAGGAAGTATGTAGCTTCAGCTTTGTGTAAACCGTGGCTCGCCTATTATGCTATGTTCGTCTGATGTGTTAAAATCACACATACGGTTGTTACCTCAAAGCTGTCAACAGCTCGACGTGTCAAAGTCAAGGCAGGCACTCAAATATGTTGAGACTCTTTCCTACTGACAAACAAAGCCAACGTTTATTTGCATATTTTCTCATGCTTACGGTTGTTGAGAAGCTTTCTTGTGGGGAAATGATGGCGGTTATAAACGGAATTCTGTGTCTTGTTGATGGACAGCGGTTGGCTTGATACAGCCCAAGACCGACTGAATGGTGCTTTGTCAACGATGCCAAACACAGAGCGTTTCCATCCTTTCATATCACCCGAGTTTAGTTAACTCACATCTCCTTATTTTACATTTAGGGGTCAGTGACTTGATTTTGGCTGCTTGTGTTGTTTAAAGAGACTTCTGGTGTGATATCTGCATAATTGTACCGAAGTGGAGGTTTCTGCTCAAAGCATGAAGTCATTGTTTTTGTATGTCACCTTTAATTCTTTGGATAATTTCTGTTTTATCTTGTTTGGGCTTTAGTTTATACCCCTTAAACAAGATTCAGCCGATGTGCTACATCCTCAGTCAATGCAAATTTTTCTAATACCAGTTAACGACTGTTCGAGGATCAGCTCAGTTCATCACAGGTCCTGGAAGCCTTTGTTGTTTTCAGATGATGTCACGGATGCCCACGACACATTGAATGTTTTGTCCAAGGGGTGTTTTGGGCGTTCTGCCCTCTCACATCACCACACGCTGAGCTCATTCGTATAAATTGGCAAGGGACTTTGTGTCCGCATATTAAATTCTTTGGTGAGTTCAGAGAGATTATCGGTATAACGTATCGTCATCGGTGAGTTACTTTTGGTACAAACCGGCAATATCAGATAACTCACTGTGCTGGTCGATTTAGGGATTTTTGAGTAATACTTTCTTCATGCTAAATCTTTAATGCGTTGCGGTGCCGCCTCTGTTTTCAGTCTGTCACTTTTCCCTCTGGATTTCAGGGGAAGTGGATCGGACTGTTCGTGCCTCAGAACGTCCACTTCACTTTAGCTGCGCAGCTGAGCTCTGTAATGTAATGCGAATGTGTTTTACTGCTGATGTCTTTGAGCTTCTTCACCCTGCTGCGATGCTGCTGTTTACTGTACATCAGCACAAATCAATATGGTGACGGCATACTGTGCACGATTCCCCGAATTAAACTATTAGATAGTGATGACTTCATTTATCCCTGTTACCAAGCAAGCTTAAAAACGTTGAAATAGTGAGCCATATACATTTAAATTCTTTTCACTTTTAAAATGAACATTTATACGAGCTAAAAAAGGAATTAAACATAAGAGATGTATTTTAGAAGACTTAAGGATCGTGTTATGGGTTTGTTATAAACTGCCTAAGACAATTTTACAGATGTCTAAAAAAAAGGTTGAATATTGTAACTTTAATGAGCTTTGGTCAAATGATGAAACTCATGCTGCACGTCTCTGGACCTACAAAGACTGTTTGGGTATCTTTATACCACATTTCTAATAGGCCTTAAAGTTGGATTTCTGGTTATGTGCTCATTCAGTGACAAACCCTCTGGTATTAATAGTGATAAGAGTTGTTTTTTATCTGAAGTCATCCTAGAATGATATTTTCATGTGGAGATGTCATATTTATTAGACAAAATATGAATTCAATTCAAATTTTTATTTAATGCCTGTTTCCATACCCTGTTCCCTTTTGAGAACCAAAAAATTGTATTTGTTTTAACTGTACAAAGAAATTGTAAATGTTGGGAACCAGCATGTGGTAAATATTCCTTTATGCAAATAAAGACGCATTACATAAAAAGCCATTTATGAAATAATCGATTGGGCCATAGAGATTTATAGGCTGAGACAATGTGGATAAGTGTCTATAAATTATTTCCAAATACCAGCAATGGTTTGTTGCCGTCAGGGTGAAAGTTTCATTCATAAAATGCTGTTAATCTTACTGAAATGTCTCATTGAGAAAAACCTGTTTAATGCTTGTTACCTGCTGTTGAAGTGCAAGTACCAAACCTATCGCAGATGAAAGAGTTGAACCTGTTGTGGCTACAAACTGTTAAGACATATTTGCCTCGTTTTGCTTTTCAAGTTACTGAATTTGAACGTCTGCTGCGTCAGATGATGTAATGAGTCTTTTCACTTGTTTTTCTCTTTGAAATTTTATGTGGGAACTGTTATGTATTGTATGACTACATTCAATAACGTGTTGGGAAATCTTGCGCTATGCGTATATACTTGTGTACAAAACGTCTGCTGTTTGTGTAAAGAACGAACATGCAGCCCTGTTCAGCTTATGGACTGTTGAGAAGCAGATTTTTGTGGCCCGAGGTCCCTTTCCCAGATGAGAGTCTCTCTCTTTCTCTCTCTGGGAGTTTATTTCACGAAGGGACGGAGAGGCTTTTATTTTTCTGACTGTCTAAATGCTATATTGTATGTACTGGAAAGAGAGATAAAACTATTTTCATCTGCACATCATACTTGTTTGTGTATGTGATAGATATTAATCTTGTTTTCTATAAAGACAAAAGAGACTTGTAACTAATATGAAAAGTGAATAAAATGATATTTTGGTCTTTACATTATTTCATGCATGCATTGTCATTAATTTATCAGAAAATTCCCACGGTTTACGTCACAATCACAGAGACCAAGACACCCTTTTGTTATAATAATTCCATGTCCTCTTTTTTCAGCCTAGGATCTCTAAAATACTATATTAAAGGTGTTTCCTTGTGGAGAAAAAGGAAAATGAAGAAAAAACTTCCCAAACTGATCCCAGAGGGAGTCTGTCTCGTGTGTCGCTCCTCCTGGCCGTTAGGCAGCCCTCGAGGATGAGAGAACAGATATTAATTAAAGGCAGACTAAGATTTAGACGCAGTAGGGCCGACACACAACACACTGATTAACCGAAAGAACTCACTTTCTTTTCTCATGACCGAGTGCTGAAAAGAAAACACAGAATGATGAAAGCGCCACACTTCCTTTTACGTGTTGCTGAGGATGTTGGCGCCGTAAGCGACTGACAGACTGAAAGGATGAGAACAGTTGATATTGTGAAGAAATGCAGACGAGGGTTGGATTCCCTGACTCAAACCTGGAATAACCTTCTAAAGATAAATTGGCGCATAATTTGGAAAGTTTGAAAGAACTTTTAGTTCATGAACTGGGGCTGGAAATGTTCCAAATAACAGCGTATTTCTAGCACACTGTTCTTTTATTTTGGCAGTGTATAATATGAAGTGTTGGGGAAAGTTATTTTAAAAAGTCATGTGTTGCAATATTATGTATCTCTTCAAAAGTAATATATTGCATTACTAATTACTTTTGAAGGTACTAGTTTTGTGTTCTCGTATGACCAATACTCCATTTTTGAGGCCTTGCAAGTTTTTTATGTTACTGAGAAGTCATTTATTTACGCTACTGATTAACACTGTATTGCATTTGACAACATAATCTTTCTTTTCTGATATTTAGGATATTTACTGTCCCCTAGAGCTCTGTAACTTGCATTTATTTTTAAAGAACTTGGATATTGATGTGTAGATATGCTCGATAACCTGTTAGTTCATTTTAAGTCGGTTTAATACAATTTAAATTCATGTGACTTGTAAAGCCAATTACATTGAACTTTACATTTTTTAAATATTTTTTTAGCTTTTGAACTACATAATGCATGTTACATAATGCAGTAATATCGTACCCTGGATGCATAGCATATTAAACATTGCCGAAATGTGAAATATAAACAAAGCACATGGAATACTGTATCCCACAAGGAAGTTAATTTATTATTAATAATGATTTATTAATAATAATGATTAAACATTTGATCAGAGGTTAAAAAAATGACCAAAAAAATGAAAAGAAATTTCCAAACATCACAATATTGGAGACTTATCATTTGCTAAAGTAAATATATCAAAACATAGACTTTGAATTGTTCGCCTCTGCACGTTTTCTCTTCACTATTTTCAAAACAATTTTAGGCAGCATGTTACTCAGGAATACATTCCAAACAAAACAAGTGTCTTCACAAGAAATCATATAACAATACAAGGTCAAAATCAGATTCCTCCCAATTTCAAATAACAATACCATATTCTTGTTTTAGTTGAAGGAAGAATATAAACAAGCATAAGGTCCTGCTTTATTGTTCTGGGCTGGCACAGATGGCACATTGGAGACCTGTGAAGCGGGTCAGTGATTTTTATTGCACTGAATGGACTTCAGTAGCTGAATACTGCAGATTTGCTTTAATTGTGCCTCACCCAAGGTTTCATTGATGAAGACCTTCAGTAAGGCTCATTAACTCCCAATTAACACCCTATTCACAGCACCACCTGTAAACACTCCCTGCTTGTGTCTGTTCAGCGTACATACTGTCAATATTGTTAGATCATTGTTTTTGCACAAAATGGGTGCAAAAAGTGTGATGCGTGTGTGTATTCATATCTAAATACATATCTGGGTTGAATGTATGACTCCCCTCCTGAAAAAAAAACACAGAAAGCCACTAGAAACTTTGACAGAAATTCTAATGGTTTCCCCTCACAACCCAATTTATTTTTCCATTAAAACCATTACAAAATTACCTTTTGTACTGTGTTTTGGGAATTATTCCAGTAGGATTTAACATCCCAACAACAGAATCCATCATAGACCAGTAAGCACATCACAGTTTCCATTAAAACCAACACAAACCCCTTTAAAACCATTACAACCATTACAACTTCTTTGATGGGTATGTTGTTTTTCTTCAGCAGGAGACACACTGCAAAAAATATTTTTTTTATGGTTTTAATGAAAGAAGTTACTCTGCTGAATAAAAACAGTAACTCAATAGAAAACATCATAGAAAGGTTTCCATTAGAATACCATTACAACCCAGTGACCTTTTCCAGTAAAACCATTACAAAATGCCTTTTTGTAGTGTGTTTTGGGTATTATTTGAGTAGGATTAACATCCCACCAATAGAATCCATCAGACCAGTAGACACCATCACAGCTTCCATTAAAACCAATAGAAATCCCCTTAAAACCATCAAAACCATTACAACTTCTTTAATGCTTTCGTTGGTTCATTTTACTTTGTTGGAAACCATAAAAATTTCTTTGATGGTTTCTATTGGGTTTCTAATGTTTTGTCAGCATGGCAGTTTCACAAGATGTAAAATACTCTGTGCCATTTACAGAATGACCTTACCTTCTTTATAACCTGCACGAGCGCTATGTGAGAGTTGGAGGAATATCAAATGAGAATGCTTCATAAAACGCAAGAAAATGTAGTTAAAAATTCATAATAACCCTGAATAGAGCCTCGCATGCATGCCAGACTTCAGATGCTTTTAAACCCAATGTGAACGGCGTCCTGCAGCGATCTCTGTTTCCTGTTTCCTCTCGTGGGTTCCTGCTGCTTCGCTCCAGTGATCCCGTGTCCTTTAGCTTAAACGGAGTTACAATGACCCATTTTGTCAATGTCGGGCTATAAAGAGCCAGAGAGAACAGACTGTATGTGCAGATGACAGTCATTAGGAAACATGACTGCAACAGGGTCTCATAAACAGCAAACATCCCTCCTAAATAACTGCACTCGATCTAGCGTCAGAATAACATGTGATGATAATGGTAATGTAATGTCAGTATTCACCGTAATATATGTGTGTTTGCATAAGTGGTGGAAGATTATTGAGTTATTAACTGGGTTCATTTAATTATTAAACGTAAGATAAATCAGATGAACCAAACAAATTAATAAGTGTTGATTTGTGGGTTGTAATTGAAAGGGATAGTTCACCCAAAAATAAAAGTTCTTTCAGTTCCATTATTTACTCAATTTTATGTCAATCAAACCTGTATGACTCTCTTCTTCTGCAGAACACAAAAGAAGATATTTTGAAGAATGCTGAAAACCAAATATTATTGCCCCTCATTGATTTAAATTGCATGGACACAAAACCTCTTAGACATTTCTCAAAATACCTTCTTTTGTGTTCCACATAAGACAATAAATGACTACAGATTTTCTTTAATGCAGTTTCATCTTCAGACCAGTTGGAAAGTTGGAAAGAGGCAGATTTTAAGAGACACAAACTATGCCATGTTGATGTCGATATCCCATAAGATCAATCCTCTTAGAAAATGTGAACTTCCAAAACAGCACAGAAAGTGACTAATAATAGATGTTTGAACAATCATGTTCCTTCCATCATGACAGAACAGACATGTTGTGTCTCTTCTCAAGTTCACACCTTCCCCAACGGCCTCCAGTGAGTCAGACGCGTGTGTGATGATAATGTGTGTAGGACTGACTCGTGATGATGAGGAGCAGAAAACTCATCCTCTTACATCCCGCCCTCATGATTCAGCATCCCTGCATCTGCTCCGACTACATCACCTCCATCACACAATACCCACGTTCACACAATGCAGTGTACAAGAAAGAAAACTAAGAGGGTTTATTACTCAGTTGAGAAGTAGCAAGACATTTGTGATATAAACTTTTGTTCACATTATATGTGTGCATGTGAGCTTGCTTTGGAAATCCCAGCAGCCCACTGAGAATTAATATTTAATCCCACTTAATCCCAAAGGGTTGTGATTGTTTTTCATTTAGTGTGGCCGAGCTGTAAAGATAGTCACTGGTCTTCTTTTTAACACTAGATGTGTGCTACACAATTTGCTGAAACACGTACAGGGCATGACGAGGGTGATCTGTCAATATTCCACTTCAAGCTGTATTAAAAACGGGGGCGCAAATGAGTAAAACAAAGACGACGACCTCTGAGTCGCTTGTACACATCATGAGATGAGGGATGGAGTAATGACTTCAGTTTCATTCATGCAGAAGCATAGTCCCAGACAGTTTTGGGTGTATCGAGTTACTAAGTAATTAGTAACTGTAACTTCATTACTTTTCCCATGAAAACTAAAATAAGGGATTACTCTTGTTTTTCTGTAATTTAATTACAGTTACTTCTGATGTAATTGAACTAAACACTGTGTAATGTATTCAATAGTGGAAATTACTTCAAAATTATAATTCTTACTCTAAAATGTATGCTTTATTGTATCCTTCTCACATTTGGTATACTTTGGTCAGTTAATAAGAATCATATACTGTATGTAGTTATTTATTAAATAAGTTATTAATAATTAAATAAGCCGTTTCTGTCCTTGAATCGATTCTTATCAAGGTTGATGAAGAATACAGAAAGTAATTAGTAATAAGTAATTAAATACTTTCTGGAGAGAGTAATTTGTACAGTAATCTAATTACATTATTAAATATGTAATAAGTAACTAGTAATGAATTACTTTTTCTGGTCCCAGAACTAATAGAGAAAGTTTACAGCGAAAAAATTGAACATTTAAACACTTAAAAAAACATTTGTGAGTTTTTGTAAAAAACTGTTCAATTTCTGTTTTTAAACTCCTAAGATCTCCTTGCTCCAAAGAGTTTCTTGCCAAGTCCTTTTAACTTATGTTGTAAGGAAAATTATTTTACATGAAAATCATCAGGGCCCGTATTCATGAACAATCTTAGCGCAATGAGTTGCTCGTAGTGACAAAATTCTAACAGTAATTCATAAACGATCTTAACCCTTAAAAGAGATCTTGAGGTTTAAAATTTTGGGAGTAGCGAGGAGACATTTCTTTAGCAGCATGGACGAAACACGAAAAGTGAGATTATTGCAATGCCTGACAATTTCCATATTACTTTTAAGGTTTGTCAGATTTTTATATTGCTTTTTGCATGTGTGTGTGTTCAACTTTTTATTATCTTGGTTTTTGTTTTCTTGCATCGCTGCTTTGCTGCAAAAAACTAAGATGAAGAGCTTTCTTAGAGGATTCTTAGAAGCTTAAAGAATACGGGGCCAGATCATCAGAGCTCATATAAAAAATAAATATATTTCAAGTTCATTTTATTAGGTGAACCTAAGTAAAGTTCAAGTAGCCTATGTAGTTAGTATACTTTATGATGTAGTAAGCACTACTTCAAATTCTTGGGACTGACCGGGCCCACTTTTTAGTAAGCTTTAAAAACACAACTAGTTTACAACATTTTTCTGATATGTACATAAAGTATATTTCAAATTATAGGTTGTAAATGTACATTCTCGTTTTAAGTTTAAAAGAAGAAAACGAATTGCAAACTTGAATACATTTCTTTTTGTGGGGCCCATGAAGCTTGGCTTGAATCACAAACATTCTTTTAATGTCTTTTGAAAGAATGTGATGGTGAAATACTGTAAATAATAAATATAAGCATTCTGTCGCCAAGCACTTTGAAATTTAGTCCTAAGAACTCAACTTGTATCCTTGGGTACCTGTATCCTTGACATGCAAACTGACTTTATCTCTTTTTGTTTTTAAAAAAAGTATCTGCCAAATAATGTAAATGTATTAATTATTACGTGTGAGTTTGATCTTAATTAGTATGCAGTGTAAATAGGTAGCATGCACTCTCGCTCAGAAAGAAAACCAATGTCTTAATGATCATGAGAAGGTCACAGGATTTCTGTCTGTATTAATGGATGGGAAGCGATACAGTTACTGAGCTCGGCTCAGCGAGATAACAAGCCTAAAAATCAAACTTTTTCATAATCTTTTCCAAATCTTTTTAATCTCATTTCAACCCAGTTCTCATGTATTGCACTCTGACTCTTGAATCCGTTTACACGCGTTCTAGAGAATACAAAACTCAAATCACAACATCAGCAAATGTGACATTGTTCAGGTTATTATGCATAAGAGACCAATGAGTAGATTTTTATATAAGTTATTATAAAATGGAATTGGATGCAAGGAATTCCATGCATGATTTGACGATGAAGGTATTTGCTCACCCCATGTATAGCAATCCATGTAGATCATCATGAAACATCACGACATCACAAGCTTTTTAATGTATGTGCTTTCCAAGCAATCTTTGATTTGTCAGAGAAGAAAGATGACTTGTTATTGTTATGTAATGAGGCTGTAAACATTATCTTCCTATGGTAAAGCCCCATGGGTGACGCTATTAGTCACCCTTGCTTCTGTTGCTCATTTCAAGCTGTTTTCATGGCCTCCATCTTCGAACTCTCTGCGGAAACATCCGGCGTCGCACAAAATGTTTAAAATGCTCCCACATAATTGAGATCTCCTGCAAAATGTTTATTAAAGCAAAATTTGATGTTGCAATCTTTTATTTTGTAATGTCATTGACAGAGAGAAAGCGTATGTCATCAAGCTGTTCTAGAGCTATAGATTGTGATTTCTTTCATCCTTTGTGACAAAATTAAACCAGCAACTTGAGGCTCTCAGCGTCAAAACACATGCGATGCAATGTTTGAAACAGACATTTATTGCTTTTGTATGACGATGGCAAAAACTGAGCATGCACTCTTAACGGCAATGGCAGAGAAGAATCAGTTTTGGCCATCCAAAGAACCTTTAGGAAAAATCTTCTTCATAGATCCATTCTTACCTTTTGTACAATATTATACAACAGCAAGGTTTATTGGATGTTAAAATGAATCCAAAGAGACACACATGCTGATTAAATGTATAGCTTATTATACTGTACAGGTATAGGTTGCTCACCTATAAAAGTAAAAACTGCAATAGACATTTTTTTATGATAAATGTGTTCATAATTTAGAAAAAAATACAAAATGTGTGTGGGTTACGTTTAGAGTGAGGTATAGAAAATATAATTACATCAGTATATAAAGAATAGACGTCTAATAAGTCCCACAAATATTGTGTCTAAGTAAAAAATGATTTGTTGGTACAGAGGTTATCAGGTGATATTGTGATATCATATTAAAGTCACAACGCGGTGATTTAGTCTCACACAGAAACACGAGACTCAATGACCTAAGCGATGATTTCAGGGGTTATTTTGTGCGCCTGACGCTGCCGCAGGAGCTCCAACCTGGACCATTACATCATCGCTATGAGATGGCACGATGATCCGCCCACAACATTTTACTGGAGGAGCGACCAGGTCTGACATTTCTATTGGTTAATGACACCGTTACAGGAAGCTTCGAGGGGGCGTGGTCTGGTGGCGTAAGGGCGCTTCAAATGCACTGTAAAAGATGCATAAGAGGAAGATGCTGATGCTGGTGCTGATGCTGGGGACGCGAGAATAATTTCACACCGGAGGCAAAGCTTTGAAACGGACCGACAGGGTTATGATGGACTTTATTTTTAGCGTCAAATAAACAAACGTGAAATTCTGTCCACTGCCTATCGCTAGAAGCGAGAATTTGCTGAAATAACTAAAGAATCGCAGACAACGGTGAGAGTGAGACCCTGGTTCACATCCATCCCACGACCGCTGGAGGTAAGGGCGTTTCTGAACGCGCATTTTTTTGTAGAGATATTTAGTTTAAAAGTTATAAAGTTACAAACTGATACAAGTCATGGAAGGAAGAAAAACGACAGGCAATGTTTTTGTTTAAAGAAAAAGATTGTGCTCTGAAGTTTTTGAGCTCGTCTGTGTTTTAATGGAGGCAAATTAACCATTGTTGAACTAGTGACCATAGTTTGTATGGTTTTAATTGTAGTAAAAGGACGGCAACCACAAATTTAACATGGTCTGACCACAATAACCATAGTTTACACATGGTATTTGTAAAACTGTGTTAGTACAATCTGTGTTAGTGTTTGAATCAATCTGCCAAAAACAAGGATACTATAGGTTACTTCTTCAATGCGATGATGATGAACTATGGTTCATTTAGCTAAGGGGGGCATTAAATCCTCAGTACCCGTTCAGAGACACCAGGACCTGAAAGCACCTGGAATTAAACATTAAAATTAACATCAAATTTGTTTGTTTGCATAACATTTTATTTATTTGTTTGTCTGTGTAAATTGTTTATTTGCACTTATGTATAATTATGTATAATTGCATAGTTTATTTAAACTTCTATTTGGACAATTCCATAACTACATGTGTTTTTTGTGGGGCAGTACATTATTATATATTTTTTTCATTTATTCATTTAAAAAAGATGATTTGAGCAAAACGAAAAACTGTCAAGTGTGGCCGTCATTTATTTGTTTGAAGGTCAAGCTGTTATGTCATGTCACAAACTGAGTGACCTGTAGACTTTTTAAAGCCAACCACAATCAAATTGTCCTGCCTGTCATTACAACTTTCCAAAGTCATATGTACTAAAATGTTGTGTAATATGAATTCATTAACACCCAAATTATGCCCCTCAACATGTTAAAATGCAACCATATTTAAGTCATTTTAAACAATATTGGTGTTTTGATGATTTAACATTTACCTTTTATGGGTGCATTTACAATTGTGTCGTAAAGTATCATATTGAGCACGTTCAGAATATGATTTACATGACTTCCTTGAAATCCAGCGGACCTCTTTTGGCCCCGAGGCCTCAGTGATGTTTTCCTGTTTGAGTGCATTGATATTTCCGGTTATATGCATCAAATAGAAAGATGCTGTTTAATTATAGCTGCTCTAAATAAACCGTGCGGAAGACCTACAAAGCAGCAAACCAGGAGAAAATGGCCCATGGGAATATGAGTGAACGCTGCAGAGACAGCACAGAAACCCTTAGCAGTCATAATGGATGCTTACATTCTCAGGTCACGTGACCTCACATTCCATTTGATAACTTTGAGTGAAGATTTATTTCCTTGGGCACATTTTCTTGTTTCTTTCTTGTTGTAGTGACAGAATCCCAAAGTGAGATTTTATTTCTATGACTGTTAAACTCACACTGTACAGCTGCCCTGCTGATGTCAGAGGTTTGGTCTGCAGTATAAAATACAAACTATATTTTATTTTGTATGCACGGTTCTCGCATTTTTTGGCACACTTTGTGCCACAGCTGATTAAGTTCATTTTAAAGGGGTCATATGGGGCGAATATGTGTTTTTCTGTGTCTTTGGCGTGTTTTAAATTGCCCATGCATGTCTAAGACACGTAAAATTAAAAGCGAAGGCTCACCTAGACCTGCCTGAAACACCTCATGTAACCACACCCCGACCAATTCGACCAATCACTTCGCACCGGTTAACTGGCCAATCATAGCTTACCTCGCAGAGCGATGAGCTTTATAAAAATCTGCGGCTTTCAGAGAGGCGGGGCAAAGACGAGATACAAACATGCACGGTGTGTGGAACATACAGCATTTTTGAACCTTAAATCGTGTATACACATTGCATTAAATATAAATCAAACGATAACATTTGGTTTAGCCGTGTCATATGACCCCCTTAAAAAACATTTAAAAAATGTCTATACACAAGTGGAACTTGTTTTCTTTTCCATGCAATCCATTTTTGATGAATTCAAGTGCATTGCACGAGCCGCCGCATTTAACAATAGTGCATATTTACTGTACTCAACTCTCTGTTTGTATAAAGTAAGCCCATCAAGCCAAATCCGACATTGCACCGCTGGAGTTGCATTAGCAATAAATGTGTCCCACAGAGCTCAAAGTGACACAAAGACCTCATCAAATCTTACTCTGCATAGTTTCCCATTATAGAGGTGACTGTAAGTTAAGGTGTCTGTGTGTTATCTGTTGGATTGTCCCGCCTCCCGATCATGCCGCATGCAGAATGAGTCTCTCCAGCTTGAGAAATGGTTTCTCAGGGTGCTTTGCACAAGCCACCGAAGAGTTACGTCTTTGTAGAGCAGCACCGTTGCATTCGTAAATGGGATGTGCAGTGGGTGGACAAATGCATCAGGTCTTTTGTGGGCCCGAATAAAGGATCATGAAAGATCTCGTGGACTTGTCCTTGAGCGAGTCTATTTCTCCAGAGAGATGCTTTCAGCTCCATCTCTCTCTAGCTCTGCATGTCTCGGTCGGCTCGTGTCATTCGCTCACTTTCTCTCGGTCTCTCTTCATGTCCGGTCCACTTCCAGTGCTTATCTTTCTAATCAAAAAGGATTTCCACTTTCAAAGGGCACAAACAGGGCAGAGGGAGAGAAGCGACTTCAGTCGGATAGAGACAGAGGTTGATCTGAGCTTCAGGATGTTGAATTGGATTTCGAAATGCATGTAAAAAGTGTATTGTTTTTCATTTTTCATTTTTCAATTTTTTCATTTTTCAATTCAGTTTTGCATTGTCTTTGGTATGAAATAATATAATTAATTTAGATTCTCAATTAAATTGTGTATATTGCACACATTGGCTTCTGCCAAGTCAGTTTTAAAGCCTCAAATATTGCCAGAATGTTTTTACTGTAATGTTTCATTAGAGACACTTAAATAATGACTCAGAGATCTATTTTTTCACTCAGCCCACTCTCACAGCAACAGTTCACTCTTCTTTATATGAAACCAGTAAGTGTGTATATAGTATGTATGGACACTTATCAAGTGGGTGCGTGTGGATGAATAGGGTTGTGGCATTTAGACTCATTCTTTTTATCAATCAGCTCAATAATGGGTACATAGTTCCAATCACATTTATAGACTTCGAAAAGAAATAAGTGTTGAATTTTAAGGGCTGTCCTCTTTGCAAAAAATCGCAGGCCCAAAAGATTCGCTTTGTGTGATTCAGTATTCATGCTATCTATTTATTGCACCAGCTCTAGTTCACGTTTTCAACTTTTCTATACAGTTCTGCATTTTGAAAGGATGTAAATGTAAAGCAGTGTGTCAGCGCTGGCTCATGGCACCCTAAAAATGCACTTATAAAAGGTATTATTTCAGCACCACATCATTAAATTAATTCAATTAAAGAGTAATTCTTGTTTTGAACAGGTCTTGCCTAAAAAGTGACATCACCATCTTCTTCATCTGCCAGGTGCCATGGATGGCTTTTAAATTAATTTCAGGGCATCCTCTTGCCTAAAAAAAAACATTTTTGTCGATATTAGTTTATGTGACAGTTATGTGCTGCCATCTTGGGCATGAGGGTGTGGAGGACGAAATGATCTAACTGTGAACTTCCTGGTAAAATAAGGATGGATGGATAAAATAAATAATTAAATATATAGGTAGGTAGCCATATGTTGCACTAATTCTGCTATATTTTGATTTTCCAACTGAGAAAGGTCAACTTAATGGCTCACTTATAGTTGTTTCCGCATGTTAAAGCTGCATTTTACTATATTTTAAAGTCCGAAATTATACACATTACCTTCTCTTTTTATTTCTCAATAGGATGTTAGATATAGGCTGGATTCATATAAATAAAACCGTTCATACTTTGTGAGACAGCACCTGGCAGGCAGGTGTAGGATGAGGTTCGGAAGGCATCAGAGGGTAATGGAGGGCCGGGGGAGGACGTGCAGTGTTGACAAATTGTGATGGCCCAGATGCATCTCTCCTTCACACCAATTAACAGCAGTTTCTTCCCTTTTTTAACCGAATAGCAAAAGGCAAAGATGAAAATTAAAGACCTGCCTGCAGTGCTCTCAATAATTAATAACCCATCCATCAATTTTTCATCGTCTCCAATACGTTTGCAGATGCGAGGGGCTGTGTTCAGGCATGGCAAATAAAAAGGAAAGTCCTGCAACTGAAAGATTAGCCTCAGAGGGTTATCGGTTACACACGCTTCTATTCTCCAATCACTGCTGTGTTACGGCACATCCGCGGGTAATAACATCATTGTCTTGCTTGCCCTTCCCTGTTATACTGCGGTGTGATCTATAGTCACGTGTCATTTATGAACGTTCATATTACTGTTTATTGGTTTTCGGTAACCGAATATTGACATTATATGTACATTGGAATTGCTTTTAGAACTCAGTTGCAAGATCTAGTGGTAGAAGTTTGAAACAGACTTGTGGACAGCTGGCTGGATAATCTCTCTTAAATTACAGTTTAAGCCATTCAATGCACTTTGCCTGAAGAGAAGTGGTGCAACTTTTTCATTATAGAAACACAGTGAATCGACCAACATCTGTACAAGAATGCAACATTTACCACCAAGTGTGATTTTCTTTTACTAACATAATGTAATTGGAAACGTTGACACAACACATGAAATATTATTTGTTGTTGGAGGGCGAGTGCTGATAAACAACCGTATGCTTTAAACCTGAGATTTTCCCCCGTCATTCATTGCGCATTTCCTGTGCGACAATAAAGTAATGTTAAAATAAACGTGTCGTTAACCGCGTTTGTTTGTGCAAAAATGCGACTGTTACGATGCAGTTATCATGACTACCAGTTATATATCAGGCAGGACAACACACATAAAATAAATTGACTTAATTCTTATGTTTTAAAGGACTCATGAAATGGCCTTGTTTTTTGTTTTATATGTTGTATGAGGTCTAGTTATGACGTGATTTTTACATTCAAAAACATCAAAATCAATAAGTTATAGACTATTTTCTTCACTGGTTTTGAGGCCAGTTATACAAACGATCAGATTTAATGGGCGTGCCACATTAAACAAGTAAACGCCCACTGCTTTGATTGGATAACAGTTTGCGTAGTTGGAGCCTTCTGTGAATTTAATCCTAATATCGGAATCCGAAGGAAGGTTATGCAGCGACTGTATTCTTCCGTAGCCAGGGGTGGCATAATATTCAGCTTTCTTTAACAGCATGTTTGTTTATTTCTTGCTCGCTCTTCCTGGTTCCACGCAGCTTGATACTATATTACTGTCATGCGCCAACCAGTGGGCGTGGCTAGAGAAGTAGTCGTTGATATTTTTCTGTGTAGGAGGTGTTCAAACTATCAATGTCGTCATAGATAGGTGCATTCAAGAACCTGGCGTTCGCTGGGCCTGGTGTCAATAACAGATGTTATCTCATATTATCAGATGTTATATTATGTTCGCGTGAATACGATTCCCTCTTATATAACAAAAGCTCGGGTTAAAATTGTGATTTGTATTCATGTCTCCTTTAATATTAAACATCGGTGCTTGGTTAATTTAACATGAATCCAATTTAGAATGCGTAAGTGGCGCCACCTTCAATGTCTTCTGTAGAAAAAACATTCCATGATTTCAGTATTTCGTTTTTCTGTTGCAAAGCAAAACATTAAGTTGGATTTAAAGCAAGGGAAACAAAAGCATCACTTAGAAAAACAGAATTGCTAAGAGACGAATAAATAGCGTATTGTTATTGAAATGGTTGAATTATAATAACTCAATAACCAACTTTGTCTCATACTTATTTATATTTACATGGGTATGTTATGTTAATCAAGAATGCTTTAGGTTCAGCTTTTGATTGTTAAGTGGTTTAAGTTAATTAAACTTGAGTATTATTCTTATGTTTATCTCAGATAATAAACTTAAGGAATAGGACTATGCCGTGTTAATTTGACACATTTAGTATGTAACTTGAATTTATATAATATTTATAGCCCTATATGGGTAAACATAGTTGACAAATATATGGTACGTGTGTCCTATAGTGTTACATAACTGTTAATGATATCGTTCTATATATTTTTGTCAGTTTAATCTGACATTTGTCCTTTAGGGCCTTATTACTTCTTTCAACTCTCTGTTTTTATGCTCAGATTCATCAACCTACTGTATAGTACTCAGGTCAGGTTATTCTTTTTATTTCATCTCACACTCTCTCTCTCTGCTGTGTGTCCAGCCTCACACATATGTAAAAAGAAGCCCCAGGGTTGGTCCTTTTTGCTTCTTCCTGTCAGGTTGCCATGGTATCAGGCAAGGTGCCCCCATTTCCTGCCGCCGAGAGGTGGCCAGGGGGTTACGTCCTGAGCGATCGTCCCACTGTCTAATGCGATCAGACAGGCGTGCTGTGTAGTGTCACACGCAACGCCACACTGTGGTTAAGATGAAGCTCTAACCCTGAGACAGAACAACCACCACCTCTCTAAAACTCCCAAATACTCCACCTTTCTTCGCGACTGAAGGTGATCAGATCTCTGTAACAGCAGGATGGGCTGAACAAAGATGGCTGATCCTCGAGCAAATATTTCTGCAGTCTGTCTGTAATGTCCACCGTTGAGGCACCTGAGATGCTGAATTTCGTTGTAATTCAGTGTCTACTGCATATTTGACACAACAAGGTGTAAAATCGAGATTTACGGGCTTGCATTTGGATTAGCCTATGTTTTTTTACTGTGATACAGTTATTAAAATCCAATCCTTCTGCATGAAATTGAACAATAGCACAATCCTGACGATTTCTTTCTCATTTTCTGAACTCATATCTACAGATGACAACACAAGTCTTTGAGGAACATCAGACTTCTGAGGCTCTTTGCTGTTCATATTTGGCAGGCTGCAGATAGGGACCCTCTTTTTCCCCCTCCCCCCGTCTCATTTTGCCCCTCTTCTATACACCTCTCAGGGGAGTTAATTTGTGTTCAATGCATGAAAAGATCACAGTGTGGATGGGGGTGGTTTAGGGTGGGCTAATTTTTTCCTGTCGTGTTTTTATTTCTAGCGCCAGTGCAGTCTGAGCATCTTTGTTCAGAGAATTTTGAACAGGGTATCGCTGCACAGAACATTAATCGCAGCAGATTACAAGACTGAGTCTCTGTGGAATGTATCTATCTATCTATCTATCTATCTATCTATCTATCTATCTATCTATCTATCTATCTATCTATCTATCTATCTATCTATCTATCCATCTATCCATCCATCCATCCATCCATCCATCCATCTATCTATCAAGACTGAGTCTCTGTGGAATGTATCTATCTATCTATCTATCTATCTATCTATCTATCTATCTATCTATCTATCTATCTATCTATCTATCTATCTATCTATCTATCTGTCTGTCTGTCTGTCTGTCTGTCTGTCTGTCTGTCTGTCTGTCTGTCTGTCTGTCTGTCTGTCTGTCTGTCTGTCTGTCTGTCTGTCTGTCTGTCGGTCTGTCTGTCTGTCTGTCTGTCTGTCTGTCTGTATGTCTGTCTGTCTGTCTGTCCGTCCGTCCGTCCGTCCGTCTCTCTATCTATCTATCTATCTTTCTATCTATCTATCTATCTATCTATCTATCTATCTATCTATCTATCTATCTATCTATCTATCTATCTATCTATCTATCTATCTATCCGTCTGTCCGTCCGTCCGTCCGTCCGTCTGTCCGTCTGTCTCTCTATCTATCTATCTATCTATCTTTCTATCTATCTATCTATCTATCTATCTATCTATCTATCTATCTATCTATCTATCTATCTATCTATCTATCTATCTATCTATCTATCTATCTATCTATCTATCTATCTATCTATCTATCTGTCTGTCTGTCTGTCTGTCTGTCTGTCTGTCTGTCTGTCTGTCTGTCTGTCTGTCTGTCTGTCTGTCTGTCTGTCTGTCTGTCTGTCTGTCTGTCCGTCCGTCCGTCCGTCTCTCTATCTATCTATCTGTCCGTCCGTCCGTCCGTCCGTCTGTCTCTCTATCTATCTATCTATCTATCTATCTATCTATCTATCCGTCTATCCGTCCGTCCGTCCGTGCGTCTGTCTGTCTCTCTATCTATCTATCTATCTATCTATCTATCTATCTATCTATCTATCTATCTATCTATCTATCTATCTATCTATCTATCTATCTATCTATCCATCTATATATCTATCCATCCATCCATCCGTCTATCCGTCTGCCTGTCCGTCTGTCCGTCTATCTGTCTATCTGTCTCTCTCTCGCTCTCTCTCTATTTCTAGTCACCAAAATAATGTTTTGAATTGTTTAAATAAGCAGTTGAAAAACAGATGTTCAGTGGCGTGATAAACATTCATTATCATTAGAATTAGAAGCAACAAACCCATGCAACATCAAGGTTTAGTGCTGTCCTTGTTAGTGTCTTATTTTGCGTGTGATATAACAGAAAGGGAAGTTGCGCCTCATTGCATCAGTGAGTCTCTTCTAATGTGCTATCAGGATGTGCGGTGTGCCAGAGACAAACTTTGTTCATCTTAGCAATGTGCTTTGAACAAAGTTGTTGTTACCTGAGGTGCACAATATGTGTCACTTGTCATTCATTAGATCTCATTTGACATCTGTCATATATAACAAACAAGGATAATAAAAGTCGCTGGAAGATTCTTATGAAGTGATTGAGATTGCTGTAATAAAAGAATAGTTCAATAGTAGGAAAAATGACTTAAATATGTTTAGTTCTTTTGAAAACAAAAAAATATATTCTGAAGAATATAGGAAAGCATACTGGGGCACTTTTGACTACCACTGTCATTTTTCCTACTATGGTAGTCAATAGGGTCCAAAAATAGGTTACAAGCATCGTCTCTTTGTACAACCAAACCAAACAATTTATACAGGTTTGAATAAATGACAGAATTTTCATTTTTGGGTGAACTATCCCTTTGACTTGCTCCCAAATTATTCTTAACCTACATGAGTTTTGTATCAATTCAGTATCAATTTTGTATTCTTTCATGTGATACTGGTAAATGTGCACCTGGGCTGTTGACTTTCAAAATCACCAGACATAAATTATGCATCGCATCTAATGGTACCATATTTGATTCAGTAGAGATGGTTAGATCTTAAAAGTCATAAGGGTGGATAAATGGCAATATTTTGAATAAGGTGAACTTCAGTTCCTTCAATGCCGTTGATCTTAACTCTTACTCACAGAATAGCGATAGAAGACATGCTGTTTTTCTTGTAGGTTTTGGTAGTGTATTGTCTGTCTGAGTCATGGCCCATTAACAGCTCACAGTCTCCGTTTCTTCTCTCGCACCTCCTGCTAGTTAAGATCAGCTCATTAGCACCGAACGGCAATCAGTGGAGTGATGCATCACAGACCCGGGCGTGGAGGGGGATCAAACGCTAGTCCATCACCAAAGACTCCCATCTGAACCCAGGGCATTACTCTTGAAACAAAACAGATTGTTGCCTGTAAAAAAAGAACTAAGACAAATGCCACTATGCATCAACAAAGGTTATTTTTAGGGCAAATGTCTTAGTTTCTTTGGCCTGAGATTGAATATGTGTCGGTTGGTGGTAAGCGAATTTTAAAATGGTCAAAATGCTCAGTGCTAAATGCCCCTGAGACCAGAAACGCCTCGAAATATTGCATCCACGGATGTTTAAAGTGTGATAAAGTGCTCGGGATCTGGTTTATTGTATTGCTGTTTATTTTGCCCGTCCTGCCTTACAGTTACAGCCCCTCTGAGAGCTGTTACACTTAACGCTTACAAGATCTTGGGATTCGTTCAGGTGGACTAACGCTTACTGGAAGATGTTATTGAGACATGCGATGCGGCACGCTCGGGTCTTTGATGTGTGGCTCCTTTCATTTGTTTGTCAGAGGTTGGCAGGTGTATTTGCATGCAGGCCGCAGCGATGCTGCGTGCTCGCTTACAATCGCTCCCTCTTTGACTAGAATGAGAGATGACTGAATAATCAATTATCAGAGAGCATCCGTGAGCACTGGCAGGGGAACGACGGGGATAAAATTGTGGGATATTAAAAATGTCAGTTCGGGATGTTTATTGCATTCATATATTTATTTCATATTTATTTGCTTTGATTTGTTTTGCGGTGATCGTAAGAAGAGCAAACATTTTTTTTTTTCGCATCTGCAGCAGCTGATGCTAAAAATAACTATGAACTGCCGCAGAAACGATTAAGAGACTAAATTTACAGTATAGGTATGCGTTTAGATAAAATTATAATTTTTGTTTCGATCTGTTAACTTCTAACGATATTTCTCCCAAATTTCAAAAAAAAAAAACGGACAAACAGGTCAAAATAAAAGAAAAGGTGCTCTGTGTTTTTTTAAGACCTTAAATACTGCAAAGAAAACAAATTCATATTCACTTTTAGGCAGTACAACAGTAATATCTGTACATGTTTTTAGGAAACGTTTTTAGAATTTGTATCACGGTTTTCATTGCTGTTGGATGACTTAATGTCACTCCTGAGGTTTGATTAAGTTGACATTCAGCAGATATTTGATTGAGAGGACCACAATACATCAAGAAATGCTGATTTGATGAACATTTATAAAGGTTTCTTATTATTCCCTGCGGCTGTATGTTGTAAAAGTAATTGGTAATGACTAGTTTCCTTTTTAAAAAAGGAAAATTCTGACATTGTGTTATTTTAAAATCTGTATACTGTTATCTTTTTTGGAAATAAAAGAATTCCAGTCTGTCTTTACATGCATTACGTTTTTCAAGTCTGAATATGACTGCTTTGAGAGATGAACAGAACGAAATTTAAACATTTTTTCACTGAAGAATAATTCATGCAACTTAGCATGCACCTCTCTCTAGCAAATATGAAGTCTTGTCATGACAGAACCAATGGTTGTGATTGCTATTGACATCCAACCTGTGCAATTATATTTGTTTAAAGAAATTGCAGTTGACTAGTGAATGAATAAAGCCTGAAAATTGATTTGTAAATGAGAAAAGGACTTTGAATGTGAACGGGCTGCTTTTCTATGCTTGTTCTGTTTTTACATGAAAAAGAGCTCCAGTATGTGATGATTTTTATTTCTAGGTGCACTTTTCCTTTAATGTCATTGTCACTCGGCAGACATCATAAGCCATGTATAATTAAATACCTTTTTATGTTTTGCTTTTTGCAGGGCTGGATGAGAAAGTTCCCATCTTCCATTTTGTCGAAATCTTCCCTCCAACTGTCAGCTTCCAACTGGGCTCAGCACCCCAGAGATCCTCAATATGGAGAGAACTGCCATTTCCACTCCACTGCTCACAGTCTGTTTGCTTTTGGCTGCGTGTCGCTGTTCCCTTGCCGTTCCCTTCTGCCCTGCCCAGTGTGTCTGCGAGACCCGCCCATGGTACACACCGCAGTCGGTCTACCATCAAGCCAAGACTGTTGACTGCAACGAACTCCATTTGAGCAGAATCCCCTGGAACATATCAGTCGACACTCAGGTGCTTCTTCTTCAGAGCAACAACATCTCCAGGGTGAACTCAGAACTCCGTAGTCTGGTCAATCTCACGGAACTGGATCTCTCACAGAACCACTTCACGCAGATCAAAGATGTCGGCTTGACCAACCTAACCCAACTGGTCACGCTTTACCTTGAGGAAAACCAAATAAAGGAGCTGCCTGATTTGTGTCTGAAGGATCTGGTCAACTTAGAGGAGCTTTATATTAACCACAATCAAATCTCTTCTATTGGTCCTAATGCGTTTTCAGGCTTGGGGAACCTGTTGAGGCTCCATCTCAATTCCAACAAGCTCGTGGCCATAGACAGTCATTGGTTCGAGGCCCTACCCAACCTGGAGATCCTGATGATCGGGGAGAATCCGATTCTCGGGCTTCAGGATATGAACTTTCACCCCCTTTCTAAACTACACAGTTTGGTGTTAGCGGGAATGGGGCTCAGGGAAATCCCTGAGGGTGCATTCCAGGGATTAGAGTATCTTGAGAGTCTCTCGTTCTTCGATAACAAGCTAACAGCCGTACCGAGAAAAGCCCTTCGTGTTCTACCCAGCCTCAAGTTTCTTGACCTCAATAAGAACCCCATTGCCCGCATACAGGAAGGTGATTTCCGTGACTTTCCTCACTTGGAAGAGCTCAGTCTGAACAACATGGAGGAACTGGTGTCTGTGGAGAAGGGGGCGTTCTACAACCTTCCACAGATGGCCAAACTAGAGCTCTACAACAACCCCCACCTGTTTCTTATAGACCGCGCTGCTTTTGGGAACATGCGCAGCCTGCGCACCTTACTGGTTCATAACAATGACCTCACGTTATTGCCCCATGAGATTACATCTGCCTTCCCCAGTCTGGACGAAGTCAGTCTCCATAGCAACCCACTCAGGTGCGATTGTCTCGCAAACTGGGGCCCAGTCCTTGGCAACCAATCCAGTCTCAAACTTTTAGAACCCCAAATAACTCTTTGTGCCTCACCTCCACATCTCATTGGCCAGTCTCTACAGGAAGTAGTGTCTGCAAGTTGGAATGGGGCGAGCAATACCTGTCTCCCTCTGATTTCCCAGCATGCCTTCCCTCCACAGCTCAACGTCACCGTAGGTCAGCTTCTCACACTCAGCTGCTGGGCTGTCGCCGATCCTGCGCCGCAGTTCTACTGGGTGACGCCCACCGGTGACAAAGTAACATCCGAAGCCGTTTCACCATCCTTGAACGAGGGCGAGGGAATCAAGAAGAAGCACCGGATGCAAAACCAAGGCGCTCTGGAGATCCCACACATTGAACCGGAGGATGCTGGGCTGTACACGTGTGTCGCTTGGAACGCGGAGGGGGCGGACACTCGGAGCGTCTCGGTGTATGTCGATAAAATTAATTTTGAAGGGAAACGCCAAAGTTCAGGTCATCATGGGGTGGTGAACAGAACGGGATCCTTAATAGTCCTGGCGAAAATCGTCCATGCCCAGTCCGTGGTACTAGAATGGAAGGTCCACCCATCTGCCCCCTCGGTCACCCATGAGGTGACACAACCCAAGTGGCTAAGCGCTACCGTTAAGATCGACAATCCACAGATTAGCTACACCGCGATGGTTCCTGTAGATGTCCAAGAGTATAACCTCACACACCTGCTTCCCTCCACAGAGTACCAAGTTTGTCTCACCATGGCCGCCAATGAGCAAACCCAGCACTCTTGCATCAACGTGACCACCAAGGAAGCTAGCTTTGCCGTGGAGATGGTCGCCCAGCAGACCAACGTAGCACTAGCGGCGGTCATGGGCTCGATGTTCGCCATATGCATCATGGCACTGCTGGTGTTCTACATGGGTCGGCGCATGAAGCAGAAATCTTGTCACCACTCTCTTAAGAAATATATGCAGCACACCACCTCCATCCCCCTGAACGAGCTCTATCCACCTCTCATCAACCTCTGGGAGACGGAGACCGAGAAAGAGAAAGAAGGACCGGTCGACCCTCAAAACTTACAGATAGACACCTCAAAAACGTACATGTGGTAGCTGCACTGCAGAAAGTAGAGAGACGTTTGAAACACTGCGTGTGCTGTCTTGAACATAAATGACATGTATTACTGATTCGTCATCGTGAGAGATAAATGTATTTTTAGATCGCACCCTTTGACACAGAGCACACTTGGTTGCAGTTGTGATTTGTTCAAATGTACAGATGTGGGAAGCGAAACACAGTCTATGATTTTGCATTACATTGTGTTTTCTGCGATTAATACAACGTTAAGCATGCGAACATGTTATTTCATATCATTTTATAGCAAGCTAATACAGATCGACACCATTTATATCACCTCACACATATCAAATCACATGGTATCAGTATCACAGCTTTTGCATGAAAGCTTTGCATGATGTTTTGGTGATAGCAGGGAGAGTTTTTTTCTTCTTCGTTTTCTCACTTCTAAAAATACACAGGGTGCGAGAACGTGACGGAAATGTGTGTTCATTGCCCTCAATTGTCTTCATTCTGTCACGTTTTATCACCGGCGTTGTATTGAAAATTAAACTTAAACCAAACCTGCCAGGTGCTACGAGGTTGCAGTTACAGCAAACTAATTTGCCGTCACGTGAAATTAATTTCTGGAACACAACACCACAGCTGTGCTTGCATTTTAATATCACTTTTAAATATCAATTTATTAAAGAGTGCTTGATTCTGACTGTTTATTTGTACCGACTGAAAATATATTCCACATTTGATAGAAATCAAAATGATCATTGCATTCAAATGACATTTACTTGCAGGCTTTTAGCGTTGCTGTCCCACCAATAATTGAGTCTGTTTTGCACCGTATGCATTTGGCATTTTCAATTACAGAGAATTGCTTCAGGTCTCATTTAAACATGTTGCCAAATTCAATATTGACACAGGTCTTTTTTGTTAAAAGCATGATGTCGTGTGTTAGGTAACAGAAGTGTGTGGTGGGCGAGAAAATTGAAAATAAATCAAGTGTAATTTTTTCCTCGCCTAGTTTGACTTCTAGCCGTAACCTTTCCCTCAAAACAATAGTCACACATCAGATCTGTTGCTGTTACATTAAACCTGTGAGATTTTGACAATGCTAGATCGTACTGGTTTATACAAATGTTTGTATTTATATTGTTTTAATACAAATGTTATGCAAGACATAGATAGATTTACAACCATTAGAATTAGTTGGTATTTTACTTTATTGGGGGATGGATTCTAGCTTTAAGTCATCTGTCCAGATATTACTGAAATATAACCAAATTTTGCTTTAATATATGTTTTTTCCAAATATGTACCTTTGAAAACCGTATGTTTTGAACCAAAGGTGAGACACATTAAATCTCTCTCATCGTTAACAGTCAACAAGATGTCATGATATATGTTTTCTTTACATGTTTGCTCAGTTGTGTGTATTATCTTTTTGTTGTCTAAAATAAGCTTCTATGCTGTAATTTATTTTGTAATTGGAGCTCATAATTGGCATTCAATTCATTTAGAATAGAACACATAGAGTAGAATTGGCACGTAGTAGTCAGTTCTGGTGTGAAATGTTGAAGATGGTCATACTCCTGTCATATGTTTTTAACATATTCTTTCATCACTGACTGTAGATCAAATTGTGTGTTATTATTGGAAGAAGAACACAGAAAATGTCACTTTAGATTAAGCATAAACTATATCACAACAACTCTGCCCTCTAGTGGCGGAGAACACTAATGACGTCTTACACAAGTTGCTGTATCTCAGCATAGCAGGGTATTTTGTAATAGAAGAATATTATTGTTATATTTCGATTAAGTCAACAATAATGGTTTTACACTCTTAAGACGTGTTGTGGCGTCCGTGCTGAGTAGTTCAGGAGAAATTACTGTCTGAAGAAACATTTGAAAGAAATAAACACAATATCACTACAGCCTGTTTTTCTGAATCGTCTGTTCAAATACTAAAAGCATGTCTAAAAGCGAGAGTCATAAATCATCAATGTTAAATTATCCTCCATCTCTAGGGAATTCATTCCATTTACTTCCATACAACTATTCAACTATTACACAATTTTCTGACTAATCAAATCAATTCATTATGAAACGGTTCAGATGCATCATGGGGTAAATGTGATGTCTATTATCTAAGCTATGATGTATACAAATAACATAAAATATACAAAGCGCATGAAATTTCTTTTCCTCAAAGCAAAATGAGATTTGACGCAAATTGGACTGTGCACACATCAAATTGCAAATCCAGAAACACTTTATTGTTATATGGGGCTTTCATGCCAAGGACCCCCAAATATGTTACACCTTTCTTAAATGCATTTCCACAAGTATTTAAACTCCTAGACAACTTTTGCTGACTTTTGTTTCTCCAAAATGTTCTCAGGACCCCTTAGAACATCTTGGAGGCCCCCCGGACCCTAGTTTGAAAACCCTGTTCCAGAAGACAGAGTATTGTTAGCAAAGACTTATTTTTGAATTGGTATAATGACACGTTATGATTCTGAAATGAGAAGTGAAGAAGTTGCATTTTTTATATAAGTCTCAAATATTTGGACACTCAAGTCACAACACTGAATCGACATTTCATCACAATATTAATATTACATTGAGTGATATTTATTTTAAAGAAAGACAACACAAGCACACCTTTTAGAATAAAATTTAAGGTATATTGGTTTTAATTAAAAACAACTAGGAATACCCTTTAAAAAAAAAAATTCCAGAATGCCAAAAATAGTGAATAATGAATGGTTATTTTTGATAAACTACACCCATGTGTTATGATTAAAGATGTCAACATAAGTCTTAGAACCTTCTTCTTCTTTCATGAAAGGATTGGAGAAAGTGAAGATATTAAAAGTGATGCACTGATTGTTATTTCATTGTCACCAGTTTATTCAGTCCATATTCTCCCATAATAAACATGATATGCTCCAGTAATACCAGAGGAGGGCAGTGGATCAGTGTGACTGAACAAACCAAACACGTGCACCTGCTGAGATGAAAAATTGAACAATCAATCTAATGACAAATGTCCAAAAATACAAACAAGTCAAATAAAATCTGAAATTAAAAAAACTGAGCCCAACAGAGGAAGCAGAATGGAACGGAAGTGACGCGATCGTCTCGTCATCCGTATGTTGATGTTTTGTGGCAACAGCAGAACTGAGGGACGGGAAGACGGTTTGTTTTTGTTCGGTTGTCGGCCGTTTTAAACGGTAAAATCGCCTCGCGTTGAATTAAACACGCTCCGGGGTGACGGGAGCGATTTCCACGACGTCAAAGACGCTCGAGTCGGACGTTCAAACGCGTTAGACGTCGTAAAAACGGAGGAAGCGTCACCCCTGACCCCCCTCCCCGAGCATGACGATCCTGCCGAAGAAGAAGCCGAGCTCGTCGGTCGGTGTGTCGGATCACCCCGACGACTCCGATCGCCGGACCGGCTCCGACCCGCACCAGCACTCCCACGGCGTCCGACCGGGCACGAGGCCCAGGGCTTCTCCGCCGCCCTGGTCCTATCAAGCCGCTCCGCCGGCGTCTAGAGAGGACAGGCGGAATGAATCTAGTGCCCGGCCGCAGCAGGCCTCTCCTCCGCCGGTGGGCGCCGGGTCCCCGGTCGGTCAGGGGGATGCGGGCGGTATGTCGTGCGTGTCCGGGGCTCGAGGCGAGCTGTCGAGCGGGGTGGGGTGCGGAGGAGGGATGGGAGGGTGCTGTTCGGGGCCCGGGCTCAGTAAGAGGCGGAGACAGGCGACCTGCTCCGGTGGGGTAGCCGGTGGAGGGACCGGACCCGGGGCGTCGGGGGGAGGAAGCGGAGGCGGAGGCGGCGGGGGTGGTGTTGGAGGAGGAGGGGGTACCAGTCCCGAGCGGGAGGAAGGAGCCGGGTACAACAGCGAGGATGAGTATGAGAATGCTGCCAGACTACAGTCAGAGGACCCGGCCACAGTGGAACAGGTGTGTGATGGATGACGTCACCAGACACGTTACGTTTTATTTACATGCTTGACACATTGTTAGTGACATTTGTACAGACAGATACATGGATTTTTTTATCATGACAGACACAGTATCTCAGATAGACAATTCAGTGAACAAACCAAGTAAGTCAAACAAATTGATAAGTTAGTGTTTCTGTAGCTCTATTGGTAGTCCACTGTGTTTGCAACGCAAAGCTCATGGGTTTGATTCCATACAGCTTAATCTGTAAAATAGTTTTATACCTTAACCTTAAGTGCAATGTAAGTAGCGTTGGATAAAAGCATCTGTAAAATGCATAAATGTAAACACACAGATAAACAGATAGATATATAGAAACTAGATGGAAAGATGGTGTGGCATCGTCCTTGAACTCTAGGGATACAGATAAACCTAAAAAATCTCAATTTTGATTGAACATTTCTCATTTTGTGCTATGAAAACCCAGTCGGGAAAACCCAGCATCAACACAATCATTTATAATTAATTTATAATTTAATCCTCAAACCGTATTTTTGCATTGAAAATCACTGTTATGCCACAGATTAACCATTATTTCATTACTTATAATTAGAGGTATAAAATCTAATCTTTTTATGTAGAGTAACACAATGTAATAAAATGTGGAATATAATTTATGGCTAGTCTAGAAAAGTAGAATATTTCAGACATGATGTGGTCGGACAAAGAGCTTTAGTATACATAAAAAAATGTGATAATGTCCACTATTTACAGTCTAAGTGTCTTGACACAACATACGTGATTGCTTTCAGCAATAGTTCCATCATAAAATTCCTGTCTGTTTATCCAGAACATGAATTTGAACACCTGCTGGTTTTGTTAAGAAATTCTGATCTTCTGTCTGTGTTATAGCAGGAACACTGGTTCGAAAAAGCGCTCGGGGAAAAGAAAGGATTCGTCATCAAAAAAATGAAGGAAGATGGTGCCTGCCTCTTCAGAGCTGTCGGTGGGTACATTAACCAATCACTGGTGAAAGATTGATTGAGTAAACTGTATGCAATCCAGTTCATATCTCCACATTAAATAGCCATCATCTGTTCTACAACCAGACCTGGTTGTTTTATCTGTACTTCTACAGACGGTATTTGCTCACATTATGATAAACTCCACTGCACACTGAACTTGCAACACACAGGATTTTACATTTGACATGTCTGGGTGTATTTTCATCTATAATAGCTAACCATTTAAAGGTTGTGTGTGTAGAGTTACAAAAACTCAGTTTAAAATAAAAGTAAGTGTTTGCTTTTTCCTTTTAATAAGCAAACACAACATTTACTTATGTTGTGTTTGCTTATTAAATAACTTGTTCATATAAATTCATATAAGTATAAATTAAATATAAAATATTTTATTGAAATTTAATTGTATTCAAATAAATTAAAACTACTTAACAGTTGTTGATTCTTTGAATAGGTTTACCGGAAGTTAAGTTTGGGCCACATAAAGTTTGTTTATGTTGTTGCCGCTAAAACCGTCTGAAGAAAAAGTGAAAAAGAAATACTTCAAAATGTATGACTGGGAATGCACTGAATAACAGAATATAAAAAAGCAAAATATATCTGCAAACAAATGGTCTGTTGATTCGTGATTTAATGGTTTATTTTACTTTTGATATTGTGTTACATAATGTAATGAAATTCATAAATTGTTTTTTATATATATAAAAAATATATATATTTTTTTTTATATATTTTTTAATTCATAACGCTTTTTCTAATTTGCATTGTTCCAAAGCAGCTGTACAGAAAACACATTTTGGAAACAGACAAGACATATAGATCTAGTAATTATAATGTAGGATAAAAATAGAAAAATTATACAATACATTGCATTTTAGAATACATGGTAATCTGTTGTGCATGAATAATGCGTGAAAATTATTCTATGAATAATTGTCCGAATAGTAAAAGAAATGGTCCGCCAAATCGGTAATTGATTTTTTATTTAAACTGGACATTCCAGACTATATTAAGTTCATTAAGAACTACCAAAACACTACTTCCTCTAGGTGGCGCTACTCACCTGCATATTTGTACTGTTCTGCAGGCAGGTGCTCGAAACAAAACTCGACACCATACTGTGAAAGCTGTTGATGTTCTTTCACACTTTAATTCCAGCTTGTAAATGTGCAGATGAATTTTGTTTTTTGACCTCAAATCCTGACCCCAAATAGTTTTTTGTTTGTGTGACATTTAAGACAAATCATTTGAATTAAGACCAATACCATTGTGTTTTGGTTAGTGGCATATAAAAGCTGACTGTATAGTGTATCTATGCATCTCAACTTCTAGCAACTATATCTCAATATGCCATATTTATGTTGCATCATCAATCATTCTGTATTACATTTCTCTGTCTCTGTTATCTAGCTTTGTTGCTTTTGTCATGTTGGTCACTTTCTGTTTCTCTCCAAGCTTATATTTCCAGGGCTTGACGTAAAGCATTGTCATGTGGTTTTCCTACGGATAAGTAAATTTGTCATTCACTTGTCCGAGTACAAATATTACTTGTCCGAAGATGTCAATATAATTGTTTCTGATCCTGATTGGTCAAGATGGCTTATAAGCGTTTTACCTAGTGTGTGCTGCGGCCACCTACATTTGTTAATACTCTCCATGATTGTTATAGAAATAAGGCAAGCAGTAATTACTTTTAGTGTCAGGGCTTTACGTTAACTTTTTTTGCACATAGCACTGGTGCTACAGAGGTTTAAAGTTTTGTAACACAGGCCAAACATTTGTTGCACAAGTATAAAACCACCTCTGTCATCATTTAAAAAATATGCAAGTGCAGTTCATCACATGAATAGGCAGGTAACTGACAAATGACATTAACATTACATACAGATGGATAAATTAGGGCCATATCATTTTTAGTTGACCTAAATTTGTACCTAAGTTCAGTGTATTTCTTTTTTTTACTACACAATAGAGGTATATTGGCCACATAAAATACTGTAGTAGAGCCTACTATAGTGATATTTACTATAGTAAACTCCAGTAAAATTCCTAGATACTATAGGGCCGGTTTCCCGGACAAGGATTATCTTAAACCAAGACTAAACCTAAATTAAATTAGGACATTTAAGCAGTTTTTACAGCCATGCCTTACAATTTTGAGACAAAACAAGGGCACCCGGCTAAAACGAATATTTTTGTGTGTTTTAGCTGTTATGCAATGTGTATACACGATTCACGGTTAAAAATACGCTGTACTTTCCACATACCGTGCATGTTTGTATCTCCTTTTTGCTCCTCTCTGAAACGTGCAGATATTTAACAAAGCTCATCGCTCTGAAAAGCGAGGTGTGCTATGATTGGCCAGTTAACCACTGCGTAGGAATTGGTAGAATATTGCAAGCGTGTGAGGGAAATATAACGCCTCTTACCATATTTAGAACATCAGAATCTAAAGCAATTGTACTGACAGGAACGCCCTCCTTACTTGCTTATACATTCGGCGGTCTTAGTCTAATAAAACCACATACTGATGTGGATTCTGGGGGGTTTGGCTACACAAGGCATTTCAGGCAGGTCTAGGTGAGCATTCGCTTTTAGATAGAATGCACCTTTTGTTTAATTTTTGCAAATTTACCAATCTAATACATGCATGGGCAACTTATAACTAACCAAAGACACAGAAAAAAACGTATTTACGCCATACGACCCCTTTAAAATACGTCATTGCAAGCTATTTTAATTTTAGACAGCTCTATCATTTGTTTATGTCTAGGACTAGTCTTAGGCCTCTCCGGGAAACCTCCCCATACTGTTTTGGAACCCTACTATAGTATACTACGTGTTTACAGTTAATCAATTTACTACAAGGGTACTACAATTTCCTTAAGCAAATACTACAGTATTTTTTCGTCTGAGTGTTCAAGTTAATGTCATTTCTATTTTGACGTGTCGTCATGAAAACGCTAGAGTTTAGTGTGTGCTTGACGTTAGCTTCACTCAAACAGTAAAATGCTTGTAAAATAAACTCTCAGAGCAACTGTGGTGATGAAGTTCATGTGTTTTATCCTCATACAGCGCAGACGCAGACAAATCCTCGACCATCACTCGTGTAGTATGATAACCTGTGCAGCTCATTCACTCAGAACAGCCAGATGACATATTTAAATAACAGGATTCCACATCTGGTTATATGGACTCAACTTTTGAAAGAAAACAGCATATGCTGGTTTGGTATGTTTTGATGCTGGTTTGTGATGATTTAAGATGGTCATGTGCCGGTCCTTACCTGGTTCATAGCTGGTTTAATAGCCACGAAACACTAACCAACAATTATTTAGTGCCCTGTGATTGGAACGCCTGTCTCCCTTGCCGGAACCTTTGCCGGTTTTTAACGGCTCTTCTCGCAGCGTTCACGCCCATTTTTATTGCATTTTTTCAGAAATGACCATGAGGTAGAATGCAGCTGAAAGGGGAGGTTTCGTGACACTTTAACCTGGTAAAACCTAAAACATACCTAAGGGGCTGTCTCCACCAAGACGTTTCTTTTTTCAATTGTTTCCAATGGAAACAGCTGGTGTTTTTTTTCCGTGCTCAGCGCCGGCGCTCTGCGTTTTTCCAATGCTCAGCCCCAGAGTTGGACTGGGTGCCCAGAGTTGAACAATGCAAATTTTGGGGATAGAACACTACGCCTGCAGTGAGCGTTTTCAGCCGAGCTCCTGCTGTTTTCAGTCGCGTAAAAGCGCCTCGGTGGATACAGCCCCTAACCCAGCATATACTAGATGTGTGTCGTCACACACAAACAACCATTACAAACGCATTTCACATAAACACGCAGCTCTGTCTAATGCACCTATTCTTAATATTCTTAGCACGGACCAATATTTTTTCGTAGCACTGTTATTATTCCCGTAGGGCAGGTAAAATTCGCTCTCACTTGCCCATACAAAACAATATTCAGTTGTCCCGGACGAGCCCTGATTTCTATCACGTGTTGAATATTTTGAAGATTATTCAAAAAACGTGTAGCCAAACTTGTACACACAATCGAACATCTATCTTGGGCCTTGTGTGAGATTTGTACAGGTTTTGTAAGACAGACATGTTATGTGCGGAGTCTGACCTACTTGTAGCGTTCCCATCGGGGACACTGCGCCATCGTCTATACTCTGCAGGTGTGAAACTATCCGTCTCCAAACAATTGTTTGAGTCAAGCAATCCATGTTATATAACTGCCCAAATGGTAAGAAAGCTGCGGGGTTTGATTCTGTCGCCACCTGTGTGATCTGGATATCTCAGTTTTAGGGGGCGCTGTTGAATAACAGTCACTCATGATCTTTCAGAAGTCTGAGTCTACTTGTGAAAATGCTTCAGTGTCGCATTTTTTTTTAGTTTGCATAAATTTTTTATTACATATTATTTGCTTAGCCATTTTAGTGAAAAACATAACTAAGAAATGACCATTTTCGAATTATGATTTTTGTAAAGAGATGTTTGCAGCAAATTCAATATAAATATTCTTGTTGGGTTAGTGATGCATAGTGTTGAATTTTGAATATTTGTTTTTCGTTTTATGAATCCAATTATAGGAATAGTTCAACTTCAAAATGAAAATCCGGTCATTATTTACACTCCCCCTTTTCATTTCAAACATGTCAATATTTAGCTTTGAATAAAGTATTAGCGTTGAAATAAAATATAACCACACATAATTTAAATTCTATAGCGAGTAAACAAAGTCATTTTTTATATTATACTAAATAATAATAATATTTATATAAATATAGCAATACTTAATAAATAAATATATTGCTGATATCCTTCTGAAACCTTGTATCTCCATATTATTTTGTGATGTTTTTTTTTAATAAAAAGTATTAAAAAGTGCTTGTCAACTTTGACAACAAATGTTATCATATAAAAAAGTACAGTGTTAAAAACAGCCAATTTGGATATGACTTTCCTGTGCAGAACTCAAAAGAAGATATTTTGTAAAAAGTTTGTAACCAAAAACCGTTGGTCCCCTTTGACATGTATTGGTTTGATGTCCATACGATAGAAGTCAATGAAGATCAACGGTTTTTGGTTACAAACTTTTTTCAAATATCTTCTTTCGAGTTTACCAGAAGAAAGAAAATCACACAGGTTTAAAATGACAACAGGGTGAGTAAATGTTGACAGAATGTGAAATATTCCTTCAAGTTTAAACAAAGTAATGTTAAAGCGATAGTTCTCCCAAAAATGAAAATTCTGTCATCATTTACTCACCTTCGAGTTGTTCCAAATCTGTATAAATTAATTTGTTCTGATGAACACAGAGAAAGATATTTGGAAAAATGATTATAACCAGACAGATTTTGCCCCCCCTTTGACTCCCATATTAGGAATAATAACTTTATCATTGTTTGTATTCTGTTGAACACAAAAGAAGACATTTTGAACAACTTAGGACACCAAACCGTTCTGGGGCACTATTGACTTCCATTGTATTTTTTCCTACTATAGTAGTCAACGGGGGCAAAATCTGTCTGGTTATAATCATTTTTCCAAATATTGTTCTCTGTGTTCATCAGAACAAAGACATTTATACAGATTTGGAAACAACCCGAAGGTGAGTAAATGATGACAGCATCCCCTTCACTTCTATTAGTATAGAAACAAAACCAATGCGAGTCAATGCGTCGTTGTTTGTCTTCCAAAATTCTTTGAAATATCTTTGTGTCCTGCAGAAGAAAGAAAGTCGTACAGCTTTGAATTGACCAGGTGAACTATCCCTTTTAAACGTGTTTTTTGCAACTCATTGTTTAACGGCGAGTTTGATGTAGCAAGCTTCTCTATCAAGAAGCACAACTTTTGAAGAATTGCATGTCATTCTGAACCCTGAATGACTGCTTGAATGCTTAGTTCTTCATGTTGTAACTCAGTTTGCCATATGCGGTGGAAGCTCTCCCCTCGTCAGAAGAGGCAAATGGCAGCAGGGTGCAGTCAGATGTTCGTGCAGTGTTATTCAAATTATTTTCCAAGGTATTTTATCTCACAGGGGTTTATATCATCAGTGGTCGGGATATCAATGGTAATTTGCGGTAGTGTTATACAACCCCAGTCTGTAGATTGGCCACACCTGCTTATTCTTTATTATTCTTTTCCTCGTGTTACAATAACAGCGTACATCAAAACAAGATGATCGGAAATTTGTGAATAGACCATACAATAACATAACAATTTTAGCTTTGTCTAAGAATACAGCCCTGCTCACTCAGTGGTCTTTCTCTCAGTCATGTTGTTCAAGTGCATGCTGGGATGTTACAGTATTGAATGAGTTCCTATATACCCTGGGCGGCTCCTCTTCCTTTACAACCCTCTTAACTCACAAAGTAATTCATGCATATACAGTTTGTATTAGTCTGCTTAACTCAATCATTTAAGAACATGCCATTTATCAAAAGACCTTAAAGTTATAGAAAACAGATGCAGCCACCGAAAAAATTAAGAGATCACTCCAGTTTTGCCTTCTATCTGCATTTCTGTGTGTACTGTGGCAATATCAGGCCAGTGTCTGTTTAATTATAAAAGACACAAATTTAATAGTCAGTCATGTGAAAGACTAAAAAAATGCAAAGACGCATGAAACTTGCGAAAAATCAGTCTTGTTCCATCATATATCCATTTGATCCCACTGATCCTAAATTACACTTAAAACATTATAATTGTATTGTTTAAGCATGAATATGAACTTGTTTTCTTTGCAGTATTCAAGATCTGCAAACATTTCATCTATTTTGTTATTTTTAACCTTGTTTGTCCCATTTCATTTTTGTGCAAACAAATGGAGATTAAAAACGTTTTTTCATTTGGAATTTGGGAGAAACGTCACTAGTTCACAGAATGACATTAAAGTGAATTATTTTACTCACACAGTGTCTACACCGGACACGACAGGGGCAATGCGACATGACAACCTGCTTGTTCTTAAGGTGCGTTCAGATTACAAGCGACAATGCCACATCATCCCATTCATTTTAATGGAGGGCTGGCGACTGCCGGCGACACGAGCAGTCGCAACTATTGGCGACCGGATGGGCATGTCTAGCAACGCGACAAAGTTGAGAAATCTTTAACTTCATGCAAATGAAGAGCGATTTTCAGAAGGGACAGCCAATAGGAAGATGGTAGAGCCAATGTGATCGGTGGATGTTGTCACACGGGCAACCACTATTGGGAATAACAACAAAGTCAAAGTCGCTTATGATCTGAACGCAGCTTATGGACCCATTGCTCAATTTTTATGGGTTCTAATGTGTGTCCGGTGTAGACACAGTGTTAAACCTATAAATGGTAAATTCAGACCTGCCTCTTCATTTTTTTCAGTAACTTTATGTTCTTTAAATTGTATCCAAATGTTTAGCTGGAACACTAGAAATATTCATAAAGGATTTGAAAGTTAGTTTATTAATAATGATCAGAATTATGTCTGGCTGCTGCTCTGTTTGTCATGACTTTGACCGAAGTGCACGTTAACTTTTAGTGCCATCAGATCACGTAGTGCTGGCATTCAGCCTCTGATAAGAAGACACGTCACTTTTCACAGTATCATGGGGTGTCTGTTTCATTTTTGCAGAATCCAACGCATTTATCGACACACCTGTGTTGTTTTTTTGGTAGTGAGAATTTTGCCATTTGTGGTTTCGGTTTTGGTATTACAAAGAAAACTTTCGAAAGGTTTTGTGGTTTCAGGGACTGTTTGATTGGCCCAGGTTTAAAATCAAGGCGTCCGCCTACAATGTTCCTTTAAAAACAACAGTTGTAAAACCTGCTTTAGTGTGGTTTTATCCGGCCATGTGATAATCATCAAAAACAGTTTTGTTATGAACACCTGAATGAAGTCTGAATCACCACATCCTTGATAGAAGCTTTCACTACTGTATTCTGTACGGTAATCATTGTTGTACAGGGTTTTGTGTCGGGAGAGTTTCTTTTGGAATGTGCTTTTTCTTTTCATACGTGGGAAGTGGTGTCATGTGTACGGCCCAAGCCCTGGCTCCCAGCATTTGTTCTCATTTCCAGTGCTGTTCTGCTGGTTATTCAGAGCACCGTCCCACTCTCAAGCTCGACCTGGTCTCTGGTGGATAAGGTAGTATTGGCACCGTTACCGGCGCACAAACTTGATAGTGGGGTGACCTGACCCAGCCAAAGTCTTTTTATACTTTTAAAACTGTAATGCTGTGCCATATATAGACACTCGATATACCCTGAATTGTTTGATACAGATGACCTGGTAAAAAAAGATGGAAGTGGGCAAATTCTTGGATTGTAATGAAATCTTGTATAAATGTATGATTTTATGTTTGATGTCCGTTCCAGTTAAAATAATCTTATCAATTTATCAATCAGCTTACTTGTCCACTATGTGGTGTCAATATTTAGCTTTGAATAAAGTATTAGCATTGAAATAACTTATAACCACATATAATTTAAATTCTATAGCGTGGAAACAAAGTCAATTTTTTATATTATAGTAAATAATAATAATATTTATATAAATATAGCAATACTTAATAAATAAATATATTGCTGATGTCCTTCTGAAACCTTGTATCTCCATATTGTTTTGTGATGTTTTTTTTTTATAAAAAGTATTAAAAAGTGCTTGTCAACTTTGACAACAAATGTTATCATTTAAAAAAGTACAGTGTTAAAAACAGCCAATTTGGATATGACTTTCTTGTGCAGAACTCAAAAGAAGATTTTTTGAAAAAATTTTGGTAACAGAGAACCGTTGGTCCCCTTTGACTTGTATTGGTTTGATGTCCATACGATAGAAGGCAATGAAGACCAACGATTTTTGGTTACAAACTTATTTCAAAATATCTTCTTTTGAGTTTACCAGAAGAAAGAAAATCACACAGGTTTAAAATGACAACAGGGTAAGTAAATGTTGACAGAATGTGAAATATTCCTTCAAGTTTAAACAAAGTAATGTTAAAGCGATAGTTCTCCCAAAAATGAAAATTCTGTCATCATTTACTCACCTTCGAGTTGTTCCAAATCTGTATAAATTAATTTGTTCTGATGAACACAGAGAAAGATATTTGGAAGAATGATTATAACCAGACAGATTTTGCCCCTTTGACTCCCATATTAGGAATAATTACTTTATCATTGTTTGTATTCTGTTGAACACAAAAGAAGACATTTTGAACAACTTAGGACACCAAACTGTTCTGGGGCACTATTGACTTCCATTGTATTTTTTCCTACTATGGTAGTCAACGGGGGGAAATCTGTCTGGTTAAAAGCATATTTCCACATATCGTTCTCTGTGTTCATCAGAACAAAGACATTTATACAGATGTGGAACATCTCAAAGGTGAGTAAATGATGACAGAATCCCTTTCACTTCTGTTGTATAGAAACAAAACCAATGCAAGTCAATGCGTCATTTTTCGGTTTCCAAAATTCCAAAAAAACACACATAATTTAAATTCTACAGCGAGTAAACCAAGTCATTTTTTTACATTATTCTAAATAATAATAATATTTTTATATACCTATTATATACATATAGCAATACTTAATAAATAGATATATTGCTGATGTCCTTCTGAAACCTTGTGTCCATATTTTTTTATGGTATTAAAGTATTAAAAAGTGCTTGTCAATTTTGACAACAAATGAAATCATTTAAAAAAGTACAGTGTTAAAAACAGCCAATTTGGATATGTAAATGGTTTCTAAAGGACAGCGACTGTTTGAAATATATACTGTATATAGGTTGTATTTGCTAACATGAACTTGCAGTAAAGGATACTTCTAAATCATTTATTAATTTTAGTACATTTATTTTACAAGAATTTGGAGATGTTGACGTTTGTAAATGCACAATGAACTTGAATTACCGCAATGTCATTTGGCATTGACTAACAGTACAAAAGATTACTAAATGCAAAAAAACTATTTTGCTCAAAGCGTTTGCTAATGTTTACGATATTGTCAAGTGTCACCTTACCGACATTCTAAAATTGATTTTGTAAGTGGAGAAATCCTAAATCCTGGCCCTTTCTAATAAGCCCACTATCAAGGATCGTCATGTTCCGGTTTCTTTGTCTGTATGTGAAAATCAAGTCAAGATTATCTCAAGACCAGACTGACCAATGACTTGGAAACTGTTTATGAAAATCCACACTGTATGCAAATCACATTCCATTGTAGGCCCGGCTTGTTTTGCCCTGCACGCACTGACTGCAAGTTTTTTTCCAACTAAGCAGCCCGTGCCCTGTAGTGAACCTGGAACAGACAGCTGGGCTGCATTCCTTTCGTTTCACTGTTCGTCATCTTGTTGTGATTGTAGGGGCATGCTACGAATGCCATAACATGAATTGACGGAGTGGCACATGCGGCCCGGTCTTAAAGCGAAGGTGTTGCCTGCATTCCTCTATGGTACCTCCACACCTTGCCCTTGGGTACTTAAACTCGAAAAATCAATTGGTTGACCGTAAGAGGAAAGTGAAAAAGATAGTGTACGAAAAAATTACATGTCAATTATAAAGGCTGGTTACGTTTACTACATTCTGATTGGATAATCAGCGATTGAAACTTTTTGATTGATTTTAGTGCTTAGTTACTTGGCAGCTTCAAACTGCAGGGTGATGAACAGGGTATATAATGGTCGAATGTTGTTTTATTAACATCAAATCTCATGCTTTATTTGGAAGTTTTTCTAGGAATTATTCATTTTACATGTGTATTTGGCAGATTAGTATTTATCCAAAGACATTTGACATGCTTTTTTTGTATGTGTCTTCTCTGATGTGTCTTTTCCCAAAGAAAATAATGGTCGAATGTGCATCCCTTGTAAATTACATAAATCTTAAGATCAATCACTAGCCGGTCAACATTCTAGATTAGTGGGGTTCTGTTCGATAATAAGGACAAAGGCAACATGAAAAGTGTCTGTGTGTTGAGGAAGCAGAGGCCAGCTGTCGTTGCTATCTGCCTGTGTTTGGTTTTTTTATTGGTCCAGAATGATATTTTACTCCTTGACATCTTGTACTGTGGCTTTGTGGCAAACACGTGCCAAAGTTTGAAGCCATGCTGGAATCAAGGGTTACACATAGATTCCTTGTCATTACATTGATCAACTTCTGCTAGGACAGGAAAGCACAGATTACAACACCAGAGCTGTTCACATAACATCTTAACGTTTTAAGGCATAGTTACCGTCAGATGGGAAATGGGAAAGAACTGATGGACGTTGACTAGTTAGATCCGACGTGAACCGGTCAAAATGATGTGTACTTCTTCTTTTGCATATTTCGTTGTCTTGATAGATTTTGAAGGGATATGTCAACAAAAAATGAAAATGTCATTCCTGTCATGAAATACTTGTTGTACCAAGCCTGTCTAATATCTTTGACATCATTGACTACCGTGGTAGGAAGAATAACAATGGTTGTCAAATTCTTCAAGTTCCTAAATTCTTCAAAATATCTCATTTTATTTTTAACAATTTCCTCATTATTATACAATACTTGTTCCTACTATGGTGGTCAATGATGTCCCTGAAATGTCAGTTGCTGACATTTTCCCAAATATCTTTCTTAGTGTTCATCAGAGCAAAAAAAATTGGAAGAACTTGATGACAGAATTTATTTTTTGTGTGAAGTAGGAGAAATTTGATTTCTATAGCTTTTTAGTTGTATAACTATAGATCCAGAGTAGCCAACACTCTTAATAATGCCCATTTAACCTAGGATAGACTTGGACCCGATGACAGACGTTGATTGTGATAAGACCGTCTGCACCCTTTCGCATAGTTTTCTAGTTTCTTGCTCGTAAGTGACTCGTGAACTTTCACACATCTGGAGTACTTACTGCCTTTTTCTTTAAAAAAAAAGAGAGCCTTTCACCTAGACACCACCACGACCACATTTGGCTTATTTAGATGATGAAAAGCCCATAATGGCCGACTCCTGGCAACGTCTCTTACAAAACTGTCTGTTGATGAAATAGTTTAGACCCATAAGTCTGGAGTTTACGCCAGAGCGTGAACTCAAAAGTACAGCGGGCCTCCGGGATTTGCACCTATGGTGCCAGTAGACACTTCTGCAAGACGGCGCGCCCGGCTGCAGGGATGTCTTATGATCTTTAACGGATATTTCAGAGGCATGGGGATCCAGCATGTGTTTCTATGGCAATAGTTAACTTTGCCTTACTCAATGCTCTCATGATCAGCGAATGCGTTTGCTGGCACAATCGTAGGACGGCAGCCATTTTTTGAACCATAACTACACTTCTTTAGCAGTAGAAAGCACACAGTAGACTTAAAGTACAGTTGTGATATGACCCCGTGGCGTGCTTCCAAATCAATACACATTGATCTATTTGATCATAATCTCAAATTCATAGTCTAATGAGAGAACAGTGATGAGTGAAGACTTGGATAAGGCCATTGAGTAGAGTTACCTTTGAATCTGTTGTGACTCTGTTTGTTTAGACTGAAGGATCGATTTACTTGTTTGTAAGGAGTATTTACTGATCAGGCGGGTCGAGGTGGACGTGTCCTGTCAGATGTTCATTCGGGCAGTCGGAACGCAGAAACACATAGTAATGGAGGTCAGAGTGCTGCCCTCGGAGCGTTCTGGATGAACTCATGTTCCACACGGTCACACATGGAGGAAGAGCTCAAGCATAGACGCATCAATTGAACTATTTTAAACGATCGCTGTCACCTTATGTTTAGTATTATTGATGTGTTTTAGCACTTTTTATGTCTGATATTAGTTTTTCTTTTCTAAGTTATGTAAGTGGCACTTTTTTGCCATGGTAAAACTGTGATGCACAGCATCTTTTGGTTCGTTGCTTTTATAATACACTTACACAAAATACATTGTGGTCTTAATGGAGTATCGCAAGCCCACTTGATATATTGCTTACATTTGGCTTTTTTCGAATGCAATAAAGCATTACAAACTAATGAGCTTTTTTAGGTTCCGTGTGTACCCCCACTTTAGTAAGAAGCATGCACTTAAGCTGGCAAGGTCTTCACAAAATTGTGCAAAAACTATTGACCCATGAAAGATTTCCAAACCAATTTTTTTCTTGTGAGATTTTTTTTCTTAAGCAAGAAAATGCTTCATTTTGTACACAGGATTTACCATGGTATCACAATTTTCCTTGCATTTGATAAGTGACCTTTAAATATTAAAATGTCACTGGATCTTTAATTAAATCTTTGTTTAAATCTTTGTAAGGGTTAAATGGGTAAATATTCTAGATGTTTAAAGTGGCCACAAACGTTTGGATAATGCATTTTGTTATGCCTAGTTTTCCTCATAGCAGCCGGTGGCTGTTGTCTCATGATAGATTTCCTTCTAGAGTAATATGCAAACTCATTAAGCGTGCAGGAAGTGTTCCTGGGAATTATGAGCGAATATATTCTTTTAACTTACATACTTGTGGCTTTGCTTTTCGAGGATAAACCTTATCAATGGCCCCCAGACCACCAGTGTAGGTGTGAACTCTGTCTTCCCCTCCGTAATTGAAATTCGGACACGCCCCATTCTTAGAAGCAAGCCCTCTCGTAACCATCGAGACGCTATCTACGGCCTACATTAGTGGAAGCGCGCTTGTGGCTTTGTTTTTGCTTGGTGGACCTCTTCTCTTTTCTCACGTATTCTATCAGCGCTATCGGCATTTCGTGGTAGACCCGCTCAGCGAATGTCTATTCCGCTTTTTTGTTGTTGACTTCTCATCAATTCATCCGTTTCAACCAGAAAGGTCAACCGCCCATTTTTGGTATTGAGCAACTGACTTTTGCTGGGTGACCAGATGTGCATGTCAACGCTATGAGGGGTACCACTGCGGTGGGCTTTTCTGTGTTTTTTTCCTGCAGCTATGACAGTAATGTCTGCCTCTTCTCGGTTAAAGTGTGGGGGGATCAGCTCGGAAACCCTAGTCTTATGGGCAATGCAAATGTTCTCTATTTAGTCTATAAAACCAACGTCAGTGTGGAAGGAAAGTCTTTTATTCCAAAAAAATAGTGGCGCTTGCAGAAAAAGTCGTATAGACTTGCAGGAAGGACCTAAATATATACAGGCCAAAATAAAACAATTCTTAAATTAGGCAAAATACGTTTTGGAAAACCCCTTATGCATGTTAGGTCAACAGACATTCATCTCAGGAAACACAGGTGCCGTGAAGCCTGTGCATTAAGACTCTTTCATGGCACACATGACCGCACCACCAAACTAAAACTGTTTGTTATTCAAATTCAGGTCGAAATCAGGAAAGAAACGAAGGCAGTGTTTATTAACACATATGAGTCAGAAAAATGCAAATGGAGTTGAGGGGAATCCCTGATTTTCCCCTAAAGCGCCCACTGAAGATCCACGCTCACGCTGCTGTTATGAATGGAAAGGGCAAGACAAGACGGAAAATACACACAACAGGTCCAGAAGGGGAACCAAAAGCAAGCTTAACTTTCTGCACCTACATGTGACCTGCAGACTGCTGTTTGTCTTAACTCTCAAAATAAATGGGCTGTTTCAATACATGAGTGGTTCAAATATGGACATTTTCTGGGTTAGGTTAAACCAATGGAGAAAATATGGTTTCTCCATATTTTACCCAACTATTGGTTGAAACAATCCAGCATTTTAGTGTGTTGGAGTGCATGCCACTTTTTTTTCTTGTTGTTGGTGAGCTTGGCCTATTTACAACAGTTGAAATGACTTCAGGAAACCAACTTTGGTACCACATTACACTAAGGTGCACTTCAATAAACCGAATAACAATGAACTAGGCCAACCTTTCTTAGGGAGTTTTGCATCTGCGTATAGACTGTTTTAGCGGCAACATAAATAAACGTTACCTATTTCAGATAGACCTCCGCAAAGATCAAATAACTGTTGCGTAGTTTCATTTAATTCAATACAATTGTTATATATACTATAACCAAACACAGGCTGGAAGTCAACTTTGAGCCTGCAGATGAACACGCTTTTAGCTCGCAGCGTTTAGCCTCTCATTTTTCCACAAGGCTTCCAGAAGCAAATTTACACAAACAACAAACAAAACTTCAAAGTGACATCCATAGCTAACAGCGTGAACCTGCCAGAAAATGCAAACCATTGTTCGTGCAGAGAACAGAACGCCGTGCTCCTTCAAGCCCCTATCAAATTAATTTTGTAAGAAACACAGTGTTCTATCATTGCTGTAATGCGTATTGGAGAGAATAATTCCAATAATAAAATAATCTTGCCGCTCGTTTTTTTTTTACACTTTTGCTGCGGCGTATTCTATCAGCCATTTGGTTTAGTCTCTGAACCTGAAGTAACTATTTCCTCTTCCTTCCAACAAACCTGTCAGATAACTAAATGCGGGTTTATGGGGCCTCTTCGCAGAACTCAAAGCGTCTTTAAATAAAGCAGAGGCACCTGAATAGATGTGTTTGGTCTATACTGTTATGTAGACCTTTTTTAAGCGCGGCAAAAGGCAACTTCCTTAGTATCTTCGTAAGTGTCACAACAGAAGTGGGCCAATGCTACGAAAGAGGAAATTGACTAAGAGATTCTGAGAATCTTAACGGGGAATGATCATGTGACTAGCCGGAATGCGCTCTGAGGCTGTGGTTAATTTGCATATTGCCGCTTTTGGGAGGAAAAGGTGTCGCCTCCGAGAGCAGCTCATATACCCGTTTGTTTACATCTGGGCCCCTGGTTTTGTTTTTGAGTCATATCTGGCACATAAATGAGTAAAGCCCGCCAAAAGCTGTGTAAGCATGCAGAACAGTGTTTGCCTTTTATCAGACCCCTTAGACTCAAAAAAATTGTATTTCATGCATTAGTGAGAACTAACATGTCCGTGTCCTCTGTAAGCTTTTGTTTTTAATTCCATTTTATTCAATAAATTATAATTGGTATGAATGCAACAGTTGCAATAAAAAATTCTTTGCTGTGGTGTGAAATTATGTTTTGCAAAGATCATAGTGTGTTTATTGCTACATGCATACACAAATAAAAAACTACATTTGTGTTCATTATAAGGTACAAAGACTTAATACTTAATAACAGTAAAATGTTCTTAAGTGCCATTGAATTCTGAAAGCATCGTTTTGTGTTTATTTCTAATTTACTCTGATAATGTAATTAAGTTGGATAAAGACTTTTAAAGATAAATGCATTTTTTAACTACAGTTATACTGCATTAATGCAGAAATAATATTGTACATTTGCAATAATAATTGCATTAAAACATTGATTGCTTCTGTTTTTCTGCAGCTGATCAAGTTTATGGAGACCAAGATATGCACGAAGTCGTCCGCAAACATTGCATGGATTACTTGGTATGTGATGTTTCCTCCAACATTACCTAAACCTTACTTGGTTACTTTTTATAAAAAGGATCTTTTATGCATTTGTGATTTTGGTCATGTTTTACTTTAGACGAAAAACGCAGACTACTTCTCAAACTATGTCACAGAGGACTTCACTACATACATCAACAGAAAGAGGAAGAACAACTGTCATGGGAACCACATTGAGATGCAGGCCATGGCGGAGATGTACAATCGTCCAGTGGAAGTTTATCAGTACGGCACAGGTGAGCGCTGCACGCATGTTATAGTACATTATATTTGTAATGGATTTCATTTGTTTTGCAGACTTTTTGATGCAAATTGTTGCAGTCCTGCAGACATGTTTTAAGATGAAATCAAAAGTTGACGTAGCCGCATGCAACATTTTTGTTTTTTTGCATTTAACAGGCCTTAGCTGCATGAAGTTTTCATGAAGTTAGTGTTTTACTGATTAGTCTTGACAACAAATCTGATGATAGAAAATTGGTCTATACAAAAGTGTAATGTTCTCTTTTAGAACCAATCAACACGTTCCATGGCATCCATCAAAATAACGACGAACCAATCAGAGTTAGTTATCACAGAAACATTCACTACAACTCGGTGGTGAACCCCAACAAAGCCACGATTGGAGTTGGGCTTGGACTTCCAGCTTTCAAACCAGGGGTGGGTACCTGCAACATGCACTTCGCTTCCTTGTTTTACTTTTATAACCTGTTTTCAGAGTTACACAGAATGCTTAATAAAGTCAAGAAAGATTTGTAAAAAGATTGACTATTTTTTTATTGTAATAATGTGCACTAAATTCCTGCACAGTAGGAACAGGAACACTAACAAGTAATTTAATTTGAGTTTTCTTACTCTGTAAAACAACATAAGCTTCACAGTTCTTCTCGTACATTCTCTTAGCTGAGGAAGTCTTTTTTATAAGCGTGTCATTTAAGTGAGAATAGCTGTGGTGATGTGTGCATTTTCAATGTTAATTTGCCTCGGTTGACCTCGCTGAACTCGACTACTTCAAAACACTTTGGTGTTACTATTGTGTACGTGAATACCTTCACGTACACCTTCATCTCTCTCTGCAAGAACCTCAGCAGAGGTCACGTTTGTTTACTTGTTTACATTTTAGTTCATTGCCTACATGAATGCTTTATAATACAGTCTCTCATTTGTGAAGTGAAATTTTTGTGGTTTTGTGAATTGGGAAGTCCATTAGGATTGGCATCCTCCCTCCCGTTCACTGAGATTCCGGCTGCGCCGTCAGTTGTTCCGGTCTCTGAGTTTTGGAGTTGCCATCAAAGCCACAAAGAGACGACAAAGTGTGACATGCAGTGTCTCATTTCCCAGATTGCCCTACTGGAGGAGGGGGGGACACATTCCACACGTCTGTGGTTTTTGGGGAGGCCCTATTAACAGCACACTGTTTTATTTAAGTGTTTATTAAGGCAGAGCAGCTTCAAAGACTGCAAAACATGGAGTGTGTACGTATTGGGGACTTTGACTAAGAGAAAGCACGGATGGGAGTATTGCCGTTATTAATCTTCAAGCAACGTGTGGATTAATAGCGATGTTTCTAGTAAAAACGCCGCCAAATAGAAACAAGACTTGTGCTTTGAACCGAAACTGCTTTTCACATTTACAAGTAAGGGAGAGAAACATACAGAAAACATTGCTTAATTGTTATTTGTAATTCAGATGAATGGATGATTTGTAGAAGACATTGAAGAAGACCAGAACTACATGCGAAAAACCATGAATGGTGACAGCAGACCGGCCATGAGAGGTTTAATGAGATTTAGTGGTGTGTGTCTGGCACTCGATGTGTGACAGCAGGTCTTATCATCCAAGCACTCCCCCATATTACGTTCTTTGACTGTATTGTAATAGTCTGTGTGTCCAACTGAAGAATAGACCAGAAGGACAGTGTACTGAGAACATGGGCATATTGTTCCAGAAGATGAGGAATGTACCTCTTACAGATAGAAAAGAGGACAGTGAGAACAAAGAGAGTAAGAAAGACACAAAATATCGGTGGATGAACTCAAACCGCCCTATTTATGCTACACTTTTGTCATCAAACCTTCCCAACCCTTCTTATATATACAGTATATCACAGAAGCGAGTACACTCCTTACATTTTTGTAAAAAAATATATCTTTTCATGTGACAACACTGAAGAAATGGTACTTTGCTACAATGTAAAGTAATGAGTGTACAGCTTTGTTTAACTGTGTAAATTTGCTGTCCCCTCAAAAAAACACACAACCATTAATGTCTAAACCGCTGGCAACAAAAGTGAGGACACCCCTAAGCCAAACATGTCCAAATTGTCCCAATTAGTTATTTCCCTCCCCGGTGTCATGTGATTCTATACTGTTACAAGGTCTCAGGTGTGAAAGGGTAGCAGTTGTGTTAAATTTGGTGTTCTCACTCTCTCATACTGGTCACTGGAAGTTCAACATGGCACCTCATGGCAAAGAACTCTATGAAGATCTGAACAAAAAGAATTGTTGATCTACATAAAGATGGTCGAGGCTATAAGAAGATTGCCAAGAACCTGAAACTTGGCTGCAGCACGATGGCCAAGACCATATAGCGGTTTAACTGGACAGGTTCCACTCAGAACAGGCCTCGCCATGGTCGACCAAAGAAGTTGCACGTGCTCTGTGTCATATCCAGAGGTTGTCTTTGGGAAATAGATGTATGGGTGCTGCCAGCATTGCTGTGGAGGTTGAAGAGTCAGCCTGTCAGTGCTCAGACCATACGCCACACACTGAATCAAATTGGTCTGCATGGCTGTTGTCCCAGAAGGAAGCCTCTTCTAAAGATGATTCACAAGAAAGCCTGAAAAACAGTTTGCTGAAGACAAACAGAATAAGGACATGGATTACTGGAACCATGTCCTGTGGTCTGATGAGACCAAGATAAACTTATATGGTTCAGGTGGTGTCAAGCGTTTGTGGCGGCAACCAGGTGAGGAGCACTAAGACAAGTGTGTCTTGCCTACAGTCATGGTCTGGGGCTGCATGACTGCTGTCGGCACTGGGGAGCTACAGTTCATGTATCCCAACATGTACTGTGACATACTGAAGCAGAGCATGATCCCCCACTGATCTCCCTTCGGAGACTGGGCCGCAGGACAGTATTCCAACATGATAACGACCCCAAAAGAAGCTGAGGGTAAAGGTGATGGACTGGCAAAGCATGTCTCCAGACCTAAACCCTATTGAGCATCTGTGGGGCATCCGCAAACGGAAGGTGGAGGAGCGCAAGGTCTCTAACATCCACCTGCTCCGTGATGTTGTCATGGAGGATTGGAAGAGGACTCCAGTGGCAACCCGTGAAGCTCTGGTGAACTGCATGCCCAAGAGGCAGTGCTGGAAAATAATGTTGGCCACACAAAATATTGACACTTTGGGCCCAATTTGGACATTTTCATTTAAGGGTGTACTCACTTTTGTTGACAGCAGTTTAGACTGTTATACAAGCTGTACACTCACTACTTTACTTTGTAGCAAAACTTAATTTCTTCAGTGTTGTCACATGAAACGATATAATAAAATATTAACTAAAATGTGAGGGGTCCCAGATTATGATCGGTTGAATTAGCACTCCATCTTTAATAAAATGCACAATTTAGTAACAGCTACGACACAAAAACATCAAAGCCTATCGAAACCATCCTTTAACCTTGCTTGCCGTGGATGCAGAGCATGGTCTGCGAAAGCATGTCAAAAATGTGCCTTCAAAAAATGTTTGTTGAATTTGCATGTAGGCTACCAATGCTTGGGCTTTTCTTACAAGTTCAGGCCACTTTCAGTGGCCTATAAATAACATTTCAGACGCAGTGAGAAGCTTCAGGGTAAAGCATTCTCACCTGCTGCCTCCAGTGGAATGCTCTGACTTATTATCTCTTCTACCTCTCTCTCGCTCTCTGAGCAGTTTGCAGACCAGTCACTTATGAAGAATGCCATTAAAACGTCAGAAGAATCCTGGATTGAGCAACAGATGCTGGAGGACAAAAAACGCGCCACGGATTGGGAGGCGACCAATGAGGCCATAGAGGAGCAAGTGGCCAGAGAGTCTTACTTACAGTGGCTTAGAGACCAAGAGAAACAGGCTCGACAGGTGTGGAAATGCCAGCAGCTTTTCAAACTCTAATCCTGCCTAACTAATACAACTATATATTACTAATTCAAATCTTTCGAGAGAAACAAATTGCACATTATAAAGCAGTCTGTGATTTGACGTGTCATAATTGCATCAATTAGAGCAGTTTTAATACAGATTTTCAAGCCTGTTCTGTCATGCAGAACACTTTAAACAGAGATTGAATTTGTGAACATTAATGCAATAGGTATTATGAACTAACAATGAACGATGCATGTGCTCTAGTCATCAAATGTTTATTACTGTTGTTTATCATAAACTATGAGATCTCTAAGAGACACACATGAGATCTCTCGGGTATTTCTAGACATCACTGAGATTAAATGGAGAGCAATTTGAAACTTGCTTACACCTTTTTATCTCACATTTCTCTTGAGAAGAACAGCCCGAAATCTCCCAAATGTTTACGAAGAGATCTCAACAATGTCACAGACTGATATTGAACAGTCAATATTATTGAACATCTATGTACCCAAATTCTGATCATTCGATACAATCTACATTCATTTTTCACCTCCATACTCTTCGTGGATTCAAACAAATTCTCCAGAGCAACATCTGAGACAAATTTGATACTTAAATAAAACACAACGGAGAACTCTATCCAATCCTTAGAGCTACGAAAGAGCAACCTCTGAGCAAAAAAAACTTGTACATGGCTTGATATTGAAAGTCACACATCTCAATCACTATGTGTTGAATGCGTTGTTGGTTAAGATGCAGATACCTTAAGGATTCTTTTTTATTTATTGTCATGTGGTTTGCGTCTTCACGCTTAAAACCAACTGTCAAGAAGACCCTTGTTAAAAGAAACAAAAGGTCTTCTTATAAATCAGCCGTGCAGCAAAACAAAAGAGAAAGTGTTAAAGATAAATAAACATTGTACATACACTACATAAAATGTATATATAGTGTACGTGCATGAAATGTGTTACGTGAGCATGTTGAGTGTTTTGAATGACCAGTACAGGTGTTCAGGTGCAAAGCAAATTCAATGTTAGAAGAGTCTAATGTCAGTTAATTTGTTAATGAACATGTTTCGTTTTGTCAGCCTCGAAAGGCCAGCGCGACGTGCAGCTCCGCCACGGCCGCAGCCTCCAGTTGTTTGGAAGAATGGAATGCACGATCCCCGCGGCAACGCAGCTCCGCCCCCTCTCCTGAGATTCCAGATCCTTCGCACTCAGACACAGACACAGACACAACCTCTCCGGCCGGAGCGGCCCATGCGTTATCCAAACCCCCATCGCCATGTGCACCAGGTCTCTTATCTGCGTTTCATAATGAGTTTTACTGTATGATGCATTTCCTCTTTGGATGCCACTATGCAGCCTGAATGTAAACTCTGTATGTCCCAAAGCATTCACAGAAATTTATACTAATTGTTTTAGCAAATGCTTAAGTAAATACAAGCAAAATAAAGAATACAGTAAAGCGATGAAGACTTTTTAGCGGAAGCTTGGAAACTAAATCTTTGAATTTTTAACTCTCTTTAGGTCCCAGTAACCAGGCTTGTGTAGGACCAGACAGACCCACATCATCCTCCCTGGTATCATTGTATCCCGCACTGGGGTATCGGGCCATTATGCAAGAGATGTCCCCTACTGCTTTTGGTGAGGAAGTCATACCGTCTGCCTGCGTCATTGTCGAGGAATTTAGGAATGTTTAAAGTGGTTCTCTCTAAGCCTCCTCTCATATATCAACTTCATCTATGATGTGATGCCTGTGGCAGGGTTATTTTTGAAAACAAACTATTGTGAAGATAAAAAGTAAAAGTACAAATTCTTGTTGACAATCCGAAAATGAAACTGGAAGTTTAAAAAGGTGATCTAAACTTATGCTATAAATGCACTTAAACCACAAAGCAAAAAACGAACTTTTCAGAGGGAATATGCATCATTTTTCTGGGGGTTAATGTAATTGATGCAGAAAAGTATTTTAAAGTCTTAAAAAAAAATTGTATTTGTTAAGGAAGGTATGGAACAATTTGCGCTATGTTAGTTAGTTAGTTAGTTAGTTAGTTTGTTTGTTTGTTAGTTAGCTGTTGGTTCAAGAGACTCAAGGACTCTGTAGTCAGACTCTGGACCCCCGGTATAAAAAGGATTTAAAGAGTAAATATCTTGTGATTTTAAGGTCCCACTTGGTTTATCAGCCTACTCTGATCTGATTGGTCAGATTGTGTAGTCTGCTGTGATTGGTCTACCGCGTAGAGTATCGCAAATGGAACCTAGGCGGGTATTACACCGAGTGGAACTGAAATTAAAACGACAGACGACTCGTTCGTCGGATTCAGAGTCGACTCATTTTTTTCCCAAGCCAATAACTTCGTTATTCGACTTTCAGATTTACAACTTGGCAGACTGCTTACACTCACACACAGCAACATTACACATGGCATGAAATGTAATTTTAAGGACGCATGTCGTAATTACTTTTGAAAGTAACACTTTAAGAAACACAATGTTTAACTGGTTTGTTAGAGAAGTAGTAAATGTACATAAACTAATTCTAAAGGGTCCGCATATACGTTCAAAAATGCAAAGTAAACCAATAGGATTGACCCACCAATAAATTCAACAATTTTTTATAATAATTATTTTTTATCCCTCCTGTGTGATTCAGTGTGCAACTGAGTGAAATTCATCCAGTAAATATTGTGTGTAAATCACTCAACATCAATTAGTTGCATGTGTGTAGTTGTTATGAACTGTTAAATACACTTAATAGCAGTTGAGTATCGGCACACCCGGCTACTGTTGACATCAGTTTTGTTTTGTTTTGGATTTGGGAAGGTTCAAAGAGGGAGTGAATGGATTCTATTTATCCCGCTCTTGTGGGATTGTTACACAAATGTGAATTGTTGAAGGTGAATCGTCTAATGTTGTGCAACAAGCACCACCGAACAGACATGCAAAAGTAATGACTGTTTTTAAACAGTTTTCTGTAAGACTCCCCCCCACCATTAGCCAACCAAACAGACCGTCCCACCTCAAACTTAAGCCATCGGTTGAGCCACTGTTTTTATACCAGGCTCAAACAAACAGAGTCATGTTTGGAAAGCACAACAGTCTTACAGCTTTTAAAGTGGCAGCCATATTTACATCACATTGTTCATGATTACATCAGTGTGGTCAGAACATCTTGTTTCTTGTGTTTTGCAACAGGTCTTACAGACTGGGAAGACGACGAGATATTGGCTTCCGTTTTGGCAGTGTCACAACAGGAATACCTCGAAAGCATGAAGAAAAACGCCATGCATAGAGAACCTTCCCCGGACAGCAGTTGATAAAGGACGGTTCAGCCTCCATCTGCTCTTTCCCCGTCACGAAGAAGGCAGATTAACGGCAATCCACCCGAATCACATTCTATCCATCATCATGCAATCCGCACTGTCTTCCCTTTTCTTCACCATTCTTCATCCATTCATCGCTCCATCGCTGACCCCAGTCATCGAAACGTAATGCCCCATTGTTGTGATCCATGCTTAACCACTCCTTTCTTTCGTATGCCATTCACACCATCTTTGGACTTCTTAGGTGCATGTGAATATAAACATGACTGATATCATTATAGAACACATGGGAAAACGAAGAGATTGAAAAAAGTCATACTTTATCCTCTTAATAATTGATTAATATAATCTTGTTTTATTTTATTTTTCTTGTTTGGGATGAAAATGCTCTTTTGTTCCTTGGAATAAAAAAGGAGAACTTTCTGAAGAAACGTTAATGGTTGTTGGTGTTTTATTTTGTCGTGGTATGACACATGGGAGGAATAAAACAGAGAGGTCTTGAATGCATTCAAACAGAAGCCTTCTGAGTATCAAAATATCTTCAGCACCATCTGACCTGATATCGCCATAATTAGGCATTATCAAACACCATCGCTTATCTTATAAAAGATCCGCTTTTCTTGGTATAACATGATGATGGAGATCACTGACTCATAAGACTCATAAACCACATAAGATGACGCTAACCGCTGATCTGGGACAGTCCCAAAAGCGCCGTGCAAAATAACGCATGAGTCATCAAAACTTTTCAGACTGCTCGAAAATAGTTTCATGAGCTAAAATATGTATATTAATACTGATATTACACTAATATAACATTAGATATTATTGTGCATGAAGGAATTTAAAATTAAAGCACGCGCAAAATTCAACGGTATCTCTGTCAGCGCGCGCGCGCTCACTCGCTTGGACGTTGTGAAGGCGGTAAAATAAAGTTCTTAGAATTTTGACCGCAGCTTATCAATATTCATTTAGCACCTCTCTGATTGGTTCCCAGTTCAAAACATCCCAAGCGTCTCGCCCGCGATTGGCTGCGGTGTCTGAGTGGGCGTGTTTACACGCGTACACTTACAACATCAACAAACTCGCGAGGTTGACAGTCTTATCCAGTCGGTGTAAGAGAAGCGATCGCTTAGTTACTTAAACTGATACTTTGGAATATAAAACAATAGATATCGACGAACAATAATAGATGGATATGGACACATTTTGCTGAGGGGTTTAGTGTATTAGCTGAAATTATCCTTTCGTTGTATTTTGAGAGTTTACGTTTTATTTAACATGTTGGACAAACGCATTGTGGATCTGCGCTTGAATCAGCTGGAAGACCCGAAAGCAAAAACTGGTGAGTTTTTTAAAATGCTGAACAACAACAGTGTATTTTGATGTACGATAGGTTGTATATATTGTGTATTATAACGTGTAACAAGTTGAATTTAAACGTATTAAACTCCTGGGTATAGTTCAAGTTTTAAATGAATAGTTCAGACACAATCGATTCAAATTACATATGTTCTTAAATATTGTGTTATTTTCTTAAAACTATTGTATTGATCGTGCTTTTGTGTTCATTTTCAGCAAAAGAGCCCTTTGAGAAGCAGTATAAGTGTGGAGCGCTTTTGGGGAGCGGCGGGTTCGGCTCCGTGTTCTCCGGGCAGCGCATTTCAGACGGCCAACAGGTAATAAAGATAGAAACATTCAAATAAACATATGCAAAACGTGTTATCTTGTAAGCCCTCCTCCAAATAATTACCTTTTTATTTACTTCAGGTCGCTATTAAACAAATATCCCGTGACAGAGTTCAACAATGGGCAAGACTGGTGAGTTTTGTTTTTTAAATGAATATTTCTTTGTCATATTCTGTCCGTATGTATAAAGTGAGGGAATTTTATTCAACATTAAGTTCACGGGGAACGTTGATTTGAAAGACTTGTGCCCTCTACTGGTTGTTTTGATTTTTCCGGAAGTCACCGTCCATATACAGAAAGTGACGCAGTGGTGACGTTACGGATTTTTCAAAACAACGCTAAAGGGAAACTTGGTGGATATTCCCATACGTGTCAAAACCAGCTTGATAGAAATAGATCTGACACGCAAGATATATTTGGTTTCATAACATCACTGCGAATTAAAAATTAAAAGTTCCCTTTTTAGGGTGTCAAAACAAACCCTTGTTGTACACCTGCAGTACCAAATGACGAACCTTTCTGCAGAAGCATTATACAATTATTCTCTGTTGTTAATGTAGAATAAGGCTACAATGAAAATATACATTTAAAATATGTCATTTTTTCTGCTCCTCACAGCCTGGTGAAGTAAACATGGTCCCGATTGAGATCGCTCTTCTCTTGTCTCTTGGAGGAGGGACCTTGGTACCCGGTCACCGGGGTATCATCAGGATGTTGGACTGGTTTGAGGTGCAGGGTCAAGGTTACCTTATTGTGTTTGAAAAACCCCAACCCTGCCAGGATCTTTTTGACTTCATCACAGAACGTGGAGAACTGGAGGAGCCTGTTGCACAGAGGTGAGGAAAAACAAAATCCTTATTTTATACTTCTGTTCTTTTTCGTTATTAAAGTAGAATATCGATTAAAATCTCGCTGTTTTTGTTTTTTAAGCTTCCTTAAGCAGGTTATTGAAGCCTTGCAGTTCTGCCACTCCAAGGGAATTGTGCACAGGGACATCAAAGATGAGAACATCCTAGTTGACACTCGTACCGGTGACATCAAAATCATCGACTTTGGATCCGGCGCTATACTGAAGGACAAAATTTACACTGATTTTGAAGGTAAGGGAGCTCTAACAAAGTAGCAGAATGAGATAACTGCAAAATGGAAGCTTTCCCTGTATTTAATGCTCAATTTTTCTTTTTAGGAACCAGAGTTTACAGCCCTCCTGAGTGGATCATTCACCAACGTTACAACGCCCGTCCGCTCACTGTGTGGTCGCTGGGCGTGCTTCTATTTGACATGGTGTGTGGAGACATTCCCTTCGAGAGGGATGCAGACATCATACAGGCCACTCCAAGTTTTACTAAACGCATTTCCAAAGGTGAGTTCCCAAATATCACCTCTTCTTGCAGTGACAAAGGGATGCTGTGAATAAGATTTGGTACTAAAGAACTGAATATTCTTGTGTAACAGAATGCCAGTCTCTGATTCGCTGGTGCCTTGCATACAGGGCAGAGGATCGGCCAACTTTGGAGCAGATTTTGAAGCATCCTTGGATGATGGAGAATTCGGAAGACATTGTAGATTTGCAAGAGAAAAGCAATATTAAGCCAAGCCTTTGATTCAGAAGGACTTTGGACTTGTTTAAGGAATTCCATATACACTGTTTCATTTTACACTGGACTTCTTGAACTCTAGTTACTGCCTTCTGGAAATTTCCTAATTTATTTGTTTTGTTTGGCCAACTTCAACGAGCCTCGTTTTGTTTCATATGGACCTGGGATCTACAGGCTACGTCTAGAATCACCAAATTTAGCCCTGGATTGCTGCAGTGTTCTTTTGTTTTCAACATCCTCGGCCTGCATAGTACCATGCAACCCTGGGACTGGATCTTTTATATTTATTCCTGGTAATTTATTTTGACAGCCGTATACTAATTTATTTTTGCACTCTAATGAGATTTCAGAAGCAGTAAACTGTTTCTCTGTTTTGTTTTTAAGTTCTAAATGACTTAAGAAATGAGCAAACTTAAGTCCATCAGCATATGATGAGACCTGGTTTTACAGGTTTTCATTGTACAGTGATATACTTTCCCCGTTCTAAGGGATGATAAAAAGACTTTGGATCTTGTTTCCAGTCAATTGATGGAGCACAACAAGAATTAAGCCTCACGTGGATCCGTTCCCATTGATTGACACACACTCTCAAAAGGAAGTGCAAGGAGTATAAACATTCCTGTTGATCCTGTTTACTTCGAATGAACCATTTCGCTAGTTAGATTCCTGAAATCTTTCAGCCAGCTGAATTTTGGTTTCAGTCTGTATTGTTTGTTGTCAAGGCTGTAACTTAAAAAAATGTTGTCAGGACACTTTATTTGAAAAGATCTGTAGATCTATATCTTCGCTTGGAAAGATGAGAGTCGGTGTTGATTAATGTCACGAGGTCTTTAACCACTAACCCAGCATCTGTGTTTGCTAAAAGGGTCAAACGTAGTTTTCTAATTGTTTGATTTTGTTAACACCAAAGAATGAAGTAACACTCCCTTGTTTGAGGTAAACATTCCCTATGCAAAATATCTATTTTCTGTTTAAATGCATACTGCAAATAGCATTTTTTTGCATAAACACTTGAACTTTGCTACAAGGTGTTTTGTGGAATGTGCTTTGGATCTGAAATGTGTTGGCATGTTAATGAGATTTTTGTCAATTCACATCTGTTCGAAGTTAAAAATGTTTTAACATGTTTCAAATGTACTAGAACTGGACCTCTGCCAACATATTGTTTAAAGCACCCATTAAAATCCTGGGATATGATTGATATTGTGACGTTTTTCATTTGTTTTTGTTATGAGAAAAAATCCTTGCAGTTTCGCTTGGGTTGCATTTCTGTGTCAAATACTTGTGTATTGATTGATGTAATGTGGCACTTGTCACGTGATGTTTAATTTAAGAGATTATAAATAAAATATAGATCTGAAGTCTATATTTAAAGAAACATCAGCTGTCTTGCCTTTCACATTCAGTGCGCAAAAAGGGTCACTAAGCATGAATAGTGATCATAGTTGTTAATCAGTAATAGTTCCTGAAAGAATTTGTATGGGAATATTTGAACAGGGTGCTCCAGTTAAGTCACGTAGTATCTCTTGACAAGACAAAATATATTTGTACCTTGTTCGCATGCCTGTCATGCCTTGTTCTGCTTTACGGCAAAGACAGAACAAACCCGCCCAGATTACCTGAAACTAATAAAGCACCTGTCACACGGGCTGGTCTTGTTTACCAACAGACATTTTGGTCAGATGCAAGTCAAGATATTTATATATATATATTTTTTTGACGCACATCATTTGAAAGCAGTTTGGCAGGAAAATTATGTTTTCACTGTTGAGCAGCTAAGTGAGAATTCCTTAAAGCTGAGATGTTTTTGGCCCCGGTGAGCAACCAAAGTCAAACCATACAGACTATATAAACCATAGACATATTGTTATTTTCAAAGCAAGTCATCTTTTAACAGATAAACTAAAATATAACACATTTATACCACACATTTGACCGGAAATTGTGCATTTAAAGGTTAAATTTAATTTGAAGGTAAAACCAGAGATGTGTTTTCCAACAAATTCAAATGAATGGCACTTTTCCTTTATATAAATAGATAGGCCAATGAAGAATCAGCTGGGTAATGGTCATAGACTGTGGTGATGCTGCCCCCTAGTGCACTGCTCACTGTGGACATTTCGAGAATTCACAGGTTCATCTGCTTGTGTTTTTTGTTGCTTGAATAGATTCTACAACACGAACAAGTAGAGAATTGCATTTAATAATATTTAAACCGCAAATACGTACAAAAGCCTGGCAAACAAACTATGCATCAAGTTTTCATTAGTAAAAAACATTGTATGGTAAAAAGCGGGATGTTAATTTGAAAAAAATATTGTTACAGCCAATCATTCTTTTTGTTGTTTATAAGAAACAGAGAATTTTGTAAAGTCTCCATTTCTATCAAAAACATATTAAGTACAGAATTTGCAAAAAAGTTTCTATGAATATCAAATATTAAAGTTCACCACATATTAAAACATTGTACATGCCTATATGAACAGTATCTTTAAGAGCAGTGTTGGGTGTAACTAGTCACTAAGTACTAGTTACTGTAATTTAATTACTTTTCTCTTGGAAAAGTAAAGTAAGGGATTACTCTCATTTTTTCCATAATTTAAGTACATTTACTTTTGATGTAATTAAACTAAATACTTTGTGTAACAAATGTGTGTGCAATGATAAAATTGACATCAAACTTTAAAGTCTTACTTTAAAATCCGTGCTGTAATGCATAATTATCACATTTGTAATACTCTAATCAGTTAATAAAATGCAGTTTATCCTTTAATCACTTTACTAATCAAGGTTGATATAGGATATAGAAAGTAATTAGTAATAAGTAACTAAATAGTTTTTGGAGAGAGTAATTTGTACAGTTATCTAATTATACTATTGAATATGTAAGTAGTAACTAGTAATTAATTACTTTTCAGAGTAACTTACCGAACACTGTTAAAGAGATAACATATAAACTAATTTTGGAGGTAAATAAAAAGGAGCCAACATCAGACCAACATTTTAGTTACATCACATTTATAAAATAAATGATCCAATTTTTCCTCCTGCACATTATGAAAAGTGCAGTTATTATTAATGTCCATACATATAGATAAAAATTACATAGGTAAATTTTGTGCAGATTTTTAAAGTGCACTTCTTTGATTTTGTTGTAGATACAGAATTTATAGGGAGCTAACCATGCCGATTTCCAATAAATATCTGGGATCTGAGCATTACAAAATGGGAGAGATTTTACGTTTGAATTGAAAAAATAATCTATGTTTTTATTATTACTTGAAGGAGAAAATACTTTAATAAGATCTGCTGACAGATCAGAAAATATTCTTTCATTACTCCCAAATGTAAGGTGACTCTCCATAAACTGAATTAATCCATAGCTTTCACAGCTTTTTAAATTATTTAATAGGAATATGAAAATTGTAAGTCTTCATAGGATAAGATTTCTCTATTTTCATGAAATAAATCCAAATCAATGTTAATGTTTCAAACCAATTAGGAAAAAATAAAGACTTGTTCCTATTGGATCGTTTTGTGTGATGCTGTCAACTTCCACGAACACCCTACGGAGGGCGATATTTCCCCTTTGGAACGCACGGAAATCACGAAGAAGCAAACAAGCGATGTGATTGGTTGCTGCACTGACTGAAGCTAACAGCCTATATGAATGGTCTCTGCTCTCACAGACAGTAACAGCGCTTGTGATTGGTCGCTTTTTCTGACGCGAACAGGGAAATGTGTTTTGGGGACGTCAACACTTTCCCTTGGACACCGTTCCTACCTTTTTTACTGTGTCCGGGAGCCGTTTGATGGAGCAGCGTTGCGGAAGTAAAAATTAACCTCCGTTATCATCATAGATCGACCGTGAAGAGGAAGAGCCGTGCGGGTTTGAGAGGAAAGAATCAGGTCCATGTTCGACGACGATGGCAGCAGGTAGAGAAAGTCCAGACAGAAGTGAAGATAAAACATTATCTCACAGACAGAATGAGGGTAAGACATGCACACATTACTCTGTTAATGCCATTCGTTGCTTTATTAGCGTCACGTTGACGTGGATGTCAGATTAAACGCATGTAATTCTAATGACTGTAGCAATAAGATCCTCATAGAAACAGTATTATGGTAACTATAGTAACCATCCTAATGCATTAGCCTAAAATATTGCTTGGATTCACCGAGGACCATTACTGTACCATGGTTACGTGCTTTTGTATGACTTAATGTTACATATACATCGTTGCAACTAAGTTAAAAAGACCGAGATCACACATTTGCCACAATACCCAACCTGTAATAGTTTGTACCACAGAATACCATGCAAATATATACAAGTAAATCAGTAACATAGCATCAAAGTGCCGAGACAGCATGTCTGATCAACCATGAACAGTTATTTTTCCACACTTTTTTCGGGTTGAATGAACACACACTCCCCATTGTTGGGAGAAGTTGCATGTAAAGCTCTTTCAGTTTCAGTGAGTATAGAAAGGGTTGTTCACAGACTTCGCCTGTCTGTATCTTACCCACAGAAGCATTCATTTATCAGTTATTACAGGTGAATTCAGTCAATAGTGTAATGCTGTCTAAATGCATCACGTGCTTGGTAGGGAGAGAATGGAAGTGGATTGGGTGGGACCGCTGACAGTTTGGGTGCAAACCTAATGGCATTCTTACAGAACAAAAGACTTGCAAAAAAAAGAACACGACTCCTTTTCATAACGTTGTTTTTATTGTTGTCTTCGTCTGCACACTTGAGGCTGACCTGTATGTAAAATCTGCCACGGTTTGGTGATATTCATAGTGACTCTGATATTTACCTGAAAATAGTTTTGTGCTATTTCTAACTCTTATCATGCCTTACTTTGGAGCAATATTGTAATGTTATTTCAGAATGATTAAACACTGGTTTAACTGCAATGATAAATGAACCTTATTTGCATAAACATGTAATTGCCCGTGTCCTGGTTGGCTTGTTTGCCAGGAAAGTAATTTTATACCTTGTATACGGGGTAAATGAATGAAGCATTTGTATAGAGGGGCGTCGCCTCTGTCTTGAGGCAACACACTTCTGCTGTCTGCATATGTGGGTGTGTCGTAAATGTTCACTAGCTTCATTCATACCAGTGTAATTCTGACATCTAAAGCTCAGAAAAGTTGGCAGTTTTTCAGGTTTTATACCATAAATAAGTATTTAACGGACATATTTGTGACATTAAAGAAATGTTTGTGTGGTGCTCAATGGAGCAACTGTGGCATATTGTCATTTACCAGTTATTCTTCAATTTGAACGCAATTTGGTCTTCCCTTATTGACCTCCATTGCAAGTGCATTACTGTAGACTGTATTTAAACATGATTAAATGTTTATTTTGTTAAATTAATTTCTCTTGTCTCCCACACAGTTAACAGGAAGTTGAAGTACATCAGTTTGGCGATTCTGGTGATTCAGAATGCATCGCTCATCCTCAGCATCCGTTACGTGCGGACATTGCCGGGAGATCATTTCTTTACCACGTCGGCTGTGGTCATGGCGGAAGTTCTCAAAGTGTTCACCTGTCTGGTTATAATTCTCATACAGCAGAAAGGTGTGTTGTGTATTTAGTTTCTCAATCAAAAGGTTAATGATTAAAAGAAAAGTCATATCGCTTAGTATAACTCCAATGTCAGGCCGTCTATTAATAATAAAATGGAAAGTTATGACTCTGATGGAGTGATACGAGAGACATGAAAGTAGCACATTGTTGAAGAATTCTCATGATAACTGTTGTTACTGAAGTTCCTTTCAGCACAATTATGTTGTTCTGTTGTTTACTGTAAATTAATGATGAATCAATTCACAGTGGTTATGAAAAAATGTGAAAAGCACTGCACCACCCTGTGTAGATGACTGGGTTTATTCTTTAATAATCAGTATTGTCCTGCTTTCAATAGTTTGTTTGTTTGTGGTGTTTATTCTTGTTTTCCTGCTGTACAGGTAATTTGAAGAACTTTGCAATGTTGCTGTACAACTCTTTATTCGTCCAGTATTTGGACACACTGAAGTTAGCAGTTCCATCCCTCATCTACACTTTACAGAACAATTTGCAATATGTGGCCATTTCCAATTTACCAGCAGCTACATTCCAGGTGAGTCTCTTTTTACTTTATCGTATTGGTAAGTTTAATTGTTTTTTGCATGTCAATTGCATGTCACATTACATGTTAATGTTAGCGTCGGCCTGTTCCTTTAGAGAGGTCATGATAATGAGATTGTAGTTGTGATGTAACAAACCAAGATTACTTTCAAAATGCCTTATCAGTTTGTTAGGTGTTTGTTTTCCATCGTACGTTTCTCCCTTTTTCTGTAGGTAACATATCAGCTGAAGATCTTGACCACGGCATTGTTTTCTGTGCTCATGCTGCGGAAGAGCCTGTCTAAGATCCAGTGGATCTCTCTGGTGTTGCTTTTCGCCGGAGTGGCCATCGTCCAGGTGGACCAGGAGAGTGGAAAACAGAAGGAGACATTGAACAGCCCCAACCAGAACTACGTCATAGGCCTGGTTTCAGTGATCATCTCCTGCTTATCTTCAGGATTTGCCGGTGTTTACTTCGAGAAGATCCTGAAGGGCAGCTCTGCCTCGGTATGGATAAGGAACGTGCAGCTCGGGATCTTCGGAATTCTTTTGGGTCTTTTGGGCCTGTGGTGGAGCAACGGAACTGCAATCGCTGAGAAAGGTTTCCTGTTCGGCTACACGTCTCTTGTGTGGGGCGTTATTTTTAACCAGGCCTTCGGCGGGCTCCTGGTGGCCGTAGTTGTAAAATACGCGGACAATATTCTCAAAGGCTTTGCCACCTCATTTTCCATCATTGTGTCCACTATCACGTCCGTCTACCTCTTCGGTTTCCATGTGGACTTGGTGTTTACGCTGGGTGCGGGATTGGTCATTGGAGCCGTCTACATGTACAGTCTCCCCAAACCGAACACCGTCGTTTCCAGCATTAGCACGACTTCATCAGAACACAGAAAAGGAGGCGTCTCGGAACTGGAAGCTTTTCTCCCAAAGTCAGTGCTGGTGAAGTGAAATAAAACGAGCCACCTACCGGCATGTTTGTGTCCTCTTCTGCATCTCCCATTAATTGCTCTTTATCTCTGATCCTGGCAGTCCTAACACTCTCCACTTCTATTTTCCTTTATCTCCGCTTCTGTTTCCCATTTCTGTCTGCTGCTGTTGGTTGCGGGTTCTTGGTTTTGATGCTGTTGTCTCATAGAGCTGAATTGTCTGGTGGCTGTGGTGCTTCGGAGGACCCTTTGCTAAAACTGTTTTCTTCTGCTGAACAGAAAGAAATAAGAAAAATGCTGAAAATCGATGTAGATGTCCACCTGGTTTACAGTTATAGAATATGAAGGAAGGAAAAAATGGCAATACCAAATGAGGTATCATTTTGCGTAGTATAACAGAGATGTCTAGATTCATTCTTGGCTTTTCGCAGCACTGTGTTGCATGTTTGCTGAGTTCAGTCTCATATTTTGTGATGTTGGGATGTTATACAAACAGTAGAATACTTAAAACCCAGTTAAATACACAATAAACCATTCAGTTCCTCAAGCGTTCACAGATTAGATCATTCATGAACGCGGCTGCTACGCCCTAATTTTAGTCGAGTTAAAGTTTTTGAAAGCACAAACCAGAAAGATGTAGATTTAGGCTGCAATGTATTGATATATATATATTTTTGATACCAAAAACTGTGACATTCTGCAAATCCATTAAGCATTTCTGTCCTTCATCTCATTTCCTTCTTTGCCTTAAAGGGACAGTTCATCCCCCCAATTTCTTTTTTTGTGAATTACTATCCAGTCGTTCCAATCCTTATATAAATGTATTTGTTTGGCTGAACACAGAGAAGGGTATTTGGAAGAATGCTTGTAACCAAACAGTTATTGAACACCGTTGACTACCAAAGTAGGAAAAATGACAATTGTGGTCAAAAGTGCCACAGAACTATTTGCTGTCCTACATTCTTCACAATATCTTATTTGTGTTCTACAGAACATAAAAAATTATAAACTAAATTTTCCTACTATGGCAGTCAATGGAGTCTAAGAACTGTTTGGTTACAAACATTCCTCCAAATATCTTTCTCTGTGTTCATCAGAACAAAGAAATTTATACAGATTTGGAACAAATCGAATGGTTGTAAATGATGACAGAAGTTTTTTTGCGGGTGAACTATCCCTTTAAAAAGCATTTTCACGTTAAACAACTTTGGTACGACAGGGTTTTTAGGATGAATTTAACAGGAACATTAGCATACTGAGCAGAAGAATTGGTTGATATTGTAGGGCTGTTTGGATTGATTTAAAAGCTGAATGAATCTTACAACACCTAAAAAATCATGTTTAGGGCAAATGTGTCTGAATCATTAAGATTTTTTAATTATATTATCATATAATTTAATTGTTACAACTCGCAACGAAAAAAGGTTTTTTCCTACAAAGAGGTTTCTTTATTTAAAATATAAATTATTTAAATTTGTATTTAAAAATGATTTACATTGCTGTGGTATAATACTTTAAATGTTTATCAGTTCTAATAGAAATCTATTTTTATCTCTTTTCATTTCTGGGGAATTCTTTTCAGGTTTTGTAAGATTTATCCACTGGTAGAAGAAGCCCTTTGCCAAAACTGTTTTCTTCTGCACAACAGAAAGAAATAAGAAACGAAAAGCTGTAAATCGATGTAGCTGTCCTCCTCGTTTACACTTATAGAATATGAAGGAAGGAAAAAACGGCAATACCTAATGAGGTATCATTTTGCGTAGTATAACAAATTCATTCTTGGCTTTTCGCAGCACTGTGTTGCATGTTTGCTTTCAGTGTCATATTATGTGATGTTGGGATGTTATACAAACAGTAGAATACTTAAAACTATATCAGTCTATCTCAAACATTTATCTCTTTCCCAAACTGTCAAAAATAAACACTAAACTTATATCCTGCGACACCATAATAATGCAGTTTATGAATCTATAAGTCAAATATCTATAGGCTTACACCAGAACGAGTTTGATATCTGTGTGCCGTTAAGTTTGAAATCCTTGCTTTATCACCTTTATCTCTGACGGTTTTAACATGCAGAGTATTCTGTTTCTGAACTGTCCAAACTGGTCATTTTCTAACCTAATGGTACTGTTTGGGCTGTTTCTCTCCCTCTTGCATACTGTATCTGTATGCCTGTCAATTTATCTAAGGGGGACCAGTTACGCCGTGCCTTTTTTTATCACCTTGGACTGAATGGAAGTTGCCAATATTAATATAGATCTTACACTGTATATAATATCAATATATATCTTCCTTTTATGATGCAAAAATGAATCAAGGTTTGTTGTTCTGTCTGATGTTATGTATTGTACAAATCATTTTGTTCAAATATGAAATATGCCAAAATTGTTCTTGGTAAATCCCCACACACTTTGGGAGCGCATACTGGTATCAAACATTTATTTATTTTGGAGCGCTTTCTGTGTGTGGAGATGGGAAGGTGATGGAACACACGTTATGGGTTGGTGAACTGTATAGTGTACTTTTATTGCTCTTAAAGGGATCGAATGCATCTTAGATATCTTTTTTAAAGGATTTTGTTAAGCGCTGCTTAGGGATGATGTTGGTTGGTTTCTTCAATATTTTGGACGAAGAAACGCAGTGGAAGTAATTCCATTAGGACTTTTTGCTTGTTTACAGAGGCCATCAAAACTGCTTGTCATTGGCACTAAATTATTTTTATAAATCAACATAAGCTCAGAATTAACCTTAAAAGATTTTGGATACATATTACTTTTGTTATTCCTAAGCAAATAACTTTTTGGATGATGTCACATAGGCTGCATAGACTATTGGATAAAATGGCTATTTTAGACTTTGTTTCAAACTTTTTAATGCTGACCTCAAAAGTGGCACTTTTTCATTATCCAATCAGCTCAGTGTATTATAATTTCATCCATCATTTTTTAACATTACAATAATCCTCTTTTACAGAATGTGTATGTGGATTTAATTCCAATTTGTAGCATTGTTAGTCCCTGAATCCTTGCAGCTTTGAAAGGGGCTTCCAAGTTGATTGTCTATAACATCATTTAAACATCATCATTATATGTTCTTTCAAGTCATTGTCTGAAATGTATGAGCCAAGGGCCTCAGGCAGCTAAAGTGATTGTGTGTGATGTATGTTATACAGATATATATGAGTATGTGTGTCTGTGTGTTTGGGGATGAGAGAATCTACTATAAGCCATATTCTGACACAAAACGCCTGTGTGCAATGCTGACCATTATGTAAATCTTTCATGTTTGTTAATGGGAGATTTTTATGATGATTATGAATGAGCATGTGGTTGTATGTCAGAACATGGCCCAGAAAAGACCTAATTCATCACCGTGAATACCTAGGGTTAAAAATATGGGAAACAAGTGCATTCTGGATAATCCAGCTTTACCATTTAAACTGAAAATATTGTCTTTGTTTTTTCTTCATTGGTGAATAGAGCGATTTTTATAACTCTGGTTGAAGGTGTTTGCATGTGGAAATATAGAACATTGCACATTGCACATGAGATTTGTTAAATTTTATGTTCTATGACAACTGTCAACATGTCATACTATAATTGTAGTAATAGACAGCTGAAAAATCATGAAGTACAGCCTCTGTTAAACTCTTCGACAATATGATATATATTGTAAATAGTCTGAAAAATACAGCACATCTGGCTGATTTCTTATAGTGGCCTCATTCTTGAAGATAATAATAAACATGGGATAAAGAATAGAGTTTCTGTTTTTTGGTATGAAGTGAATCTTGTATGTGTGTGTCTGTATCGAACAATTACACAAATGATAATACAAATAAATAAGAAAGCTAATAAAAAAGTGAAGGTCACAAAGTCAAAAGATTCTTTTTTAATAGTTTTTTGCATAAAACAATAAAGCCTGTGGCCCCTAAAGGTTATTCACATTTGTCTCTTTTTTTACATTTACACATTTGGTAGACGCTTTTACCCAAAGCATCTACCTATTGGAGCGATATTTATAAGTCACATTCTTAAAGGGAAATGTTCACCCCAAAATGAAAATGTTTTTCTAAATATCTTCTTTTGTGCTCCTCAGAACAAAGAAAGTCATACAAGTTGGGTGAATAAATGATGAAAGAATTTTCATTTTTGAGTGAACTAAGTATTAAAGCAGAAAGTGAACACATTTTTGCAGAGCAAACATAAGGGCAAACAAGTAAAAGTAGATGACAAGCTACAAATGTAAAGTTACTTCAAAGTTTTTTCAATTAAATATTTGTCCAAGACAGGTCATTCTCTTACTTTATTGAGCGTTAAACTTGTTTGATTGGTTGTTCTCACTTTAAAATCCGGTTTAGCTTGTTAAACACATTCAGTCAAATGTTGTGTTCCGTACAGACATTCAAACAAGTAAAAGGCTTTTTTGGGGCACATGCTGACATCAACCACAACAGGTTGTTAGAACTGGTTTTGCACAATGCCTGGCTGAGAACACTAACAATTTGAAGAAATCCTTCATTTTAATCTCGCTTAACAGTGCGAATGCACACTTCTCAAAATATATCTAATTCCTTTCTGTATAACACTCACACACTTACATTCTGTGAGCGGCTCCATGTGTGTAGACTGTATAGTCAAGAATTATATTGCCCAAAATTATATTATGTCGTGCTTCTTGTTTTTTGCTTCAGCTAAGAAATTAATCGTATTTCTCTCTCTCCCTCATCCTTCCCTGTTACGTTTAGTCCCAAGTTTTCAGGACAGAAGAAAGGAAACTGATATATGAAGCGTCTACACCGGAAGAGATAAGAACACTCTGTGCCTAAAGACCAACGCTAATGCCCCATTTTCTGAACAAAAGATCCTTGAGGGATACATTTCAAAAGCATTTGTTATGCTTACTCTAATATAAATCTCTAAACTTTGAATCCTAACTAATTTAACATAACTGACTGAATCTCAATATCACACCTCACTTATGTTAAACATTTATTCCAGTGGTTATACTGTGATTGACTGAAGTTATAATACTAATGTGATCAGCAAGGAAACTGTATGTGTTATTTGCTGGAACTGAAAAACGACTGAAATTGTGAGCTGTTATTATGCCTATGATTTAGTGGCCTTCTCAAACCTCGATTTCCAAAGGTGCTGCCTCATTATGAAAATCATTTTCATTAGTTTAATGTTTCATAAAGTGTGTTGTAATGTGTTCATTAGCATTTTTGATATGCCTTGGGTCCTTATTAAAGAAGTCTTTGTTGTATACACTCTTTTGTGAATTAAAGTGCTTTGAAAACTACATTTTTTTGCGTCCAAGATCAGAATGATTCAGATTGTTTCACTTCTTTATCGTATTAGCGCCCTCTGCTGGACAGTCAACATATTTGTCTGTCACAAAATAAACCTTCGTTGAAACTATGTGGTGTCATCCTCTTAAAAATATCATCAAGAACTCTTATTGTTATTTCCACTTTGGTTTGCATTCTTATGAATAACAATAACAAGTAATAATGTTTCAAATGTACAGTAACTATTTTAATAATAATAATTAACATGTTTATTTTTGTTCTATAGATTATGTGTCTAAACGTTTAATACTTTCCGATGACAAGTATTGTTGTAATGTTCATATGGTTGTTTGCGCTTTGAATATACATTATTTTGGAATCAAATGGTCTTTATGTGACTCTTAATTCCCTTTCGTTTTTTTATGTTTTGGGGACTTTTACTCTAGCATAACACCGGAAGTTATCACGCTGTCGTTAGCGTGAGTTGGCACGCATACCGGAAACAGATTGAAACGAGCAGGAATTAGGCAACAGCAGAAGTTTTGACAGATTTTCACAGGCCTTTCTGTGAATTATTTTGCTTTTTCCTTCAGTCTCTGTAAGTGTTATACATTTTTTTTGATCTGTGTTATGTTAAACCACAATGCGCACTTTAAAAAGCGCCATAAAGTGGGCGTGTACAATAATGAAAGCGATTTTGCTTATTGTAAAGCTGTGCAAAACTCTTTATGTGTGTGTTTGTTCGCAAATGTATTTCGTCTGTTTGTATATATATATTTACAGATGTGATATATCTATCTATTGGTTTAAAATCAGATGTCCACGCTTATGTATTCTTGGTTGAAATGTTTAATGTATGAGACCTACCTTATATCTGATCTCAGATCAGAAATAAATATTAATCACCTTCATTTATAATCCTGATGTTAAGAACTGGTCTTTTTTTAAAAAGCAGTGTTTATGTACCTGTTACAAGTCTTATATATGTTCAGATGGGAGAAAAAATACACAATTTAGAGAACTATGAAAGAAAGTGTTGTTTCCCCCAAAATCAGCCAAACTGTGTTTTCTGTCAAGGCCTCAATTTGTTTAGTTATTTCTTGTGTGATGTTTTTTTCTGCTGTAGACAAGAGATGGTGCTGTTGTGTCAGTTATAATAGATGCAACTTGAATGTCCGCATTTTGTAGTGTGTTGTGCCTCAAGGATTTACTTTATCCATGATGAAATGCATTTTCTCCTTATCTGACATGTTTGTAGGTGTACATGGATTGTTTCAGGACTTTCCAGTCAGACTGATCATTTCTTTTGTCCTCACAGGTTAGCAGGTTGCTGTCATGAGTCTTCAGTGGACGGCCGTGGCTACATTTCTTTATGCAGAAGTATTTGCTGTATTACTGCTGTGTGTCCCATTCATATCCCCTAAAAGGTAAGATTTTCACTTTTGTATATGTTAAGGCATCTGTCAAGTTTGATCAAACACATGTTAAAAGGGGAAACAATTTAATGAAGATTTGAGGCCACACCCCATTTTGTCATGTTAACCCAATCTAGTCTATTCAATTGTATATGTTTTTGGAGACGGAGCTTTTAAAGCGTATTGTCATTTCAGATTTACGATATTCATTTACAGACGTTTTCCTCACTGCAGAACGCTCTTAGGATTTTTCCAACTCAAGTTCTGAGTGGCTATTGAGCCATCATTTTGTTTTTTCCAGCTCAACACCCAACACTTTCGCATGTAATTCCTTAAATGTGAAATCTTATGACCTTTTAATTGATTTAGCAAGTTATATAAAGATGGGGACTGTAGAATCGCAATAAAATGCGAAGAATGTTTGTGCTTGTGAAAACCAAGACTCAGAAACAGGACAGATGCTTGATTGTTTCATCTTTGGACGCCAGTTTATCATTGTTGGAAAGAAAATTCAAATCATGATGTTTGTTCTTTGGTCTTGTTAAGAAACCTTAATCTTATCTTATGTGCCTCTTGGCCTCCGTTTATCATGTTGTTGTTGTATCATGTTATCATCGTGTCTATTTTAGATGGAGTAAAATTTTCAAATCCCGGCTTGTCGCTGTCATTACGACGTATGGAAACACAGCCTTCATTGTGATCATTTGTATCCTCGTCTTTCTACTCATAGGTGAGGTTACGCACTTTCACTCACCTTGTTTGAATAAATAATGTTTGAGCTTACTCGAGTGAACTACTTAAGTGATTTTGTGGCATTACACGTGCTACAAAAAGAGAACTTTATATGGCTTGGTGAAGGCCTAAATTCTGTATTGCAATAATGTAAAATATGACTGATCCCATTCAACTCATTCTTAGCTTACTCTTATTAGAAAGAGAGGACAATCACATTTATGTTAGCCATTTAGATACTAGGTGACATGTAAATCAGCATGACTTAAATGTATTTATATGAAAAAACGAATAGCGCTAGATTCAAAAGAGTATCTGCAGGATGAGTCATCAATATTTGTGTTCCTTTTTATCAAAACCAGCCAAAGCATATTCATTCCTGCCATTTCTTTCTGGAAGTATTGATAGAATTAGAAGAAAATGTGAATGAATGAAACTTGTGTTTATGTTTCTGCTTTTGACAGATGCCTTTAGAGAAGTAAGAAAGTACAGCGTGACCGAGAAGGTTGACCTGAGCAACAACCCTGTGGCAGTCGAGCACATCCACATGAAGCTGTTCAGAGCTCAAAGGAATGAATACATTGCCGGTTTTGCTCTGCTGCTCTGTCTGTGAGTGCTTTAATCTCGCTCTTCCTCTAGAGAACCGCCTGTTAAAGACCCCCTGTGATGAAAATCAAGTTTTTAATGTGTATTGTTTTTAATATGATTTAAGACAAACCAGGTGCAAATGTACAATCTGAAACTATTGGAGAGTATTTTCTCCATAAAACTGCAGTTTACAAAAGGGAGTCTACAAAATGTGGTTTGAAACTGCTCCGGTTAATGACGTCTTAAACTTGTGACCAATCACATCAACTCATTTGATCCCTGTGCATCAGCAGTTTAAGGGAAAACAGGCAAAAGATTCGGCCTAAAAAGATCGCTGCAGTGCTGAGTCAGCTCTCAGTTTCAGTTTTAGCAGAGTCTGGAACTGCCGACTGTGATTGAATGGAGGCGGGGCTAATTTGCATATTCGTGTCTTTGCCTAAGATTATTGAAGATGAGGTTTACATTCATATTAAGGGACAATTTCAAAGGAAAAAACCTTTAAATATGTAATTTTTTTGGTCAAAGTTTAGTTTTAAGGGATACAATTATCGAGCACGGGGGGACTTTAAGAGTCATACGTTTGAATCAGACTGCTGAATAGTAATACAGTGAGATTATTTATAGACAAAGTGAATGAGGTTGTATGTATTTCGACACATCGACAGAAGAATGCACATTTAAGAACTGTTAACAGAACTGAAAGTCATAAAAAATATTTGCTTCTGTTTTGTAAAACACAAATTTCATTCTGAGTAAAAATGCTTCTCGTTTCTCAATCCTCTCTGTCCCCTTTCACTTTCTCACCACAACATGTCTCTCCTCATGAAGCTTTGGCAGCAGTTGAAAGCAATCGGTTTCACAATCTTATTGTATTTTCGCCGATGGCACCCAACAGTGAAGTGGAGTGAACTTTTCTCTGGCACTTATCAAGGTCTTGGGGTTCTGCAGTCGTGCTCATTCTGTCCCGATGAGGTTTACGAGAACGGTCAGGTTGTGTTCTGAAAACTACACTACCACTTGATAGTTCTACTGTATATTAGATTGGACCCAGCCAGCTTCATAATCTATGGTTAAAAAAGGTGAATGTGTAAAAAAACGCTGATGTTGATTCCGGCGGGGGTCCCCCACACTGTTTCCATTCACAAAGCACATGGATACATAACGTCCTGCGGCCCGATAGGTCTGTTCACCTTTCGTACAGCGCGTAACTAATAAGTGTCTCCCAGCTTGGGTGTCTGGTCTGCATAGTTTTTCCTTACAGGGGTTTACCGTGACTCTCTGAATGGCATGTTATTTATACCCGGCCGGAAGGCTACTACGTCATTAGCGATACTACTTCCCTTGACTGCCAGGTCCAAGTGTCATATTTGTAACCATGCGGACAGGTGCAGGACATGTGATCAATCCAATGATGACGGCTAGTATATTTAGCCCGTGTACATGGCATCCCAACTGGCTCAAAGGTCACGACTCCTGTTACAAAACGGACCGCTAGCACCTCTGCAGCGGCCCGTGACAGTTTGAGTTATGCTACAGAGGTGTTGGGATGTAGCGGTTGACGCACAGACGTTTCTGTTTCATTTCAGCAGAGAAAGATCTGATAACGCTTTGGAAACTGCTGTTTTGCACCTTTGTGTTAGGAAGGGTTAAGATATTTTATTCATGTGCGTCTAGTGTTATCTTATAAAAAGTCATCATAACTAATAAATAATTAAATAGTATTCACCCTAAAATTGTTATTGTGAATCCTCGTTTTTGTGGCACATATACGTTATAACTTTAGATAGATATATTACTATATAAGATATTACTATATAAGCTTCCACATCATGATAATGTTATGTTTATGCTGTGCAATTAATTGTATTGTTGGCTTCCAACAATTATGAAAACTAAATAATGGAGCTAAAATAATTATTGTCCAAAACACACATATAATTTATATATACATATATCTATTTATATACTTTATTTAATATTTTTTTCCTTATTCAGTTGAATTCAAAAAGACAAGTTATTTATTTATTATTAATAATGATTAATTATGCTGATTCTTTTATTTAAAGTAGTTTTCCAAAAATCCTGATAACTTGTTAATACTACTACTACTAAAAATAATAACAACAACAATAATAATATTTTTTTTTCTTAAAAACAATAACATTATACTTGTAAACAAAAAATATTTAGTGCTTATAAAGAAATCTATTTTTTAATTTAATAGATTTTTCAGATATCTTTAATGTGCCAGTCGTTTTACCAGCAGTTTTTAATATGTTTTATATTTGTTGAATACAAATATTTTTTAAACGTGAATGTTACCTAAGGTGACCTCTCATACTGAGGGTTTGACCTAGTTATCTTTTACAGTGTCTTGCATATTTGCAAGTTGTGGCTCTCCGTGGTTAACCCCACCAAACCCATCTGTATTCTGGCTGCGACAGACATCTCTAAAACCCTGAACTCCTATATACATGTTGGCAAAACACTAAAGCGACAGCTACGGCCCATGCTCTCTGGATTTAAGTTTACATGCAAAAGCTAAATGATCTTAATTGATCTGGAAATATAAAAGTAAATTTCTGATAGAAAAGATTGAATAACGTGAGAAAAATAGCCTTTAGGCATCAAGTGGTTATGTATTTGCTTATGGTTGAGTAAGTCATTTGTTTCTGTTGGTTTTTTGTCATGCCATCGACCGGAGGGGATTTAAACACACCTCGATGCTGCTTAACTCAATCTCTGATCTGCTTTGTGTATGTGAACCAGACCATTCTGCTCTGAACCGGAGGGATGTTATTGCTGCAATCAATTTCCAAATTCCACGAAGGCCTGAAGGCTCTGTTTTAACTTCTGTTTTTTAGGTTTGCAGCCAAGAGTGAGAGACGTATGCTATTCGAATTAAGCACATACGCCAAAGCTTTTTATTGCAGTTGAATTTCAAGGTTATGGTGGGGAGAGCCGTTCCAGATAAATCTCATGCAGACCCGTAATCTTCAGTCATCATTTATTCACTCTGGTTTTGTTAAAACGTGTATATAGTTTGTCATAAAATAGTTGTTGTTTTTCTCCTGCAGGCTGTTGAGACGTTTGGCTACTCTGTTGTCCCAGCAGGCCACACTGATGGCCTCTAATGAAGCTTTTAAGAAGCAGGCGGAGGGAGCCAATGACGCCGCAAGGAAATACATGGATGAAAATGAGACGCTGCAGGAGGTGAGAGAGATCGACACACAATTCTCCAGTTTTACCAGGACCTCCAAAGATCGCCCTTGTGTTTGGTTAATGACTGTCATGGGGTTTCATTTGAAATCTCAATAGGAACTTCGTCGTAATGATTAAACTTTACGTGTTATCATACGTCAGTCCGGTTTATGAAGAAAGTGTCCATCTCGGTTTTCCTCTGAGAAATATAGTGCATCAACATATCAGTGAAAGTGGGTCACTGAACTCAAGCAAGCTGATGTTTACCTCTAGAGGGCAGCAAATTAAAGGGATAGTTCATCTATAAATAAAAATGTCATTTATTCACACTCAGGTTAGTGAAATATCTTCTATTGTGTTCTGCAGAATGAAAAAAGTGACACAAGTTGTGAATGACATCAGGGAGAGTTAATAATGCAAGAATTTTCATTTTTGAATGAAATATGCCTTTAACGGTTGATTTTGAGCGAAATCACAATTAGATTGATTTCATCGTACGAAATTATACTATTAATCCTTTATGAATTAAATCAATAGCCAAAGCCGAACACGAAACTTCGCTCAGGGTCAAAACTGACCTTTAAAAAGACCTTTTCACAAGGTCAACTGGTGTGCAAAAAGCTCCAGTGTGCAGAGGAGAATGCTGGGATAGTTCCGCAGGGCCACACTGTGATGGGCGGCTCAATTACAGTGCTGACGTGCAGAAAGTCACCGCATTGATCTTTGCATGGTGTCACCCCGCATAGAGGCACGACGCACGTGGTTATCACACACACACATATGCGTTCATGTCGCCATCATTCTTGTCTGTCAAATACTGTAACGCCACATAGAGAGCCATAAACAGCACAAGCCGTGCCGGATGACAGATATTGAAATATTTCAATTTAGTAAATGAAGTTTGACCCTTGCAGAATGATGTGTGTAAATCTCCCGCAGACACAGCTTGTGGCCGCTCCGCTCGTGAGAAACGGTCAGACGGGTGGTCCGGACGTGAGCAGGATGAGATGACCTGCCTGACCTTGACTGTTTCATAATAAATCGCAACGTTTAAAACACTAGGAAGCATTTTTAGTATGTAGTATTATTTTAAACTCTCTTAATGGATTGTAAGTATGAAAACTTAATACTGATATATGAATGAATATCATTGATAGATTATTTTTAGAAGATATATGCAAAATCAAGGCAGTGTAGAGACGGACTGCATTACGGGAGTGGGCGGCCGCTGCTGAATTTTCTTGCCATGATTTCTGTTTCCATGGTGACAGTGGCCACATCTCTGATTGGCTTTTTTGGATCAAGGGTAGTTATTTTTAAAAAACAATCATTTTTAAGAATGGAGTTGAAATCACATTAGCCTATGGCTTTTAGTGAAGCACCGTTCTAACCCTGACTGGTTTATACATGAAGTCTAAAGACGTCTAAATCAAACATTATGTGGCACAAATCTAAAGTGATAGTTCAACCAAAAATGAACTTCCGTCATCATTTATTCAACCTCCTCTCATTTCAAACCCGTATGACTTTCTTTCTTTTACAGAACACAAAAGAAGAAAATTAATTTGAAGAATGTTGTTATCTGGACCCAATTCACTTGGTTTTGTGGTCATACACTAGAAGTCAATGGGGTCCAGTGCTGTTCGGTGACCAACTTTCTTCAAAATATCTTCTTTTATCTGCAAAGAATCCTAGTTTCGTAGTTTTAAATAAAGTTAATATAATTCCTATACCAAAAATATTACAATATAATATTATTATAAATTGCATTTTTAAAATCAATTGTTTTCTTACTACCAGGCCAGGTGCTTGCGTCTTGGTTTCCACTTCAATGTCAAAAAGTGGATTCACATTTTATCAAATGTAAATAGGATGATTATTTTTTACAAGAATCTCATTCACAATTTGTGACCCTGAACAACAAAACCAGTATTATGGGTCAACTTTTCAAAATCGGACAAAAAAGCTTTCTGTTGATTTGTTAGATGGACAATATTTGGCTGAGATACAACAATTTAGAGTCTGAGGGTGCAAAAATCAAATACTGAGATACACCGTAAAGTTGTCCAAATTAAGTCCTTAAGATAACATATAACTCACAAAAATAAATGTATTCATGGAACTTGATCTTTACTAAATATCCTAATGATTTTTCACTATTGGCAAAAAAAATGTAATGGTTTAATGGTCCAGGGTCACATATAGCAGTTATAAGTTATGTGACATTGTGTTTATAAATACTTTAAATGACTGTTAGCTTACAAGATTCCTTTGCTGATGGCTGTTAGCACCCTTAAACAAGCAATGTGTCTTATATTTAGCATTTTTGTTTTAGAACAAGATTTCATTGAAGTCATTTTCATGACAATTTTTTACATTGTCTCTGTGAATTGCGCTTTATACATTGACTCATCTTTTTTAGCCTAGGTAAATTTGTTTTGAAAACTCATCCTCCTGGCTCCTGTCCCACTCTTTTCAGCTTGAACGTGTTATAATTTTTCTTATATCTCCAGTTAACATTAAAACATCTGACCCACATCCAAAAGCATGTTGTTCCCAGCGGGCAGGACACAACCTTTAGATGTATGTTCCCCCCTGTGTATGTTCTGTTGTTCAGGTCCTGTTACATTGCAATATGTCCGATTAGCTAACCTTAAAGTATTCACACGGTCACATTCGAATGATTTTCTGGAGTATGTACTTGGACTAGTTTCACGTACGAGGAAGTTTCGTGACCCTTGACAGGATTAACGCAATACTCCTTCTGACATGATGTTCACTTGTAAGGAGTACGAGAGTACAGCAAGTTCAGTAAGTTCAGTGACGTAAGAGCACGGTTCTTCTTACTTGACATTAAATCAAAACAAAGGGAAGCTGAGATGTGACATGACAGCTCACGGTTGACTGGTGTTATTAAAGCTGTAGGTGCTTGATTTTATCCAAGAGAAGTGCTCGTAAACGTTTTATGAACGAAGCCGTACCTGAATGAGAATTTGAAACTGCAGCTTTCTGGTTATTGGTTAACGTTTTTTAGTAGTTTGTGCTGCCTAGGTGACATCAACAGTCCAGGAAAGGTGTTTCAGAAGCAGATTAAAGGTTACAGAGACAAAAACTAATGATTTGCAATACCAGGAACATGTGTTGAAGGGGCCAGTTTTGACTTTGAAAGGTCAAGGGTAACAGCCAAACGTTTTTGAGGATACATCTCCAGAGGAACTGGGGACGTGACAAGACATTTCATGACACATTTGAGAAATAACCGCACGTCCGTCTCATGATATGACTAATAGATTCTGCCTGTTTTTGCAGAAATTGCGGGAGGCAGGCGTGGAGGTGCCGGAGGTGGGCGGAAAGGCCAAGACCAATGCAGAGGAGGAGAAGAAGAAACTTGCTGTAGAGGTCCGACAGTTGAAGGATGAACTCGAGGCAACTAAGAAAGGTGAAATAAATACTGAAACCATCATAAAATAATCTTTCTTCTGTGGACCCAAAAAGAAGATATTTTGTGAAATGTCTCATTGGTTTTGTGTTCATACAGTGGGGGTCAGTGTTGTTTTGCTACCAATGTTCTTCAAAATACCTTCTTGTGTGTTCTGCAGAAGAATGACATGAGTAAATGATGAAGGTGTTTCGGTGAACCGTTCTTTTATGAATTCAAACAAATGTTCTTGTTAATTCTTTTGTTTTGGTTGTTGGATGAAATGTCACTGTACATCATTTGAGCAATTTTGGGGAGACATTAGGCGCTTTTCGACAGGATAAGTTCAGGAACAAGGTTCTGGAATGAGCGAAGAGGGCGTGAATTAAGTTTTCCCTCGGGCCATTTTCCCCGATAGCATTTGCACCAGCAAAAGGAACTATTTAGTGACGTAAGCCGTTCCACAGCAACGTGATTTAAGCACGTCCGTCGAACAACGACAAACAACCAAACAACAGAAGTTCAGGGAATCAGCGTTTGCTTGCACACGGGTCTATTCCTGCCAGTTTACACCCTGCCTCAGAGAAGGAGCTAAAGTGTTCTTCCAAAAAGGTCAGAATTTTTTTTATGGACGGTTCCTGCGGAAAAGCGTGTACTTCTGGCAAGTCGTTCCGGATCTACAAAATCATTCCTGCGGTCCGAAAGCCCCTATTTACTGATCGGACCCTTGAAATATTCATAAAGATTTAAAATTCATTAAATCAGTTTTGTTATTTGTCAGAACAGAACAGGGAGGAAACCTCTGTCTTCTTCACACTCCTAACAGCTGACGTAGTCAGTCGGGAGTAAATATAGATAGCAAGTGTTACAAGGTTTACCCAACCTGGTCTGATAAACCGGCGGTGAGTAACTCAAGATTACACCAGCAGAATGAACTCCTCACTGACAAATGAGTCTAGTAAACCTGAAGGTCGCGTCCCTCTGAATACCCACATACAGCATGTTGACATTTTACACAGTATTGCATCCAGTGTGGATAAATGTAAAATGGGTTGTAATGCATTCTATTGTCACCGCATCCGGTGTAGACACAGTGTTATAGACCATTTCTCAAGACATAAATGATGCTGGTCCAGAAGAACTTCCTGTTTCAGTTTTTAACACCAACAAAACATTTATAACTGACTGAATCAAAATGATAAAGATTTTAACATTTGCAGATTTTTTGATTTTATTACATATATAAGATTTAAAAAAGCTTGACTGCTGGACCGGTGTGTACATCTGTTAAAAAGTTCAATGTGACCGTTTTGCATCTTTGCGCAATAATGCTAAGCAAATCATTTCAGGAACACAAGCGCCAGTTTGATTTGTTGACTGAGACTTTGTGATGATGCTGTAATGAAATGACAGGGTGCTGCAGAAATATTCTTCTGAGTTCTGAGGTTGTTTTTGTTGCTTTGATTCTGACTCTGTTTTCTTGTGTTTGCAGCACATCAGAAGGCCGACAGTGACGTGAAGGCCATGAAGAAACAAGCGGAGAACCTCACGACAGAATATGACCGTCTGTTGGAGGAACACGCCAGACTGCAGGTCAGTGCTTCAACACACACACACATTGGGAAAGATATTTTACTTTTCAAATAAACATAATTTAGTTTAATATAGAATCTTTCTGGCCCCATAATATTAGGTTTACCAGGATCACAGGGGCGCGCACACACACATGTTTTTTTTGTGCTGATAAAATTTGAAAACGCAGAAATTCTGATAAAATGATTACTTTGATACACTGGAGGTCACTTGGATAAATGAAATAAATTGTAAATGTGTCAGAATATTTTGCAGAGCTGCTCATTTTCACTCGTCTGAAATCAAGCAATTACGAGAACAGATGTGATGGCACTGTTGTCGAGTTAGTGAAGAAGTGCTACTGGCGCATCTGTGTTAACACTACAGAAATACAAATATCACAGGCCTAATGCAGATTTGTATAATTGCTTGTATGTAAGATTAATGCATCCCTAAACTACAGTTATTTAAAATCAAATAGCGGGTTGTATCTGAAATATTTTGAAACGGTATCAAGACTCAATGTAATGCTATTATAGTACGTCCCGATCATAGACTGTAAAAAAGATGGACAGTGTGATGCCGCTTCCTTCCATTGTAATGAATCGAACGTAAAATTATCAGACTATTGGCGGCGACATGTTACGCAAAAACGTCAGTTTGGAGCCTCTGCATTCGCAGAAGGAATCGTCAATGTGCGCAACAGTGAGCACCAAGTGGAGCGCGTTATCAAGCTCCGCCCCATATTCCCTGATGACTCATTCGCAAACGAAGAAGTCATGTTACCACACCCCATTTTATAACATCTTATAATTTACTAAAGCCAAACTTTTTTAATAACAGAGCATTAACGTGATAAAAACGTCTAAAAGAACTGAAAACATCTTTGGGAAAAAAAAAGATTTGAAGTGTAATTGGATTTTATTGTTTGGCTCCTGTCTCATTTGTGTACACGGAGGGGGCGGGGTTTATGAGCTGTACTGCAGCCAGCCACCAGGGGACGATCAAAGAGCAGCCTCACTTTTGAGGTCGTTCGATGCCCCCCTAGTCCCGATGCTGCCATAAAGGCTTTTAGGCACATAGTGTAACTGATCATCGGCAATGTTTTATTTTTTTACATTTTGCCAAGAAGTTATGGGATGTGAGCCTTCATGGAAGGTCTGACATTTTGGTACCGAGTAAAGTTGGAAATCCCATACGTGTTGTCATCCGCCTGTTTCTAAAATTATAGATCGAGAGTCAATTTCAAAGTAGCTCACTATAGCTGCATCTCAGGTTCACACTACTTCTTCCAGCTCGGGGTTATAAATCACATAATATTACAACGAATCATAGTTAACATAAATCATTTCAACACACGGCAGAAATTCGGAATTAGTTGTATTCCAGCACTTTTTATGCTGCACAGGTTTACCGGCCTGGCTCGAGCATACTTGCCAGTAACGCAAATAATCGAGTCTATTTTTCTGTTTTGAGTCATAATAAACTATACTGTAATCTATACTCCCACAGATGTCATAGATGTGCGTTTATTTCTCTGAACCCGGTGCACCTGCTCTGAACTGCCCTCTTTGGAGATCTTATCATATGACTGCAGGGGTCCTTCTATGTGTGTGCGTGCGTGGTGCTGGTAACCCCTATAGTGTGGGGACCAAATGTCCTCACAAAGATGTCAGTCATTTTTGACCTTGTAGGGACATTTTGGTTCCCAAACTGCTTATAAATTAAACTAAATTGTGAAAATGCAAAAAAAGGTGTGTGTGTGTGTGTGTGTGCATGCGCATATGCATGCATGTGTGTGTGTTTGCAAGGGGGTTTACAGACACATCATGAGCATGAGGTCATGACTCATGAGCATGTGCTCTGGTTATACACATTACACACTCAACACACACCAGACATGTCAATAAGGTGCTTACTGCATCCGTGCACCGGTTTATTTTTGCCGCTATTATCAAAAGACATATAAGTGCTGTTTGAATCTGATGTGTTATGAGGGTTATTATTTCACTCCAAAACGTAAAGAAAACAGACGCTTTTGTGACATTAAGGCCCATTTTCCCTTTAAATTTTAGGATAAAAATACAAACTTATTATTTAGTAGTATTAGGTTAATCTAACGGGTCAAACCGTTGGACCCGGCTGGCTCAGCTTCACATGTCGCTACCCAAGTCACTTACCAAATCTTACCGGATTGTGCAAATCTGCGGCTCTGTTAAATTTTAAAGATCTTTCTGTTTCTACGCAGGCCAAATACGAAGCCGAGCAGGATAAAAAATCGGACTAAACGGAGACCACAGTGCACTCGGCCTCTTTCCTGCATCCTCATTGGCCGAAAGCAGCTCCGCCGGGCTGTGTGTCACTCGGCAGGCTGTTGAGTGCAAGCAGGGTTCTGTTCCTCAAAAAACTTGATTTTCTATTCAAGCTTGCAAGTTTATTTTTGTTGTTGCTGTGATTTTCTGCTGTTTTTTTATTTTTATTTCCAGAGCGTTGCTCATAAAGACAACATAACATGTCCTTTCCAGATTTGTGTGATATGTATAATTTGTACATGGTTTATGTAAGAACGGTGTTACAAACAATATACAGAGAAAATGTGCTTTCTGTAATGACGACAAAGAAAGGACAAAGAAAAAAACACTTCATTGAATGTTTTGATACAAGTTCATTATTAATTCCTAATAACAGCGTTTACAACTTCTGCTTTAATTTCCTTGAGGAAATGAATATGTATATATGGTAGCGGTAAACATGCATGTGTTGGTTTATATTAGATACAGGCTACTCTTGAGAACGTTTACGTCCCGTCTTCACTCTCTCCCGCCTTGTTCTCTATCTATAGGCAGATATCTTTGTTGTTCGCCCTGTATGGAATAGAACCCCTCTCTTCTGGGCGGGTGTAGAGCGGAGAGAACGGGTTCTATCCAGTCTCGTCCTGTTTGAGGCCACAGAGTCAGTATAATCTGATATGAGCCTGGCAGAGCTGTTACAGCGGGTAATAACACCACTTTGGCTGGAACAGTAAAGCATTCACAGCTGATATTACATTTCAAAACACAACACACTGTATCTCTCTCTTTCTAGTTCTCGAAACAATATCAACGCCGCGTTAAGAAAATTGGCCACCGTTTTAGGTCATCGCATTGAACTCCTCTGATTCAACATCAGTACAAATACGATGGGATGTTTTGCAAAGGTTCTTGTGGCTCAAGCGTGTCAAATAGAAAGCTTTGCGATCCCAGAGTTAGATTCCTGTTTGGATTTGTGGCGTCGACATCATAATGACATCATAGATGCTTGAAATTCCAGACCTCCTTGACTGTTAACGATAATAAAAATGCGAGGAATGCCATCTGCTGCCATGACGATATGTCACGACTGTATTTGCTATACATGTGGTTATATGAGTAAAGCATTTACTTGAGAGGTTCAATGAATATGTCAATGCACGATTATGAAAGCAGGCGTTTAAAGCAGCGAAGCGTTTCGATTTTTGTGATCAACTGATGTTTTTGATATTATGTTGCGTATTTACCAAATCCGTTTAGAAACCGACTATTGACTTTCTTTAGTAATTTCTATTCCTGCTATGAAAAGTCAATGGGGTCTTATTTTAAAGTGAACTACTCCTTTAAAGGGCATCTTTATATGCATTTCCAAATGTAGCTAGTTCTTCTTTTTATTAGTGTTTCTAGTGTCTTGCAGGGGAAAAAGGAGTGCTGTGAAAACTTTGCAATTGTTCAATATTTGATGTATCAGTTTTGCGTAATGGGCGTGTTTCCATAGTCAGTATCTTCCTCTATTGTCATCAGGAAACTGACGCTGCATCTTTCTCCATGAGTATCTTATGTTTCATGTGGTCAAGTTGGGATGTTGATGAACGAAACGAAATAAATAAAGTCTGTCATCTTAAATGCTGCGTTATATTGTATTAGTTACATATTTTAATGATTGTATTATTAGGGTTATCTGTCATTTAGTCTGACGGAAAACTGCCCGGATCTCATCATTATTATCTCTTTCTCTCTCTCTTACTGTGCTGCCAAGGACTAACTCGGGTTCAGATAAGTGCAAAAATACTAACAATGTAAACAAGAGAGAGACGTATATGAAATTTAGCGGCATCTAGGGGTGAGGCTACAAATTGCAACCAATGGCTAACTCCACCCCTTCCCATCTGGCTGACAAAGAACAAACAATGTCGTCACGTTCTCGCTTCTTTGCCGAAGGAGTTAACGCATTTACATTGTAGTTTGTCCGTTAACGGCTACTGTAGGAGCAACATGATAAATTCCATAAATAGAAAAATAACCGCTCATTCTAAGGTCTTTGTACACCTCTGAAGACATAGGTATGTATATCATAGTGCACTTTAGTCAAAAGATCCAACAAAAATTAAACTCTCTTGAATGTTCCTAGCACTTCATTTTTACTGATCTGTTAACATTTACTCACATTTAATGAGTAAATGTTAAACCATGCAAACCTACTAAAATAACCGAGATCACAGCTCTGTGCATTCTGTTCTTTCACTCAACCACATTCTGGGATGCTTTGTAAACAGTATGAGTTCTCGTGTACAGTACACTTGTTTGTACAGACTAACCCATTTAAAAATAAGAAATGATAATGTTTGTTTTGGTATATAAATGATGTTTTAGGATTATAAATATAAATGTCCCAAGACCGAAGTGAAACACCTTTGAGCTCAGTCGGTTTCAGTTGAGTAATATATCGAGTTTTGGTAAATTTGACCTTGAACTGGTTAAATGATTCAAAGCATTGAATTGTACGTGTCGAGAGTCTTTGTGTCACCAGTATGAAGATGATTATATAAATGATGATATTAATGATGATATTAAACAGATGTGGCTGCCCGGTCTTTCATTCTCACATCATAATACTGAACATTTGGCTCAAAGTCTCTACAAGCTCTTAACCTGATCTCCCTGCAATATTTGCTAAACAACGATGATATTCTATTATTCTGTGTTTAAGAAGTGTTTAAGGAATGTAAAATTGCTGTATACATTCACAGGGAAACCATTTCAATGTTGAGTTTGTTGCCAGTGGTCTGTTGTCAAAACACTTTGAGGCCTTTTCAAACCTGTATTACATAACCACATATTATGTAATGTCTGAGCAATGCAGTGTTTCTATACAAAATGAGCAACTCCCTTTTGATAATCAATCATTTTTCTATCTGTCATGAACATGCATTCATAGGCCATCTTCCCACGCATTAAAGCCTTTTCTTTTTGTCAGTTAAACCATTTAGCTAAAAAATACATCATTCATAAAAAAGCCATTTGTATGTTCTGTATCTGTGTATCTGGACCAGCACAGGACAGCATCATTGGTTTAACCAGTGGGTGTAAAGTTGAGATTTCTATATCAGACGTTGGAGTGTGAAACCTGAATGAATTCTATTATCATCATTTGCAAATCTTCAGTTGATTCATGAAACGTGTTTGGCCCAGTGTAAACTCTGCTACAGTATTTACTATGTTATTCCACATTCATATTTGTCTGTATTGTTTACTAGCTGATGTTAAATGAGTGGGAGTTGATTTCAGCTGTCGTGCTTCAGGACCGAGCTTCTGTCTGCTCTCAACTGTAGACAGGAATAGCGTCGAGCAGTTCAGTTAAACATAGTCAACAAACTTCTGCCAGCCACAGCCTCGGCTTAATATGGCAGCTGCGCTTCTCCTGACAAACCCTGCATTGTTTAACGCTGACAGGGTGTAATGACTCCCACCCGCCCCGGTTACCAGGTCTGAATCCGCCAAGAACTGCACGGCCAGGAAAATTGTCTACAGGACAGTTAACAGTAATATCTTGGCTCGAACGGCCCTCACAAAATGTGCTAATGATTATTTTAGGTTCCGTTCCAACAAAAATCATCATTGAAACTATTGTCCCGTCCTAAAAAAGTTTTATTTGTACTATAATTTAGGCTACTGTACTTCTTTCTAAGTAAAAAGAACACTTTTAATTGACATTCAATGTGTTTCTCAGACAAACGCTGAACTATTAAGCAATAGTTCACCCCAAAATTTTAACTCCGTCGTGTTTTTCAAAACTTGTATATGACTGAAACACAAAAGATATTTTGAGAAGTGTCTCGGCGGTTTTGTGGCCATACAATGGAAGTCGATGGAGTTTATTTGTTACCAAAAATCTTATGTTCTGTCATACAAGTTTGAAATGACATGAGGGTGATTGAATTATAAAAGAGTCATTTTTTATTTGAGAGAACTATCCTTTAAACACTTTATTTAGGGCAATCCAGTCCCACTTTGGATAGAAAAAGTAGTAATTCAAGTACACTAGTATGAACTACATAAAATATATTTCAAATATAAATTTAAATTTCATTTTGGCTTAAAGATTCTGAATAAAATGATCTTATTCACAAGTATACCTTTCGTAATGTATTAACCCCTATACAATAAAAGATAATAAAAGATCTTCAAACAAACGTTCAAATCCTTTCTTTTTCTTTTTGAATGGCAGAAGTGGCCAGGATCAAGTTCACACTTTTTTCATGGCGACTGTCTTACGCATTTTGGTAACAAAACAGTCTAATTCATAAAGATTAAGACCCCCATTCTCATGGTTGGATATTACCAGTTTTATAAAAGAATAATGTTTTTGTTTTATTTAGTTATCTTATAATTGCTTATTTAAAACTTGTTCCGTGTTCTTAATTGAACAAAATTGTACGTATTTGTGACCCTGCCTGTAAAATCCCGTCTTATATAAAAAAAAAAATTAAATAATTCGGTTCACTGAACTTTTAAAGTGGTCTTTCTTAGTCAATATAACATATCAGGGTTATAATTTCCCTGATACAAACAGTAAATCACAAAAATATGACTTTAGCTAGGTTTAAAGGCAGTGTCACATATACCGTACCTTTGATATGAAGCAAAAATAATGAGACCTTTTTCATGGAGTTAGTTTATTGCCATTTGTTGCTTTGATTTGGGGCAGGTGGATTATCACAAAATCACAGTGGTGTTCAGCATCGATGCCCCCCTGACATTGAGAGGGATGCTGTAAGATGGAGCACTCACATTTACTTCTACAGTCACATTAGCTGCATTATGACTACAATGAGAAATGGAAATCCATGGTTACGTTACAGTTCACCGCAGGAATGAAAGAGGTCAATGATCTTATCACCAGGTCATCAGTGAGTTTATTTCAGGACAGTATCCTCACCCAAAAAGTTTCTTTCCTTCATCACATGAAAGAGCCAGTCAGGGGCTGCTTTTAAACATAATCCATCTGCTCTCAAACTCCAACATTTTCTCCGAATCAGTCTGTGGAAGACTTGCTAGGAACCGAGTCTAATTGAGTCCATGTAAACAGAGATACAGAAATATCTTTACTGCATTCTGAACTGAAGTGAAGGAGTTAAGTGAAGGTGTTTACACGCTGTCAATTTGGCTCCTTACATCTCGACCAGCCACATTCAATGAACCTTTAGTGCAAAGATACTGTCGAGAATGAATTTGGCAGAGCACACATTTTCTTCTTTTGTTAACATTTCTTTCTACATAAACATTTCTACACATGATCACTATATAATAATTGATCTACTGACCAACCCAAGCTCGTGTTTGGATGGGGAAAAGAATGAAGATTGAGGATCATCTTGAACTTGGTTGAAATTGTTTCATCCCCATCTGACCTTTATTTTGATTTGAATGCAGTTTGGTTTGAGTCACATTGGAATTAAAATGTTTAGGCTCCTAGTCAAGAAAGTCTCGTCTTTCCTTAGATATACGTAAAAGAAGCACTTTATTCTCATCAAATGGGCAGCTGTCAATCTTTTTAAGATTGAATGACATTGTGGGTAATACTTTGGAAAAGAATAATGGACATTTAAGAAATACTGAATTGCTCTTTTTGATCAAATTCTCTTTCATAAAATCACAGACAGAAGTGAAATAATGGTGCAAAGTCTTATCTTTATGAACCAAACCGAGCTGGATTCTGGGTGGTCGGCAAAAAATACTGGAGTTTTACACACACAATCTAACACATTTAACACCTGTAGCACTTTATTTAAAATAAACTCATTTTCATCTCACACTCGTTCTGCAACTGCATTGCAGCTTTTCAAGAAGAATTCCCACTCCATACTTCAATCTTTATCAAAAGTAGTACATACAGCTTCAAACGTTTCAAATAGAACACACAGATATTCAATAGGTATTCATATATATATATATATGCATATAAGCAAAATAAAAGCCTTCACAAAATAAATCTCTGATTTATTTTACAGTTTGTAAAATAAAACAAATAAACAACATGAAAACTCATCCTAACACGATTAAAAAGTGCTAGCAGATTATTTTACAACAATGTGCAAATGTATTCTGAAGCCTTACGTTATGCCGTCTAATTTGTACATTCTTATTACATCTACGATGTCACGATGATTTAGTGAACAAAGTGATATTTCTAAAGGGCAGAATTCCCACAGGTCACGATGAGGCGGGTTTTTTTGGGACACCTTGGCTATTGATGGATGGCTTCTCAATTTAAGACAATTAAAGGCAGAGTTTGGCAATGTGTCAATCCTAAAATGTACCGCTTGTGCAATGAAAACACAATCACAGGCATTACAGCAGAACTTCTCTTGTGTTGAGCATTGGCAAAAATAATAAAGATATTACTAATAATAGAAATAATAACTTGCTGTTTCTAAGAAAGATATTTTTGACGTTGTCAAATTGTTAACATTTTGGGGTTTGTTTCTTTCAAGTCGAGACGAGACAATGTGCTTTTAAACCGTGAAATATGTTCATTTCTGTTATTTAAAGCTACATATTAACATCGTTTTTTTTGGTTTTGTTTGCATTGCTCTTTTTAAACAAAAATTTAAAATCCTACAAAAAAATCTGAAAACATCATAATACTGGCACTTATATAAATATTGAGCCCCAACTTGAAATTGATACTTACAAAATGCAACTTTTGGTTTACTAGCACCTTAAGAAAGTGCCACTTTTCTTATTTAAACGTTCCCGTCATGTCAACAATACTCTCTAGAGGTTTCCAGACACAAATCACTAGGTAGATTTTATGGCAACCAAAACCATCTTCTGCAGACAGAGATGGAGAATCTTGCTCTGTTTGGCACACGATGATATCTTTCGAGTATTAAGGTCACCTGTCTTAAATGAAGACACATCATGCAAAAGCTGAAACTTTACAAGAATTCATTTTCAGTGTTTGGCAAGTACTGGTGGCCGTAAATCTGCAATGACACATTCAGTTCAATTTTTTTAGACTCTCTTTTGAATGATCAGTAAAATACTGTAAGTATATGTTTCATATTTCTTTATTGTAACATTATTTTAGTTGATTTAATCTCCATAAGATTGTAGTCATTTGGATGTTGTTATATTTTTAAAAAAACATTTGCAGGTCGTTTGAACACTTGTAAGCGTGTGATTCTGGTCAGGATTTGTTTTATGTGTCAATGCAAGCCCTTATGAAAATTAACCATGATTTTATCATAGTTAAAGTTTTTGTATTGTATAAACATGATTTTTGAATAAACTATGGTTACCACAAATGAACCATGGTTAACATAGTAACCTTTTTTTTGCATTAAAAACATGGCTAATTTTCATAAAGTTAGAGACCCTTACGTTCAGTAAACCGGCCTGTGGGAATTGTGCCCCGTTCTCTGAAATGATGTACTACTCCCAGGTTAACCCAGGCACAAAACTATGAGTTGTCAGGTTAGACACTTTGCCCTCCAAAGACAAGCGGATTTAACCCATCCAGGTGTTGATATGTGCAAAACATTGTTTAGTGTGTAGTCTGAACTGGTGAACGAATAAATTAATCTGATCATGTACACGTTTGTATTAAGACTGTAGAAATGGTCACAACTCTGTGAAATACTGATGATTTCTTTAACCAGCTTGCCTTAGGAGGGGTTTTGAAGGCTTTCCCTTTGATTTGTATTTACATAACACTCTCGAAAATGATCACCTTGTTCTCTTCAGTTCCAGGAGACAGAGAGGCAAGGCTTTTAATATCAATGTCAGGGGCCATGTATTCCAGATGATGGTTCCCCCACACTGGTTTGGTCAGATGATCCCAGCGCTGCATGAAAAACAAAGCAAATGAATCCATGAGTTCTCTTTTTGTCTTTTTTATGAAGACAAACATGTAAATACACATAAATGCATTTTGGGTCCTAATGTATCCATTACGAGACCTCAATGTATTACAAAAAAATGTGATTTAAAAAAAAAATATTATTATTTTGCATATTTCAGTCCCTGCTGGATTTTGCGATTGTAGAATTGAAAGAAAAGATTGCCGCAGATTTTCCATACGATTTTGCTAAAGATGCACCACATGTGACGTCATCACATCATGCATTCAGTAAAAATCTGTTCCCACACGTGTCACTTTCTTTAACAGTACGCCTGTAAGCAACACAAAGCCATGTGATCTATGAAGAAAGCTGTCGTGTTTATATCAGTGACAATGAGCTTCATCACAATCGACTTAACTTTGTTTTCTTTAACGTATGCAAAGTTCAGGGCATAAATTCAAGTTTCAAATTTCAGTTTCCTAAACCTAAAAGCCCAACGAAAGTGATGGTTTCTTGACCTGTCAGTCATATGACCACTTGGTGTTGGGCGTTCCCAGATCTTCAGTTAGCGAAACTAGCTTAATGTTGTTGCATGAGTTGATGCAATGTTTGTTGAATTATTTTCAATTAAAGTAAATTAGTGTGTAAACATTGTCTGCTGCATCTTTTAATCATATAAACTATTAACTAATGTTATCACAGGTGCTAGTTTAAAAGAAGAACCCTGCTTGCCAAATCAAGTAGTAATTTTTCCACAAAAAAAAACTACAATTTTTAATCACAAAATTATAATAATTAAGCATTCTTTTCCGCAACATTCACAAAAAATCTGTTAAAAAAAGAGGAAGATCTTCCTATATATATACATATACTATCCTACACTAGACGCCTCATGTTGCATGTGCATTAATATATGTATTTGAATGCAATGCTCTGTATTCTTTAGCAAACATTGAGGTGGATAAAGGATTTGTGGCTTCATCAATAGAAACGACAACCATTAGTCTAGTTACTATAAAATCACACATCGATTTCGACTGCAGTGTTTACTGATGTGCATGAAGTGCTGTTGGTTCCACGTTTGTCTGGGATCGTGTTATGAAAACAACACTGCTGTCATAATACCAGAAGCAAAAGATGTGGTCTTTTGATGTAACTGCTTTGCATACCTCTCTGAATGTTCCCTTGGCTCCCGCGAGCTTGTACACCAGGCTAACAGGGATGCAGAGCATGGAGGAGAGAGCCAAGCACCATCCGATCACCTCTCCCCACCACGGGTACACGTACACATTGTTGTAGGTCAGAGGCTTGTAGTTCAGCAGGTGAAATATGAAGATACCCTGAGCCACAGAAGAGAAGATCAAAGCCCAAATAAGTGCTGTATTTAAAACAGTGGAATAAGAGAAGCTAAAGTGAACGAGAGGAGGTGAAGAATTTCCTATATCCTCAGACCAGAATGTGTGTTTTTAACATTAATCAATAACTGTTAACCTAACACAAGTGTTTTTTCTGTGCTATATGTTTCTTCTACCTTTTTGTTTAAAAACATAATGTAGTTTGTATATTTAAAATGGTATTTTGCATATATCAGCCATTAAAAGCCATACGAGTCATGCACTATTAAAGACACATAAACCTGAAGCAGGTCATCAGATTTTTTGGGGGGGTTTCGAGCACTCACCATGCAAACACATGGAGTTATAAAGGACCAGCACCACTTTATCCATGGGAATGGCCGGTAACCGATCATACGAGCAATATCATCCATGAACCTGTCAGCACCTGCACGCAAGAACAGTTTAAATTGTTATTCACTTTTTGTCTTTGATTGCAAAAATAATTGTGAAATGAATGTCTGTAAAAGTAGAAGAGAAAACAAGACATGATAAGACGGCAGAAGCGATTCTCACCATAAACCCACGCGACAACCACGCATTCCCAGAATGCTTGCCACAGTAGGGTCATTCCACTGGCTGAGTAGTAGTCAAAAAGCTGGAAGACGTACATCCCTCCCTAGAAAGAAATCATAAAGAAATACTTTTCCAATTTCAGTAAAAATAATATGTAAAATACAAATATTATTAATAATAAATTATTTATCGTCAGAAATTGTACGACTTCCTTAACCTTTAGTATAAAACAATAATGCTTATTTGAAAAATGAATTATAAATCAAAATAAAAAAAATATGCTTATATAATATATTAATAACTAATATAATAAATAATCAGAGATTGAGAAAGTTGGTATACTTATTTTATTTACTTTATTATTTTATTTATATATTAATAACATAAACAACATGCCATTTCCACAATCAAATCGTAATACAGTAAATAGAAGTCCCACCCTGTATTATCTCCCTCTGAATGCTCTGTTTCGCACGTTGTGACATTGCGGAAGTTCAAACAAAGTCAGTTTAAGGAAGTCGAGCCACTCGGCGGCCATGTTTGCAACGCCTCTGGGCATCTATTTACGTCATAGTAAGTCCACAGTCCTATCTACTTGCACGGGGAAGGCAGATATTTCTAAATTCGCTGGCAAAAATCACAATTAAACAGCAGATTTCCGCTCATTGATTAACTTGCATTATAACTTGGGTTTGCTAAACTAAGATTGCGTTAAAATCATCTTTTTCAAGGTGGCCTAATCTCCGGCGCCTTAGGACAGGTAGAAGCGCCGCACGAGAGCCCCGCCCCATAGAATCGTCAGTCTTTATTGATTGACGATTGGCTCGTTTTACTAAAATGCAGGACTTCATTCGCTATAGTGAACATTTAACCGTTGCATTCCTCGTCATTCATTGTAACGGCAGTGGCGCATTGTTAATATTAATATTGTTGAAAGCATAGCACAGACAAGTTCGAACAAGCATCCATAAATCACCCCGACATACGCAGCCTGTGAGGTGTAGTTTGAAGCTAGAAAGTATATCATGAAACCTTACGTGTCACAAGCTTCCTGACTCATCTGATTCCCACACGCTGACAATAAACCTCAATTGCCAGATACGCCCCATGACCATATTGGACTATTAGACCACAAAGCTTTGATGATGACGCGAGAGAAAGATCTCTGACATACTCACGACAGCTCTTGTGAACTCACCTGTGTAACCATGGAGAGATCAATGATGAAGCACAATAAACAGCAGATCGCCACCGCGATTTCACGCTGAAAGCGCATGTAACGCGTTCCAGGGAAAAGGTCAAGAATACCAGTCACAAAGCCCTCCACACCGACAAACTGCAGGAGAGATCAGTGTGGTTTTCATTTTACGTTAGAATTTACTGTGAAAAGAATCTTCTTCACTTTTGTGTCACAGAGAGGTAGGAAATAGAGACGGGATTTACATTTCTCTGTACGGTTGCCACGGAAACTAACCTGACTGTCTAATCCCAGCAGTAGCAGCATGATGAAGAACAGGGCGGCCCAGACCGGAGCCACGGGCATCATAGACACGGCTTTCGGGTACGCTATGAATGCCAAACCGGGTCCTGCGGGAAGAAGAGGAAGATGAGAGGCGTGTCACCACGGCCACAGTCCGACCGCTACTCAGACGCACATACACACATACAGCACCAACGGAACAGAGAGAGAGAGAGAGAGAGAGAGGGAGAGAGAGAGAGAGAGAGAGAGAGAGAGAAGCACCTGGATGAGGTGAACGAGTGATAGCTTGTGGAAAAAGGGGCGAGGGAGATTTTATTTGTATTTTTTTACTCTAGAGAGGTTTTCGACTGGCGTTTGGAATTTTGCGTTATGGTTTATGAATTGCTGCGTTTGCTTAATAAATGATGTTGTAATGCGGTTTATTTGTAAAGCATTTAATGCATGAAGTGGGTTAATACTTAGGAAGTCAAACTAATTCAGTTAAATTTGCCATAATACTGGTAAGTATCACAGAACACAGATGAATTCTGATGACTGTTAGTTTAAAAGACACATTTTAAGCCTTTGTTTACATTTCTGAAGGTTAAATACAAGCTTAATGAATTGCGTATGAATAGATGTCAATGTAAACTGGACTGAGCCGACCGATGCTGCAAAAATATCTTAAATGATCAAATGTATGTCAGTTATTTGTCCATGACTTTCATAACTAAATAACATAACATCACATTAAGGGGTCACATCAAGATTATTCTTTTTTTTAAGTTTTGATCAAAAATACATGAATTTGCTAAATTATGACAATTTACCAGCCTATGATAACGTTTTTCCTTCTGTGCTTTAAAACGTCCCCTTTTTACATATGAATAATAAACAGAAGGCAAGTCCATTCAAGTCATGATTTAATAACAACCTCAATGTGAAATGCATCACACAAAGTATTAAGACTGAAATTATCATCATGAAATACGGAAATATGCTGCGATAGTCAAAAAGAAGTTACCAAAATAAATGACTTTGCTATACTTTTCAACCACTATACTCTCAATGGACAAAGTTTAAAATACGTTCAAATAAGCGAGAGGTTACCGTGTTTTGTTGCTTCGGGGTGCAAACTGATTCGTCGGCACTTTTGGGGTCACGTTTGTTTTCCAAACTGCCTACGTCATATTGTCTCTCAGTTTAGCCGAGATCAAGATGGATGAGGGTAATTCTGGACTTATGTTCGGCCTGCCCGTGTCAGGTCCACATGTGGCGGACAGTCGTACAGTACAGGTGCTGACTGTAGCAGAGGTGTAAATGCTAACATTAGATATCAGAGGTTTACCTGCATTGGCAGACTGCTCCAGGACCCCTCTTGAAATCGAGATGTGCACATCTCAAGAGGCAAAGTTCCTGGTTAAATAATCCTTAAATTAATACTTAAATAAAGCCAAAATATAGATATAGAGATATAAATGAATCACAAGATATAGAACGGGACTGAAGACATTCAAACTAGTCATAGCATCAGATTTATGATGGGGAAACTTTTTCGTTCTCTCTAACTGTAACTGTAAACCGATTGTGTGCTGTAGGATAATGAAAAATAAGAAAAAGCCACAAATAATGTGTCAATGGGTTTCTCCTCTGAGTTTTTTCTCACGTCACGACCCACTCGGACATCACAACATTGTTCTTCACACACTCACACACACGCACACACACGCACGCACACATACACACGCACGCACACTCACAGAAAAGCTTAGTGATACGTTGTATACTAAAACACATTGTAAGACAGACAACACAAACACACACACACACGCAAATTCAAAACATGATTGTGTGTATGAACTTCATATATATTCTAATATTTTCTAATAAACATCACTATTTATCGCTTTCCCTACGCTTCACTTTTCATTTCAGATTTGAGGATTTAGTCTCATACTATCAATTCTCATCCTCGATGCTTACTGTAGACATTGGAAGACCTGAAGGCCACTCATATGAACTCAGTGACATGTTACAGGTCATTTAAAAATATTATCACTATGATCATTTTGTCGTGTCCTCTAACTCGCTGTCTCTCCTTCAGGCGAAGAACATTCTGTGCCCTACTGAGCATCAACAAACTGGAGCTCTGGTGCTCTGCTACAGCGCCGCAAGGTCACACTGATCTTAATCCAGAGAGAAAAGGAGTGGAACTTTTTAAAGAATGCATATATTCTGACTTTAAAGGGACAAACTAGATCCAGTTACAATAAAAATCTACGTATCCAGCTTGTTTTTCATAACCGAGTCATATTCAATGATGAGGTTAAGCTTCATTGAACATCAATTTCTGGGGTCTACATCAAAGCATAAATAGCCCAAGCATTCGTGATGACATGGTTTAATCATTTTACTGATACAAAACACTGTTGAATGTAGCATAAACGTGCGGTTTATGGTTGGCAAAGTTTTTTGTTTATTCTGGAAGAACGAAGGAAATTTCCGGATTAGATCATGATCTTAAAATGTTTATGTTTTGTTTCGCATTAAATAATGCCATTACATAAACTTTAATACTAGTAATGTATCATGATGAAGATTTAAAACATTTTATGTCATGTAATGGAATAAAATATGAATCTTTCTGATACCTACGTGTCTTTTGGACAGTAATATATAAGACATGTAGAAAACAGCTATAAAGCATAAGTGACCTTCAACCAACCGGCTAGAGGAGTCATAGTAAATGTTCTGCTATTGTAAATTGCTGCACAATAATGTCCAGTATAGTACATAAATATAGAGATATTTTACATTTAGACTGTAAAAATAAACTGCAAATTAATGTTAATCTAATAATCTTAATATCTCAACATTAGAACATTCAATATTAGAAAACATCTTAACAAATCAATTGTACAGAACACTAACAGTACTGAAATATATAAGCACATGTGTGTGTTTGCACATGTGGCCATTTAGTGAAATATATTCTATTATAATGTTAATATATTAATATTCTATTATATGAATATATTAATATTATATTATATAACATAATATAATATAATACAATACAATAATACGATAAAATATTATATTATATTATATTATATAGGATGCAGCTCTCAGCAGGACTCAATTAAATATTTATATGTACTACTCTTATCTTTAAAGAAAACATTAGAAACTTGCTTCAAGCAAATATATATTTTTTTATAAAACTAGTCATACACTGGTAGATGGTTGTTATATATATACATTAGCAAACCTCTCAAAGAATTTGAATGATAGAAAGCCTACATGTGTTATTTACACTTAACATGTGACACATGTGGGCATGCGTTATTAGATTACACAATTTGCATGCGTAAACGAACCAGAATGAAACATGCTGGGTGTGAAATTCAATCAAATATTCTAGTCTAGTCTAGTTTAAAATATCTGAAATAAATGTTTCATCATGAAATATAAGTGTCTCACTCAATTGGATGCATTAAAACAAATACTGAAGATAAATGTTTTACATGTGCAAACAATGCAATGCATTCTGGGAAAAATGCTGATCTGTATGGAGGCTACAGTTGGTGGGATTCAGTGAAACTGGTCTAATTTTTATTCTGAGACTGATGTCTTTCCTACAGACACACGTACTGTAACCACGTTCAGAATAGACACAAACACACATACAGAGTACAGACAGACACTCACTCACACACACACACTCACTCACACACTCACTCACACACACACACTCACACACACACTCACACACACTCTCACACACACTCACACACACTCACACACACTCACACACTCACTCACACACTCACTCACTCACACACACACACACACACACACACACATTTATCCAGACAAATACATCCAAACTGACATAAAACAAAGTGCTAATTGTCAGGTCCCCTTTACAAGAATATGACTTTAAGAGCAAATAAACAAAACATGATTTTCATTTATAACCCACTTTCAATAACATATCAAACCAACAATAAACATTAACAGTAATACACAATGCGAGTCACATATCATGCTGCATTGAAATTCATTTACCATAGAATATCATCATATCACATATGTAAATGTTTCTCACAATGCATTCACTCATTTCAGCAGTTCATAAAATATTGATGACATAAATAATGTACCGTAAGCAGCCCTGGGTCAAAAAGGTATTGAGCAAAATCAAGTGGATCCGATGTAAATTATTAAACACTTGCATTCAGATATAGTACGTGTTCAGGTCTGGTACAGTACAAACATCAAGGCTGAACATATATCTGCTTCTTTATAAACATATTCTAGTTTACCATTCAAATCCTTTAGACAACATAATCTGTCACATGTAATGAAGAATATAACAGCAGGCGTCGTGGACTCTTACCTGATTCAGCTACTTTAGAGATGTCTACACCCTGCTCGGCCGCCATGAAACCCAGGATGGAGAATACCACGAAACCAGCAAAGAAACTGGTGCCACTATTGATAAAAGCCAGTACAAATGCGTCCCTGATGGAAGAGGATAAGACATGTTACACAATACAATTCGGGTAATTCTTGTTAAAAACAAATATAACAACATTTTATGCAGTAAAAAAATCTATGCACCTTACACAGTTAAACAGGTAATGTAGTATAATCTATAAACATTTTTAAAAACTCTATAATAAAATATATTTAATTTTATCATATTAATTATTATTATAAAAAAATAAAGAATAAAACAAAATAAAACACAAAATAATAAAATAAAATGTATAACTTATTATTTATTATCCTATGATTTGGTAAAAAATATTTATTTAGTTATTTTTATTTTGTAAAGAATATATATAAAGCTTTTTCCCAAGTTAAACCTCATGTAATCTATTGAAAAAGGATTGTTATGTAATCCTTCACCCTAACTAAGTGTATTTAGTTTGTAACAAAGAAATGTTATGCAGAAATGCAGAATTTCCTCTTATTTACATTGCAATATTTGCTTTGAAATAAACAGAACAGAACAGTTTACAATTTTATAATGTTTAAATTAAACAAATTCCCAGATTTTTTATGTATTTTCCACATCATATAAAAAAAGAGTAAGATGTTGCTGATTATTAATACTCAGAATATTGTCAGCGTCATAGAAGTCCTTTTTGCAATCAAAGCCAAAGCAAAGAACTGCTGATTCAACGCTTCTGACTACTAATGGATCCAGAAATATGAGACGTATTAAATGAGAGCAGTTCACTCTGTTGGATTGCCACGTCATTCAAATCCAACTTCAGATAAGACAAGGCCAGGACATACTGACTGCATGAACGAACAGACAAAACTCTTTCAAAACAAAAAACACAACGTTAACGAAACGTCATAACAAAATGTGCCCTCGTCTCTGCAAGGTTGCTGTGATGACTTACTTATAGCAGTCGTTGTTAAATCGATTATAGCTGCCGAGGGCGGTGAGAGCCCCGAGGCCGATAGCGTACGAGAAAAAGATTTGAGTGCCTGCATCGATCCAGACCTGAATAAGACACAGATATTTTTTACAGTCAGATGGAACTTTAAATGATTATTGATCTCAAAGTGTTTGCTTGAATTTATTTAGGAGATGCTTTTATCCAAAACAAGTCGGAGATTAGAGCTATTAAAAGTGGCACTATAACTTTCGATAAAGTCTGTAAATCTGTTTCTAAAATGAATCTGTTAATTAAAATAAAATAATAAAATAATAAAATAAATTATTATTATTATTGAAAAACTTAAACTAAATGAAAATTGTTGAACAAAGTTTAACCTTAAATTACTATCTGGATATACTGTGCACAAAACCAATAACAATCTAGCTTAAAATATAAATCAATAATATATGACAAAAGAACATAAAAACTGCTAAAAATAAAAGTACATGTAAACTAAAAAAATATATATATTTATTCCGAATATTACCGTAACTACAATTTTTTTATATTATAATAATAATAATAACTCTGACTGCAGTTTGGGAAGTGGGCGTGGCTAAATCATGTATCTCACTTCCACACATCGGACTGAGTGGACTTATGATGTGAGACTGAAGATGTAGAATGGAACATCAAAATGTGAATCAGGTGGACCCAAAGTTGTGTTGACCATGGTTTGTGTTTATATCCGACTATCCAACTATATTGTGATATGTATTGTTACCACAAAAATAAAATCATACTCATACCGTGACACAGATTTTTGTTCATACTGCCTACCTCTGATGGCTGAGGATTCAAGAGGATTTTTGTTGACATCTTTAACATCTCACCTGCGGTTCTCCTAGCTTGGACCAGTTAGGTTTGACATAGTACATGATGCCATCATAAGCGCCGGGCAGAGTAACGCCCCTCACCAGGAGAATGATCAGGACCACATATGGGAATGTGGCAGTAAAATATACAATCTGTGAAGAAAAGAGAGAGAGAAGGCATTGACATGTTTAGTTCAGACAGCATTTGTTATACTGATACTGACAGTAGAAAGTGTGCCAGCCTTAACTATAAACATATATCCCAGTTGATGAAATACAGGTGAATATTATCATCAGATTTGTCAAACTTTTTAAAATACTTGTAATCTGTTTTGGCTCTAAGCGAGTCACGCGCCGAGCGTTCTGTCATGTGCACAGCTTCAGGAAGCATGTAGCACACGTCTCACACTCTTCAGAAAGACGTTTACTGAATGAGCTGTTGCTCTGAACTTTAAACCCAGACGATGCGAGACGGGCTGTTATCAGGGGATGTAAATGAGACCAGGAGCGGCGTGGCTCTCATGTCTCTGTTTGGTATTTCTGGCAGCCTTCTGTGATTGCTCCACATACGAAAATAGGACAGCCATTCTAGATCAAACCCATCATGTTAAAGCAACTATCAGACATAGTTTTCACCCTCACTTGTGTCTACAAAACTCCTAAATTCCATAGGAGAACGAGCTCTTAAAGTACAAAACCGCCCATTTAGAAAACAAACCCGGCTGCTATTTCTAAACCGCGTTGTGGACCGAGACCGTTTTGAATTTTTTATTTACATTTTATCAATACTGTCTCATCCCCACAACGGGAGTACGCAAAAAATGATATTAATGTTGGAACCATGTGCATACAACATGACACTCTCTCCTTTTGAAAACGAAAAATTAAAAGTGTGGTAACCATGTGTTAAACTTCAGGTTCTTGTTGAAGTCTAACTTTCTATGTCAGTCTTACTTCATGCGCAGAAAAAAAGTGGATGAATGAAGGATGAATCTCACTTAGAAAAGGACCTCGCTTATGTTCATTTGTGCTGGGAATCATATGTCTTTTGGAAGATTAATTGCTTCTTTTATGACCCCTATTTTCACGACAGATAACACTGTTAAACAACACTGTACTTTCTGAAGTCAATGGTAAATGTGTGGTTAATTTGGTTTTACTATAAATACCACAGTAAAACCATTGTTAAATTTGTTTAAGTGTAGCAGAGCTATAAAGAGTCCTGACATCAAAGCAACAAAGTTCTTTGAAGTTACTTCGAAGACTTTTCATGTGTTACATTTGCAAATCTTTCATGAGCTTGTCAGATACACAACAGTTTTGCATCTACTGCCATAACCCTTTAAGAGGCGATTCACATTTGTGACCCTGGACAACAAAACCAGTCTTATGGGTCAATTTTTCGAAATTGAGACTTTTGCATAATGTGAAAGCTGAAGAAAGAAACTTTATATTGATTAAAACTCAGTAATATGAGAGTGCAAAAAAATCAAAATATTGAGAAAATTGCATTTTAAGTTATCAATCAGGGGCACTGTAGCAGGCCATCAACTCACAAAAATAAAGTTTTGATATATTTCAATTAAGAAATTTACTAAATATTTTCATGGAACATGAACTTTACTTAATATCCTAATGATTTTTGGCATAAAAGAAAAATCGATCATTTTGACCCATACAATGTATTTTTCCCTTGCTTCTTAAGACTGGTTTTGTGATTTCGCGTCTAAAAACGCCGCACCACTTTCTCAAGTCAAATGAACCGCGGCACACTGAAAAGTTTAACTATATCCATCTTGATACAGTGCCTAAAAAAAATTGCGAGCCGCATGTATGCATTTAAGATGACGAACCTTGCCCGTGCAAAAGATGAGAAATGTGAATCACCCCTTAATAAGCTCACTCGTAACTTTACTCTGTACTGCTTTCCTTTACGAGACCATAAAGATGCAGAAACTGAACTAAAAATACCTCCAGTAAACAATCTCGCTTTCAACACGGCCTGCGAATCTGGGGTAATCTGCTGCTTTGTATCTGCGGCCGTAGTAATGAATCAGATTCTGAAATAGCCAATTAGCTTACAGTAACACAGACTTAGTGTCTGCGTATGTGTGTGTGTGTCTTAACGTTCCATCTGAATGAGTCTGACTCAACACTTACTCAAGCTAACCTTTGCATCGCAGAAAAAAAAACACAATAAGGGAAAAACACAAGTCAGCAATTTAATACCAGTTCAAACAATCTGGCCAGTGTGTAATTTCCACTGTTTACCACTCCGCTTTGAATACACAGACGAGTTTTATCTGTGATGCAGGAAAACAGATGACCTTGTATAGAGCAGAAGAAATAAAATAAAGTTATTATATTACTAAAGGTTCACGTAAGCCCGCCTCCCAGAAACAGAATATGACTGTTGGCTGTCTGCACGAGCAGCTTATCACGTTCCACTGCAGACACACGCCGTGACTGACCAATCACACGGCAGCTCCCTGACACGGCACTTTGTAATATTTCCCCGCCACACCCCCTTTGTAAATAATGTTGCTATGGAAACCATTCTGCCTCACCGTGGAAGCAGTAGTGGGAGGAGCTATGCGAATCAAGGTTACAAATGTAAGTCACATTGAATTCGATAACAGGAGTTTATAGAGGTTAAAGAAAAAAGATGAGGTTTTTACAATCATCGTTTTTATGAACTGTAACATAATGTGCAGTTAGAATAGCAGGGTGGCATTATGTATTTAAAGGGATAGTTCGTTTATTCACCCTCATTTTGTTCAAAACCTGATATTTTGAGAAATGTGTTTTGTGTCCATACAATGAAAGTCAATGCGGGCCAGCGTTGTTTATTTTCGGACATTCTTCATTCTTTTGTGTTCGGGAGAAGAAAGTAACTCATACAGGTTTGGAATGACACGAGGGATTAAAATGATGACCAAATTTTCATTTGGGGGTGAACTGTCTCTTTAAGAATGACAGCTATAGTTTCAATTGCCATAGAAGGTTTGGCTTTAATAGGCTATTTGCACACAATGCATTTTTATCCGAATCAACATCTTATCAGTAAGTGGATTCAAACCTATGACCTTGCCGTTGTGTCCATACCTTTCCAGTTGATTTCACGCCCTTCCACACACAGAAGTACACCATAACCCACACGGCCATTAGACACAGCGTCATCTCCCAGTTCATAGCACCTGGCTTATCCAGTCCTTCTGAGATGTTCAGAACTTTGTTCCTGAGATGAAAATAACATTCATGAATGAAAACGCTGTACCCATATCCGTATAGCATTTAGTTTTTGATCACTAATGTGTGAACATCAATGCGGTCGGACGAGCTATCTTTGCCATATTTTTTATTGTACATGAAGCTTTAAAATCCCAAAGATCAGGAAAAATTTGAGCCAACATGATGCAACCCTTTTAAACACAACGTAAGCCACATTATAGAGGGAATCCATGAGCTTGGTACACTTCAAATAGATATCTGCCCTTCCAAAAGATAAGATTTGGCCTTGAATAATCTATCTTTTAAAAAATGACTAATTGTGGATTCATACATCTCATGAAACATGAAAAATACTTTAGAATACAATAGTACATATTTTAGTAAACTCAAGTAAAGTTCTTACATAATATGTGTTTTTGAACTTTACTATAGCAGATATAAGTATACTACAGACTTATATTTGACAGTATACTCTTCTAATTCACTTCCCATTTAATATAAATTGAATGAAGCAAATCAAACACTCACTCCCAAAATTCAATGATAGGCGAACGGCCCGCTGCGAGCTCCTCGCACGTCAGGTTGCCAAATGAGGAGTTGCCAATGGTTCCATTATAACAGTCGCCGTGGCGGAAGATCTCAATGCAATGTTCTGTGTTCCACGGGTTGTCGCAGGTGGACCAGGGCAGCGTACCGTTGAAGGACTTTATGAAGTAATAGAAAGCCCAGGCCAGGACCATGATGTAGTACGTGTTACAGAAGAACACAATCACCATTGAGGCGTAACCAAGTCCTAGAGAAATCATTTGCATTGGTTTAACTGCTGTAATTTGACGAATTAAATCAGGATTTGATTGAATTTTGTCGTGTTTGAAGTAAAAACATCGAAAAATGTATATTGGGTACATTTACTTAAGAAGTAGAATTATGCAAGAGATAATGTGTTGTTTTATTAAAACTGTATCAAAACGAAGAGAATTTATGCAAGAAGAAAATATCTGCCAATGTGGTTAAAAAATTATATTCAAAGTATACTGTAGAATTATATAAGTTAGTAAGACCAGAGAAAATGGTCACAAATCAAAAACACAAAGGACATTTACAGTCCAGGTTGAACAGAACAAACCTTTAAAAAGTGGGGCGATGTTCCACACGTTGATGCTTCCAGCTTTCATGAACTGACCCAGCGCAATCTCCAGAAAGAATATGGGAATGCCGCCCAGAAATATGAACAACACATATGGAATGAGGAACACCCCTGCAAAACACATCAAAACACAATGGCATATGTTACAAAACACTGTTCAGGGAATTTTATTGCAATAAGCTGGAAATTGATTGGATGCTGATAGTGGTTTTTCAAGTTATGACAGGTGGTTGGGGAAATTGGTTTGATGATGTTGACCAATGGAGAACAAAAGGAGCAACTAAAAAAGATTGCAGCTCTATTTTCTAAAATGGTAGCTGATGCAAGAACTGGCTGGTGATCTTAAACCAGCAACAAACCATCCACATGTTGCTCATACAAGCTCAGACCAGCATGAAAACCGTGTTTAAAAACACAGCTAACCAGCTTAAGCCAGATTTACCATCAGCGTCAATAGAGTAAATAGGGTCAATAACATAAATGCAAAGGAGTCACGAGGCATCATAATGTATCATGGTCCAATAAAAGACTCCACTGAAGTTATAAAGCGAGGTCTCATGATGTAAATTTTGCACATTAACCCACAAAAAACAAGTGCAAGAGAGCATTTTAATGCACCGTAGGTGTTGTCTCACATGCTATTTGTGCACTAACACTATCACACGTTGGCACAGCACTTAAGATTTGACTGCTTCTGGCCGCATTATTATTCATCATACCCTCTGAGCGGCAGCCCACAGACGCGTCGGTGGCAATGAAGCTTTGCCTGACAGATCTGAGATTGACATCAGCGAGCAGCTAAACCGACTGATGGGAGTGGGGGTGGACGGGTTTCCTAGCCGCTGAAAAAAAAACGTGCTCAATGAAACTCTTGATGATGTCACCTGTCACACAAAGGCCATGCCGACTGTGGGAGATTAGAGAGAGAGAGAGAGAGAGAGAGAGGGAGAAGAGAAAGAGAGAGAGATAAAAGAGCAAAGAGTAAAGAGATGTGACAGCAAAGGGTGATGGAGAGCGAGTCGTTTTACAAAGTGACATTGTTATGTAATACAAACTATGCAGGCGAGTTGAAACACGAACTAAAAGTCCCTTACAGTAAAAAACAATAAAAATGTCCACTTCTTGCTTTTAAACCTTTTTAATGTGTCTTTAATCTTTAAAATGATTATGAATGAATTTGTGTCTTTTGGAGCCTTGCCCGTTCTCTATTCCAGAATAAAAGAGCTTTTGTCGTTGCACAGAAAGAAGACTTTTAAAGAACCGCCTACACCAAACAAAATGCACAATACGCATCTCGGGACCGTCCCGTGTGTTGGGAAACAACGGACATGTCTGGAAACGCGTCCTGACGTGAGTCTGTTTCCCTTAGTAAAGCCAACTAGGAAATATGCAAACGTGGGTTGTGCGGATTTGCAAACAAAAGGGAGCAGTGCCTACAAACGGATGATGCATGAGAATGTGACTGGGGGTCACCGCGAGAGAGCGGAATAAGAGCGAGAGTGACTCACACACACCAGCACGTCCGGCACGCACTGCAGCGGTTGATGTCGTGACTGCGCCAGAGATGAAAAAGCTCACCTGACTCACTTCAAACACAAAAGCTAATCTGCGCTGATCTGTGCACAGTATACAACGGCTCTCACAATATCATTTTACTACACGGTCATCGTGGACACTTCACGATAACCACAATTTCACAATTTTTACTTGTGCGTGTAAGAGATATAAAAAAATCTCCTGAATCACTTCAAACACAAAAGCAAATCTGCGCTGATCTGTGCTATATATGAGGGCTGTCGTGATATGAAATTTTCACTGCGATTATCGTGGACGCAGGAATTTGCGATAGCAAGATTAACACGTTATCTGTCGAAATTGTTTATTTTTTAAGTGAAAAAATGATGCCATCAGTCAAATTCTGTTCGACGGTGAATTACACATCGTGGCTCTTAGGGAATCGTACAAAACTGCCACGAACTATATTTATATTATTAGCATTTGTGTAAGATTAACAAGGTCTCAATAATCATGCTTAGCAATATCACAGTAAACTTCAATTGTTCAATTTGTGTCAATAATAGTACATGGATGGTTCATCTTATGTGCATTGAATTTGAACATGCTCACACTTTATCATTCATCACATTTTCGGATGAAATTCAATATAAAAAGCATCAAGACACACAGTAACTCAAAATTGTAACATAAGCTGAGCTGTCTTATGTGTATCTCTGATTTAATTTAGCACAAAGTCAAGCCAATATACAGTTTAACCGACAAGACAGCTATCTCAAGTGTGTTAAACATAGTCCGAGCTTTCAAATCTGGATGGGCTAAAAACAGTACGAGGGTGATGGAACCAGTTTTCCAGTCAGTGAAATTGACCTGCTGAGCAATTTACAGCATCCTTTAACCCAATCTCAGCAGCATCTTTATTCATGTCTGAAGAGCCCGTCTAAAACCACAAAACACAGACATATCTGATTGACTCTTCGGGTAATGAGGGGACCAATAATTTAAATATAGATCCCCACACCTCCCCCAACACCGCAGATGGATGAAGACGCTCTGTGAACACATATGGCGCTCAGCTCATCAGCCTGAAGACATTTTTCATGTATTAGCCGGTTGAAAATAAAGATGCTGTGACCAGTCATGACCACATTCATTTCATTGAAGGAAAATGTTCCGGATCGTGGACATAAAAGTGCACCTATTTTTCGTTTTTGTCACTGGACCTATTGGAAAATGTCATTTGAAATATGCCACTTGAACTTTTGAGCCAATCGCACCCGCTGTAAATGTCACGTGATGAATCACATAGTGACGACATTGATTGACAGAGTCGAACCTCCGAATAATGGTCAGCAAATATTATATCAATCATGTGGATTAGGAAATACAGTTGATCTTAGTGATACAAAGAAAAGATTTACCAATGTTAACTGGTTATACCTGTATCTACTGCAACGCCCATTCGAAAGGAAGATATCAATTTAACTGAAGGAAAATTCCCGCTATTTGATCTACCATAACCACAAATATTACAAAACCGTGAGAACAGTTTTGAATTCCAAAGGACGAACACCCAAAATTCTTTGTTCATGAAATTGTCAGTACCATGTGATAGTGCTGTCTTCTTTTTATTAACATTCGGATTTATAAATCTGTGGAGGGATTCACAGGAAATTCTTAAGACAGAAAATGGTTTTTAACTGCCTTATTTTATCTTAAATTGTGATATAAAGATTGATTTACAAAGCATTTGTCATTTTATTCCTGTGAAATAGTTTAGACTTGGGACCAAAGACTTGTCATAAACCTGACTTAAAACTTGACTCAGTCAAATTTATCAACATGTTTGTATGTAGCTTACTTCCTGATTTAAAAGTGTCCACTCCCAAGTCTTTTTGTTGCTCTGATGGTCACAAAATACCTAAACCAGGTCACATGATGTCATTCAAATCTACAGGACGGTTACGTGGCAACGTTTAATCCAAACCTCTGTTTTATTTTTGTCGCTAAAATTGAAGTGATCTTTTTTAAAGCGCCACTGAAATATGTTTCAAAAACTATGTTACTTTTGTCAACATATATTGTAAGGTAAAGTCACATTCAAATGGGTGAAGCTTAAAAGGCCCGGTGTTTAGTCGCTGTCAGAAAAAGGGGATTAAAAGATTAACAGACTCTTCTTAATCTCTAGTCCACGTGGAGCGAGAAACTGATGTCAGTCGGGGCAAAATGCCAACATTAACATCACTGTAATGGCCTCGAATACATTGTCATTCCTTAACCGTTGAGAATCAACATTAAGCAGTTACCTCCACACATTTTATTTAGACAAGAATGGAGCACATTGTGATCATTACAGGTTTTAAAATGAGGTGTAGTAGTTTTAACTCATCTTGGAAGTAAAACCTTTTTTGGTCATTTTCTGTGAAACTCTTGGTAATTGTTAAAGTCATAGCTAATGTTCATTCTTCAGATAGAAAAAGTTTTTGTTGTATGTTATTCAAAAAAAGCAAAGGATGTCTATACAAATATTTTGCAAAAGAGAAAAACTACAGTATATGAAAAATATGACAAAATCTCAAAATTAGTTTGCCAACTTTTGTTCAATGAGGAATAAAAATCTGTTATGTCTATACGCTTATTGTAATACCACATGGTTTTATAAAGATGTGTTGCAGCACTGATGCTTCAGGATAGAGATTGCTTGTGTACGAGCGACCTATAGCCCAGATGTGATATAATACTGCGGTCCCAACAGCCAAGGGCAGGTAGAGGACTGTAGAGATCATAAATCTACAGACTATGTGGCCACTCCATTCAGCGTGGATTCTTTGAACACTGATGTACCGCTAATGCTGCTAAAGAGGCGGTAACCCAGCAACAGAGAGAGCAGACTTTTAACTGTCTCACAGGTAGACTGCGTGTCAGTCAGTCAACGCATCTCAATGAAGGTTTTGTGACCTCAGATTGCGCAGCAAGAGCAGAGCAGGTCTTTGTGCCGGCAAAGCTGTATAAAGAACATATAATGTGACCTTTCACCCCACCATAAACCCTAATAAAGTACAGATTAGAGCTATGATATTGCTTGTGTCTTTCTTTAAAAGGGACGGTTCAACCAAAAATGAAACTCATGTTACTCGTCATGGCATATATTTCCATTGCATGGACAGAACCAACAGAGACTTTTCCTTAAAATATCATCTTTGGGTTTCAAAGAGTCATATAAAGATTTTTAATAATGAGGGTGAATAATTGATGACAGATGTTCTTGGGTGAACTTCACTTTTAGTAATCTCATATAAAAACGCTGTTGGAGGAATTTATAACTTTGGCTGTCACTGAGATATATAGAGTAACGCGACGAACAAAACCTGCTAATGCACAAAGCCACAAACAAAAGCTTCTGTGTCTGAATTGGTGAGAATTTGTCCGCATCTAAATTTGTCTCCTGAAATGGAACGGTAAATATCACAAGTGTCTCACACACCGCGAGCGCAGAACACAAGAATGTGGGACATGATACGTATTTACTCTTCGCCTGCCAGCGAGACCTTTTGCGTCTTTAAGAGCTCTTATTTTATTTGGCGAAACAATTCCGGCGGCCTATCAGTATTAAACACAAAGACAGCACATGGAGTTTGGCGACCTACCAGGAGACGCGTCATTTGTTACCTTAGAGCTCCTTGTTGGGGGTAAAGCAAGTATTTGGTGTAGGGGACCTCAAAGGCTCGGCCAATTCTCTCTAGACGCTCATGCGTCTCATTTTTCTTGTGCCATTTGAATCGCTTATTGTTTTCAGAAGAATTGATGTTTTTCGTGAAACGTTCCCATCGGCTGGTTTCCATGACCCTACCACAGGTGGGTGAGTCTTAAGGTCCAAAACACACGGACATCTTCTCTGTCTAAATAACCACAGGGAATTAAATCAAGTTAGCCATCAAGTGTGAATGGAAATTAAACCTAACACAACATTGACCGAGTCTTGACATTTCACTCACTGCGGGGACCCAGCAGGTGCCAAAGACAAATACTGTTTTTAGACAAGGTACGAGGATCACGTTTACAGTTCACACATTCTGTGTCTGTTACATAACATGAGAAGATGTCGGTCTTTCATTATACTGTATTTATGACCTGACACGTGATTGAATTATCCATTCTGTAAATTATTACTACACTAAGTTTAAATCCACTCCACAAGTGTCCCAGATATCACAGATTCTATCAGGGTCTGCTTATTATCCCCATAGTGTACCTCCATGCGTGATGACAAAAACTCTTTTAACTAACTGCGCTGCTAACGTATGGCCATTCATTCAGCAAATTCTGGACAGCATCCAGGGTTCGTGGACACTGGGAGACAGCCTTGTCATTCAGGCAAATACAATGGATCTCTTTTAACGGGGTCTTAAAGTGTTAGGCAGACATGGCCTCATTTTATATCCATCAAAAAATGACTCATACAGCACAAGAGTGTTGAAACAGCGAGGCTGATGATGAGCGGTACACCAGGCTTTAAGAATGCTTTACCGGAATGAGCCGTCGGATACAAAACATAGTGAGCTGCCAGCATAGAGAGCATTTTTTGTCATTAGAGACAATCATTTGTGATTGTGTCCTATGGGGTGTGATGATGTGAAGGAGTCATTTGAACTGTGTATAGTTTTATATCCCATTATATAGGTAGATGTGTTCAATTTACAAATAAAAAGCACATCAAAAATCATCAAACATGTACTTTTGAACAATAGCTGCCTAGATATAACATTAAACTGGTTTCATCTCAAAGTCGTTTTGTATGGGAATGTATGACCTCTAAGGTGGCACGAGAATGTGTGACCTCTACATGTGCTATCATGAACTGCATTCGACGCATTTATGATAAGAACAGCGTCGCAGTGCCTCTTCTCTGTCCATGCATTTTATTTTATTCTGTGATATAAAACGGGAGCGCGCACATGGTGTTGCGCAATGCCGTTGCGCACTCAGTACGCAGCAATAAATGAGCGCTGGATTAAGACACGCCTCCCCAGTCTAAAGGAAAAACCTAAACATTGAACATCACCATCATTACAAACCTGCCACACAGCACGTAGCTCAAGGCTTCCACTTTTATAATGCCATTTAAAACGACAAAGTATACAATAATAAACTATAACTTGATTTGCATTTGGAAACGTCATAAAACTTCAATGCGAGACATATATGTACATTTATAATTTATTTGCGTAGACAGCATTTGGACTGCATTACCAAAAATGTATTACAAAGTTCACACTGGCTTCGAGGGAGAGTGAGCATTTCCTCACATTGACCACAATGTAACAATAATGCTTTTTTGTCCTTACATAGCATCTACAGTTGTATCGTTTAAACGAAAACATGAATAGTGACATATGTTGCTTGTTGTGCTTTTGCAATCTTTCTTTAAAATAAATATCAATTGTATTTAATCAGTTCTCCATGTATTCATATTTAAATATATGTCTAGTGCACCATTACATAATGTGCTATAAACAAATCTGTTGTAAAAACGACTTCCACATGTCAATAGATAGATATTGCTTAAAATGGCATGAATGAATGAACGACTCAATTCAGACAGCCAGGAGGTGTCCTCCACCGTGTAGTGACGTCAGATATGGGGGGTGGGCGATCTTGAGGTATCTTAATGTAGGGAGAATGATGTGCATGTCTTACCTCCACCATTTTTGTAGCATAGGTACGGGAAGCGCCAGACGTTCCCCAGCCCCACGGCAAACCCCACGCAGGACATCATGAAGTCCATCTGTCTGGTCCATTGCTCTCGCTCGGGGTAACCTGCTCTCTCCGCCGCTGTTATGGCTCCAGGGGACGCCGAGATAGGCACCCCGTTGGCCCCTCCGATGAGGTTCCCATTGACGCCTTGATGCGCGTTTCCATTGGGAATGAGATGACCCTTTTTCTCCTCCACCAGGACAGTGCTCAGGGCGCAGCATTCTGCGTCTAAAGAGGTCTTCTCCATCACACTTGTAAACAAAAGCAACCCTCGACCTTGTCACCACAAGGATTTTAACCAAAATAAATATTTGATATCTCTGACTTATTATTTTATCCTAAGTCTCTTATTCACACCAAGATGTCCGTTTTGTTCGTCAGACGACCCTGTTAGGATCTGGTCCTTTATCCTTTTTAATAATAAAAAAAAAAATCAACAGTGTTATTCTTTAAGAACGATTTTCCTCTCCTCAATGTCAAGCCTTTATTGCGGGATGGCAGTGAGCTTTTCTCTGCGATTTGGCAACGGTATTGGGGTCTATTAATCAAAATGCGCGTTTGAAAAACAAATAATAGGTCGCAAACGAAAATGACACTGGATTTAAACAGCACCTTCAAAAACAATCCACGAAACACTTAAATGTGAGTCTGAAGAATCGCATGAGCACTTATATCTCTTAAAGAGAAGACGACTGCGGAGGCGAGAAAACCAAAGCGGACGTTGACGCGCGCTTAATAGATGAATGTAATGGCTTTACATTCAAGAATCTTTCGTCTAGGTGTCTTCAGATCATTGTTCTCTCCGGTATAACACACGGAATATGATATAAATGAGAGACGGGTTTCGGTGTCTGCAGGAGGTGCGGCGGTAGCGGCTCTGACCCTCTGTGCGCGCGGACTGACTGTCTGGGGCGGTGCGCAGAAGCTCTGTGTTTTAACAGGATCGTTAACGTCACGTGCGGCTCATCCCACCCCCTCCGTCCCGTTATTGGAAAACAGTGAGCGAAATGCTCACGTACAGACCCGCTGCTTCCTGCATACTACACGATGTATACTAAATAAAAAGGGCGCTTCTGACTCAAGCGCTTCTCCTAGAAAGGATGGGCTGCGTCCTAAATGGCAACTCAGGGAGTAGGTACTTAATATCAGTAAGTAGGTACTTTACGAGGGATTAATGGGTACGTACTGTTTTGCCTGAATGGGTGTAGCATGCATGCGATCGACCGTTGTCCACCATATTGACGTGATCATGTGACGTAATTCTTCTTCTTTCACTTTTTAACGGTCGGTGGCAACGTACGTTTGAGCTGCATATCCGCCACCTGCTTTACTGGAGTGTGGGCCGGAGATTTAGCCATGTGATTTAATGACAATCGCAACAATTTATGAGAGATAGGTTAAATAACCTTACATACTATGGGTTTGTACAAATAAACAACACGTGAAAAAAGCTTTCAAATTTGTTAAAGTACAACACATTCAGAGCTTTTAGTTTCATGTATTTTATATGCTTATATATGCTATGTGCTTTTGATAAAAGTAACAAAATAAAAGGAATACAAAAACTTTAGGTCATCCACACTTCCAATTGTGAATAATGATTATGCCAATAAAATGTTATTTTTGTACTTGAAAAATGCGCATTGAATGTAAACTTCTGCTAATTATTATTTTGTCTGCATTCTGCCTATTGGTTGATGTCTCTCACGTAGATACATCAATGTTTTTCTAATGTACATGTTATTGTAGTATTAAAACCAACACGAGAAAATCTCTTCTCTGATATTTTTGTATGTGCTAAGTATGTTAAAACATGGACGTTATCCAAATGTTATTTTACTTTCGTTTTACTTTCACTTCCTCCTCATCTGTTCTTGCTTTCCTTGTCCAAAAAACTACATGTCTATTCATTTCTCGTTTGGATAAATAAGTCATTTACTTACAGTATTTAATCGGTTTAGGACTTATTTGTGTTTTGTGATTATTCGTTTATGAAAGGTGATTAGAAAGTTGAATTGAAAGCGGTTAAAGCCACCTGATTATAATGATCTGGTGAATAATTGTCATGTATTTTTTTATATCTGCGAGTTAAAAAAAAAACATTTAAGCAATATTAAATATTGTAAAGGGGAAATATACATATAAAACACAACCGTAAATTAGCTGCTGAAAATAAGCTCAATATTTATGCCTATTTAAAAATATACCCCGTGGGCTCATGGGTTAGAAGCATGCAAGTATGCATCGCTGAGTGCTTTCAGAATCTGGGCGTAACCAGTAAATCATCCGGGAATTTCTCGCATACTCTTTTATGAATGATTAACATTTGCACATACTAGCTCATTCTGTTCAAGTAGTGTTTCTTACATAGTATGTAAGTATGCGTATACGTACGCAACATCAGTATACGCACTTCCAAATCTCGCGAGAAATAGTCCACCACCGGGCATTTCACTGACCTTTCGGACAAACTTGGCATTTTCCAAACGGAAGTGAGCATCCCTATGCCCTACTCCCTTCCAATGGAGCCCTTCGAAGGGAGTAGGGCATTACTGTCTCTGTATGCGTTTGGCACTCTCTTCACAAAGCAAATGACCGGCCAAATGTAACCTGACAATGCCGCACGTGCACTATGAATTCAACCCTTGTTTGTTAAAAATAAAAAACATTTTTAATACTTCCTGTTAAATATTGTTTAATTATGTCTTATTTCACTTTTGTTTTTTTTCAGTCCACTTGGTATGAATAAAGGGAATATATGATAAAGGAAACCTATACACAAGTAGCAATTTTTATCCATTTTCTTTCCTTTAAACGAAATTATATTTTAATTATATTCTTACTATTTTAAATCATATGTATCACTGATAAAAAAGTATAAAACAAATACAAAATGATTGTACTTACATTTGTAGGAAATTTCAAAATCCCGCATATGTGCTTTAAAATGCGTTGCGAGAACTCGCAATCCAAGATCACGTGACCACAAACGGAACTCACTTCCGTGAAGTGTACATGGCATGTGCCCTTCGCTAACGGACTTCTTAAGGGCCCTTCTGTGAGGGATTCAGGTGTTCACTTTCGTTTGGAACCCCCCTACAAATGTTCCCTTCGCGAAGGACCCTTCAAGGGAACATAAATGCCGTTTGGAAAATGCCCACTGTGCGTTCGCCTACTCCTTTTTGCCTACTAAAGGCCTATATTAAGGAAGTACGCCCTTCGTATGCAGCCATGGACATGTTTTCGCCCCAACTCTTGCGAAATAGAAAACGAACCGTCAAAGTAACGATAGACTTTTTTTTGCATTTTTAAGTTATTTCAATGATAAAAACAATGTTTTTGGGGGTTCTGAAACATAAAAGTTTTCCTTTTAAAATCAGCATAAATAAAATTCTAAGTTTTTTTTTTGTATTGCGGTTGAAACATGAAAAATAAACACTATGGTAAACTGCTTTTCTTTCAGAACTTTACTATCACAAATATTAAAATACAGCAATTAGGCAGTTTTTTAATTAATGACTTCAGGCGTCACCAGATTTACCTTTCATATATTTTTTATTACATTAAATAAATACATTTTTAATTTTACAATCATACAGACTTGAACTGTATATGTACAGCGCTAAAAACGTCCACGTCTTAAACATATTTCGTTTTGGGCAATAGAAAAGCAGATAATAGGACAGGGGGGGGGGAGCACGTGATGGGCAGGGCATTATCAGTATTATGGTATTCCAAACATATCCTCTCAGGATACGTAGCGCCGTGAGGTCTATTAGTCATAAAGCTCACTCGTGGCTTTTTTTGCATATCAAAGTACTTCCCCATTCTGACCACACGAGATGCTGTTTTTCATTTCTGGAAACTTACAGTAAATGAACATTTTCATTTTATATGAAGTATCAATTGAAATTCTCTTTCCCTTCAAAATATCTTATTTTGCGTTCTTCATACAGGTGTGAATGAAAGGACATGAGGATGAGCACCTTAGGATTGTTTACGGTGAGAACTGGGCTCATCTTGTCTTTCCAGTGCCACGTATACATACAGATCAGCAACACAACCCAAAATGTGTAGAAACAGTTTTTTGTCCATCAAATTCGAAACTCACGTTCATAGAAAACGACAAGCATATTTGAGCAGTCGTCTTTTATAAGGTGACCTTTAAAACAAATCTTATTGGCCATAAAATCACTGCACATTACAGTATGTTTTCTGCAAAATGCCAGATGGGTGCGAATGTTCAAGGAAGTATGGGTTCGAGGAAAAAACACATCTACACAATGAAAAAATAAATTATAACCTAACTTCAGGTAAATAAATATTTGTCATTTGTTGGAGTTAATATATGTGACATGTTAATGTTCCAGACATGGATATACTGGAATTAAAACATCATAAATCTTAATACACAACATGGTGTTAAACTCATCAAGAAACCAATAATGAACAGATTTATGTTACATTTAAATTTAATTCATTATCTTGGTGATGAAGATAACCTTAACATAAACTTCACAGTATAATAATGTTACTACACTATAAAGGCCTCTCAAAGCTTCGATTCGATTCTGCACATCGGAGTACTCAAGCAAAATTATTTAAAATGTTTCAACTATAAATAAAACAGTGTCATACATCAACTGTAAGTGTGCATCTCAGAAGCCGGGAAATGAAATAAAGAAGGCCTGGTCATAAATATAATTTACAGGGTTCTGTTAACTCACAGGTCAGGTGAAATACAAGACTCACATGTGTTAAAGTTAGACAGCATCATTGCTCTTGTATGCTGCAAATATACTGTAGCTAGAGCTTAACTTTATTTTGTACATAGTGTTAATGGAAAAATGAAAATGAATTTACTCCCTTAAGTTGTTTCAAACCTGTATACATGTCTTTGTTCTGATGAACACATAAAGCTATCTTTCGTAAAACGTATGCAACGGACATTTCTGGAACATCATTAACTACCATACTATCAGTTTTTCATTCTGTTAAACACAAATGAGGTATTATGAAGAATGTAATGAACAGTCGGGGGCACCTTTGACTACCATTTTCGCTTTTTCTACTGTGGTAGTCAATGGTGGCCCAAAACTGTCCGTTGCTAACATTTGTCCAAATATCTTTCTTTCTGTTCAACAGAGCAAAGATTCGGATGTAATTCATGACAGAATTGTAATTTATGGGTGGATTATCCCTTTAAAACAGCTTCTCAAGACACCTTGCTCAATAAAAAACAACAATGAAAACACACAAACTATCAAGAAAATTTGTCAGGTTAGGATAGATTTTAAAATGCGGAGGAGAGTTTTTGTTTTGATGCTATAAGAAGTAAAAGAGAAAACTGAAAAGAGCTATAAAAAGCGTGTGGTTTAGCTCAGTTTCTGACATTAGTTTCCTCACATAATAAAACCATTTACACTCGAATCAATGTTAAATGTACATGTATTTGTCAGTCAGTCAGCCAGTCATTATCACAAAATAAACTCGTGTTATCACTACACTAAATTTTCTAATGGGCTTAATGGATCAAATGGATTAAATCTGTTTAGTTCAGTCGTCTTTGCTCACTCAGTGCACCATTTAGCCTCAAATGTAATTTTTGTACTTTCCATCTGATTCTGATGCTTTTCCAAGAACAGCTGACTTTTCTCTTTCGTTAAAGACCAGAACGAAGCATCATGTGTAAATGCACAGAGAGAAAAAGTGGCGAAACATATGGCCTGCACACATCATCGTTCTCAGAAGTCTTTGTTAAAGTCACCGTACATGACTCTCATGTGAGACGTCAGAGCATTCGGGACAGCTCTGCTACAACTGCACTTTAACGTTTCTATCAATCTAAGTTTAGTTTAGAATAGACCCCGTGACTTCAGAAGCAGCTGCCCTCCAAAGGTTACATCCCTTCTTAATAGCGCCTGCGAAACAGCAGCTGCGTGGAGTCATAACCCGAGCATAACTCTTCTCCTCAACACCCCTCACACTGTACATTGTCAATACTGAGTGCTGATACAGTACTTTAATAATCCCAATAATAGTAAAGGATGTTTATATTTTATTGCATTTTGCACAAATGACAGCTAAGGCACTTTGCATATTTGGGTAAGTGACTAAGTACTAGATGAAAGTCCCCTTGTAACGTTGATATGGGTGTATGTTTAGTCGCCTATAATTTTACCTGCCATATGCTGAACATTCCTCGAGGACTTCACCATATGACTAACTCTCACAAGGTGAGATGAAGTCATACGCTTCGCATCACATGTCACAAAAGTTGACCTGTCAGTCAAGCGCCAGCTGATCGTCCACAGATTATTCATACTGGCATTGAGCAATTCAGAGTCAACACGACAGCAAACAGGACTTCACTTGATTCTAAACTAGCCATATAGAGACCCACTTAGAAAATCATTTTGCAATTACAGAGCAATGCAGAGGTTGCTGGCAGATAACGGTGTGGTTTTATTTGAGCAAACAGGTGGGGGGAACAACTTCTTTCAACCTAGGTCACAAGTTTAGTGTGCTAGAGATAAGAGCTGGCAATTCACCAAAACTGCCATTCACATGAGTACAGTCACACCCTGGACAGTACAGAGGGTCATTTATTCTACTGTAAGATGTTTACCAGCACACTTCTCATGTATTTCACCCTTTGACCTGTGCTGTTTACTGAAATCCCACTTGCCCTTTTGAACAGCCTTTAAGGAGCAAATACTAGTTTCTGTAAAGTTGTGGTTTCATTTGTTTCAAATCTACATTCTTGTCACTAGAAAAGGCCACTAAGGTTAAAGGTGCGGTGGGTAATATTTTGGAGGATGCAATATAATTTAGAGGACATGAGAGTCAGAGTAACCAGGCAGGATAAGGATCCACATGCAGTACAAGATTAAATAAGAAAAAGACATAAAGAAAAATGAAACAAGATAATCCAGAACAAAGGCAAGGTGCAACATGCAACAACGACTGACACATGACATATTAAATTATTTTATTTCTTATGTAGACAGGATAACAAGCAAACAAGAAACACTTGGGTAGACAATCACTAAGAACCAATAGAAAACAGAATGGACTAAAAAATAATAATAGGTCAGGAAGTAACAAAAACAAAAGTTAGGGTGGATGGGTGGAGTGAGCCATTGGTTGCAATTCGCAACCTCACCGCTAGATGGCGCTAAAATCTCCACAATTTTCCTGTAATTCATATAAATCAAAAACAGTTTTCTTAACATTTTTAAGTGAATTCAGTAACAACACTTGCTGTTTCTGTTCGCAAGAAATATTAATTGCTGTTAATAGTCACTGTTGAAGTTCTTTATGGTCGTATAATTGTGTTCCATACGGACAATTGTAATAGTCTCATTATGGGCTGTAAGCGTGTGTGTAATGAGAGGGTGATAGTGATGACAGCTGGCACTGCCGGGGAGCGGTAACACCCAGCAGATGCAGAAAGGATTTGGAGAACATGAGATTCTGTTCCTCTATGGCCATTCCATTATTTATTTAGCTCATGTGGGTGCAGTAACCGTTTAAACTAGTGGTTCTCAAACTGAGGGCCGTGGCGATCATGCTCTCTAAAAAGGGGCCTCACGACGAAAATCTTGAGAAATCAAACATAGCGTCAGTTCTTGCAGGTGACGTGAGTCAAGCTTGCATCAGCCGATCACCTCAGAATAGTTTGATTCCGCCAAATTTAAATATTGCTATTATTTACATGTAATGAGTACTAAAATATTTGAATACTGTAATAATAACTATTTTACTATTTTACATTCTGACCTTATCATCCTCGTTCACATTATTGCCTAGTGACTGGCGACAGACCATGAACATCTTGTTCATCATATCTGGTCATGTCATGCAACACTAAAACTTTCATCATGCCAGAACTTTGTGTGAACATAACATTCCGTTCGAAGGTTAAACGACTTTAACAGCTACATTTGAATTATGGGATGTCAATAACTGGGACATCACTCAACTAAAAACCCAAATGATTGTGACTTGAGAGGGGCAATGTATAGGGGATACAGAATGTAAATCAAAGCGCTGACATAGAAGAACCATTTTTGGTTCTCCCAAGAACCACTTCTTTCTTTCTCTTTCATTCTTTCTTTCTCTTTCATTCTTTCTTTCTCTTTCATTCTTTCTTTCTTTCTTTCTTTCTTTCTTTCTTTCTCCCTCCACAACAAAGTTCTATGGATGTAAAAGGTTCTTTATGGAACCATTCAGCCAAAAAGTTCATTTAAACCAGCATATGTCGAAGTAAGTCAATAAAGTAAAGGTAATTAACTTTTACAAATCCTACAAAACACAGCAGCAAAAGCAATCTGTTAAATTCTAAACCCTGCAGTCACAAAAATGGTTTACAGAGAGAATTTAAATTAGCCAGCGATGATAACAAAAGGTAAAAAACACAAACATTCACAGCATTAAAGTCGTCATCTAAGACATCAACAAAAAAACCATACATAAAAACGACTCTTTTCTTTGTGTCAGTTCTAAAAGTGTTCACAACATAAAAATATATATTATTATATTTTGTATTGTATTCTTATAAAAAATGTATTTTATTATTATTAAATACTAATATAATCATATGAAATACTAAAAACATGATATAGCTGTGTTAAATGTTCTTGTTGACATATTGTAATGTTTTCTGTAAGTATTTTGTTACTGGGAAACAGAATTAAACCAATGCTTCCCTCTAGTGGCGATACTTCATTACAACACGTGTGTCATCAAGAGAAAAACACCAGCAGAAGTTTATTACAAATCTTGTTACCTAGTTTTGTATCATCAAATCCTAAATGATCTGCACCTCAACACTATTGATCACATCAAGCTTAACAACCCTGTTAAATACTTAATCATATTCTAATTATACTTTTTATTGTAAACCCCTTACTTGATGTCACATTATATATAAGTAACGTAACATTCAGCCTTCACAAAAAGAACATCCAAAATGTAATAAAATAAATGTAAACAATGTACTTTTGATGTTTTGTTACTTAGCCGGTTTACAACACATGAGAAAGTCTGTAGTTTATAAGTGAGAACTGTATATGTGCAGTGTTAAGATGGCAAAGCAGTGGAATGTAATACTCATGAAGAATATTCCTTTAACCGTACAAGGAAATCTGAGAGAATTCTGGATCACTGCCACTGTCCCACTACTGTAAACAGATTCAATAATATAAACATAGACTAGCTTCTGGCCTCTGGCAATCTGAAAGTATTTCTAAACAGTAGCGCTTTCTGCAAACAGTCATTGTAATGATGAAGAACACATATTTAATGTGCTAAAGGAATAAATGATGTGAGAACTCTTCTTGAATTGAAACAATGTATATCTTTCTTTATCATGCAACAGCATCACATTGAGAAAGTCAGTGTGAGTCTTGGCTTGACCAGCTCTCTCTCTCTCTCTCTCTCTCTCTCTCTCTCTCTCTCTCTCTCTCATCCTTTCCTTTTCTCTCTCCTCTCTTTGTATTCTCACAGATTTACTCATTTGTGTAACTCTCTGCTCACATCTGCCTTTCTTTTTTTGTGCCTGCTTGCTTGTTGTCCCTTTTTCAGAAGTTATTTCTCCTCTCTGAAGCATGTGGGCGTCCAAGGTCAACGGTGTAAAACGAATGTGATGTTTGATTGAAGAGCAGAGAGACTGTTGGGAGTTTCTGCAGAAGATTTTTAGCTTTTTACAGCAGCAGTCGGCAGTTTGATCAGGTAAGCTTCTCCCTTGGCGCCTTTTATAAAGTGTTTACTTGATATTGATCTAACGGTAATGATAAATATTGGTGTATGAGATGTGTCATTTATTCCTTCATTCATACACAACTCAATTGCTTTGATTATGCATGTGAAAAGTGAAGCTCATTTTGCCAGCAGATATGAAGCGTCAGGTGTGTGTTCTGAGAGAAATTTTGCAAGGGAAAAGTAAACATACCTTTTTGTGAGCCATTCAAACCTGGAAATACAGTATCTGCATCATTTGCATGTCAAAACATTCTTGAGTGCTTGTTGCTGAAAGAGGGCAAAATGTGTGACTATAGTTTACAGAAATGAAAGTGCTGATCATTTTAGGTGCTTGTTTGCAACTCATATGTGTGTGTGTGTTTAATGTGAAGCTCTCACCCTGCGTCAGAATGCCACTATTGAAAGACCCTCGGAGAAAATCAGATGACATCAATGCTGTCTATGAGCTCAGAGAGAAACTGGGAGAGTTAGTATTTTATTTATACTTGCACATTCAATTTAAAAATGCAAAATATTAAAAATTCCAAATATATGCAAAATGAATCACAACAATTTACGTTATCAAGCTAACTTAAAGACTTGTCTAGTGGAATCCAAACATATTTGGCACTCTAGAAACTATAATACTACTCATATAAAATGCTTTTAAAAGACCCAGACAGACCAAGTATCTTGTGGCTTTCAAGCATTGCCGGATTACTTTTATGATTATCCATATTTTTACATTTACATTTACATTCAGGCATTTGGCAGACGCTTTTATCCAAAGCTTTATCCTATACATTTTACATAGGTATTTGCAATCCCTGGGATCGAACCCACAACCTTGTGTTGTCAACTTAATGCTCTTACCGCTGAGCTACAGAAGCTTTTTAACACTGATATGAAAACAGTAAATTATGAATAACATGATTTTATAATGTCTTAGGGGATCATTTTCTGAGGTTCGAGTAGCTCAGCATAAGTGCAGCCACAAGCTTGTAGCTGTGAAGTGTATCCGCAAGAGGGCGCTGAAGGGCAAAGAATCAATGCTGGAGAATGAGATCGCTGTTTTACGAAGGTCAGGCCTTTTACAAACATATATTTTGATTGAATATTTGACTTTATGGACTTTTTTTCTTGGTTAGGCGGACAATTACCGGGCATGGTATGTTAATGATCCGAAAAACATAATTATTTTCTATTTGTTTATTTTTTTTCAGAATAAACCATGAAAATATAGTTTCTTTGGAGGAAACTTTTGAGACGCCTACAAAACTGTATTTGGTAATGACACTGTAAGTGAAATGTTACTGAGAATTATCAAAAATACTGTTTGAGTGTGACATTGTGTTTTTTATATCCCGGTGGAGACTTAACCTGAAGGCGCACCAATTTATGGGGACCAAAATTGAGGTCCCCTTCGGCAAAAAAGCGTATAAATTGTACAAAACAATATTTTTTGAAAATGCAAAAGTTTTCTATGATGTTTTGGGTACCCTACTATGAATAAAATATACAGTTTGTACAGTATAAAAATTGTTACGCCTATGAAATGTCCCCATTGAGATAATAAACCAGACATGTGTGTGTGTATGTTAATGTTGTATATTCAAAATGATATATTATGTAATGCATATGTTTAATGTGTGTAATTTTAAGAACATTCTATTATATAGTGTTTGGGAATATAGTGTGAAGAAATAATTATAAAATGTATTTACCCCTTAGAATTCCTGTTTGACTGGACATAGACAGACAGAGAAACAGACACATCATGTATTAGATGATCGATTATTTTGTCATGTAGTTTGACTGGTGGAGAGCTCTTGGACAGGATTCTGGAGAGAGGCAGTTACACTGAGAAAGATGCCAGTCGGGTGATATTTCAGGTGCTGAACGCAGTGAAATATCTCCACCAGCTGGGCATCGTGCATCGGGATCTAAAGGTACCCAAGAAAAAAACGCTTTAGTTAAGTTAAACAGCTCTCGTGCTGAACACATTTTCTGGTAATGTAGTGACCGTCCTTGGGAACATTTTGAATAAAACATCGACTAAAATGCTTCTCAATGTGGGTGGATTGCAGATAAGAGTCTATTAAAATCGTAGTGAGTTCTCTTTCCATCAGCCAGAGAACCTGTTGTATGAAACTCCATTAGAAGACTCCAAAATTGTCATCAGTGACTTTGGTTTGTCTAAAATGGAAGATCAAGGAGCTCTGTCGACTGCTTGTGGGACACCAGCATATGTTGGTAAGAGTAAAATCTTCAAACGCTATTGCATATACACCGTTAATAACATACTGTATCTTACTTGTGTTGCCAAAACACAACTATTAGCAAATTAGTTTTACCAAAGTCAAGCAAGACACACGAGCAATAAATTAAATGTTGGGTTGTTTGAACCCATCGTTGGGTCAAAAAAGGACCAACCCAACCTTAACTCAGAATATGGTTATATTAGACCCAGCATAGGTTCATTTATAACCCAACGGTTGGGTTTGTCCATTTTTGACCTAATACTCGGTTGAAATAACCCAACATTTTGAAAAAAAAATAAGAGTAAAAACATAGTTAATAAAATAAATATGAGAGCAGTGCAATTATCAATACACCATTTATTAAACGATTTGGTGGCTTTTGAGATCGCTATGATTATTATGGTATACAGTTCATGCTATTAAAACTCATTTTGGCTTATATTTGCATATAAAATATGCAGTAAATGAATAGCATGATAATCAATGAGAAACCAAGACATGTGAAGAACACTAATGTAAGATCAAGGATATGTTTTCTTGAATCATGTAGCAACTCAAGTGGGTTCTTTGTTGAACCCAAACTGCCACAAAGATCCACCGAAGAACCTTTTTTAAATGTGTGGCGCTGATTGTGATGCCGGTCATGTGATCACAGCTCCTGAACTTCTACAGCAGAAGACATACAGTAAAGAGGTGGATATCTGGGCCATCGGGGTGATTACCTTCATTCTGTGAGTGTTTATCCATCAGTCTGAATAAACTCCACACCGCTCAGAATACACTGTCTTTCAGTGCTGTGATGTGTCTTACAGGTTGTGTGGATATCCTCCGTTCTACGACGATAATGACACACAACTCTACAAACTGATCATGAAGGCTGAATATGAATTTGATTCGCCGTATTGGGATGACATTTCAGATTCAGGTAAGACCACAACAACATTTGACTCTTGCTGTTTCCAAAACCCAAAATATTGTAAATAGCCGCAGGTAAAGTTAACAGACCTTTTCACATTATTTTCAGGTATGTGTTTAGGTGAAATTATCCTTTTTGTTTCATTCTGTGAATTAGCAATATTTCTTCCCCCCCCAAAAATAGTGTTTCTATTTGTATTCATTTGTAGAAAATTAAAACTTGACAAACGGGTTAAAATAACAGAAAAGATGCCATGTATTTGTTCAGACCTCAAATAATGCAAAGAAAACAAGTTCATATTCACGTATAAACGATACAGCAGTAATATTTGTACGTGTTTTTAAGAAAAGTGAAAAAAAATACGTGATAACTTTTATCACAGTTTTCCTGTGTCTTGTCTTCAAAATTAAATATGGAAAGGTCTTTCAATTTTTCCACGAATGAACACAAAATATGACAATGACTATAATTTTATCAGTTATAAATTAACTTTTTGATCATCTTCTTTTAGACTACATTAGTCATTCTCCTAGTCCTTGACTTTTTGTAATTTGTGGCCGAGCCTCCCTAAATTCTTCTTAAACCTGAGCTTAAGTTTACAATCCAAGCACAACGATACAACATGCATACAACATTTTTAATACATCTTTAATAAAAAAATTAAATGAAGAGCAAAGATGTCAATTAAATAAACTGGACATCAGTTTTGCCACTGCTGTATTTTCCATTAATAATATGAGATATCTACTATACATTACATACAGTATATTTACATCTACACACGCTTCTGATCCATTTACTTGAAAATTACTTTAAACATAATTTTATATGCTGAGATACGCTGCCAAGATGCTGAGTGGAGCAACAGGTGCACAGACGCTTTCAAGAGTGGTTTTGAAAACTTCACCCATTGAATTAAAACGCAGTGTTTTATAATGCAGTCCTAGACATGCCACATGCCGGGCACATTAAGTGGTATTGATCTCGGTGTTCTCTGCTTTCTCCTGCCCACTAATGCTTCAGCAAAAGACTTCATACTTCACTTACTGCAGAAAGATCCGGCCGTGAGGTTCGATAGTGACCAGGCCTTGCAGCATCCTTGGTGAGTCCATAAATAGCAGCAGAGAGGCGGCCGCAAAACTGAAGATGACCTTGATAAACAGATGAAGAGCGGCGTCGCAGCTGTACAGCTGTGTGTAGGAGGATGTGCGCAGACAGAAACCGGATTATGAAATGCAGGATAAACAGATGTCTCTTCACCTGCAAAACAGTTTGCTATTGTGGGATTGAAAAGAGCATAACAATTGTGTTTCAGGGCAGGAATTGATTGGAACATATTCTGAGAACAGCAATACAGACGAAATGCAGATAAATAATTGAGGCATTGATTTTCTGTGGTATACTCACAGAAGCTTTGTATTGCTACGGGGTTTTTCCTCTATACATTAGAATTGTGTTTCTCCTGCACCCTTAAAAGACATGAAATGAATCACATATTATCCAATTCCAGATAGCTTAGTTAGGTTATGGGAACCACAGACATAAAAAGGAACAGTTCACCCAAAAATGAAAATTCTGTCTTTTTTTAAACACTGAAGTTTACTCACACTCAAGTTTGTAAAAATCTGTATAGATTTCTTTGTTTTGATTAAAACAGAGCAAGATATTTGGAAGAATGCTTGTAACCAGACAGTTCTTGGCCACCACTGACTATCAAATTAGGAAATGTTTTGTAAATTCCTTTGTTCTGTTGAACACAAAAGAAGATATTTTGAAGAACCGTTCTGAGACATTGTCATTTTTCCTACTATGGTAATCAATGGTGCCCAGAAACTGTCTGGTTACAAGCATTCTTCTAAATATCTTTCTGTGTGTTCATCAGAACAAAGATATTTATACAGATTGGGAACAACTCGAAGGTGAGTAAACAATGACAGAATTTTCTTTTTTGGGTGGACTGTCCGTTTAACTATTGTTAAATTAAGGTTGAATGAAAAAGAAATCTGACATCATTTATTCACCCTCATGCAAATCAAAACCTGTTTGTGACTCTTTCTGCGGTGAATCACAAAAGAAGATATTTTGAAAAAATGTCTCTGTGGTTTTGTGTCTTTACAAAGGAAGTCAATGGGGGCAAAGTTTTTTGGTTACCAACATTCTTCAAAATATCTTCTGCAGATTTGCAATGACATTAGGTTAAGAAAATGATACAAAAATTACATTTTGGGGTAAACTATTCCTTTGGTTTCTTGGCAAATCCAGGCATTTTGTTTAGATCCCTCCTGTTTATGTATTGTGGTGGTAGGATATCAGGGGGCGCGGCTTTGGACAAGAACATTCATGGCTCAGTGTCAGCACAGATCCAGAAGACCTTTGCCAAGAGTCAGTGGAAGGTTAGTGTGACTTTAATATAACAAAAGCAGGTTGGATTACTTGTAATGTGGAAATGACACGTGTCCAAACACACATATTTTGGCACAAATTCCTTGGCTGACATACTCTTATACTCAAAAAGCATGGGCAAAACTAGGTTAAAAAAATATGTATACTTTAAGAATTTAAATATTTGTTCTTGGTAAACAAGACAGAAATATATATATATAGCAGTTAATGATCTCTGATTCAGCACTTTGCATGCAAGGATAGAATTACTAATGTAAACATGTTTTGTTATTCTTCGACGCTGGTTGTTGTTTCGCTCCTAATAACAGCTCTGCCTGTGATTATGGATTGAATCTTTAAAGGGCAAAACTGTAATTAATGTTGTGATCAGGCTTTTAGCGCCTGTACAATAAATGACTCATCAACATTACATTGAGTCCTTTGCTCATGCGGGTTCACCGATTCAAAGATATCTGCATGCTTCAATACATCCAGTAAAGACCACAGCAATAACGTTAAATCTGTCCTGTGTTTCAGAGAGCCTTTAATGCCACGATCATCG